>NC_057862.1:404190668-404833168 GCF_019393635.1 Dromiciops gliroides
TAAAATTAACTCAGGATATAATAATGAATGAAAAATCATTTATTAACTACTTATTATGTGCCAGTCACTATGTTAAGTATTAGTTAAAGATAGAAAGTCATTTAGTCCAACCCTTATTTTATAGATGACGTGGTTGAAACCCAGAAAGAAGTAACTATTCAAAGCCACAAAGATAATAAGTGGAAGAAGAGACAGAATTAAATCTTAGGTCTTCAGACCCAAAGTCTAGGAGTCCTTCCACAACACCTCACTTAATCCCCTATTGAGTTGTGATGACCTGAAATGCTCAGTATGGGAGTCACTAATGGACTAAACCAAAAAGAGTGGACACTCTAGAGAATTACATTAAAATATGTCTTATGCTAAGCACATTTTGAAGGGAAGGGATGGACTCAAGAGGCAGACTGAGACATACATTTTTTGACACAGCCACTGTGGGAATTTGTTTTGCTTGACAATGTTTATTTGTTATAAAAGCTTTGTTCTTTTTTTCCTATGGAAGTTGGTATGAAGGAGAAAGGGGATAGAGAGAGAAAGGAAGGAAGGAAGGAAGGAAGGAAGGAAGGAAGGAAGGAAGGAAGGAAGGAAGGAAGGAAGGAAGGAAGGAAAGAAGGAAGGAAGGAAGGAGGGAAGGAAGGAAATAAGCATTTATTGAGTGCCTATCATGTGGCAAGCACTGTGCTAAGCATTTTTTTAACAAATATCATTTTATTCAATCCTCATAACAACACTATGAGGTAGATGCTCTTATTATACCCATTTTATAGTTGCAGAAACTGAGACAGAAGATAAGTGACTTGCTAAGGATGATATAGCTAGTAAATATATAAGGCTGGATTTGAGCTCAGGTCTTCCCGACAGGAAGGAAAGCAATAAGAAAGGAGTAAAGGAGTGGAGAGGAGAGGAGAGGAGAGGAGAGGAGAGGAGAGGAGAGGAGAGGAGAGGAGAGGAGAGGAGAGGAGAGGAGAGGAGAGGAGAGGAGAGGAGAGGAGAGGAAAGGAGAGGAAAGGAGAGGAAAGGAGAGGAAAGGAGAGGAAAGGAGAAGAAAGGAGAGGAAAGGAAAGGAAAGGAAAGGAAAGGAAAGGAAAGGAAAGGAAAGGAAAGGAAAGGAAAGGAAAGGAAAGGAAAGGAAAGGAAAGGAAAGGAAAGGAAAGGAAAGGAAAGGAAAGGAAAGGAAAGGAAAGGAAAGGAAAGGAAAGGAAAGGAAAGGAAAGGAAAGGAAAGGAAAGGAAAGGAAAGGAAAGGAAAGGAAAGGAAAGGAAGGGAAAGGAAAGGAAAGGAAAGGAAAGGAAAGGAAAGGAAAGGAAAGGAAAGGAAAGGAAAGGAAAGGAAAGGAAAGGAAAGGAAAGGAAAGGAAAGGAAAGGAAAGGAACGGAACAAAGGAAAAAGGTCATTGAGACTTTTTTTTTTTTGGTGAGGAAAACAGAAAGAAGGCCAGAAAGAAGATAAAACACAGGCCAGCTTTGCTAGCTATTGATTGAAATTCTCATATACCTAAGAAAAGATGTACTGAATGGAAACTGAAATTCCATACACAATCTTCTTATTCTTTTCTACTTTGTAGACATGAAAGTTCACTTTATTTGTTGTTTAATTCCAGGGGGGAAAGTAGAATTTAAAGAAAATTAATACATATGTTTCCTTTCAATATCCTTTTCCTATCTTTGTAGATTAAATAGTTCATCTTTATATTCCAAAAAGGGAAGGGAGGCCTTCAGTCAGGCTTTAGAATCCCAGTTGTAAGACAAGTGTGACATTGGTTCTTTAATTCATGCAATTTCTTTTAGTGCATTTATTGATCCTCACCTTCCCTACATGACCAGAATTGTAAGATTTCCTGGCCATGCAGTAGACACTTAATTAATGCTTGTCAAATTATTATAATCTTGTCCAAGGCTCTCAATTTAAAAATGGAGATCATAGAAGATCCAATGTAGAACAATCCTACTTAAGAAGGGCCAAGTCGGAATTCAAATCCAGGTTCTGTAATTCCCAAACCAGCAGGCTTTTAAAGACACTATCCAGAGGTACTTTACCCATCGATATATTTGTTGGTTTCAATGAAATTCCAAGGTTCATTGTGCATTCTTTGACTTTTTAGAAGGGGGTGCTTGTGACTGTAGCTAGAACCTGTAACCTCAGAACTGGGAAAGGTCTATTTCTAACCATGTTGCTTACCTATTAGTTATCTTGACAGGACCAATGTCATCTCTGCTTGAGGTTCCACAGAATCTTACAGAAATATGGAGCTAAGAGTCCTAAATGGATATCTAAAACAAGCTATACCTGAAAAAAATTCCCCTTAATCATGTGCATGGCAAGTGGTCATGATCATCCAGTGTCACAGGAGAATCCTCAATTAGGGGATTTATCCATCCTAGCTCATCTTGTGATTCAACCTTGATGTTACTGTATTTACCTATTTGCTATGGATCTTAAGTATTAAGGGTGTTTTCAAATCCATTCCATTACCTTCTAATCCTATTTTTGGTGAAAATTCACTTAAATATGTATGAAAATGTACTTTTTGGAAGGAAACCTCCTTGGGATAGGACCAAGATCTGCCAGTTACTCACCTCTTCCACCACACCTCGCCCACATAGGTTGGGCAAAAATTTCCTTAAAAGTCAAGACTTGATTGGCCAAGAAGCAGGGCATAGCTCAAGCTGTCTTTTCTTTGACCCAGATTCTAGGACCCTCTGACTGGGTTGACTTAGTCACTTAATGGCATAAAAAGCCCTACTGACATGGGATCTGTGCCCTTACCTGACCAGCTCAATAAATCTATTTCCATATGAGGAGGAGGACAGGTCCACTAAGTGTTACAATCCTTATTGTTACCTTTGGTTACCTGCTCAATGACTTATAAGTGCTTCATTTCATCCTAACATCAAATCTAAACTAACAGGGTGCTGCTGTCAGGTCTACCACAATATCCCTCATATCTTTAGGCATTTGATTATATGTTTGTTATCTTCTAGTTCATTAAATACTGTACTTAGATCTTGGTTATTTTTGCTGAGTTTTACAGGACTTTTTTTTTCTTCTTCTTGGGCTTGTGGATCTTTCTTTTGGAGAGTATGTAAATGTAAGTTTTCATGTCTATTTATGTATTTCCCTTTTTAAAAAAATAGACTTATGGGACAGCTAAGTTGTGCAGTGGATAAAACACAGCATCTAGAGTCAGGAGAGCCTGAGTTCAAATCTGATTTCAGACACTTAGAAGTTGTGTGACCCTGGGCAAGTCACTTAACCACAATCACCTGAAAAAACAAACAGACAAACAATTAGACTTACAATTCAATTTATTTGGAAGTCTCAGTGAGAAAACTTCCTTGACCAAAAAGAAGTAGCAACTATTTACTATAAAAGGGCAGTCATCAGAACTATCTGGTACTGGCTAAGAAATAGAGTGGAGGATCAATGGAATAGGCTAGGCACAGGAGACACATGAGTAAATGACATTAGTAATGTATTGTTTGATAAACCGGAAGACTCCAGCTTCTGGGATAGTAATTCAGTATTTGACAAAAACTGCTGAGAAAACTGGAAGATAGTATGGCAGAAATTAGGCATAGACCAACATCTTATACCTTATACTAAAATAAGGTCAAAATGGGTACATGATTTAGACATAAGAGGTGATACCATAGGTAAATTAGGAGAGGAAGGAATACTCTACCTTTCAGATCTTTGGAAAGGAGAACAGTTTATGACCAAACAAGAGATTGAGAATATTATAAAATGCAAAATGGATGATTTTGGTTATATTAAATTAAAAAGGATTTGTACAAACAGAAGCAATGCATCCAAAATTAGAAGGGAGGCAGAAAGCTGGGAAAAAAATTTTATGGCCAGTACTTCTGAAAAAGGCCTCATGTCTAAAATATATAGGGAACTAATTCAAATTTATAAGAATCCAAGTCATTCCCCAATTGAGAAATGGTCAAAGGATATGAACAGGCAGTTTTCTGATGAAGAAACCAAAGCTATCTATTCCCATATGAAAAAATGCTCTAAATCACTATTGATTAGAGAGATGCAAATTAAAACAACTCTGAGGTACCACCAGATACCTGTCAGATTGGCTAAAATGACAAAAAAAGAAAATGATAAATGTTGGAGAAGCTGTGGGAAAATTGGAACACTAATGCATTGTTGGTGGAGCTGTGAACTGATCCAGCCATTCTGGAGAGCAATTTGGAATTATGCCCAAAGGGCAATAAAGCTGTCCATGCCCTTTGACCCAGCAATACCACTTTTGGGTCTTTTTCCCAAAGAGATCATGGAAAAGGGAAAAGGACCCACATGTACACAAATATTTATAGCTGCTTTTTTGTGGTGGCAGGGAATTGGAAGTTGAGGGGATGCCCATCAATTGGGGAATGGCTGGACAAGTATATGAATGTAATATGAAGTATATGAATGTAATGGAATAATATTGTGCTGTAAGAAACCATGAGCAGGAGGAGTTCAGAGAAACCTGGAGGGTCTTTCATGGGCTGATGTTGAGTGAGATGAGCAGAACCAGGAGAACATTGTGCACAGTATCATTAACATTGTGAGATGATCAACTGTGATAGACTAGATTCTTCTCAACCATCCAACGGTCCAAGAAAGTTCCAAAGGATTCATAATGGAAAAGGCTCTCCAAATCTAGGAGAAAAAAAGGAACTGTGGAATATGGATGCTGATTGGACCATATTATTTCTTTTGTTTTTGGTGCTGTTGTTTTTCTTTTTTAAGGTTTTTCCTTCTTGCTCTGATTCTTCTTGTATAACATGACTAATGCAGAAATATTTTTAATGTTATATATCAGATTACCTGCTGTCTAGGGGAGGGGGGAGGGAGAAAAATTGAAAATTGGAAATATTATCTAAAAAAAGGTTGAAAACTTGAATAAATAAATAAATTAATTTTAAAAAAAGAAGTAGCAAGTACTCAATAACTTGTACTATTAGAGAATTGCATAGGGACGATGAAAGTTCTATTAAATGTCTTCCTCAGTCTCACATGGAAAAAGAAGAAAATAAAGGTATCAGAAACAAGCCCTGAACTGGTCTTCTTGATTCAAAATAGTCTTTCTGCTCTATGTGGTATACTGTTTCCTATTTGAGCATATTTGTAACATATATGTATGTATATCTATACACACATCTATATGGGTGTGTCTCATTTTTTTCTTCCCATTTTCCTATACCGCTATTCCTTAATTACTGGTTACTGGTTTTATTGAATATTTAATACAATCCACTCTCCTCCAAACACACACACACACACACACACACACACACACACACACACACACTTAAGGAAGTACCAAAATATTGTTATCTTACAAAGGAAAGTCTATTTGTAAATGAACTTCACATTGTTTATTTTTAGGTAATACACAAGGATCAGCAAATGTATTCACCAAGAATGACAGGTAGGATGCTCTTTTCAAACTCAGGATACCTTTCACATTTTTCTCATTAGAGAGAGCCTTTGCATTCAGATGGACAGTAAAACATTTGCTCATTCCACAAATCTTAGGCTTTGTGTCATGAAGAGGAAAGCACAGTGAAAGATGGGGCCTGAAGTGAAGGAACGGCAGAAACGTGAGTTAGGTATCAAGTGAAGATGAGTAGAAAAACAGGAGCAAAGAACACGTTGGAAATTAAGTGGATACATTTGAAGCAAAGATTTAAAAATAATAATCATGTCCCCCATTCTCAAAAGCTACCTGTCAAAAGGAAATGAAAACCATTGTCACTGAAATGCAGACGGATTTTTTTAGTTTAATTTGAAGGAAAGAAGTAGAAACATTGGGTTCTTTCTGAAATCACTTGGGGATTTAGCATAGAAGTGTCAAGAGCATATGTGTCCTTGGTGGGGTTGTCCTCCACAGCTTCTAGTCCAGACAGATTTCATACAACTTGGGCAAAACTTTGGTAACCTTTGGTAACCTTTGTGGTACAACTAAACACATCTTAGCTCCTATAGGGAGCCATGGGAACAGCAGTTAGTGATTTGAATGGTGTGAATGTTTGGGTGATAACAAATTGCTCTCAAGTCCACCACTATTGATCTAATGTTTTATATCCCCTTCCCCCATAATATCTACCCTAGTCACTGTGGAGGATATAGAAGGAAGAAAAATATACCTCCTTGGTTACAAGAGCTTATAATTTGAAAATGTACACATAAAACATCTGTTTGTTGATCCTTTTATGGTATTTTCACTGCCTGGACTCAGCACATCATAATCAATGATCAACATAATCATGGGATAATAATAATTCAATGGCTGGAAGGGACCTGAGAGGTCATTTTGTACAACCCCTCTGTTTTACCAATAATGATAATAAAAATATTATAATAATAATAACAACAATAATAATATCTAACATGTATTAACTGCTTTATAAGTGCTTCACATATATTATCTCATTTGATCAAATGAGGAAACTGAGACCCAGAGAGGTTATAATTGGCTCAAAATCTTTAATACCAAGTGTGATAGGACAGGAGTCTCCTGATGCAACCTCCCTTATCCTGACACAGCTTCCTCCAAACACCATCCCCCTCCCTATCCCATTCTCCAACTATACAACTTCTTTCAGCCCCATCTACTCTATCTACTTCTCTGGTGCAGCTTCCTCCCCACACAAAACCTAATCAGCGCCAGCTTCTCTGATCTAGATTCCTGGCCTAAGGTAATAAAAAACTAAAGCCTTAAAGACTAGGGGCCTCTCAGACTTGGTGGGTGTCCAAGACCATGGGAGTCCCTATACCCTGACCCATTTCCAGATGGATACATGTGCAGAGATAATAAATGCCATTGTATCCTTGTTGTATATCTTTGCTATATGAGGGCAAAGTAAACTTCATCCTTTGTTAAATGTTCAGTCACTTGCCAGAATCACATTTCATCCCAACTTGGAAACTGAACTAAGAGGATCCTATATTTAGAGCTGCACCTACAACACCAAGTAATAGAGCCAAGAATCAAACCCAAGAGCTCTGACCCAAAGCTACTGGATCATTTTCTTTCACTATCCCTATAATGCTTCCTATTTTGAAATGCTCATGACCTTTTGATACCCTTCTACACCTTTGTTGCTGCCAACTTCCAGGTCATTCTTAATATTCTCATTGCTTTTAGTACAATTCTTCTCTACAACTCTTTCTCTGTCATCATCATCAAGAAGATCAATGTTCACATTGATTAGCTCTCCTATTTCCAACAACCTCTTTCACACACTTCGCATGGCCACAACTTAATCAAAGTCATCTAATGGAACTGAGCCCCCTGTAAGATGCTGGAATTAAATTCCAACCCTTGACTAGAATCTCCTAACACTCATCTTCTTCTTCTTCTTCTTCTTCTTCTTCTTCTTCTTCTTCTTCTTCTTCTTCTCTCTCTCTCTCTCTCTCTCTCTCTCTCTCTCTCTCTCTCTCTCTCTCTCTCTCTCATTCAATACTAAAAGAACTAGTTGTTCTTATTATGACTTCCAGTCCCCTGACCCATTCCTATTCTCCAAGGCCATTTCTAGAACCATGTTCAACCCTATAGTTTATGAGAGAACTATTAGATAAGTTAAAATCCAGGCATTCCTTGTTGCCCAGATCTTCTGCTGTGTTAGATATATAATCTTCTTCTCCTAGTAACTTTAACATCTATGTAATAGATAGAACTGTGCAAAAATTGAAAGTGTTGTGTTGGGAGGTAGCGGACTCTATCTTATGTGAAGCCTTCCAACAAGTGGCTGGATGGCTTCCTCCCAGGAATGTTGTGGAGATCATTCTTATTCAGGCATAGGTTGGACTAGATGGGTTCTGAGAATCTTTCCAACACTGAGATTCTGTGATGCCTTCACTTCTACCCCCTGGGTCACTAAGTAACACTGGACAAAGTCACAAAATTAAGTTAATAACTTCTGCAAAATTATAGAATTTCAGAGATGGATGGTCCATCTATCCCAGGGATGTGCTAGAACCAATTCATGCCAGCTCACCAACTGTTAAATTTTCCCTGTGAACATTTACTCTTCAGAAATCAGCAAAAGCTACACATAAGGGCTTGATTTTTTTGGATTGATTTTTTTTTATTTTTAAGTATTTTAATTATTGATTATTATTTTTAATTGTCTAGAATTAAGAAATTGATAGAGAAAATGTTAATATTACAGGTTAAACTTAAAAGTGGATCGTGTATACATTTTTTCCCAGAGAGCCTGTTTGTTAAGTGCTAATATCCCCGATCTTATTCTACCCATGTTTGAAAAGTAATTCACTTCATAACATTTTCAAGTCGTCATTCAGTGTTGAATGATGAACTCCTTTGAGGGGAAACCAAATACCTCCTGAGAAAGCCCATTCTACTTTCAGATAGTTCAAATGGTTATTTCAAAAAAAAGGTTTTTTGTTTAATTTTTGTTATTTTCATTTTCTAACACCAAGCCTAAACCAGCCTGTCTATAACTTTCATCTGATACTATTAATCTGTCCTCTGAGTCCAAAAAGAACAAGTTTAATCCATTCTCTATGTGGTATCCCTTCAAATACTTGAAAACAGGTATCATATCTCTTTTGAGTGTCCACTTCACTAGGCTAAGTACCTCCAATTCCTTCAACCTGTCCTCATACAACAGTCTCCACTACCTTCTCCATCCTGTTTGACTTCTTCTGGACAGGCATCAGCTAGACAATTTGTCTCTAACATGGGCGATCTAGAACACAATATTCCATAGGTGATGAGATCAGGACAGTCCATGTACAGTGGAGCTACCACTTTCCTATTTCTGGACCCTATATCATATATATAAAGTAGCCTAAAACTATATTAGATTTTTTTAGTTACAATATCATACTCTTAATTCATTTTCAATTTCCAGGGGAAAAAACATTTTTTTTTCATAAGAAGTGTTTTAAGTCATACTTCCCAACCCTGGACTTGTGAAGTTTATTTTCTGAACCCAGCTGTAGAACCTTAAATTTATCTTTTGTATAGATTATACGATGCTTGACTTAGAGTCTGAAAGAGTTGAAATCCCAACTCAGACATTCACAAGTTGTATAATTTGGAAAAATTGCTTAACTTTTCTTAGACCCTCTTGTCTCCTCTGCAAAATGGGAATGATAATCACACCTACCTCACATGACTATTAGGAAAATCAGGAAATATGGTATATGTTAAATGCTTTGTAAAATTTAAAGCACTGTGCAAATGTTAGCAGTAGTATCGGTAGCATTATTAAATTCTAACTTATTAGAGATTTTCAATAATTCTAGCCTATCAAGGGTTTTATTAGATACCTATCCTACCATCCAATATATTAGAAATGTCTCCAAATATTCTATTACTTACAAACCTGACTGCATAACACCTAGTTTTTCTCCAAAGAACGAATCAAATGCTGACCATCACAAGCCCTAGGACAGATTGATGGGGTACTAAGCTAGAGGATTCCCTATAAGTCGATACTAGCCTATTAATGTCTACCCTTTGGAGTTAGTTATTCAATCAAGTATTAATTTACCTAATGTTTTTGTTATATAGCATGCATGTCTCTGTCTCCTGTAATGTAATACAGCTTTTCCCAGCCACCTTGTATTTGATAGTGGAAAATACAGACCAAAAAAAAAAACTGTTCATACCTCTTCCTTCTAATAATCACATTGAGAAGCAATAGACTGGGGCAGCTAGGTGGTGCAGTGGATAGAGCACCAGCCCTGGAGTCAGGAGGACCTGAGTTCAAATCCGACCTCAGACACTTAACACTTACTAGCTGTGTGACCCTGGCAAAATCACTTAACCCCAATTGCCTCACCAAAAAAAAAAAATGTATAAAAATAGAGAGAGAAGCAATAGACCATACCTTACCTATGACACAATTATTAACTGAGAGATATAGAGGATATAAAAATCTACTATGCTTACTGTTCTTTTACTATGGAAAAAAAAACCCCAAACATTTGATTCAACAAATCAAAATACTACATAATGATTCATGTCCAACAGGCATTTCATGTGGATATACTAAAATTATGCAATATTCCTCAAAAGATATAATAGAGATAACCTTGCTTCAATGTTCTTCTTATCATTCATATTGGATAAAGCATAAAATAAACAGGCATATTCATCAAAGATGTTTGTTACTGTCATGTATGAGAATTAGTTTATCATCCACAGCAAAGAAGAATTCTCTAAAGATGATAAGGTCCCCCAGATCCTCCCCTTTGCAGATGACTTTGTGCTGGGTGCATTAAGCCCCAGAACACTGAGAAGCCTCTGGGATGAAATATGTATTAATTCAAAAGAGCTTGGCTCTAAACATTTTCACAGGGAAAACAAACAAACGATAATGCTTACAGTGCAGAATATGACATAGTGATATAGACCAGAGCTTCTTAAACTGTGGGTCGTGATCCTATATGGGGTCACATAACTAAATGTGGGGGTCATGAGAAATTTGACAAGGGTAAAAGGTTACAAAAACCTATTTTATATACCTATATAACTGGGGTCACATAAAAATTTCTTAGGTGAAAAGGGGTTGCAAGTGAAAAAAGTTTAAGAATCCCTGCTCTAGACAACCTATAGAACTGTATATGTGTGTGTTTGAGTAACAGACATGCACACATACATATTTATACATACACAAATATATAATGCATGCATATACATACATAATAGGTGTATAGGTATAATGCATACATGCGCACACACATATATATGCATATATATGTGTGTGTATGTCTATGCCTGCTGAAGCAGCTTTGTATCTTCCTTACTCATGAACATAGAGAACCTTATATGTTTATAGACATATATTTGTACATAAATGTATATTTATGAACATAGCTGTTTATAAACACATTTACATGTATAAACATACATACATGTGTCTCTGTATATTGGTCCATAACTGTAATTCTGAGATTTTATTCATATAAGGAGCTCCCAGTGAGGAATTTCCCCTACCAAAGCAGTTCATCACACTCCCTACAACCCCAAGAAATAGAAAGCTGCCTATGATGCTAAATTTAAGTGACTTACTCAGGGTCATGTAGTTAGTATATGTCAGAAGTTGGACTTCAACTCTGATTTCCTTAGTATCAAGGAGAGTCCTCTAGTCACCATTTCACAGATGTGTTTGTGCCCCATCTCTGTTCTCTTTTCTGTGTATGTGTATGTCTCTATTTCCCCCCTCCCCTCCTCATATTTGTGAAGTTGATGTTGAACCCAGTTATAAGATTTTATGTTTATTTCCTTCTAATTTCATCTTATGACATTTCAGCCTGTGCTCAAGCCTGCCAAATAATTTTTGATCTTGATTCTATAGACCAAATTGTTAGAGCAGAAGGATTACTGAACAGCATGGAGGGCCTTGACAAGGTTATATACCATTAAAAAAAAATTGTGAGGAGCAAATGAGGTGGTACATGTAATCACTTTGTAAATGTTAAAGTGCTATATAAATGCCAGTAATTGTTGCTGCTGTTATTCCTGTTAAAGAATTATAGAATTTGGACACAAAGAAGAGAAAAGGGAGAGTATTTACGTTCACCCTGTTTTTCCAATTAGATTTTAAAGCTTCTTAAATACAAAAGCCTCGTTTTTTTCTTTCTTCCCTATGCACACTCGATTCCTAATCAGGTCAAGTCCAAAGCTTTGCATATGGGGAACCTAGGGAGTCAATTAGTACACCAGGTAACATGGAGTCCACTTATTGGACCCCGTGTTAGAGGCCCTTTAAAGAAGAATCTACAGGAGGCTGGACTAGGGCCTCGTAGAGGCTCAAGCCTTGCACTTGACACTGGTTCTTCCCAAATCTGGAGCTTTTAAACATCTGTCTCCAGAATGATTTATTCTATTTTAAAATGAGGTTTTCAAACAACTTGCTATCTTAATTTTAGCAGTTCAGCTCCTTTGTATGCTAACAATACCCAACATGCAAATGAGCTACCACTTCGCTTTCTAGCAAAAATGTTTCTGTGCAAACACTTGATTTTATAACGTACTTCACAGCTTTTTTCCTGTAATTAGTTGCTAAGTCTATATTTGACTTTGACTAAATTGTTGTATTGCAAGCCTGTTTTTGTTGCTTCTCCATTTTGTCTGGTCCCACTTACACCTCCAAGTGGGCCTATTTAGGCAGCCTCATGGCTTCCGTACTTACTTTTGGACAGAAAGAAGCTTGTCAGGCTGTTTCCAGGAGTGTTGAATTTCCAGAATAGTCATCAGACTCATGAAATCAGGACAGGTTTGCCATTCCCTGAACCTACTGCAGTACTTGCTACATTTTTCTGCAAATATTCTTTTCTCTTCACTGTGCTAATCACCCATTTTTCAATATTTTGGGGAGTTCTTAGTAATTTCAATTTAATTTTAATAATTTAATTTTAATAAGTCCAATTTAATTTCAGAAACCACCTACTATGTGCCAAACAAAGGCAAAAATAAAAACAGTTCCTGCTTTCAAAGAAGTTTTTTGGATGAGTTTAAATCATTGTTTGAAGGCTAAGCAATGTCCTGGGGTTTGATTTAAAAGGAAAAAAAAAAAACTGGGAATGCCTTGATGACGCCACCACCTATAGAGATTCCTTCTTTCATTTGGACTCTACATTGGATATCATCCATGAGAGTGGCAACCACCTTTGGTGAACATACATCTCCCAGTTTTATTATTTCATTGATATTAATAATTAATTGGTCAGCAAAGTTATCTTTGTTGTTGAGGCTATTGAGAAACCTTATTGAAATTCACCATTTACAAGGGAGACACCTTGTTGGAGAAAAGCCTTTGAGAATGCATTTTGCTCTAATCAGCTGAATGCCTTTTTATAGGCAATAAGCAATAAGAGTAGTAGGCTCTTGTATTTATTTTCTTTACCTTTCAGTCAAATATTAGATGGTAAAGATGTGATCTGCTATTTAACCTTGTTCGTGAAAGCCCATTTGTTCTTTTTTATATTTTCTTCAAGGATAATATCATTGTGTAAATTATATCTATATAATATATTACAAAATTATATTACATATTATAACGTTATGATATATGATATACACATGCATATGCATACATACATATGTAATTCTAGAGATGAGCAGGTAAACATATGGGTCAGAAGTTATTAATATATCCTCATTCCCCCTTTTTGGTAGTGGAAACATTGATAATTTACTTCCATATTTTCTAGTATTTTACTCTTTTCCAGTAATTTGGGAGCTGTTCATTCAGCTCCTTTCAAAATTGTGTCATTTCAAGCATGGACCTAAATACTTGGTCTGACCCAACTGCTCTTACCAACTTGGTTTCTCTTGGTACCATTCTAATTCTTTATACTGCACATCAAGTACTGTGGTATTATAATTATAAATGTAGTGACTCAACTGTCAATGATGGAGAAAATTGTTTGTTATAGTAATTTTGACAGATCTTTTCTTTGTTGACTGCTTATTATCCTCCTTCCAATTTCATCCTTAAATGCTCTCTGGAAAACCTGGTTTAACTGAGACTCACCAAGTTTTCTGGAAACTTGTTTTATTTTCTATTATTTCTTTCTGTTTTGTGAGTCAGTCCCACTCATAATCTTCCTCTATTCTCTCAAATAAGATTTTAGTAATTAGTTTTTATTTGAAACCAACTTTTTCCTTGATGACCACAACTCTGTGCTTGGCAAAGAGATACAGTATTTGCCCATGGTCAGCCAGGTAGTGTGACACACACAGAGCCTCTTGTGCAGCAGTCTCTTGCCCCCCCCCCCCTTTTAACCTTTTGGTAATTGATTGTTTTTCACCAGGTAAACTTCTGTTGGAAATGGTAAGAATGTTTATTGATGTCTGTTCCTTTAATTTTCATTCATGACAAAACCGATATCTACATGCCACAAAATTTTCTTGACAAGTGAAAACATAGGTTTTTATAAAGAATAATCTCCATTAACATCTTCCTTTGAGGCTCCATCACATTGTAGAGGTGATGCTAGCTTCTCAAAAGGTATGACAGCAAAGAACAAGGGTTTTGAATATGAGTCCAAGCTGGGAAATTTTTTTTTGTTTGTTTGTATTTTTTTTTTTTTTGGTCAGGAGACTGTGTTTTCATGCAGCATAATGAAGATAGTGCAGTTTTGGCAATCAGGAGACCTGAGTTTTGTGTATTGTCTTCCCTGCTAGGTTGTAAGCTCCCTCAGGTCAGGGACTATCTTTTTTTTTTTTTTCTTATTTATATCCCTAGAGCTTACCCCAGTGCCAGGCACACAGTAAACGCTGAATAAATGTTTATCATATTGTATGGTACCAGTGTTTAAGTCCAGGCTCTAATACTATCTAGCTAAGCAACTTTGTATGTCAATTTCTATAATCCTCAGTTTCCTTATCTCTAAAATATACTGCTTACTTCTCAAAGTTGTTGAAGTCAACATGTTTCCTAATGATGTGATGTCCACATCCCAACACAAAAACTCATGATGACCCCTTTCTTTTCTGAACTCTCCCATAGAGCTTTGCATTTATAATCCATCCCTTAGCTATCACTACATCCTTCCTGGTATTGTTATCTTTTAAAAAATCTGAATAGGCCCTGTTTCTCCAATTCGGATTTCAGCTCTTTGATAGTGAGAATAATTTCTTTCTTTTTTAAAGGTTCTTCATCCCATTCAGAATATAATATAGGACCTTGCATATGCCTAGATGGGGTTGAAAAATATACAGAAGAGAAAGGGCCTTGACCTGTGATTTCTTAAGTATAGGGAACTCCCAGATGAGAAAACTCTTCCTCCCAATGCAGGTTAGTAGCTTCAGAAAATAAAAATCAATGCTGTACAATATAGGATAATAGGCTTGAGAAGTGGAAGGGAATCCTGGGGAGCATCTATTCCAAACCCTTCATTTTAGAGAAAAGAAATAAAGGAGGGAAAGAGAACATAAGTTAATTGGCTGTTGTTACATGTTTAGTGGAGTCATGAACTGTATGCCTGTATGATACTGAATCCACTAAGTTTTCTGTTCTGCCCCAGAATATCCCTGCCTTAAATCAGCTTCAACCATAATAACCTGGCATATTTATATAAGGACAAGTGTGGCTATTTATATCAAAATTCATCTCCTGAAACAAAAGAGTTTCCTTACAGTTACATAACCTGTAATACATCTAGTCTGATTTCCTGACATTAGGCTTATAAAATTGTGTCTACCAAAAATATTTTTAAAAGGCAGGTGCATAGTAGGTTAAGTTTAAATGTCACGGTCCCATTTCTAAAGTTGTCTGAGTCCCTTTGGGCTGCCTTCTTCCACAAAAAAGGCCTCCTAGGCTACCCTGAGGCTTTTCAAAAACTAAGGAAGTTATGTGTGGGTCCTAATAGATAGACCCATGTGCATAAATTCCACACAAATTCAACAAGCAGCTGGCCCTTCTTCTCATTGGGGAATTCTACCTTCTGAACCAATAGAAGTTGTAGCTGGTTTTATTGATAGTTATAGTGATTGTTCCTTGCTTTGCAAATATTCACCTTGCCAGGCATATTCTGCTGCCCAGGATGTAGAGCTTCCAGATATTAGGATGTAGCATGGGCACACAGCTCTACGTAGCCTGAGGAAGGCACAGGAACGTTTCTGTCATTGGTAGAGAGGGCCGACCTGCAAACCTGTAGCCAACACCTTTGGGTTTATATTCCAGACCACCAGCCACTCTAATTGTATATTACCATGTTACAAAATGGCCCAATATAGCTGCTCTCAGTCAGGGTCCCCTATTGTAAAAGGCCAAGGTATTGGTTGGTTATTAACTATACTGTATGAAACCTCATAAACACCTTTTTACACATACAGTGCACACTTCAATGCAACAATCAAATGCTTTTCTAGAAATTACAATCTCATAGAAAAGAGACCCTTTGATTGCGGTCTGGGAATGAGTGGGTTGAAAGCTCAGATTGGGTGCATTTGAAGTCCAGTGTTTCAGAACTTTGGTTGGGCTTTAATCAGAGAGGAAAAGTCTTGGGCAATATTATCTCTATGATAGTATGATAGAGGTTGAGAGAGCGAAATCTAGAGACTGGGGATCCTAGTTATTATCCTGGCTCTGTGTCACACTACCTGGCTGACCATGGGCAAACACACAACTTCTGTAAGATTTAGTTCCTCCTCTGGAAAATAAGGAAATTGGAAGAAATAAGTCATACCATCCTTTCCAGATCTAAACCTAGGATCTTATGTGTGTCACACATCTAGAAGAAATCAGACAGACTAAGAGAAATAGGGCAATGAAGCTAAAATAAATTAAATGAACTTGATGGCTCCTTTCAGTTTGAAATGGGGTTGTATCAGAAGGCTTTTGAGTTTAGGGGTCAGGCATAACAGGAGATGAGAGGGAATGGAGAGCTATTTATGTGACTATGACAACTGTGGCCCACATGAGCAGCTGGGAGGTATTCATTGGGCTGGAAGTAATATGGTACAGTGGAAAGCATGATAGATTTGTAGTCAGAGGATTTGGGTTTAAATTTTGACTGTTATTTACTGCCTTTCTGAACTTGGCAAGGTCCTTTCTCCTTGCTGGGCCTCAGTTTCCTTATCTGTAAAATTAAATTATTGGACTTCATGAATTGTAAGTACCCTTGCAGCTCTAAATGCAGGACCCATTCCATTGTGCTAAAACTGGTTCATGAAATTGTTGTGTGTGTCTGTGTGTGTCTGTGTGTGTGTGTGTATGTAGTATTAGACATGGGCCTTGTGGCCAAGCAAGTCTCTCTATATCAGAGTTATTTTAGCATCATCTCAAATATATTTTAGCAATTTTATGTAGTAATACTGGCAGATATCACACTTTGACATATTTTTTAAACACATGAAAAAAAGGGAAACAAATAGTTCCTAAAACTCAGGCATATAGTTCTTCTAATGTCCCATTTATTCTTTTTTTTGGGGGGGGTGAGGCAATTGGGGTTAAGTGACTTGCCCAGGGTCACACAGCCAGTAAGTGTCAAGGATCTGAGGTCGGATTTGAACTCAGGTCCTCCCAAATCCAGGGCCGGTGCTCTATCCACTGTGCCACATAGCTGCCCCCCCCCATTTATTCTTAAGCATGAAAAGAAGACTATCACATTTTTTAAAAGTTCACCTGTCAAGGAGAATGTTGTAGATTTACAATAAACAGTTGGGTCATAGGGTGTAAAGGGAGAAGGCATGCTTGAATTCAGGATACTATCTGATGAAAGCTAGCCTTGAACAGATTGTCAAAATGTCCTTCATCCTTGCCTCTCTCTGTTGTTGATTGTCATTGGTCACAGGGTTCAGCTCCTCTGGACCCTAGCTCTATACCTATAAAACAAGGCAAATAATGCCAGGGCTAGGAAATCATAGATTGCATCTCTGAACTCCAGGAGCTCTTTAAAGAAATGATGAGATATAAACCACTGTATCATTTCCTCAATTCAAACCTAGATCCTTTTGCTTTCAATGAAGAGAGGGTTGTGTGTGTGTGTGTGTGTGTGTGTATGTATGTATGTATGTATGTATGTGTGTGTGTGTGTATTTGAGAGAGAATTTGCCAATCACTACTGTTTAGACATCACCCCCTTGAATATCCCAGCTAATAGATATTTGATCACATTAGCAAAAAAATATGACTCAATAAGGTTAATAAATGTTTGTTGAATGACCAAATGAATGAATGAACAAACACAGTGTTGGCAGGAAAATGCGAGATTTGTGAGAACAGCCTTTCGTAAAGCAAAACAAAAAGCATGGTGAGGGTCAGAGGGGAAGGCTGGAGACAGCAACAATTTCAGACTTTCCAGAGCTTTTCCATTTATGCTCAGATTTTAAAACTCCACGAGACAACAAGGATACTCTAATTGCAGCCTGGAAAGAGGTACACAATAGCGGCTTGCTAGTAAAAACCTAAAGCATTTATTTATTATTTAATTTGTTTGCTCAAGAGACTTCACCTCTGAGGTAGCATCTGTTTTCCATTGAAACCTGACTTTTACCTAATTGTACAGCTGGGGAGATTAAGGCACAAGGGGTTAAGTGAGTTTCCCAAGGTCACCGCCTTTTAGCCTATGTTAGGACCCAGGCCCTGCAAGGGTTCTGCTCTCTGCTTTAGGTAAGGGACCACACATTGCCTCTGGTGCTCCGGTGGAGACCTATAAATAAGAAGTGAATTATTCTTTCATGTCCTCACTCTCCCTGCTTCTGATTCTCATTAATGGGGGCGGGGGGGGGGGGACGGGACTGTGGGAGGCTGCAGGCTGTGGAGCAGGGGATGAGGGAGGGGGGAAAGAGGGAGGGAAGCTGTTATTCTGCAAGCCCTTTGTTTAGGCCTGTTTTTTCTCAACAAATCGGCTGTGAGAAGGTAGGCTGGAATGGAACTGGTATGTTGGGTTACTTGTCACTCCCCAGTAGTTTATTCTGATCTGGTGACTAGTTATTCTTCATCTTAAATAGCAAAGCAGAGGAGGACTTAAGCGACCTTGGGGCAAGAAAAGGGTTGAGACCTATGAAAGAACTTTCTGAGTAGAGGGGAATTTTCCCTACGCTTCAGCTGTCAAGGGTTGTTACGGTGGTTCAATTCACTCTCTATTGTGCTGACATTTTCTAGAGCAGAGAACAACTTTCTAGCCATCACCCAAATATTCTTTCCTCCCTTCCCCAATCCTTCCAGTTTGGGAACTATGGTCAAATCAACTCTACCATGACCCTTGGATAGGGTGTGTCAATATATTACCTAGGCCTGTATGTTTCCTGACTCAAGCACCCTTCCCTGACTACTGCTCCCCTAAGTATATTGTCTCCTACTATTAAAATATAAGCTTCTTGAAGTCAAAGATCTTCTTTGATTCTGTATTCCCAGTGCCAGAGTTTAGCACAGTGCTTGGCACATAATAAGCCCTTAATAAATGCTTTTCCATTCCTTCCTTCCCTGAAGAGCTCCAAATAAAACAGGCATTGATCTATCTAGACTGCTGATTGATAGAGGCAATCGCAGTCAGAGGAAGAGAGACATGCCAGTAGCTTCTGGAGCCTTTTTCCAACATTGTCATCACCTGATCTTAAATCATTTAAAATGGCAGGAAGAGAGAGTATTATCATAGTCACAGGAATCAGTCTATAAAATAGCTGAGGAGTACATGCTTTGGGGCTGAACAAGGTTGGGTTCTTCCCAAGAGCTGATCTTATTGTGCTGTAATTGGAATCAGGAAGACATGGGTTCAAATTCTACCTCTGATGTTTATTTGTTGCATGACCCTGGACAAAGCAATTAACCCCTCTGAGTCTTAGTTTCCATGTGTAAAATGAGCATCATAATGCATCTAGTACTGCCCTCCCAATGAGAAAATGTCCATGGCTAGTATCTGGCTGCTCTTCAGCACCTCCATGGGGGTGGGGGTGGGGTAGCTGTAGCAGAGGTCTCACTACTTTCTTGACTGAGAAAACCAAATTTAGTTAGTCTGTGATCCCCATCTTGGATCAATTTCTCATCTGCTTGGAGAGAGACAGAGACAGAGAGACAGAGACAAAGACAGAGAGACAGAGACAGAGACAGACAGAGAGACAGAGACAGAGACAGAAAGAGAGAACTTTCCTTTAACTGAAGTTCCCAGGCAAGTCTCAAAGATACCAAGTTGAAGAGTAGCTGCTGTCATTGGTGAAAGGAATGTTCACAGCGGGAGTTCTCTATGCCAACTATAGAACAAACAAGATAAAGTCAGTTATTATTGTCATCGTTCAGCTTAACATATACTTATGGAGCATATTTCCATCACAATGTTAAAGACCCTCTATAACGATGCAGCTGTTATCAATTAGTGTGACAGTGGGAAGAGCCCTAGATCAACATTCAGAAGACCCAGATTCCAATTCCACCTGGCAAACTTAATAGCTGTGTGATCCTGCCAAGTCACCTAACCTCCTGAGCTTCACTCCCTTCATCTACAAAATAAAGGGGATAAACTAGATAGCTTCACAGGCCTCTTTCAACTCTAGGTCTGTCATCCTACGATTTAAAGCTTCAAGACTAGCTGGAGAAGACAATACCAATGCATGTTGTTGTTCTGGTCTTGCCCAACTCTTCATGACCCCATTTGGGGTTTCCTTGTCAAGGATTTTGAAGTGGTTTGCCATTTTCTTCTCTAGGCTTATGTTATATATGAGGAGACTGAGGCAAGCAGGGTTAAGTGACTTGCCCAGAGTCACACAGTACCTAAGGTCAGATTTGAACTCAGGTCTTCTTGACTCCAGGCCTGGTGTTCTATCCACTGCACCACCACCTAGCTTCCCTATACCAAACCACAGGGAACAGTTAAAGAAAAAGATTGCTTACTATAGGAGTGATAACAGGTTCTTAAATGCAATATGACTTCAGAGATAGAACTTATCAGAAGCTGAAACACTCATGATACATGTCAAGGAGAAGGGAGAGGTTGGGGGTCATGCTAGAGGACAAGATAAATGTGCTAGAGGAAAGGATGAGTCTCCTGAGAATTCCTGAAGCAGTGAAGAAAGGACTTCTGGAGCTGCAGATCCCTACATGAGAGAAGGGGGGCATCTAGGTGGTGCAATGAATAGAGTAATGGGCCTGGAATCAGGAAGATTCATCTTCCTGGGGTCCAATCTGGCCTCAGACATGAGGGCATGAGCTGTGTGACACTGAACAAGTCGCTTAACCTTATTTGCCTCAGTTTCCTCATCTGTAAAATGAGAAGGAAATGGCAAAGGACTCCAATATTTTTGCCAAGAAAACCCCTAAAGGAGTCACAAAGAATTAGACATGACTGAAAAATGACTAAACAATAAAAACAACAACATGGGAGAAGAGGGAGGCAAATTGGATAGGTAGAATGGGATCATACAGAACTTGTATCTTTACCTAGCCCAGTACCTGGCATTTAGCAGGTACTTAAATGCTTGTGATTTGGACGTTGATTGACTGAGTAATTGGTTAAGGAAAGCCTCAAAAGACATCCTTTGCACCTTTTTTCTGCAGGCAAATGGGAACCATTTTTGCTAATTGCTGCCGTTGCCAGCATTGTTTAAAGAGGGACTAAACCCCGGTTTAGAAGTCAATGAAACCAAGGCTTTGGGACTATATCCTTTCTTAGCTGTGGATAGAGTAGACAGAGAAGAGATTGGAGGTGGGGATGGATTGTCAGAAAGATAGGTAGAATTAGTGTTTGTGGTAGGTAGGGCACACTTGCCCCACTCATAAGCCTTTCTCCTGGTAGACAATGCTTTGGAGTTGTGTGTCACCTCTGGCCAGGTGGCATTTCTTGATACATCTAGATTGGAATGTTGTGAAAACAGGTGAGTCATTCATGAGCAATCCATTTGTTGGATTGAACTGAGTGGAACTGAACCAAGAGACTGTGTATTATACCAGGTTCAACTACACCCTGTTTGTAACTCAGCCCCCAGCTGCTTTGGGGAGGTCCTGATCCATCAGTCGGATAGGGTTATTTAGACAATAAGACTATGTAGTGGGGGGAAAAATTAGGTCAGGAACTAGATATTCCAATCACCATGTACATCCGCTGTTTCAGATTACACCTTAGGGTAAGAGATAAGTCTGCAGCTGGCACAGAAGAAATTGGGAGGAAAAGAAACTCTTAGGTTTCTAGGATCATTTTGTATATAGGGCAAGAGACACTGATAATAATGAAGAGGCTCTCTTTCCTCCTGTTTTGTTATAATTCCATGCTTCTTATTGAGACAACTCTGTGAGGAGCTGTGTTAATTGTTACTGCTCCCCCAGAAGTAATTTCTCCCCAATACTTCTATCCCATTTTATTTTATTTTATTTTATTTTATTGTGGGGCAATGAAGATTAAGTGACTTGCCCAGGATCACACAGCTAGTAAGTGTCAAATGTCAAGTGTCTGAGGTCAAATTTGAACTCAGGTCCTCCTGAATCCAGGGCCGGTGCTTTATCCACTGTGCCACCTAGTTACCCTATCCCTTTTTAAAAAGAATCCTCCGGGGGCAGGGGGGGCAGCTAGGTGGCACAGTGGATAAAGCACAAGTCCTGGATTCAGGAGGACCTGAGTTCAAATCCGGCCTCAGACACTTGACACTTCCTAGCTGTGTGACCCTGGGCAAGTCCCTTAACCTTCATTGCCCCACCAGAAAAAAAAAAATTCTAAAAAGAATCCTCCAAAA
Organism: Dromiciops gliroides; assembly: GCF_019393635.1. Classification (NCBI taxonomy): domain Eukaryota; kingdom Metazoa; phylum Chordata; class Mammalia; order Microbiotheria; family Microbiotheriidae; genus Dromiciops; species Dromiciops gliroides. The sequence goes on from NC_057862.1 coordinate 404,212,816, forward strand.
TTTGTTATTGAATGGAAATAGCTCTAGACTAGCAGTCAAGAGGCCTGGCTTTTTATTCTGTTTCTATTCCTTTTTAACTGAGAACTTCATCTCTCTGAGATTCAATTTACTCATCTATAAAATGAGAGCTGATGATTTCTCTAACCCCCTAGTGTATTTTTTTTCCAATTAACTTTAACAGATATATATTAAGATCAAGTACTTAGTTGTGTGACCCCGGGGCAAATCATTTAACCTTCATTGCCCCACAAAAAAACAAACAAACAACAAGAAAAAAAATCAAGTACTATTATATTCAAGGCACTATGCTAGACATTGGGCATACCTTGCCACCAAATGCCTTTATTCTCTGGGAGCTTGAATTCTACTAAAGGAAATGTGATGTATGCACCAAGAGGTAACTACTAGGTAATGTGAGGAGGAAGAGAACATTAGTAAGTGGAAAGGCAACAGGAAAGGCTTCATGTGGAAGGTGGAGGCTGAACTATCTCAAAGAATGATGGATTCAGAGAAGTGGAGGAATTTAGGAGAAAATAGAAGCAGGAGTGTGCTGGAACAACTTGAAGACCTGAAAGAGAAAGTTGTTCAATTTTTGGTGTAAGCATTCAGAAATCAGCAAATGCACAAATCAGGGCTCAAGATTTGTTGTTATTATTGTTGATGATTGTCTAGACTTAAGAAGGTGGTAGAGAAAGTATTAACATTGTAGATTAAACTTTAAAAGTCTGTCGTGCAACCATTTCTTTTTCTTTTTTGAGATTTAGCGGTTAAACATTTGCTAGCACACCTCTGGATATAAGTAAGGCATAGGGAATAGCTTCAGTGTCAGAGGCATCAAATAGAAGGTGAGTTCAGGGAAAAGTTAATCATATACTTTGACTGGAACATAAAGCTCAAATGTAGTAAGAAAAACAAAAGTATGAAAGTACTTTAAAAAGTATAGGTAGGGTGCAGCTAGGTGGTGCATTGGATAAAGCACCAGCCCTGGATACAAGATGACCTGAGTTCAAATCTGGCCTCAGACACTTGACACTTACTAGCTGTGTGACCCTGGGCAAGTCACTTAACCCTCATTGCCCTGCAAAGAAAAGAAAAGAAAAACAGAAAAGTATAGATAGCTGATGGCACCATGGTGCAGAGAGCTAGGCCTGAAGACCAATTCAAATCCAACCTTAGACGTTAGCCATTGTGACCCTAGGCAATCAGTTAACCACTTTACCAAACCTGCCCCATCTTACTTTAATTTAAAATGGAAGTAAAAATCTCACCTAACTCTCAGGGTTGACAACCGAATGAGATAATATCTATGAAGGGTTTAGCATCCTTCCCAGCCCTTAGTTTAACAACTGTTTGTTTACTTATTTCCATTACAAAAAAAGGAAGGCTTTGTCATGTAACTTATGGCCTACAAGCAAAGTTCTATGCTTGCATAAACTAGATTTGATCTGGAGGGCTCTTCACGCAGTAATAGGAACCTAGATCCTATAATCATGGGACCTTAGATCACTATCTCCAGAAAGGCCAAGTAAATTGTGCAATGCTACAATGAAATTGTAAATGTAAGACTCAGGATTGAAACTCTAAATTCAGTCTTCTATGCACTGTGTAGCAATGTTTCCCTACTATTTGGTTCATGCTCCACTCAAGGTTCCCCCTGAGAACAGAAGAATCATATTAATAGATAAGTGTTCACATCAATAAGCAAAAAAAGCTTCTCTATATTCATGCAAGTATCTGGGATAACATCAAATGAAGGACATATTATATTCAATCCAACACAAAAATACAGAAAGCCTCATACCTAAGCTGACAGACAGCCAGAAAAAGTCTCTATCACTCTTCAATGCACCTCAGCCTCCTACAGGGAGTTCCCAAATACACACACAAAAAGCATTTCAGGTTTGCCAGAGTAGAGGTATCAACACTGGAGCTCATAACATTCCAAGTGAGCCAGAACTCAATTAAAAGGTAATTGGGGGGGCAGCTAGGTGGCGCAGTGGAAAGAGCACCAGCCCTGGAGTCAGGAGTACCTGAGTTCAAATCCGGCCTCAGACACTTAACACTTACTAGCTGTGTGACCCTGGGCAAGTCACTTAACCCCAATTGCCTCACTAAAAAAAAAAAAAAAAAAAAAAAAAGGTAATTGGGAGGGGCAGCTAGGTGGCACAGTAGATAGAACACCGGCCCTGGATTCAGGAGTACCTGAGTTCAAATCCAACCTCAGACACTTAACACTTACTAGCTGTGTGACCCTGGGCAAGTCACTTAACCCCCATTGCCTAGCCAACAAAAAAAAGAATTGTAAAAAAACCCAAAAACATCTGGTTAAAAAAAAAAAGGTAATTGGGAACTATTTAATGGAATAAATAAAATTACAATGAAATATAGATACTGTTAATATGTGGTTTTCTAAGTCAATATGCAATCTTCAAGGATCTTTATGTACAATTTAATGGCACTGTTTCTATTTGAGTTTGACACCAGTATAAGAGAAACCAAAAATCCTTCTCTTTGGTAAATTCTAGACATCAGTGTGTGGGGGTTGCACAAACTACAACCCTGGAGTTACGGTCTCCCCACCTCAAAAAAGGGAAAAGCTCTTAACATCATGGGAGAAAATACCTTTTTCCTCTGGATTTGAACATTCCTTGACACTCAGGGTATGACTGAAGAGCAAGGTCCAGATATGGCTCTGTTTTTTGCTGTCCCTACAGTCAAGCTTCTGCTTGGTTTAGAACTCCTTTGCTTGATCTGAAAAAAATTTGCATTGCCTAGCAATTTCTCCTTAGTATATGGGAATTCCTCTACTCCTCCAGGAATGCTTCAGTAATCCACTACTAATGCTAACTATGGGTAGCTTGTGTTCCTGCAACTCCTGGCTTGATCCAGGAATTATTTATTTCTTCACCCCTGCTTTCATTCCATGAGAGTCATTTTGTATGATTTGGATCTAAAGTGTGAGTCTTTTCCATTTTTTGTCAGATTAAATAAAGCCTATGCTTGATATTATGTTAGTTTGAATGATGGCACAGATAAGGGGGAGGCAGAAGTTTCCTTTTTTTTTTTTTTTTTTTTTGGTTTGGAGAACTAGACAAAGGCAAATTCTTATATTCCCAAGGGAAATCCAGGATGGAAGAATGAGCCAAATACTAAGGTCAAATGAAAAACTACCCAGTCTGAACCCAATCTATATGAATCCAAAGTTTCAGGTCTAGGTCACAAGTTATAGTTAGTTTTAGCCTCAATATTTCCTTGACAATATGGAGCTTATCACAGCAAATACTCCTTAATGACTTGCTGATTGACTAATCAACCGAAGCAACTTTGGGGTAATGAATATAACTTCTATTTTCACCATGCACTTCTCAGAGCCTTCTAATCTCTTTCCTATATTCTAGGCTGGGGTTGCCAGCAGCACAAAACTAGATTAAGTTGTCTACTTTTGGGAAAAATCAGATGATCTTTATATGGTCACTCTTGCCTAGAATTGTTGCAAACTCTGGCACTCTTGCACATAGGTCCCCACTTTATAGACAAGTTCTACACTCAGCTTTGTAGGAGCTGGCTCTTAGTTCCTTGCTTAATAGAAGGTACCATACATCAGCAATGTCCACTCATATCTCCACATAACACCACTTGAGTTGCCAATTATCTCAAGAGCTGTTTTGACAGTTTCAAATTAAAATCCATTCTAATTTGCTTTCTTCTATATTTTAAAATCAAGCCAGATATGGTGGTACATGCCTGTTATCTTTGACAATGAGGGAGGCTGAGGCTGATGGATCACTTAAATTTGAGAATAGTTGCAGAAGGGTTAGAGCCTTAGGTGTCTAATTTCAATATGATGAGCCCTTGGGAGCAGAAAGCCACAATGCATAAAAAGGGAGAAACCAGCCCAAGTTGGGTAACTGGAGCATGTTAAAACTTTCATGCCAATCAGTCTTGGGTTCAGGCTAGTGAGTGACCACTACACTTTCAGCCTTGTAAGAGACAAAAAGATCCAGTCTCTAATTTTTTTTAAAGGCAAGCCTATTTCATGTAGCACATTTTTTCTCTAAGTTATTTCAAATTTGTAATCACTATCAAACTCAGAAAACAACATTAGGGTATTCTCAATGATAAAAACTAGGTTGGTAGTAAACACATTTTTATATGTAAACAGGAATATCTCAAGGGATTAGGAACCTTTCCAATGATAAAAATAGCTAGCATTAAAGTTTGCTGAGTTCTGTACATATGTTATCTCATGTAATCCTCCTAACAAATTTGAGGCAGGTGCTATCATTATCTCCATTTGACAGATGAGGAAACTCAAGTAGATAGAGGTTAAGTGATTTGCCCAGAGTCACACAACTTGTAAATATCTGAGAAGGTATTTGAACTCATGTCTTCCTGACTCCAAGTCCAGCACTCTGGTCCATTGTCCCACCTACCTGCCTCAAAATTAGCCTCTGTCCAAACTCTGTATAGGACATTCTGCATTATAGCTGAGGACAACTTTGAAGAGTGTCCTACCATCTACTCCATTGCTTGATTTCTCCCATTCAATAAACAATTAAAACAAGGGACTCAGAAGAAAAAGGAATTAAAGGAATTAGAATAGGCAAGAAGGAAACAAAACTATCACTCTTGCAGATGATATGATGGTATACTAAGAAAATCCTAGAGAATCAACTAAAAATTACTTGAAACAATTAACAACTTTCGCAAAGTTGCAGAATATAAAATAAATCCACATAAATCATCAGCATTTCTATACATGACCAACAAAGTCCAGCAGCAAGAGATAGAAAGAGAAATTCCGCTTAAAGTCATGGTAGACAACATAAAATATTTGGGAGTCTACTTGGCAAGACAAACCCAGGAACTCTATGAACACAATTACAAAACACTTTTCACACAAATCAAATCAGATCTAAATAATTGGAAAAATAGCAATTGCTCATGGATAGGCCAAGCTAATAATAAAAATGACAATTCTACCTAAATTAATTTACTTATTCAGTGCCATACCAATCAGACCACCTAAAAATTATTTTATATCGTTAGAAAAAATAATAACAAAATTCATCTGAAAAAACAAAAGTTCAAGAATATCTAGAGAACTAATGAAAAAAATGCACAGGAAGGTGGGCTAGCTGTACCAAATCTGAAGCTTTACTATAAAGCAGCCATAATCAAAACTATTGGGTAATGGCCAAGAAATAGAGTGGAGGATCAATGGAATAGGTTAGGAACAGGAGAAACAGTAGTAAATGACTTTAGTAATGTACTGTTTGATAAACCCAAAGACTCCAGCTTCTGGGATAGGAACTCAGTATTTGACAAAAACTGTTGGGAAAACTGGAAGGTAGTATGGCAGAAACTAAGCATAAACCAACACCTTACAACTTACACTAAAATAAGGTCAAAATGGGTACATGATTTAGACATATAAGGTGATACCACAGGTAAATTAGGAAAGGAAGGAATAGTTTACCTCTCTGATCTTTCTTTTTGTTTTTGTTTTTGTTTTTGTGGGGCAATGGGGGTTAAGTGACTTGCTCAGGGTCACACAGCTGGTAAGTATCAACTGTCTGAGGCCAGATTTGAACTCAGGTACTCCTGAATCCAGGGCCAGTGCTTTATCCACTGCACCACCTAGCTGTCCCCAACCTCTCTGATCTTTGGAAAGAACAGTTTATGACCAAACAAGAGATAGAGAATATTATAAAATGCAAAATGGATTATTTTGGTTACATTAAATTAAAAAGGATTTGTACAAACAGAAGCAATGCATCCAAAATTGGAAGGGAGACAGAAAGCAGGGAAATATTTTTATAGCCAGTACTTCTGATAAAAGCCTCATTTCTGAAATATATCAGGAACTACATCAAATTTATAAGAATCCAAGTCATTCCCCAATGGAGAAATGGTCAAAGGATATGAACAGGCAGTTTTCTGATGAAGAAATCAAAGCTATCTATTGCCATATGAAAAAATGCTCTAAATCACTATTGATTAGAGAAATGTAAATCTAAACAACTCTGAGGTACGACCTCATACCTTTCGGATTGGCTAGTATGACAAAAAAGGAAAATAATAAATGTTGGAGAAGCTGTGGAAAAATTGGAACACTAATGCATTGTTGGTGGACCTGTGAACTGATCCAACCATTCTGGAGAGCAATTTGGAATTATGCCCAAAGGGCTATAAAAGCTGTACATACATACCCTTTGACTCAGCAATATGACTACTGGGTCTTTTTTCCAAAGAGATCATAAAAAAGCGAAAAAGACCCACATGTACACAAATATTTATGGCTGCTCTTTTTGTGGTGGCAAGGAATTGGAAATTGAGGGGTTGCCCATCAATTGGGAAATGGCTGAACAAGTTGTGGTATCTGAATGTAATGGAATTCTATTGTACCATAAGAAACAATGAGCAAGAGGAGTTCAGAGTAACCTGGAAGTACTTGAATGAACTGATGATGAGTGAGATAAGCAGAACCAGGAGAACATTGTACAGTGTATCATCAAAATTATGTGTTAATCAACTGTGATAGTCTTGATTTTTTTCAGCAATACAACGGTATAAGATAGTTACAAAGGAATCATGATGGAAAAGGCTCTCCAAATCCAGAAAAAAAAAGAACTGTGGAATATGGATGAAGATTGAACCATACTATTTCTTTTGTTTTTGGTGCCGTTGTTTTTCTCTTTTGAGGTTTTTCCTTTTTGCTCTGATTCTTCTTTTATAACATGACTAATGCAGAAATATGTTTAATGATATTTTACACATATAACCAATATCAGATTACTTGCTGTCTTGGGGAGGGGGGATGGAAGGGAGCGAGGGAGAAAAATTTCAAACTATAAATCTTATTAAAAAAATGCTGAAAACTATCTCTACATGTAACTGAAAAATAATAAAATATTTATATGAAAAAAAAACTTTAAGAGACAAAAACAAACAAACAAAAAACCAGACTCTTCTATTCCATACAAGGTTCAGATATTTGTATGACTGTGAAAATATATAAAATCTGCTGTAGAAAATTATTTGAAAGACTATATTTCCCCTTCTCATATGTTTATCAATGTGTCTTCTAATCTTTCATGTAAAGATTTAATATAGATGAAAAAAGCTGGCATATAGGTTGATGATTTATTGGTGGTGGATTTTTTGGTTTTCTGTAATAGCAACCACATTAATTATATTAAGCTCCAGGAAATTTTATGAACTCCTTTCTCTGAGACTGACACTCAAAAGAAGATTAGCCAACAAATTTATACAGCAAACACCAAGTGGATGAACAATGGAATAGCACCTCTTTCTTAGTTCACATCTGTGATTTCATTACTTTAGAGAATTAAGAAAATCCCTTCAACTAATAGTGACTAGCACAGATTCTCTAAATCTTAAAGTATTAAAGAATTGCTGCGGGCAGCTAGGTGGCACAGTGGATAAAGTACCGGCCCTGGATTCAGGAAGACCTGAGTTCAAATCAGGTCTCAGACACTTGACACTTACTAGCTGTGTGACCCTGGGCAAGTCACTTAACCTTCATTGCCCCACAAGAAAAAAAAGAATTGCCAGGGTCAATAAGAGGTTTTTAAGATTGTCCAGATCCCCATAGCCCATTAAAGGCAAGACCTGAGTACAGGTCTTCCTGATCAAGAGACTGGCCCTCAATCTACTGCATGATACTGCCTCTCATGAAGAAGGCTTTTTACCAAGAACATGATATATAATTAAATGCTTAGCCCATTGAGTAATTCCATTAGTATCTAGACATGGGATAATTACTTCAAGTGAACAATGAGCTGTGCCCAGAACTGAATAGGAGAAAGAAAGCAGAGGTATGGCATTTGGAGAACTGCATGTTTTTCTACCAAATCATTCTATTCCTTAACACCAAAATCCCATTTTTTCTATTCCAATATTGGTCATCCCATTGATGGGATAGGCTTTGAATTATGGAGCACTATTAACTCCAAAGACTCAAAATTTTTGGTGACCCAAAGGGCAATGGGGAGTTGCATGGATAGTGTAGAGTACAGCATCTTACTTACAATAAAGAGGTATAAAAACTATCATCCAGGAAATCTAATTCTAGAAAAGGATGTGGGCCAATTTTAAAGTGAGAACAAGGGATAAGAGATAGATTGCACTGATAATCATGGTGTCAAATATCTAGAGAATAGCCTCTAGAGTAGGTATTTTTACCCTTTTTTGTGTCATGGATCCCTTTGGCAGTCTGAGGAAATTAATGGACCCTTTCTCATAATAATGTTTTTAAATGCTAAAAATATATAGGTTTAAAAAAGAAACCAATTATATTGAAATAAAGTTATCAAAATAATTTAAAAAATAAGTTCCCAGATTCATGGAAACCTCGCCAAGGAACTCTTTGGGTGTCTGTGGCCCTGGGTTTATAAGCTCTCTAATAGAACATATTGGATCAGTCCCCTAAAGAGGATTTATCATATGATTTGGATGAGTTACACATGAAAGATCAATTAATCAATAAACATTTATTAAGTGCCTAGTGTGTATCAGGCACTAGGCTGAGCCCTGGGGGTACAAAATTGGCAACAACAATAACAACAACAATAACAAAAAACAATCCTTGCCATCCAGGAGTTTACAATCCAATGGGAGATACAACATGCAAACAAATATATAGAAAGAGAGATAAATAAAGGATGTTAGAAATAATTAAAAGAGGGAAAAGACTGAAATTCAGAGGGGTTAGAGAAAGCTTCCTGTAGAAGGGAGAATTTCATTTGGGACTTATTGGAAGCCAGGGAGGTCAGTAGTCAGAGAAGAGAAGGACGAGTATTTCAGGCATGGGGACTAGCCAGGGGAAATGCCCAGAGTAGAGAGATGGCGTATCTTGTTCATGGAACAGCCAGGAGGCCAGTGTCACTGAATCAAAGAGTGTGTGTTAGACAGTAAAGTGTAAGAAGACTGGAAAAGTAGGAGGGGGCTAGGTTATACAGGGCTTTGAATGCCTGGAGGCAATAAGAAGCCACTGGAGTGTATTGAATGGGAATGGGGGAGGAGGGGGTGTGATAGAGGACCTGTGCTTTAGAAAAATCACTTTAGTGATGATGGATTGAAGAGAGGAGAGACTTGAGGCAGACAAATCTGCCCACAAGCCTTTTCAGTAATCCAGGCATAAGGTGATGAAGACCTGCCCTAGTGGTGGCAGTATCAGAGGAGAGAAGGGGACGTATTGAAGCATTGTTTCAAAGGTGAAATCGGTAAGCCTTGGCAACAGCTTCATATGGGGAATGAGAGACAGGGAGGGATCCAGGATGACTGCAACCTACATGAACAGAGGGAGCTTCTGTAGTGATAATATCAACGTTTTTTCAGAATATCAAAAGCCTTAAAATAGTAACCTCTAGAATTTAGATCATGCTTTATTTTGCAAAGCATTATATGTATATTATCTCATTTTATCCTCACAACCATGCTATAAGCTGTTTTCTATTATTATCCCCATTTTGTAGGTGAAGAAACTGAGAATGAGTGGTTAAATGGATTTCCAAGAATCGCATAGCTATTAGGTATTTGAAGCAGGATTCAAATTTGTATTTTCCTGGCTCTAAATACTATCTTTTTCATTCTGTGCAATCTAGCATTTTAAGGCACTTTTAAAGTTGTCTGAAGTCTTACATAGAACAAGAAATATTGAATTACAGGATATCAGAGCTGGGCAGAACATTAGAGACCATGTACTGTAACTGTAACTGCTTCCTTTGATAATGGAGGACATTGAGACCCAGGGAGCCCTCACACAGCCCCTAGACTATGCCTTTACTATCCCTAAATGGTCTATCTAAGCTACTCCTGGCCTTCTACCCAAGCCAACAGGAATCGGGAGATGGGGTATGGGGTAAAAATAAGAAGAATTCAATTCACCAGTTTAATGAAAAATTTGATATGCACAAGGCAAATAGAGCTATCTATAACTAAGAGATGAAAGTGAGCTTAGAGATCATGGACTCCAGTCCTTTACATTTTGCAGATGAGAGAACTGAGGCACAGATATATTTAGCTTCCCAACTAGGACAACACAAATAAGAACAAGGATATGGACTAAGGTCCTTCTTCATAGGAAAATTACTTCTTCTGGTCAAGTGGCAGTCTTCCCTTATCCTGATTCATTTATCTGCCAATGTGTCAAGTTGAATGAATGCTACTGAGAAAGTCAAAAGACTCCCAGTTCCATCTCACTGAGAAATAGTTTGTTGTCTATCCTGGGAATTGGGGACAAAGATCCAGGATGGAAGGACAGAATGTCTCCCTCAAAATCCTAAATATTGATTGGGAGGGAGTGTGGCAGAAATGCAAGTTCCTGTACTAAATATTTGATGAGGTTTAGAATGGTGAGGAGAAAGGTTAGACTGTATTTGAACCCTGCTCCCAGCAGAGCAATGGGTCTTATTAAATACATCCATTACAGTGGACAGATGAGGTTTATGGCTTGAAAGTTGGGCCCCACTTCTACATTGCTGAGACCTCTAGACCTCTGAGACCTCTCCTTGGAAACCTTTGCCGTCATCTTATCTGGTTCCTCTCCCAGTCACCCTCTCTTTGCCACCCTCTGTCTGCCAACTTCAGCAATGTTGGAGTGCATTCTCTCTGAGTTAAGAAAGAAACAAAGTTTCCCTTCAATACTTCTTAATTTGGGTCCTATAAAGAAAGAACTGAAACACAAAAATGCCTTCTCATCTGCCCATCTCTTTAGATTCTCTCCGGGCTGTTCATATTGTTTGTAAAACAATCCCAAGTTTTAAGGAAAACACTAACTGAAAAAATATAATTTTAAGTAGATTGAAAGCTCTCAAAGATTAGGGGTTATGTCTCCTCCCTCCTCTGTGTCTGCTTCCCACCTTCAGGAAAGAATCATTCTTTCTGTAACACTCTCTCTCTTCCTCTCTGCTAATCTATAACCTTCAAGCCCCAACATAATTTTCTCTTCATCCATGAAAACTCTTCTCCTATTCAAGACCAGAATACTCCATTTGCTCTCAATTTCTCTTTTAACTGGAGCTGGCATTACTACTTATCGATGCTACTTTTGACACGTACAGGCTGGGGATCCTGGGGAAGTCATTTAATCTTGTAATGTATAGGCAACTCTTAAGATGAAAGAAATGGAGAAAAGGTGCCTCTCTGCATTGGTAGAGTAGATTTTTCTCATCTATTTTCTTGTCGGTCTTCTTATACTGTTCTCTATGTCAGTGATGTCACAGACTCAGGACCTATCCTATCAATACTTGTTTTCTGTATTTTCTGTCATACATGTTAAATTTATCTACTCAGCTAGACTATAAGCAACTTGAGGGTTGAGAAACTGTTATATTTGTGTCCACACACCACCTAGCTCAGCACTGGGGATGCAATAGTCAATTGCATTAATCAAATGCTTATTTATTGATTTGATGGCATTAAGTATCTATGGGGAATAGAGCATTGAGTTATAGCAGCCAGTCTGCAAAGTCTCTTTTAGTTCTAATCTAATATGTACATGCACATCACAAAGAGATCTTGAACTAAGAGGAAACACAAGGGGTCATCATAGAAATGCCTATACATCAGGGTAGCATTCTACGCAAATTCCTTCAAAAACCTGTCTCCTATTTGCTTAAAAATCCCTAGATAAGGAGAACCTCCTGCACACGCACACACACACACACACACACACACACACACACACACACACACACACACACCACAGCCTAACTGGGTAATGCAAGTAAACATCCTAATACTTTGCAAATATCACTTAGAAATTGTTGGCTCCTCTGATTTCACAATAGAGCCAGAGAAGGGATAACTCATCACTAGTTAGTATTGATATTCCTTTGGGAAAATAACAGGGGGACAATCACCCACCCAAGGAAAAAGAGTTACATGTTTTAGATGAAGGAAGCACTAAATTTTGTATTTTAAACAGTATATCTCTGTTCAGGGTGATGGAAATTTTTTTTTTTGGAAAACACCAAATCATTAGTCCTTTCATTATTTTTGACATTGATTTACCATTAGGAAAATTTATTAGGCTCTAAATTAAATTGATTTGGAGAATCATTAATTCATGGGACAAAATCATTAGAGATGTTTGTCCTTCCCATACTGAAATAGGGTGATATCGATAAAACAAAGGAAAATGGTAGAAAGTATTTTAAAATTCTTCTCTACACCATCTACTACCAGAGTTATATCTTATATACCATTTCCTGGAGCAACTAAACAGTTTCTACCTGGGGTCCTCTTAGCAGCTGTTTGACTCTGGTCAAGTCACTTCATTTGTCTGAGCCTCATCTATAAAATGGGAATAATAAAACCAAATGAGGAAAAGTTCATAAAGTAAATAAATGAGCTATTTTTTTAAATGAATTCAGTTTTAGTGGCAGAAGCAGATGTCACTTTGAAGCAGACAATTGAAGAAAGGACAGCCCACATCTGCACATAACTCAGGACAGGCCTCCTTTCTTAACTCTAGCCTCCCATCCCAGGTAGAATCAGAATGAATCTTTCTTCACTCTGGCCATACTACCCTCAGCAAGTCATCAGCTGAATCATGGCAAAAATAGCCAAGGTATCTCCATAGTCACACCATACTACATGGCCACAACTCCAACCCCTCAAGGACCTTCAACATGTCATGACTGTTTTCTTGATTCCCTTGTGTCTTCCCTCCTTCCCCCCATTTCCACCCTACACTGAGTCAGGAAGACCTTACTTCAAATCCAGCCTCAGACACTTACTAGCTGTGCGACCCTAGACACGTCATTTAAGTGAAGTTACCTCAGTTTCCTAATCTGTAAAACGAACTGGAGAAGGAAATGGCAAACCATTCTAGTCTCTCTGCCTAAAAAATCCCAAATGGGGTCACAAAGAGTCAGACATGACTGAAAATGACTGAACAACAACATTCTATGTGTATTTACACATTTCAGCTTCTCCTTTTACATCTACCTTTTATATCTAGTGTCATTTGGGGAAGAAATTCAGGATATCTCCTCCAACTTTAATTTCTGGCCATATCAGCAGCTCTTTGAAGGCAGAGTAACAATTTAGTCCACAACTTCCTTGGATACTGGAGTAATAGATTCAGTGTGTATTACTATCCTTTCTTTCTGAAGGTAAAAGGAAACAATCTGTACTTACAGTTGTCATAAATGGAGTGTGTTTTAGAATATAATGAACACAGGGGCAGCTAGATGGTGCAGTGGATAAAGCACCAGCCCTGGATTCAGGAGGACCTGAGTTCAAATCCGACCTCAGACACTTAACACTTACTAGCTGTGTGACCCTGGGCAAGTCACTTAACCCCAATTGCCTCACCAAAAAAAAAACAAAAAACAAAAAACAAAGAAAGAATATAATGAACACAGCCAAAGGTGAGGGAGTATCCTTCCTCCATACACACACACACACACACACACACACACACACACACACACACACACACACACACACACTTTTCTTCTGATGATAGAATTCTTTAAGGATCCGTTTATTTCCTAGCTAGAGGCAGAGTATTCTAGATGAGGAGAGCTACCTGGGAGAAGGGTTAGAAAGTTAAGAGCACAATTAAGTTTGACACTGATCACTATGATATAACTGGAGACCCCCTGAACTGTCCCTTGTTGTAACTTCTGGCATTATGTATGATACAATAGGAGTACCCAAGAGTACCATAGAGAGCATAACAACAACAACGATGATGATTATGATGATGGTAATGATGATAGTGATAATATAGTAATAGTAGTAGTAAGTAATAGTAATAAAAATAATTTTAAAAGCCAGGATTTAACACATACAATGTGGATTTCGTTTTTTGCTTGAGACTGGAATGCTAAGTATAGCACAATATTTAGTAGTCCTGAACTAGTTTCCAGTTAAGTTATAGTTCCTCCAAATTAATCTACTCTGAGTTTTGTTATACTGATAAGACTCTACATCACCCTTTTAGTGGAAAATAGAATTCTGCCAAAAAGTTCTTCCCTAATTACCTTAAAAATGAAAAGCTTCCAAATGACTAAAATACCTTCCCGAGGGCCTGTTACAACACAGTAGCCAGAAGTAACCCTGACAATGTCCTAGAGCATAGCACATCAAAAACCAGAGGAGAATCAGGCTGAAGATCAAAGTCATGGAAGATCATTGATTTAAAGCTGGAAAGGATCTTCAAGGTCATCTCCCTTACTTTTATGGCTGAAGAAACTGATGCCAAGTGAAATGAATTGCCTTGTCCATGAATCTTGGGAGGGATTAAAACCCGGGTATTCAAGTGCCCTGCCTACTATACCATGGTGCCTACAATGAATGCAGGAGAGCTAGGATCCCAGGGCATACTCATATACCCAGACCATTCTTCCTCATCTAGAGGAATATATAAAGACCCAGACACCTTATGTAAGATGGGTCAGAGGAATGAGTACTTGCTGGACTAAAAAACAAACACTGTTCAGATTTTTTGCATCCATTATTTCATTTGATCCCATCTGATCCCATTTGATCTTCTGCTTTTCCACTGTTTCATGGAATAATCCCAATGAACCTTGACCCATATCCTCAGGGCCTTTTGTGATATCCCCAGACTCTCAGGAACAGATATTTTTTCATAGCAGGATGCGGTCTTCTGCCATGGGGAAATTCTTCTAGGAATCCTGGGGCAAGCCCTGCCCCTGGATCATCAAGCCCACAATATAGATGTACACATCGTTGATCAGTGCCGTTGTTCATCAATATGGTGCTCTGGGCTCACAGATGATCAATAGTGATGCAGTTGCCACAGACTCTCTTGAACCATGGCAGGAATGTAGCTTCTTCCTGTGTTTTTCCACAGTATGCACAGTATGCTGTGTGGCTAATTTCTGGTCTGGCCAGTAAAAACCTCCGGGAGCTTTCCTTTAGGTCTTTAATTATGAACTGTAGGGGACACCACAAAATAAATACTTAAAATGTCTAGACAACCAGTCATCAGAGTAGGATAATTAACTTCAAACATGTTAAATTGTTTGAGGAGCCCTTATTCACCTTCTGCAGTTCTTTTCTATACCCTTTTCTAGCCAATGTTAAAAGTCAGACAGGAGTATGGAACTAGGCAGAGTCTCCTCCTGGTATTGGGCCCTCTCTTTTCCCAGCTGTCAAGTGGAAATGATAACAACCAAGACTAATAAAGCCCACAGCATTGCCCGAGGACATCTCAGAACTGTTACCTTCTCCTTACAAAAACAAGGAGGCAAGAGAGGAGAAATATGTAAGAGTAAAGAAAACACAACTCTCAACCTCTCCTTCCTATATTATTTGTTGCTAATAGGGAAAAAAATAATAAAACTCTCCTGGGTGCATGATAACTTATCACAAACTAGGCCTCCTGCTATCTTACTTCTGATTAAGTCTTGTTGACATTAGGGTGTTTCTCCCTAGAGCCCTCTTCACCTCTCATAAACTTCCTCCAAGGAAACATTTTTAGTACACAAAGCACATTAATTTTGTTTCAAGCTAAAACAAAACACATCCATGAAAAAGAGAATTTGTGAGGGCAGGCTGCTGGTGTGCAATCTTCAGTCATCCCTCAACCCTCCCACCTGATTCAAAGGGGCCCTACAGTAGACTAGACTGATGTCCAATGGATTCACTTTAGGTACTTGTTGGAGCTTAACTTCATCATTTGGAATTATAGGTTAGAGTTGGAAGGGACCTTCATGTCCAGGTAGCCCAATGGCCTAAATTTATAGATGAGGAAACTGAAGCCCACACAGGGAGCCCAGATAAACCAAACTATTAATAGTTCCCAGGAGACTTTCCATCTCATATTTCCATACATTCTCATGAATGCCTAGAATTCACTTACCCATCAACTCTGCCTCTGTTAACTGTTAACAGTTAAGTTAAAAGACTTCTCTAATTTCCCTTCCCCACCCCAATTTATTAGTGTTCTCTTTTTCCTTAAATTACAATTCCTTTGTTTATTTATTGTATTCCCTGCCTCCCCCCCAGGGCAGGTAGGTGGCATAGTGGATAGAGTACTGGGTCTAAAGTCAGGAAGACTCATCTCTGTGAATTCAAATCTGGTCTCAGATATTTACTAGATGTGTGACCCCAGTCAAGACCCAGTGCACTTAACCCTGGTTGCCTCAGTTTCCTCATCTGTAAAATGAGCTGGATAAGGAAATTGCAGTATATTTCCCAAGAAAAATCTCAAATGGGGTCACAAAGAGTCAGACACTACTGAAAATGACTGAACAGCAACACCCCACCCTCCAACTATATCCCAAGCATCTTGAGGTCAGGGCCTGATTTTATCTTTGTGTTCCCAATGCCTATAAATGCTTCATGTATTGTATTCTACCAATATATTGGATTTCAATAAACACTTGTTTTCATTTAGTGTGGAAAACAAGTGCTCCCTACAAATGCTAGGCAGGGAGAAAAGGAGTCAATGTGTTTAGAACTTCAGACGCTTTCCAACCACCCCTCAAATAATTTCTTAAGCAGACAATCCTTTCTAAGATGCCAAATAATTAATAAAAATCTCATTGTCTGATTCCAATGTCATCTTCTTTTAAATCAAAGATATGTCATGGAATCTGTTATTTAATGAATATTTTATAACATTTATAATGACCATATTTAATTGCCATAGCTCTAATTAAAGGTGATATCTGATTGCATGCATGTATTTTTTAAAACCATAATTGTCTTGTGCAATCCGCTGAATAGATTTGGGAATCTTCAAATAACAAAATTACATTAATAGCATATGCTATTAAATATGATTGATGGCAAAATTGGACCCCTCCTGGTTCCCTACCACACAAAAGCACACACTGCTTCTGAAGATGGTGCGGTAAGCGTCAACAACTGAGGAGAGAAGAAAAACAGACTCGTAGCACGAAGGTCTTCCTTTCCCTGCAGAAAGGATATTCGTGCCTGGGAAAGCAAGAGAGTTTCTTGCTTAGAACAAAAGGTACCTTTTGTATTTTGTCTCTGTTCCATATAATCAAATGGAAAATCAACAAACCAGTTTTTTGTCTCTGTTCCATGCAAGCTGACAGAAAATCAATTATACTATGGAATTCAGAGCTGGAATGGACCTTACAGGCCATTGGGCCCCATCTTTTTAATGCTATAGATGAGGAGAAAGAAGCTCAAGAGGTTTGTGTGACTTGCCCACAGTCACTAAGTATCTCAGACAAGATTTGAACTTAGGTCTTAACTCCCAGCTCAGCAATTAATCCACTACCACCCGTAGCTACCAGGGAGAAAGAGTTTATTCTTTCTAGCTGATTCTTGTGCTACTCATGACTTTGAGGCATGCTGTTCCCAGATCTAGTCCATAGCTTCCTAACCATTTTTCTTTCCTCTTCAGGCTTATGAATTTTTTAAGGGTCTCTGATTCCCTCAGCATTCCTTACACCCATGCAAATCCAAAATCTATTCATGCTTTAGTAGAGAAGTCCTGAGACATTATTTGCAGCACATGCAAACGAAGTGACTTTTCTACAGTTAGAGAGCTAAGGAAGTATCAAAGGTAAGATTGGAACCTACTTCTTCCTGTGGTTCCCTTCTCTAGGATTAAAAGCAAACTTTTCTGTTTGGCTGCCATTCAAAGCCTCTCTTGACTCAACTCTATCCTACCTTTCTGGATTTGTTACTTATTACTGCCTTTAACATACTCTGTTGTTCATTTGTGTCCGACTCTTCATTCTGCTAAATGGGATTTTCTTGGCAAAGACACTAAAGTGGTTTGTCATTTCCTTCCCCAGCTTATTTTACAGATGAGGAACTGAGGCATCCAGTGTTAAGTGACTTGCCCAGAATCACATAGCTAGTAAGTGTCTGACATTAGATTTGAACCCAGTTCTTCCTGATTCCAGGACCAGTACTCTATCTACTGTACCACCTAGCTGCTCCTTTACAGACTCTAGGATTCAGCCAGAATGACCTTGCTGTTCCTCCCACAGAACACTCTCTCCCATCTCCATGGTATCTCTCATGCCTGAAACTCATTCCCTCTTCACTTCTGCCTCTAAGAATCCCTAGGGTTTAATAGGTATATATCTATATGTGTAAGTATATGTGCATGTGTCTTTGTATTCATGTATATATGTGTATGTGCATATATATATACATGCACATATATGTGTGTATATATGATATATGTATATGATTGATGACAAAATACTATATAACCATATAATGTTCATCTCAAGTGCTGCCACCTTCTAAATAAAGCCTTCTGTGATCCCCCTCCCCAGTTTCTCATTTCTCCTCGCCCCCCCGAAAACCTTACCATGGATTTATACTGTGTAATTTCATATATACTAATATATGTATAACTTATCTACCTGATACAATGTAGGCTCTTTGAGAAATGAGATTCTTTCAATTTTGTCCTTGTATCCCAATGCCCAGCACAGTGCCTGTTTGCGGGTGCTTAATAAATGCTTATTGATTAATTCATTCCCTTTTTTTATTATTCATTTATTCCTGATGCCAAGAAAGTAAATGTGGTAAACTGGAAAGAAAACTGGGTTTAGAATCACAGGCCCTTGGGCCAGCTAGGTGGCACAGTGGATAAAGCACCAGCCCTGGATTCAGGAGGGCCTGAGTTCAAATTCAGCCGCAGACACTTGACACTTACTAGCTGTGTGACCCAAGTCACTTAACCCTCATTGCCCCACTTAAAAAAAAGAATCACAGGCCCTAAGTTCAAGTCCCAACTCTTTTACTTACTAGCTGTGAGACCAGAGGGATTTGGAGTTGATGAACCATCAATTCCTTTCCAGTTCTAAAGTTAGACTGTGATGGCCACTCTGACATTATGCCTGTCTGCCCTCCAAATTGTCCTGATTCCTGCCTTCCAACATTCTGGCACTTATAATACCTTTTTATCCTTTCTAGGGAAAAACAATGAATATTCTCCTTTGTTAACCTCTTTTTAGATACTTGAGAGTTATCAAGTTCTTCCCATGTTTAACTTAAATTCCTCAGCCCTCCCCATTGTAATCCACAGCTATTTCCTGAGGTTTTTTCTTTAATGGGGATGAAGACCAGATGGCTACTGATCTTTATGAGGACCCTCCACTGACCAGGAGATTGTTATTGAAGTAAAGCTGAGTTTCCACTTGAGGGCATCTCCTCTTCCATTGGGGCCAATTGGCTTTGTCACCTTAGTAGTTTTCCCAAATGCTTCCATGTGGCTAATGGCTTAATGGCCACAGAAGGTATCATTCTCACTCTCCATCTGTCTGTACAAACAGCCAGCAGAATCGAAGACTCCATTCAATGATCACTTCTATTCCTCTCCTGCTCCTATTTAAGGTTATGGTAAAAACTTGGCTTTCAAAGTTAGGAATGAGAGGAAGCTTCTTCCCCTTTTGTTCATCCTAAGCTAGGAAAAAGATTTTAAAGTCAGTATTATTCCCCAAGTATCTACTTACCTTTTTTCCTAACCAGACAAGAACCAGTTTAACATGTTGTTCAGTTATTCTCAGTAATGTCCAGCTCTTTGTGACCCCCATTCTTGGCAAAGATACTGGAGTGGTTTGCCATTTCCTTCTCCAGATCATTTTTCAGATGAGAAAACTGAGGCAAACAAGGTTAAGTGACTTGCCCAGGATCACATAGCTTGTAACAATCTGAGGCCAGATTTGAATTAATGAAGATGTGTCTTCTTGTCTCCAGACCTGACACTCTAACCAGTATAGCTAACTAACCCAGTTCATCTAGAATCCCCCAACTGGTAATGATAGGAGGGAAGGTTTGATTTCCTAGTTCTGAAGGTATCAGAAATATCTGGGTACTATGATTCTTAAAGTACTAATGTCAGTTATCAGCTGAACATAGTGCTAAGTGCCCATGGTCTGTGCACCTGGGGAGGCTGAGGCTGGTCAGTCACTTGAGTTCTAGAGTTCTAAGCTGCGGAAGGCTAAAGCAGGTTAAATGTTGACATTAAGTCCAGCACCCATATGTTGAGCTCATAGAAACAGAGAGTCAAGGATGAATAAATCTGTACATGTTGAAAAAAATAGAATATGTGAAACATTCTGTTCTGATCAATATGGGGATCATTAATATGAGTAGCCACTACATTTTCAGGTCCGGCAGAGAAGAACCAATCTCTTTGGGGGAAAGAAAAAAGTATGTGATAACTGGCATCACTCAGGGATCTGTGATGTTTTATTAGAATGGATATTCTTGCAAAGGTTAATTGCAACTTCTCTATTACTAAGAACAGTGATTCTCAAACTTTTTGGTCTCAGGACCCTCTTATAGTAAAAATTATTGAGGATTCTCCCCCAAAGATCTTTTGTTTATATGAATTAGATCTATTATATTTACATTATTAGACATTGTCATCTCATTATTATGAAAATGGTTTTGACTACTATTTTAGGAAATGGCCTTTAAGAAGTGTTGGGCAGCTAGGTGGCACAGTGGATAGAGTACCGGCCCTGGAGTCAGGAGTAGCTGAGTTCAAATCCGGCCTCAGACACTTAACACTTACTAGCTGTGTGACCCTGGGCAACTCAACCCCAATTGCCTCCCTAAAAAAAACAAAAAATTTTTAAATTTTAAAAAGAAGTGTTGTGCCAAAAAATGTACTACCATATAACCAACTTGATGGTAAGGCTCTCCGATCTTAACCAAGCTGATCTGAGTTGCCTTAAGAGTCTGTGATTCTTCTCTAGGCTGGATGCCATTTTGGTGTTGACTTGACACCTGATAATCACTTGTGCTAAATGTAGTTTAGCCTTGGGAAATATAAATAATAAAAGGAACCCATTCATTCCTTAAACAAATTTTTAGTGAATATCTATAAGATGTAAGGCCTCATGATAGGTATTGTGGCAGATGCAAAGATGAATAAGACATAGTCTTTGACTTCATCTAGCTTATAGTCCAGTTGCTAAAATAAGAAATGTATCCAAACAACTAAAATATAGAGTAGAAAAATATAAACATATAAAATATATAAATGTATATTTTATTATATATAATTTACTTGTTAATTTTATTTCTATATAAACACATGTTATCATATGAAATATATAAAGAAAATATATATTTATATTGAAATATAAATATATAATGTTACATCTAAGTACATTTGTCTATTAAATATAGAGTAGAAAGCATACACTAATTAACAAATATATGTTAGATATCTACTATGTGCAGAGTCCTTTGATAAGACTAGTACTGAGTCTTGTAAGAGTTTGAAGAAGGGACAACAATATCACTATAGTGAATAAAAAGAGAGATGCCTTGAGAATGCTTTGATAGCTACTTCCCTAGATAATGGGAACTTTTTAGAAAAAAAATGTCTTAAGCTGGGGAGGTTATGGAGGTCAGGGGGAAAGACAATATTTTTACAAAAATGTGAGATGGGTATAGATAGAGCTAGATAGAACTAGCTTACAGCCTGAATAGTAACAGGGAAATGTGATAGAGATTTTCTTCTCCATTATATCTGGTCTCTTCCACTTAAATGATACTTCTTTAGAAAATCTACTGGGCCCATCACCACTGGCCTGTTTATATAAAAAATTCTGTCTCTGACAGCAGTTATGCCAAAAATTGGGCAGGGCACCTGTGAGGTAACAACAGGCTGTAGGCTAGTTCTATCTAGCTCTATCTATACCCATCTCACATTTTTGTAAAAATATTGTCTTTCCCCCTGACCCCCCCCCCCCTTTGGAGATGTGAATTATACCGATGTGACTTTCAGTCAACCCTTAGAACCTGGGATAGTTTTATGTATGGACAGAATACATGAGTGCGTACTCCCCAGCCTAATATGCGCCTAAATTTCCTACCCTCAGCTAGGCCATCTAAATGGCCATCTTAAGAAGACATATAGGGGGCAGCTAGGTGGTGCAGTGGATAAAGCACTGGCCCTGAATTCAGGAGGACCTGGGTTCAAAACCAGCCTCAGACACTTGACAGTTACTAGCTGTGTGATCCTAGGCAAGTCACTTAACCCTCATTGCCTGCAAAAAAAATAATAATAATAAATTTTAAAAAAAGAAGACATATATTCTAACTATGTTCAAGCACCCTGTTTCCTGGGATGGCAATATATTAGCTGAGTGAGTTGAGTTTTGTTTAGCTCTTTATGTGCAAACACTCATTGTCCCTAGAAAGGAAGAGAGGAAATGGGATATAACATAAGCCCTTGGAAAAGAGATGAGTAAGATGGAGGGAGAACCAACAAAAAGGAAAGGATCATTGAAAAGGGAGAGAGGCAGAAGTGACAGACAAACTTCAGCAATCTAACAAATATCCCAGGGGCTGTTCCTGGTTGCTTTATCTTGTCTTGTTCTGGGAGGGAGAAAAGGAAGAAGAAAGCCAACCCAAGTTCCCAGTTCAAATGAGCCTTTCAGAATTGAGCTGTGGCATGCCAGATGTTGCTGATGAGAGAAAGATGGCTGAGAGTTTCAAAAGAGGGACTGGATTCCTTGGCCTGGCAGGTGGATGGACACTGCCTGGAGGGCCTATTTTGCCAGCATGAAACTGGCCCCATAAATGTTTATTGATACAAGCTCATTACTTTTCATTGTATTGGTTCTGAGCTGAGCAAGAAAGGCTGTTCTCAGAATAAAGAAGTCTCTAGCTCCTACTGCAGTGAGTTCAATGACCTCATCCTGGGGGGGTTTCCAATAAATACCAACACATGATGCCATGTGGTCTGCCCATCCCTAAATTTGTGGGAATGAAGGCAGCAACCCCTTTCAAAGAACTCTAAGCTTCTTAAATGACCAACACTGTTCTCCTAACTTTGTGGGGCTAAACCTGCTACAGCAACATTGCTTTAAAAATGGGGCAGGGGCAGGGGCAGCTAGGTGGTGCAGTGGATAAAGCACCGGCCCTGGATTCAAGAGGACCTGAGTTCAAATCCGGCCTCAGACACTTGACACATACTAGCTGTGTGACCCTGGGCAAGTCACTTAACCCCCATTGCCCAGAAAAAAAAATGGGGCAGGGTCAGGACAGCTAGGTGGCATGATAGATAAAGCATTGGCCCTAGATTCAGGAGGACCTGAGTTCACATCTGACCTCACACACTTGACACTTACTAGCTGTGTGACCCTGGGAAAGTCACTTAAAACTCATTGCCCCCCACACAAAAAAAATTCTGTCTCTGACAGCAGTTATGCCAAAAATTGGGCAGGGCACCTGTGAGATAACAACTTGGCAGGGAATGAAATAGAATGAACAGAATGTCCATTTCTGTTTCTCACTTATTGGAAACTTGTTTTGGTTTTTCAGGAAAGTCTTAGGTTCAATACTGTCTAGCCATCTAGTGAATTTTGAGATTTAATTCAGAGAAGGGGGAGCTCTTAATAGATCTCCCTATATTAAGAGGGATATCAGTAGCTTCATCTTCATTTCTAATTAGGACCCAGAGAGAAATCCACTCCAAACTTATATCTTATACAACTCATTCTCTTGCCCACTGACAACTACTTTATCATATGATGAAAAGGCTGGATTTAGAGAAATCCAAAAAGACTTGTATGAATTGATACAGACTGAAGTGTTCAATAGAATAATTTCTAAAATAACAACAACATAGTATAAAACAATCACCTCTGAAAGATGTAAGAGCTCTAATCAGCATTATGACCAATAATGATTTTATTTTATTTTATTTTTGCAGAGCAATGAGGGTTAAGTGACTTGCCCAAGGTCACACAGCTAGTACATGTCAAGTGTCTGAGGATGAATTTGAACTCAGGTCCTCATGAATCCAGGGCTGGTGTTTTATCTACCGTGCCACGTAGCACCCCCACCAATAAAGATTTTAAAGGATTGATGATGAAACAAACTAACTACTTCCTAGCATAGAAGTAATGGACTCAGGGTATAGAATTAGACATACATACACACATATGTATATATCTATATGTAAATGGCCAATGTGAGAACTTGTTTTGCTTTACTAAATATTTGTTACAATGGTTTTGTTCTTCTTTTTCTAGTGGAGGGGTAGGAGGGGGAAAATGTTTTGTTTGTTGGAAAAAAATTTTGATCTCTCTCTGCATGTCTGTCTCTCTGTCTCTGTCCCTGTTTCTGTCTCTGTCCCTGTTTCTGTCTCTGTCCCTGTTTCTGTCTCTGTCTCTGTCTCTGTCTCTGTCTCTGTCTCTCTCTCTCTGCAGCTGTCCTTCCCTCTAAGTCATCTATTTCTACCCATGGTGCCATCATCCCTCCAGTTAAACAATTTTGGAATCACTGAGGCATCTCACACTCTTTCCTCTTTCTTCATCACCTATTTCCATCACTTTGTCATCCAGTCAGCTCTCTCTTTAATCTTTCTTATACCCATTCCCACTGCAAACACTCTCATTTCTCTTACCTAAACTGTTTTGTCTTCTTAATTCATCTTTCAACCTCTATCTTACCCTTCTTTACCTCATCCTTTTTACCCCTGTCCATACAATATTCTAATCAACTACTCTGATTACACTAAAAAAAAATTGCCTCCTTCCCTATCATCTATTGACCAAAGTATATATTCCTAATCCTGGGAGTCAAAGCCTTCCAACAATCTAGTTTCAACTTGCCTTCCTTCACAGTCATATATTACACTATTGTAATAGTTTCATAGGCTCTCATTCACATATGTTACATATCAACCCAACCTGTCTACTTATTCTCTGTCCCCTTTTCTCATCGTGACATCTGCCGTACCCATGCTTGTTGCTCTTGCCCATCCCTGTGACTGGACTAGACTCTTATTCAGTTCTATGTGTCACTATCCTTGTTTTCCTGTAAGGTGCAACACAAACCCCACCTCCAGCCTGCCTCTCCTCAAATTTCTGGACAAATTTGTGTGAATTCACACTGATTTGTTCTTCTATTGCTCCTTTTTTTTAAACATCTTGTCCTCCTCTATTCAATTATGAGTAACATTTTCATTGTTCATCTGAGGCTGAAGCATACAGCCAGTACCGTGCTCAGAATGCAGTGACTGTTTAAGTAACCTTGAGCAAATTACTTAATCTATTTAGTCTCAGTTTCTTCATCTGTAAAATAAAAGGGTTAGACTAGAGGACCTCTAAGGTAATTTCTAATTTTAAATCTATTACCCACTGTGAAATTCATTTGAATAACTCAGTCCACTTACTCTGACTAGGTCACTCTAAATGGATAGTCAGGCATGAGTTCTATGTCTCATCAGTTATTCAGACATCATACAGTAGAACCACACTGATATAGACTGATGGAGCGGGGAGGTCAGTATGAATTAGAATTTGTGAAAAGTCTGTTCATTGAATAATTTTAAAGCTCCATCACGTTATCACTTTCAAGTACATTTAATAACTCAAATTAGGTTTAAAAGGATTGATAAATAAGGGTCTTGAGGGGTCTACTTTAATGAAGTATTAAGTATGATTTGTAATTAACACATCAAGTTTAGGTATGTAAATATGAACATATCAGGAATCTAGAGTGAGAAAGTCATCTTGTCCAATCCCTTCATTTTACAAATGAGGAAATTGAAGCTTAGCAATTTTAGTGACTTACCCAAGATCACACAGATAGCCAGAGGCAAGGTTTAGGGTCAGGTCCTCTGACTCCAAATTAAGTACTCTTCCCACTGTACCATACTGAAGTGCTTTTAATCAATTTAAGTTCAACGAGTACATTTGGAATATCTTTAGTTTTCCAGTACTATGCTAGGTCCTGCAGAAATTACAACCAAAAATTATATATAGTGTCATCCTAACCAAGGACAAATGTCAATAAGAAGATAAAATTCACACACATAAAATGGCCATGGTTATGTTTGAAAATATGTTATATAGAATTGAAATAGTCTTAACATAGATGCAACACATTCTGGTTTTACCCTAATCATTTTCTTCATAGGCCCTATTATTTTTTCATAAAGAAAAACTTAACTTCATCCTAGCTCCTGTCCAAATAATCTCACATGCTGAATTAGTATAATATAGATTATTTAGATTTTGCAGTATAATTAGGCAAATGCAAAGCTTATTTGCCACCATCCAGAACCTCTCTAGTTAACATTGCTCAGAGTACAACGGATGCAGTTCCCAACTTTGAGGAAATATCCCTTCAGGTGGTGTGGTGTTTGTTCATTAAATGTGTAAGTTTGTCAGAACTCCACAGCATTAAGGGTTTTTTACAGCAGCGTGGTGAGAAAAGTACCTTTATAATAGTAACTTGCTGACAACATTTAAAGTGAAAATTGCCAGCGTTCTCGAATCTTTACACGTTTCCGTGACTGATCATCATTTCCTTAGAATGCCAGAGATTTGTGTGAATCATGCCTAGAGGCTACATATGTTAAAAGTTAACAAGAAAATACGTACCAGAAATCAAATCTAAGATGCTTGAAGAGACCTTTTAAAGTGCACCTACACACAAAGTTAGATTCAAGGTTTAGAACCAGAAAGGAGAAATGAATTTTGTCTGTACATAAGAAATATTGAGATAACCAGCCACTTCTATAGCCCCTCAGTAAACCAATATAGATATATACTTCCATGATAAACATATATAAAATATATGTGTTTCTCTTCTTTCCACAGTGACATTTATGTTCAATCTTTTCATGATCTTTCTTTCTTTTAAATATCTAGGGATTGAATAGATAAAAATTGTAGACAGATACCTATGTGTCTCTATCAATATCTATATCTATATTTATTTTAGTAGCATAATGTAGCAGAAAGAGTCCTGGACTTGAAATCTGGAGAAATTGTGCTTTAAATATCACCTTAAACACTTAGCAGCTGTGCCTCTTTGGGCAAATGATTTAACCTTTCTGGACATCAGTTTCCTCTTCAATAAAATCAGGATAACAATACCTACAGTATTTACCTTATAGTTATTAAGAATAAATGTATTTAATGGGGGTGAGGAAGAGAGGGGTTGCAGCATAATCTAATGCAAATTTGGCTTTGGAGTCAGCAAACTTGTGTTTGCATCTTGGCTTTGATACTACCTTAGACCTTGACCTAATGTCTCTAGGATGAGATATTCTCAGGGAGCATGTATGTTTCCATATAGATATGTGTGTGTGTGTCTGTGTGTGCATGTGTGTGTGTGTGTGTATTCATCTATTTTACATTTTCATAGTACTTGAAGTATATGAAGTTTATATATAAACATATAGTACTATATAGTGCTGCATAGTTATATTGACCACTTTATATACATTATCTCATTTCATCCTCATAATACCCCTGGGAAGTACATGCTATTATTATACTCATTTCATGTGCAAGTATGTGAGGCTCAGAAAAATGATGAATCCCTCAGGATCATATACTTAGTAAGTATATGCAGTGCAATTTGAACCCAGGTCATTTTGATTTCATACTCAACCTTCTATTCAATTGAAAATGCTACTTCTATATGCATACAAAAATAGAAATATTTGGGGTTATATTGCATTACAAGATAATACAGCCCAAAATTCTCTGTATAACCAAGAGAGTTTCAAATTCCAACTGATGGCCCTTTTATTTTGAACAGTATTTGATTCATGCTATATAAATGTAAGACCAAATCAAAGGGAAAACAAAGCTGTCCTTTGTCATTTATTGCAAAGGAATTTGACCTGTATAACATTTTTCTAATCACTGACACTCTACATGGATACTTCATTTAGGTAAATCCACGATGGGTGACCAATGATAGTGACATAGAATCCTAGACAGTCACTTATTAGAAAGACAAATGGGAAAAAACAAAAAAACAAAACCAAAAAAACCCCAAAAAGATACCTCAAAAAGAGAAGGGGAATAAAAGTTGCTTCAGTAACAGAACCCAGATTTGACTTGAATTTCAATCTGCCCTCCATATATGCCGAGCCAGCTCAAAGCCCGTTACTATCATATATATTTCAGCTAACTATGATTTCAAGGCACATTACGCTTTTGGAGAAGAGAAAAAGAATCATTCTAGTAAATACCTGTGTGGCTGTCCCTTCAGGTAGGCAGAGAAGGGGTCTGCTGAAACGTGAGCACTTTGGCCCACTGAGCTCTTCTTCCCAGGTAGCCCTCGCCTTTGAGCCTCATCCAAGGTATGAACCATTAATATTCATGACTTTCTTGCTGTTGTTTGTGACTAGACAATGGGTTTAGAGGTTCCCATTGATAGAACAGAAATAGTGCAGTCTGCAAGCAGACTAAGGCTGGCAAAGAGTATCTAGTAATACCGGATATACAGAAGGCCATCTGCTGGCCTGGGAATTTTCCAAACCCAAGTGTCTCCATCTTGCCAAACCGTCACGAGTACAAACACTGCAGTAGCAGGGGACACAAAGAAAGCATGCCAATGTCGGATGCACTACCTCCATTGCAATCTCAGGTAGTTTTTAATTTTTACCAGAATTTTGCCATAAGATATCATCAATCACCAATCATTTAGTGCCTACTAGGTGCCAAATACTACATAAGGTTCTAATGATTAAAAACCAGGATTAATTCTTTTTGTTGAGGAGGTTTCAATCTATCAAGGGGAAATGGCACACAGTGTACATTAGTAAATACAAAGCAATTTCAAGCAGCAGGGAAAGGAAGACCAGTAATGAAAGTCTTCAGGAAAGGCAGCCTGTAGAAGGTAGTGCTTGAACTGAGCTTCAAAAGCAAAGGAGGAAGGGATGCTAAAAGGTAGAAGTGAAGGCAGAGAACATTCCAGTCTCAGGAGACAGCTTTTGTAAAAGCCCAAAGGCTGAAGAGGGAAAAAAAACATAGGCAGCTTGGTTTGGCTAGATTATAGAATGTGTGAAGAAAAGCAATTCATTATAAGCCTGGAAAAGTAGACTGGAGTCGGATTGTTAAGGGCTTTAAATGCCAAACCAAGGATTGCACTAGAGCTTCCTGAGCAGCAAGTGACATGACATAGTCAGATCTGTGCTTTGGGAATATCCTTCCCGTGGCCACGTGGAGGATGGAGAGGAGAGAGACTGGAAGCAGGGAAACCAATTAGAAGGCAATTGTAGGCAATTTAGGCAGCACAATCACTGATAACTTAGTGATTCACACACACAATAATAAAAATAGCTTACATTTTATTAAATGTTTTAAGGTTTTGCAACATGTTCTTCATATAGTGTCTCATTTGAACATTACAACAGATCCCATGAAGTAGGTTTTATAATTAGACCCATTTTACAAATGAGGAAACACATTCATAAAAATTAAGTGACTTGCACATGGTCACATAACTAGTGTCTGAGACAGAATTTGAATTTGGGTTTTTTAATCTACGAGCAGCTAAGGGATGCAGGGGATAGAGTGCCAGCTCTAGAGTCAGGGAGACTCATCTTTCTGACTTCAAATCTGGCTTCAGACACTGACTAACTGTATCACCCTGGGAAAGTCATTTAACCCTGTTTACTTAATTTCTCGTTTGTAAAATGAACTGGAGAAGGAAAAGGCAAACCACTCCAGTATGTTTGTCAAGAAAACCCTGAATGGGGTCATGAAGAGTCAGATGCAACTGAATGCCTGAACAACAACAAACTTGAATCCAGATCCAGTATCCTAACATAGTGAATATTCAAAAGATACTTAATACATCTTTGTTTCACATGATAGATGTTCAACATATTCATATGGAAGAGGGAGAAAGTTCATTCTCTGTTACTCCAGAAGACAGAACTAGGATGAATGAGTAGAAGTTCAAAGGAGGCAAATTTTGGCTCAGCATAAGAAGTAACTTCCTAGCAATTAGACCTGCCTTGTTAAAAAGTGGGGCATCTCGGGGCAGCTAGGTGGTGCAGTGGATAAAGCACCGGCCCTGGA
Source organism: Dromiciops gliroides (assembly GCF_019393635.1). NCBI lineage: Eukaryota > Metazoa > Chordata > Mammalia > Microbiotheria > Microbiotheriidae > Dromiciops > Dromiciops gliroides. Next base: position 404,242,623 of record NC_057862.1, read on the forward strand.
TTCAGGAATACCTGAGTTAAAATCCGGCCTCAGATACTTGACACTTACCAGCTGTGTGACCCTGGGCAAGTCACTTAACCCCCATTGCCCGCAAAAAAAAAAAAGTAGGGCATCTTTTAACATAATGACCTCCCTTGCACTGAAAGTGTTCAGTAAAGGTTGGATAATTGAACTAGAGAACCTCTGAGGTTCCTCTCAACTTGAGTTGTTACCATGAGGATTTTACGGAGGAGTATTTAATTGAATTTGATTCCTCTAATTTAAAGCCCTTCACAGACTCCCATTTACCTTTCCAAGTTTGTTGTCTATTATTATTCCTTTCATAATTTTACATTCTAGTGAAATTATATATTATCTACACAACTAAATTGACCTTTCTTATGTGCAGGCTTTTATTGGAAGTTTTGTTTTTGTGTGTATCATTCTAATTGTTTTGTCTGTAAAGACTTGTTTCCATAGCTTGATCTCCAAACATATTCTAAAAGTTTGCAATTCTACCAGCAATGCTTGAGTGACCATACTCTTCCACATCCCCACCAGCATTGGCTTTTATATTTGCCAATCTTTTGGCCATGATATGGTAGAAAACTCAAGGTTGTTTAAATTTGCATCTCTTTGATTATTAGTAATAATTAATATGTTTTCAAGTGATTACTAACAATTTGTGTACTCTATCACATCGATTTATGGGGAGAAGCCACTTTGTAAAATTTTAAATGTTATAGAAATGTGAGAGTATGTGTGTGTGTGTGTGTGTGAGAGAGAGAGAGAGAGAGAGACAGAGACAGAGACAGAGACAGAGACAGAGACAGAGACAGAGAGAGAAAATTGGCCAATCACTACTGTTTAGACATCAACTAATAAGGTACCATTCGACATCCATTATCTAAGAACAAAGTCATACATTTCCTTCCACATTTATTGCATGGGACACCAGACAAGCAAATTCTGCATCATTTTCCTTACTGTGTAATAGGAAAGTAAAGATAAAGGGGAATAAGCTTTTCTTAAGCATCTATTATGTGTCAGGCACTATGCTAAGGTCTTTCTAAACATCTTATTTGATTCTCACAAGTAAGCAAGGTTAGGTGCTATTATTATCCCCATTTTACAGTTGAGTAAACTGAAGTAGACAAAGGTTAAATGGCTTGCGCAGGGTCTCACAACTAGTAAGTATCTGAGGCTGGATTTGAACTCAGGTCTTCATGTCTCTAACCCAGTACTCCATCTATGTCTAACCTGGCTGCCAAGTGTATTCATTTGGAGATGAGAAGATGGTGATGTTGGGTTCTACTCTTTCTGTGCTTGGTAATAAAAGATTATCCTCACAACCAAGCAGCTGGGGATATCACCTCACAATTATATTCAATAGCATATCACATATTGGAAATGAAAATAGATTTATTTTGCTTCCCAAGTATGAAAAACTGGTCACATGTGATATCCTCCCCATAGAAATCTTGGGGGAGTCTAGGATACTAAAAGCCAAGGAGTACAGCACATGACATTTGCAATTAATCTGAGAACTGTTCCCCACCTGGCCTGCTATTGCTTACCTAGGTCCACCCACCCAGAATGCCTTCTTTCCTTCCTACCTTTGAAGCCATCTTCCAAGACTTAGATTCTACTCCATATATGGAGCTTTGATGAAGTATCCTGGCTCAGTCATCTCTCCCTTTTTCAGTTCCTATTCCATGGTTTATCTACAAAACCAAACTGACCTTTCTTATACACAGGCTTTTATTTAAGGTTTTGTTTTTATGTGCATCATTCTGATCATTTCCTATGTAAAGCCTTGTCTCCATAACTAGATTGTAAACTCCTTCAAGTCAGTGAAAATGCTACTGTTTATTTGGATCCCCCATACTACCTAGCACAGAATCTGGCAGAATGGCTAAAGTGTTGGGCTTGGAATCAGAAAGACCTAGGTTCAAATCTTGTACTGTTTCTTAACAACTATGAGACCCTGGACAAGTCATTTCACTTCTCTGAGCTTCAGTCTCTTCAATTGTAGGATGGTAATAATAGTAGCATCCAAATCACAGGGATATGTCGTAAGGCTCAGATGAGATAATTTAATAAAGCTTTGAAACTTTAAGGTGCCTTGTAAATGTGTCACTGACAAAATTACATGCCAAACAAATAAGCACTTGCCATGATTTGGAAGGGCTGGATCTCTTTAGGACAAAGCTTTGTTTGTTTGTTTGTTTGTTTGTTTTTCTACCCAGCCTCTTGCCCCACCACTCAAGAAGCTTCTTCAAAGCTACTGTAAGTAATAAAATGAAAATGGGACTGAATCTGGAGTTGTAACTTGGGTTTGAAACCTACCACGGTCACTTACTACTTGTGTGACCTTGGAAGCGTAAGTTTCCTCATTCATTAGGTGAGGGGATTGGCCTAGAAGACTTCTGAGCTGCCTTCCATCTTTAGTGCTAGGATACAATGAACTCACATTTTCCTAGGCTTTTCCCTAATGGTCCAACTTAGGCTGAGGTGACATCTCTAAGCCGCCACAAGGTGGCAACATCTTAGAGTGTTCCCTGGTGGGCCAGCCCATTTCTTCCCTCCAGAGACTTTCCCTCCCTAGCCTAGCAGGTGAAGAGGCACCAAAGCTTGTGGCCAGGACAAGAGAAAGCAGAGGCTGGTGGTAGTGGTAGCCCAGCCAGGGACTGTAGTCATCACTGAACACTCAAAGGATGTCACTTTCAGTCTCAACAGGGACTGTCCAGGAAATACTCTGCCCTTTTCATTGTCCCTTATTCTTTCTGTGGGCAAAAGATACAGTAACCCCTCTAATGGAGGCTTTAAGGGGGAGCTTCAGACACATGGGATTCTTTATTTAGAGCTGAAAGGGACCTTCCAGGTCATCTTGTCCCACACCCCTTAGTGCCATTTTGCAGGAGAGGGTGGCACTATATCTAGCCTTTGGGAAATGGTATCATTTGGTCAAGATTTCCCAGGTAATATGTAGTGGAGATAGGATTTGAACCCAGGTCCTCTGATGTCAGACTCCATATTCTTTTGGTATCTCATGCTGTCCCCAAGAAAATGAATAGAGGCAAGACAATTAAATTATGAGTATATTGCAGGTGAGAGAATTACAAGCTACCTGAGAGAACCTGAAATTACTTCTGAGTCCTAGACCCTTTAGTTTCCTTAGCAAAGGCTTCCTCCTACATGAGGCCTTTCCTGATCCCCCAGGTACTAATGCTGCCCATATTATCTTGCAATTATTTTGTATATACTTACATATAATATGTTATCTCTCTCAATAGAATAACTACCTAACATTTACATAGCACTTACAGATTTAAAAAAATGTTTTACCTATGTTATCTTATTTGATGCGGCAACCCTAAGAGGTAGCTGCTATTATTAATCCTGATTTTTGCAGATGAGAAAGCTGAGTATCATAGAAGTTAAATGACTTCCTCAGAGTCACACAGTCAAAAATAGTCTGTCACAGGATTTGAACTTGGGTCTTCCTGACTCCAAGTCTGAGGCTCTCTCCATTTCACTCTGACCATGTACAATGTCAATTCTTTGAGTGAAGGGACTGTTTTCATTTTTGACTTGGTTTCCTCTAACACCTAACACAGTGCCTGGCGCATAGTAGGCAGTTCATAAATACTTATTTATTGATCATTTGGTTGAATATAGTGTCCTTGTTACCAGAGAGCCCATTCCACATATGTTATCAATGAATGGCACTAATGAGCCTCATTGGGAAACTTTTCCAGAAGGTGACAGCAGCATGGCTTATTGCTGGCCCTGGAGTCAGGATGAGTGGAAAGCACATCCTGCCTCTGACTTCCTAACCTTGTAACCACAGGACAAATCAATTAACCTCTCTGAGTCTTAGTTCCTCATTGGAAAAGTGGGGCTAATGAGATCGAGTATGTAGAAAGGTATTGAAATGTGAGCTACTAGGTTGTTTCTTCCTATTGCTGGGAGCAGAAGTAAAGGGAGGCACACCTTCTAATAAGATGCTGAAAAAGATAAGGAGTGAGGTCTTAAGAATCACCATCATCATCATCTTCTTCCTCTTCTTCCTCTTTTTATCCTTCCTCTTCTTATTCTTCTTCTTCAATGGGTATTTGCTGAGTATATGGTGGAGTATGTGACTTTCCCAGAGGGGCCAAGACATGGGCTAACTTTGAGTGCTTAATTTCCTGGGGATGGTGGAAAATGGACATTCTGGCTACAGATTCCAATGACAACCAATTCTGCCTCCTCGTGTTGGTTTGGTGGCATTCTCTATTTGTCCTGGCCCTGAAACCAGGCCCAACAGCCATCACAAAACTGAAAACACATGAGCAAAATTAAACCCAGCCTCTCTTAAGGGTGTTTGAAAACCAATTTGTTATTGATAGCTTTTGGTTTTGCATTATCTACATCTCCCAATACATCCCTCCTGCCTTGTACTCCCAGAGAGCCTTTCCTTATAGGGACGGGGACTGAATCTATGATTTTATTGGTATAAGGAACTCTTCAGAGAAGGAACTCTCTCCACCAAGGAAGGTCACCACTTTTCCTGCAACTTATAATTTTAGGGCATTTCCCCGAGCAAGGAGAGGTTAAGGGATTTACCCAGGGTCGTACAGTCAGTATACATGAGAAATGAGATTTGAATTCAACTCTTCTTAGTGCCTAGGCTAGCTCTCTATCCACTATACTATACTGCTTCCCTTTAACACAATTTTTTTTTTTACCAGACTTGTGATTTTCGTGGTTGAGAGAATTCCCGAATCCAAAACTCCCTCTATCATTGCAATGTTAATCTGGACCTTCTCTGAAACTTAGTTGCAGACTTAAAAAAAAAACTTTTTAAAAAGGGAAACTCCATTCAGCCAAACAAATCAACATATTTGATAAAATTCCATTATATTGTTTTGTGCCCATAGTCCCACACTTCTTCAAAGAAGAATGGCAAGAGACAACTCTTTTTTTCCCCTAAAGAATCAGCATTTATTAAGCACCTACTATGTGCTAGGCACTGTGCTAAGTGCTGGGGATACAATTAATAATAAAAATTTAATAATAAAAAAGACAGTTCCACCTCTTAATGAGTTTACAATCTAATGGGAAGAGAGTGTGGGAGGTAAGGGGGAGACAGTATACAAAAGGAGACAGGAAAAATGGCAGTGGGGGAAGGGGGAGACCAAGGGGTACCAGCTCTGGTTAACCATGTTTTGAGAGCAAGAAGAGATGCAGATGCAAAGAGGAGAGGTGATTTCTCCCATCACTTCCTAGACATCAAAGGGGCATTCTTTTTCCTCGGCCTCCAATTTTGATTGCTTTGTTCTTGGTCATGACCTTTAAATTTTCATAACCATCGTCAACAGTGTTTTTAAAGAGTATAAAGTATGTGAGGGGTCTCTCTCATTTCTGTTTCTTTCTTCTGCTGAGACCTGAGATAAATTGGAGAAACCATGTCTTAATAGGGAGAAATCAGCAGTTCTAGCTTCATGTTGGCCAATAAATTCATGTGTTTTCCTAAGCAAGTAAAGGTACCTCATTGCTTCTCAGGTTCCTCATTTGTCAGATGTACTAGGTGATATTTAAGGTTCTTATCAATACTGAAATAAGAACAAAGGAAGTATAGAAGACATTGCAAAGGACCTTGGGTAGAAGTAGGCAGTTAAGTGGTAGAAAGGACAGAGTACTTGGCTTGGAGTCAGGAAGATCTGAATTTGAATCCTGCTTCAGACCCTTATTAGCTCTGTGACTTTGGGCAGGTTACTTAACCCGTTTGCCTCAGTTTCCTCATCTGTAAAATAGGGATAATATTTGCATCTACCTCCCAATGGTGTGATGAGGATGATGTGATATAATATTTGTAAAGCATTTTGTAAACCTATATAAATGCCACATTTTACTCTTTTTTTTTTGATGGGGCAATGGGGGTTAAGTGACTTGCCCAGGGTCACACAGCTAGTATGTGTCAAGTATCTGAGACTGGATTTGAACTCAGGTCCTCCTGAATCCAGGGCCAGTGCTCTATCCACTGTGCCACCTAGTTGCCCCCCCCACCTTTTACTCTTACTGAAGATTAGTTCAAATCCAGCCCATCACATTACTTACTAGCTGTGTCACCATGAGACTGCTAGTCATTTGAGTAACCTGAACTTCCAACTCCCATCTATAAAACAGACTTAATACCTCTAATACCAGCCTCATAGTTCAGGGCAGTTTTGTATATGTCAAAGTTCTTTATAAAAGATAATTATAAAATTTGATGAGGCTTTGTTCTGCTCTCTAAGGGATAGTAAATTTACCAAAACTCTGCCCACATATGAAACTCCCGGCCCCTGAGACCATACTACAGATCTAGGGTCACTGCCTATCCCAGGGAAATAGTCAGTAGAGGAACCATTAGCTTTCCTATCCTGGTCTATTCAGACAGCCCAGATTTTTCCTCCCCTCCCACTACCCCAAGCTGTTTTAAACCAGCCTAATTCATCTCTGGCAGGTTTCCTCTGCAGGGAGGAAGAAAGACACCCATTATCTGCGAGGCTGGTCTCTGTGGTCCTGTGACAAGAAGCATCTGTTGCTGCTCCGCATTGTTTGAGTTGTGTTTGTGCTGTGCAAATGCTAATTGTCCCCGAAAAAGTTGAATCATATTCTCATGCCAGCGGAAAATTACGGACCCTTGTTCTGTGTGCTCTGTCCCCTGGGCAGCTGTCAGCTGAATTGCACCAGGAGGTACAGGGCTGATTGGGAGGATGGAGGCTGTTCCTTGAAGCCTTCCCTCCATGGGAAAGGAAAGATGAACACAGCCTTGTAAATAAGCAGGGGCCCCACCAGCCTGAGATGCCCCTCAAATGAGGGCAGGCTGAGGGAAAAAAAAAAAACCTCTTTCATTTGTCTCCATGGGGTGCTGGGCTGCCTTGGAGTGGCATTGATCATCATGGGGAAAAGGGAAAGGTTTCATGGAGTGAGACAACATAGTGAGTATTCTTCCTCATTACAGGGTTAGTCTGTCAGTCAAGAAGCATTTATTAAACCCTAACTGCATGCTAGTCACTGTGCTAAGTGCTGGGGATACAAAGAAAGTAAAAAAACCTTGCTCCTGCCCTCAAGTAGATCACATTCTAATAGAAAGGCAATATATAAATAACTAGGTACAGTCAGAGAATAATTTAATAAATACTTACTATGCACCAGGCATTATGCTAAGTACTGGGTATACAGAAAGAGAGACAGATACAGAGACAAAGACAGAGAGAGAAACCTCCACATATTCTCTGCTATTAAGGGTGTACAATCTAATGAGAGGAGAGAAGGAGAGAGGCCATGATGTAAGAGAGGAGCAGAGAAAAATAAAAGGAGGGATAAATATCTTATCTGGCACTACAGAAAATACTATGTGGCCTGGTAGATTTTTTTAAAACTATAATTAAACTTTATTTTTATCCCTTTTTTATAGTGTATATTGTGACAATCCTCCAAGTCATATGTCACATGATGCTAGCAATCATTAGGCTAAGCATACATATATGTATGTATGTATATATACACTTATCTGTATGTATATATACATATATATATATAACTTATAAGGTTATAAAGCACTTTATCAGTTTACAATGCACTTTTAGAGACATCATTTCATCCTTACAACTCTGTAATTTGAGCAAGTATGAATACTCTCCTTTGGTACATGGGGAAACTGAGGCTCCAAGAAGGGACATACTTGACTTGCCAAAGATCAATCATATAGTAAGTAAATGGGTAAAACAGGACTCAAATCTATAGTTTCTGGCTCCCAATTGAATAGTCTTTCCAGGAAAATATATAGTTCAGTATTTCCCAACAATCGAGTTTTTATTTGTTTTTAATGTGGTACTACTATATATTTGCAAGGACACTAGTCTTGGAGTCAGAAGACCTGTATGTGAGTCCCACCTCTGAGATTAATAGCTACACAAATCTGGGCAAGTGACTTCCCCTCTCTGAATCTGTATTTCCTCATCAGTAAAATGGATTTTAAGATTTTGGAGTTGAAAGATATGTTAAAGATATGATTTAATCCAACACCTTCATTTTACAAATGAAGAAACTGTGTCTCAAAGAGGTTAGATGGATGGCTTGCCCAAAGTCACAAGGTAGTAAATGGCAGAGCCAGAATTCAAATTCAGAACCTTCGCCTTCCAATCCAATTTTCTTTTCACAAAACCACTCAATCATGGGGATGAGACTCATTAGATTCCTCAACCCCAGGAGTTCTTGTGAAACTTAGTGCTCTAGAAGAAAGAATGTTGTTATTAATGACTAATAACAATCATGACTCCCTGGCAGAGGACATGAAGCTAACAGGAAGGAAGGAAGGAATTGAAAGAAAGGAAGGAGGGAGGAAACTGGATTCATTAGGTTATTACTTATGTGCCAAACACTATGCTAAGCACTAAAGATGCAAATGCACATTCAGTTAAAAAAGATGACACATGAGAGGAAGCTTAAAAGCAGAAATGAGGGGGCAGCTAGGTGGCACAGTGGATAGAGCACTGGCCCTGGATTCAGGAGGACCTGAGTTCAAATCCAGCCTCAGGCACTTAACACTTACTAGCTGTATGACCCTAGGTAAGTCACTTAACCCCAATTGCCCTGCAAAAAAAAAGCAAAAATGAGGAATAAGGGATACTAGAAGTTAAGAAAAGGGCTAGGAAGAAAATGAAGCCTGGTTTGGGCTCCCCAACAAAATGGAGGCTTTAGGAGGAACTCACCAGTGGGAGTAAGTGGTGGACCTTGCAGAGAGATGTTCCAGGGTGCTCACGGGATTGGTTGTATGTTCCATGGCAAGGAGGCCTCAGGAATTCACCTGATTTCCAGAATTAGATAGCATATTTTGGAAGTCCAGGAGCCAGAGATGGGAATGAGAGGAACATAATAGCAATAGTTGGCATTTATGGAGTGTTTTTAGTAACCTTGGCAAAGTTCTTTATAGTCAAAATCATATAAACCTCATAATCACCTTTTCATGGGGGTAGTACATGAATTCCTCTCTTCATTTTATGGATGAAAAAATTGAGGATTGAAGGAGTGATGAGACTTGCCCATGGTAACACTGCTAGGAAGTGTCAGAGGTGGGATTTGGCTCCAAGGCATGTTTCTTGGCATGCTATTCTCTGGACCACACTGTCCTTCTATCTACTCATGGGCTATCAGAAATAGAAAGTATAACAGAGATCTCCTTGTAAATGAAAAAAGACAATCCCAGAGAAACTGAGTGACTTTTCCAAGGTTATTTCAACCACATCAGATTTCATATTCATTCCCTTTCAGAGTTATTAGTTGATTTTCAGTCCTTTCCTAAAGTTAGGCTATGAGAGGAAAAGAGATAAATTTTAGCATAGGGGAAGGGTTAACCTTTGTTGTGTAATCCGTAAGAAGCTTTTAGGGTGACCTATTGAAACCACAGTCATAATTTGAGGAAATACTAAATTTCAATTGTAGAAATATATATATAAATATGTATGTATATGTATATATATACCTAGACACACATAAACACAAACATATATATGTATATATACACACGCATATATATATATATATATATATATGTGTGTGTGTATGTTCCTCCTTTCTAAATTCATAGACAAGCACTACCATGAGGTCCATGGACCCCAAATTAACAACTTTCTCATCTGCAATAGTCATATAGTCTTAGAGCTGTAGGGGGACATGTGAGCTCATCAAATCTAATCTTCCTATTTACCAGATGGGAAAAAGAGATCTAAAGTTGTATGCCCTAAACCCAATGCCATGGTTCCAAGAAGTAACTAAAACTATAAGCTAGGCAGAGAGACTTCCAAAAATATCCACAAGAAAATTTTCTAGAATAAATCTGCTCCTATATATTTGACTTTGGAAGTATTCAGAGGGAATGTAATTAGCAGCCATTCCTGGAAGAGGTTGAAGTTTAACAACAACCACAAAAAGGCATCATTTAAGCACATCCAATGAAATTAGATAAAATTATTTGCAAGTCTTTATGAAAAAGATCTAATGCTTTCATTTACAATAAAGACTTATATGGTTCACAAGATACAGTAAAATTAATTTTATACTGGGCTGCCAGACACAAAATAGCCTGTTTATATAAGGAGCCCCAGAGCTTTGACTGTTGAGTCATAAAGGCAGAGACAGTATATGTGACTTGGGGGGAAGAGACCCAGGACCCAAGAGTGGAGCCCCATGTAGCCCTCCTCAAGGCCAGAGCTGGAAGATCTTTATGACTCTCCCCCCGTTGTGTGTTTTACCTTAAACACCCTGTTATGACAAAACCTGACAGAATCTTGGAACTTTATAACCTAGAGTGTCTCCTGGTTTCTGTTCCATGAAAAAGTTAATAGGAAATTGAAGCAACTGTATCTATTCACAGAAGAGAGAAAGGCATTCCTCATGTAAATAGTACATTGACTAATTCTGATCTGCATCCTAAATATGAAGGATAAAGTTTATTAGCAGACTAAAGAAATGCATTCCCCCTTTGCTTGGTATTCCCCCCAAGGTAGGGTGAGGAAGAGGGTTAGGAGTGGCGGCCCCATACTCATTTGCACAGTTAATCAATGAAAAACCATTGACTGGGAACTTATGAAGTTCCAGGTACTATACTGAGTTCTGAGGATACAAAGAAAGATGAAAAATGCCTATCCTCAAGGAGCTTATGCTCTAATGAACAAGAAAATATAGAAATAAGGAAATATATACAATACACACACAGGCTACATGGAAGAGAATCTTATAGGTGAATGCTCTAACAACTTGGGTTTGCTGGGGTGGGGGGGGATGGGATGTAAGGTGTCTGTGAATCCCAATATTCTCATTCTTTTCTGTCTTGGTCTTCATCTAGCTTCAGCAAAATCTATAGCTATACTCTGTAGAATTTTTTTAAAAAGTAAACATCCCTCTGAAGACTAAATAAATGTCTCACGCAGATATATCTTAATGTTCCTCAAATATACATAGGTATTATTCTGCTTAATAAAATGTTAACTCATTTAAAATATAATGACAATGTCACAGTAGTTTTGTTAATGGGCTGCCTCCTCAGGAAGGTGTAGGTTCCCCTCCAACCTCCCATAAGTATGCTCTAAAGTAATACCACTTCTTGAGTAAACTTCTTGAGGAAAGAGTAAATTTAATTTTTGTCTTTGTATCTCCAGTGCCTAGCACAGGGTTTGTCATGTATTAAATGTCCTCTGAGGCGTTTAATAATTGCTTATTGACTGATATGGTAATGTGGATTTTTTTTCAGGCATGTTTTGAACTGGACGGACACTGAGGTCCCTAACAATTGTGCTTCATGGTCTCAGTAAATAGATGCCAGTTCCTTTAGTGATTCCAAACTCCTCCCAGAAACAAAAGCCCATCATCTTAGTGCCCATACCTTTCCAGTTGTGTGGTTGTGAACTAAGTGAATCCCTGCAGCCTCCAAAGAGCTAAAGAAGAGCTTCCTGCAGTGGTCAATGAAGATGTGCATGGTGGGCATGAGCAGGATAGAACAAATAAGCGGTTTTGGTGAAGAATTTTAATGAGGGAAGAATTCTTAAGAGAAACATTTGAACAAAAGGGAAGATGGGGAGAGGGAAAATGGGTGGACTGCCTGAATACTATGCTGGCCTCCTCACAATGTCAGAAGTAATCCTTGGAGGAACCTAAAAAGTTGGGTGGATGACCTGTGGCAAATTTTTGGGAGGATATAGACAAGGCATGAATGGATGGCATGCAATCTTTCTCACTGAAGAAATCATCTAAATAGACAAAGTCACAGTACACTTGTATATTTGAATACTATAATTGTAGAAGCAACATGGCCCAGTTGGGTAGAATGCCATTGTTGGAGTCAGGAAGACCTTAGTTCAAATCCTACCTCTGACATTTACTAACTCCATGGCCCTGGGCAGATCATTCAACCAATAAGGGTTTTGATCAGTTCCCTAGACTTGACTTCTAAAGAATAGTGAGATTGAGATGTGTTGGAGTTACTACACCAAGAATTTAATATGCTGATGAAGTTACAGATCTTTCTTATATTTGTGTAATAGTAAAAGAAATCTATCACATGGAATTTTGGGAGCTTTTTTTACATTAAAAAGGTGTCCTCAATATACAAAGATTGGGAACTATTAACCAAAGTCAACATTGAGTGCTTGTGTCAATAATCCAAAGGAGTAGAAAATGGAATGTTCTCTATAAAGATTATCTTTGGAGATTCTTCTTTTAATTGTCCCTCTCTTTGCCTGTCTCTGTCTTTCTGTGTTTTTGTCTTCCTACCTCTGTCTTTCTCTTTCTCTGTGTGTGTCTCTGTCTCTATCTGTCTCTCCTTCCCCTTCTTCTTCCCTTTCTCTTCAGGGTTACACTAACAAATGGAAGTAAGGAGTTAAGGTAATTATTCAGATACCTCAAGTCCATAATCTATATTTGGGAAAAAAAGAGTAATTTGGGGCTCAAATTACCAAAGTCTTTAGTCTATCTAGCATAAATTTATCATATAATTTCTAAATCTCTGAATCTATGTCGACATAGTAGTACCATTTGGATTCTTTCTGGATTTCATGTGTATTTGAGGTGAATTCTAATTGAGTTAATAAGGTCTATGATGACTGAAGTCACAAAGCCATATGACCAACAATCCCTAACTCTGGTGATAGATACCTCTTTTGGGAATGGAGCTTAAGAACAAAGGTTGGCTTTTGTTTTGTTTTGGTTTGGTTTTTTGTGGGGCAATGTATGTTAAGTGACTTGCCCAGGGTCACACAGCTAGTAAATGTCAAGTGTCTGAAGTCAGATTTGAACTCAGGTCCTCCTGAATCCAGGGCCGGTGTTTTATCTACTACACCACCTAGCTGCCCTGCTAAGGACAAAGTTGGCTTGGATTCTCTTTGAAGCCATTAAAATGAATCAATATTTAATTGATGGGCCTCCAATATTAAATTATCTTCACTGTCATCATCATCATCTTTTCCATTCTTGTAGCCTTTAATGCTGTTTAGAGTTCCTTTTTCTTCATTATTATATGTGATTTTTCCAGTAACCCTAAGATATAAGGAAGGCACATGAAACTACATTCAACTAAGTATTGAGAGATTGAATTTTTGTTCTAGTTCTTGTCTGCTTGCAGGGCAGCTAGATAGCATAGCAGGTAAATCACTGGATTTGGAGTCAGGAAGACCCGAATTTGGATCTAGTATCAGATACTTACTAAATGTGTGAATCTGGGCAAGTCCCTAAACAAAAAAGAAAAAACAAAACAAAAACAAAAGCCTCACCTGTAAAATAAAGATAATAATAGCACCTACTTCCTGGAGTTGTTTTAATGATCTTTGATCATTAAATGACACAATATTCATAAAGTGCCTAGCACATAGTAGGTGCTATATAAATGCTAGATATCACTATACTACTACTATTTATTATTCTTTGTATGTATTTGACCAAGGCACTTATCTCTGGCTTTTGGTTCCTTCAATTGAAAAATGAAGCAGTAGGACTAATATCATCTCTAAGGTTTCTTCCAATTCTTACACACTATTAACTGATACTAGTTCTACTGTATATGTGAGGAAAATGAAGGAAAGTAAAAAGACTTGCTTGAGATACAAGAGTAAATTGGGATCAGAGCCAGGACCCCAACATTGGTCATCTGACTCCAATGCTCTTTCTACCAATCACCGTGCCCTCCTGATAGGTCACTTCTAATGCTCTATGATCCTTTCCCAATTTTGCAGATGAAAAAAAAAATGAAATGCAGAGAGAGGAAATAATTAGTCCATGATCACAAAGTGAGTTAGTAGGAGATCCAGGGCTAAAACCCAGGTCCTCCTATCTCCAGGACAAGTGCTCTTTCCACTGTACTAAAGAGCTGACATTGATCTGGCACCTTAATATTTGCATAGTTCTTTATGTATATTATCTAATTTGATCTTCCACCATCAGGCAAGTTAGAATATTATTGTCCTTACTTTACTGGAAACTAAGTGTCAGAGAAGTTATGTGAACCATTCAGGATTACTCTACAGCTAGGAAACATTTCAGTGGGGACTCAGATCCCTATCTTGAAACTCCAATGCCAGTATTCCATCTGCTGTGCCATGATGCCTTCCAGTGTAGACATATAGATTAGGGAGCTGTGCCTGGAGTTAGGAAGACCTGCCAGGGTTTAAATCACTCCTAGGATACTTACCAGCTATCTGACAAGGAACAAGTTACATATCTTTTGGTGCCTCAGTTTCCTTACTTGCAAAAGGAGGGAGTGGAAGAGATAGACTATGAGGTCCCTTACAGCTCTAAATTCTGTGAACCTCAAGGGCTAAGTGTGCCCAGACATACACTAATATTTTTTAAAAAGGTATTTTGCTACACATTTTTGTTTGTATTTTAAAATACTTTATTTTATAAATTTTTTTCAAAAATTATGTTTAGTTAAGCTTTATTTTCCTTTGTTTGATGAATAAAATAATGCCCTTTAGGACTGAATATTCAATAAATGTTCAACTTAAAAAATAAATAAAATTTCCTGAGTGCACAAAGTAATGAAATGTGCTGCTTACATCTGGGATGAATATGTGAACATGTGAAGCTTTAAGTGTAAATCCACATAACTACCTCTTGCTATAGCCTCAAATGCAAACCTTGAGCACTCTAAAGGGCATTATTCTCTAGCCCTGGACCCCCACTCCTGGTGGATGGTTTGTGAGGGCACACTGAGATTATCAAATAATAGAAACAGAGCAGTCATGAGGCAGACCACCAAGGATGTAGAAAGTTGTCAGCAACACTTCTGGATTGACCTTCAGATTTACAGTTGAAGGGAAGTAGCTTTCAGTAAAAGGTACAAGTCCATAAACACCACAAATCCAACTTTCCTACTGCAAACCATAATATTGTCTGAAATAATCATGGCCTAAACTTGGAGTCACCCAAGTGTTCTTTGGGCATTTAGTTTTTATCCAATGAGTTATTTCTCTCCTGAGTCATTCTTCATGACCAAGAAGGAAGCTTGGGAATATATTTCCCAAGGTAGTCAAAGAATCATTGAATTTAGAACTTGGAATCCCCTTGAAAATCATCTGGTCCAATCCCTTTATTTTATAGGATGGGAAACTGACAGCACTTTGAACACCTTTCAAGTATGGTCCAGATGCTAGCTAGTATTATTAGTAGTGTCAATCTTCAGTAATGGTAATAGGATTTTAATCCAAGTGTTCAGACACCAAACCCAAGAATTTTTTTCACTGTGCTTTGGCAGTAAGTGCTGAAAATGACCAGAAGTGTCCTTCTTTTCAGAAGAACAAGCTAACAGCCCAATGATAGAGATTATTCATTTTGAGCAGTGCTGTAACAATTGGAATGATGTCACCTGCTGGAGACTTACTGTAGCAAAGCTCTGCTGTGAGGTCATGTGGTCAAGGTCCTTAGCATCAGGAAGTGGTGTCTGCTCATGGGTACTGTCCATCAGGGCTACCAGACAATCAACTTGAGGAGCCTCTCATTTCTGGGAGGAGGACATGAAAGAGGAAGCCGACATGGGTGAAGGGGGTTCCGTCTCTTTTGGTTCCTGACCTCGCCATGGTGGGTCAGATGATAGGGTCTCTTAGAAATAGTTAGATTTTTACCTTTCTCTCTGATCCTAATGCTCTGTAATAAACACTTAAATACTCTTGCTAAAGCTTATAATTTATTGGCAACCACTCATTAGATTTTAGATAGTATAGGTAGAATTTTACCCCTTACAGTGCTAACCTCTCAATCAATACTTGTTGACTGATTATGGACCCTAAGGGGGAGAATGGAACTCCTCTGATTCTACAATACAGGTCCTGGAAATGAGGATCCAAGAAATGAAAAAAATATTCATTATCAAGGAATAAGGTTTTAGAGATCGTAGAAACATGTTTGGAACAGTAAGAGGTGGTAGAAGACAAAGATATCCTCAAAAATTTTTAGTTTAAACCTCAGTGCAAACAAGGCTAAGTGACTTGTCCATGGTCACACAGCTATTAAGTGTCTGAGGCTAGATTTGAACTCAGGAAGATAAGTCTTACTGACTCTAGGCCTAGCGCTCTATCCACTATACCACTTAGCTGCCCTAGGAAGACTTGGGTTCAAGTCCTGCCTCTGATATGTACTGGCTATTTGACTCTTTTTTTTTTTTTGGTGAGGCAATTGGGGTTAAGTGACTTGCCCAAGGTCACACAGCCAGTAAGTGTTAAGTGTCTGAGGCCGGATTTGAACTCAGGTACTCCTGAATCCAGGGCCAGTGCTCTACCCACTGTGCCACCTAGCTGCCCCCTATTTGACTTTTGCACAAGTCACTTAGCTTCTCAGTTAAACCCTCTAAGATTCAGTTATAAAGAAGTTTTCGATTTGTATTGGTAAAGAGAGTTTCCTCTCCTGAGAAGTCCCTATTCCAATGAAGGCATAAATCTAGTCTTTATCCTTGTAATATATATCCTTTTCCTCCACAATCTAATCTCCTAAATGTTCACACTATAACAATTATGACACATACAGAGGTATTTTTGCTTCTGCTGATTTCTCCATGAGAAACACAATCTCCCTCACATGTTGAAATGTTGTTTAGCCTTTAAGGCCCAGCTCTGACCACCCACCTCTTTAATGCCTTTCTTAACATTTTCAGTCCACAAGCAAGTTTCTGTTGTTCTCTACCCTGCTATGTTATGTATAATCAGCAATTCACAATTTGGTACAATATGCTTGTTTATGGCGCTATAACTACTTTGGGCCAAATGAAGTCAACAAGCATTTATTTAGCACTAGGGGCCAGGCATGAGAGAGACAATCTCTACCTTCAAGGAGCTTACATTCTAATGGAAGAAGACACCACAAAAAAGGAAACTGAAAAGATGTGTGGGGGGGGGGGGTGGAGTAAGGTATTTATAAAGTATTACAGAGAAAGTCCAGAAAATCAGGAATGGAACCTGAAGAGGTATGAAGGCATAAGAGGGTCTGGAAGGAACCAGCCAATCAAAAGAAAGGTTCACAGGGGTGGAGTGGATTTCCAGTGTAAGAAGTACCAGTATTATTTCTCCACCAAATGATAATTCTTGTCCTCCCTGAGAACAACCCAATTGCCTTTTTCATCATTTTCAATACAATGTACATAGAAGCTATGCAATAATGACTTAATCATTGGTTTTACTAAGGTCAGGGGAAAGGCACAGTTGGCTTTCCATAGAAGAAATAAAATATGATATGGAACAGTCCTAAATATCTGATCCATTATTATGCCTAAGTGGATTTTCCTATACTATATTTGACTTCTGCACTCCCTTTTCACCTGTGTCTCAGAACCCCTAGTCTTCTTTAAGACTCAGTTCAAGCACCTAAAACATGAAACCTTTCCTGACTCCCCCAGGTACTACTACCCACCCCCCCAATCACCTAGCATCTTTTTGTATAGACAGTTGTAAAGTAGAGGCTCAGAGCTCCTTTGTATAAGACTGCTCATTGTGGAGATTGATTACTCAGTGCTCTGCACCTGTATGTATGTATGTATGTATGTGTATATATATATATATATATATATATGAGGTAGAATTGGAATTTCTAGAATACAAATGCTGATTTTGTGACTCCCAACTTCAAGAAAGAAGATACGCACTTACAAATTCTCTTTAGGTCCATTGAGGGAGAGAACAAGTCTGCAAAGAAGCTAACAAGGAGAGGAGCCAACACCTCTATCATGTTTGCTTCTTCCCAGAGTCTCTTGCTTCAGGGATCTGAAGAAAATCTACAACTTCATATGTTCTTTCTTGAAATTGGAAGTCAGAAGGCCAAGTTCTCTGTTCTCTTAGTCCTCAGTAACTTCACCCCTCACTTAGGTGTGGTGTATTGAGTAATATATCTTCACCAATAAGGAGAGTCTTGAACAGATAGGCTCTTATGTTATATAGTATTTTCATATAGGTTGAAAAGTACATATTATCTCCTCCAACTTGGATGTGAGATCTTTTAAGGTAGATGATGTTTGTATTTTGTCTTTGTATCCTCAGCAATAACACAGTACTTAGCACCTAGTAGGTATTTATTAATAGTGTGTCAATTCAGTGATTCTAATTCATTTGGCTATTTGAATTCCCTCAATTCAATAACCATTTATTAAGTGTCGAGGCACTAGGGACACAATGCCAAAAACACAGCAGTTCCTGACCCCTTGAGTCCTGTCATCTTCTGGAGGTGACTTTTCACTTGCAAAATACAAAGGGCAGATTTGACAAATACAGTCAATGTGTGGACATAACTGTGTATAAGGAAGAGCATATATGATTTGGCAGTGGGTGGTATGTGTGCTTGAAAAATCCACCAATTTGTGAAAAGGATCTGAATCCATCAGATCCCATTTCTATTACATTCTGGGCTGTCTCTGAGACCCAGGCAGGCCTCCAATATTAAAATCAACAAGCTTGATCTTGGCCACAGTTTGTTCTCGCCCCCACCAAAAGAGGAGTTTGGTGCCAACACCATATGCTGAAAGGACCCAAGCACAGTCCTATTACCATTGCAGGAGGCATTAAATAATTACATTAATTTACCTAAATATGGAAAAAATCTTAACAAATCAGGGACACTTGGCAGATTTTTCAGTTGCACATTTGTTCCTTGGCATAGCATGCTGTCCTGTTGAATTCCCATTGCTACTTAGAGTGTTTTCTTTCATTGTGGAGCACATGGCTCCTCTTGTTCTGTTTAATTTTCTCGGAGCTGGTCCCACATTTTGGCTACAAACATATTATAGGAAAAAATGCCCACAAAAGTATGGATTGTGCTTGACTGCACCCTAAGGGAGAGTGCATAAAAATAGTAATTTCTTGTATATGAAACCTTCCATTGGGCAAGCTTTCATGAGATTGCTAT
The DNA here is from genome assembly GCF_019393635.1 of Dromiciops gliroides. Lineage (NCBI taxonomy): Eukaryota > Metazoa > Chordata > Mammalia > Microbiotheria > Microbiotheriidae > Dromiciops > Dromiciops gliroides. The sequence goes on from NC_057862.1 coordinate 404,261,508, forward strand.
TAAAAAAGAAAGGAAGGAAGAAAAAAGGCAGGGAGAAAAGGAGAGAAGGAGAGGAGAGGAGAGGAGAGAAAGGAGAGAGATAAATGCTCTGTTTTCATGAATGGGAAGCTAAATCTCATGCAGAAATTAGCTTTGGTTGCCATTCTCTTTGAAAAGGCCCACTGTTTTCTCGGTTGGATTCTTTTTTTCTTTCTTTCTTTCTTTCTTTCTTTCTTTCTTTCTTTCTTTCTTTCTTTTTTTTGCAGGGCAATGAGGGTTAAGTGACTTGCCCAAGGTCACACAGCTTATAAGTATAAAGTGTCTGAGGCCACATTTGAACTCAGATCCTCCTCACTCCAGGGCTGGTACTCTATCTGCTGTACTACCTAGCTGCCCCAATTGTATTCTACTGTAGTGGAACTGGCTATTTGAGATGTGTAGTTTGTAGGATATACACTTTGCCTACCCTGATACATATGGCCACAACACTTGGGGCTGACCACCTTGCTATTTGGAAAAATGTGGGCTCTTCTCTGGTATGATTTCTGAGGCACAGAAAGACTCCCTTAAACCAAATGCCTCCTGAATCCACTGCTGGGCATGGAACCTTTTAAGAAGACAAAGGTCTTCCTATGTGTCTATGACATCTCCATTCGAACATAAGCTTCCTGAAAGGAGGCACTGGTTTTGCCTTTCTTTCTATCTACAATACTTAGCATAATGCCAGTAACATAGTAAGGTCTTTTTAAAAAAATATTCATTTTACCTTTAATTTATGAAATAAAACAAGCATTTCTAAATACTTTTGAACTGACAAATGCAGATGCCCCACCAACAACCACACTAACATGTACATATACATACACACACACTTATATATACACAAGTACGTACACAAACCCCCCCAAAACAGTCAATGGTGTTCACCCTAATGTGTATATGACATAGGGAGAAGAATTCCACCTGGGATTTCCTAGGTCCCAGAAGAGGACCACCTCTTGCCAGTGTAGGTCTACAACTTTTCTGCAACTTACAGTCTTTTAGAAGTTGCCTGGAGTAAGTATGTCAAATTCAAATAGATGGGAAAACTATTATATTAATCTTATTTATGTTTTATTGTGTTTTATTTATTTTGTTAAATATGTCCCAATTACATTTTTTTTTTTTTTGGTGAGGCAATTGGTGTTAAGTGACTTGCCCAGGGTCACACAGCTAGTAAGTGTTAAGTGTCTGAGGCCAGATTTGAACTCAGGTACTCCTGACTCCAGGGCCGATGCTCTATCCACTGCGCCACCTAGCTGCCCCCCAATTACATTTTAATATGGCTTGCTTGACACCTCTGGCCTACAACACTGAGAGGTTAAGTGATTTTTCTTTTTCTTTTTTTTTTTTCATTTTTTAATAAGAATCATCTGCATTTTATTTCTAATTTTACAGAGTAATGATTGAAGCCTGATTTGTCAGTGTACAATAGGGGTAGTTGATCTGCCAAAGAAGGGTGGTGTCAGAATGGGCATCTAAAAAATAGATGTGTCATCCACAGTAACTAAAAAATATTCTTCTATCTGATCACCAAATGTGATAAAACCTGAGAATGTTACCTTATCTCTTGTTTGGGAAATGATCTTTTTAAAAAGTGCTTGGAGGTACAAATTGTCCAAGTAATAAACAAAAAGGCATTCTATTTAACAAAGTTAAACAAATTATCAAATGATTACAATTTGGTGACTTTCAGAAGAGCTGCTAATCAGGCTCAATGACGCATTGTTCCATAATTTCCCTTAAGCTGGGGTTCTCCAATACAGCTGCCACTCTCTTCTTGTCATTGATTTATTAATATCTTCTTCTGTTGAATGAGTTCCTTCCAAAATGTAGATTTCCAACTTATGTTTGAAAGGTGAACACCTTTGTAAGCAAAGACCAATAAGAGTGGCCAGAGAGCAATGAGGTACTGTGAGTATGAACCTGATAATAACCAGATAATCTTCTTCATGTATCTCCTTAACTTCCACGCAACTTTCTGTTACCAATTCCAGTTCTTCTAAAGTGTGGGACTTTTCTAGGTCCTGGATGGTTCAAATTAGATCATAAACCTCAAGCACTTTCTCTTCCATGATCTGAGGCTGTCGGGCAGCTCCACACTCAAAGCATCCTGAGAGCCACAGAACTCTGCTCAGTGCCCAGGAAAGCAGCCTGGAAACTTGCTCCATCCTCCCACTCCACCATCCCTGGCAGCAGTGCCACCAGAACCACCATCTTCCCACCAACCCAGATCAGATATTTCAATTTCCTCCTCCCAAGGTGGTGAAGTGAGGAAACCTAAGGGTCATGGGGAGGGCAGGTTAAGTGATTTTTCTCAGAGTCACACAGCTGCTATGCTTCATGACTTAATGTAAAGGTCTTCTTGGCTCAGAGGACTGCTTTTAAGCCACTATACAATCTTGTCTTCCAAATTATTGATGACTGAGATCAAATCCTTACCTGAAAGCAAGTTGGGATGAAGAAGGCAACATAAAAAGAAGTTAGGGGGTAGAGATTTGGGTATCATTATACAATTGTTTCAGATTCTTTGGGACCACTTTTGGTAAGATACTGGAGTGGTTGGTCATTTCCTTCTCCAGATCACTTGACATATGAGGAAAATGAGGCAAGCAGGGTTAAGTGACTTGTCCAGCGTAACCTAGCTAGTCAGTGTCTGAGGCCAGATTTGAACTCCTGAAGTTGAATCTTCCTGATGCCAGGCCCAGCACTCTATTGACTGTGCCACCTCAATGCCCTGTGGTACCTAAAGTCTAACTTTATATTCTTCAGTTTTGCAGAAGAGTCATCCAGCTCAGGACATATCACTATGATGATTCAGGGGCCTGTGATGGGAGGTATTGTCATCAGGGGTGCTTTTCTTTCATAGAGAATGCACACTTTACCACAATCCCTAAAACACAATCTACCTGGTCCAGCATATTTCATAGCTGAACTGACTAAGGCTTAGCCCAATCGATTGATTTTCCTGGGGAAGATAGGAAACACAGGATAATGATATGGTGCAGTGTTATGTGGGTGTCTATATTCCTAGAAATTTGGTCTGTTTTTATTCTAATCCCTTAGGACAACTTCTCAAAGTTCTCTAAACACACCCCCTTCCCTGATATCTGCACTTGTCCTTTGGCTAAATTTGTCCTCTTTTCCTTTTTGTATCTTTTGACCCTTGCTCTAATCACCAAGTTTCTCATTAGGCAGCAGTGAAAAACATGCTATCATTTTCTATCAGAGGTCACAGGGTACATATATGCTCTATTTGGGAAGTAGTAGTGTAGGAGTGAGAAAAGGCCTCTGTGAATCATAAAGGGAAGAGTAGGAAGGTGTTGCCTCTGGGAAGAGGCACATGAAAGGTGTATCCTCACTGTACTGTGTCCTCCCCCTGGTGCAGGTCTGGTTCTCTTCCTTTGTGTTATCTCTTTTTGCTCTATCATAAGTGGTTCTCATCCATGTCTTTGGCTTTAACCTTCACCCCACTTTGGATGATTCCCAAGTCTCTGTCTCCAGCTCTGAACTCTTTCCCATGCTACAGTGACACATCTACAAACTGCTACCTGGGTGTGTCCAAATCGATGCCACTTCAAACTTTCCATGTCTATAACTAAATGAATTAACTTCTTATTTATCAGCTCCAACACCTTTGGTCTGCGTTTCTACTAATAGAACCAATATGCTATTGGTCATTCAGGTTCATAGGCTAAATTTCACCAATATATTCCATATACTTTTATGAAAACCATGATCAAGGAAAGAGTTTAGACATCATATTCCAGGAAATTGTCAGTGAAAATTGCCCTGATATTCTAGAAACAGAAGCTAAAATATAAATTGAAAGAATCCATCAATCATCTCCTGAAAGAGATCCCAAAATGAAAACTCCCAGGAATATTATAGCCAAATTCCAGAGCTTCCAGGTCAAGGAAATAATTCAAGTATTGTGGAGCCAAAGTCAGGATAGCACAAGATCTAGCAACTTCTACATTAAAGGATTAGAGGGCATAGAATATGATATTCCAGAGGGCAAAGGAATTGGGATTACAACCAAGAATCACCTATCCAGCAAAACTGAGTATAATCATTCAGGGGAAAAAATGGGACTTCAATGAAAAAGAAGACTTTCGGGTATTTGTGATGAAAAGACCTGAATTGAATAGAAAATTTGACATTCAAATACAAGACCCTAGAGAAGCATAAAAAGGTAAACAGGAAAAAGAAATTGAGAGGGATCTTAAAAGGTTAAACTATTGACATTCCTACATAGGAAGATGACACATCTAACTCATAAGAACTTTCTCAATATTAGGGCAGATGATAGGAATAAATTTAGACAGAGGGCACAGATGGGAATTGATTATGAAGGGTGGTATTTGTAAAATATTTCTTTTCTTTATCTTTTTTTTGTGGGGTGGTTGGAGTTGGGTGACATGCCGGGAGTTGCACAGTGGGTGAGTGTCTTGTGTCTGAGGCCAGATTTGGACTCGGGTCCTCCTGGGTCCAGGTTGGGTTCTTTGTTCATTGTGTCAGCTAGCTGCCCCATGATGACATCCTTAGGGTAAAATTGAGGGGTGAGAGGAATGCCCTGGGAGAAGGGGAATGGGAGAGGTAGAATGAGGTAAAATCTCACATGAAAGAAACAGGAAAGAGCTTATGGAGTGGGGGGAGACATGGGGGAGGAGTGGGGTAGTGAATTAGCGTTACACTCATCACAATTGGCTCAAAGATCTTAATCTCATTAGAGTTGGCTCAAGGAAGGAATAACACACACACTCAATTGGGTGGAGTAATTTATCTAACCTTGCAGGAAAATAGGAGGGGAAGGGGATAAGGAGGGAGGGATGAAAGAAGGGAGGGCAGATTGGGGGATGTAGCAATCAGAAAGAAATCATTTTTGAGGAGGGACAGGGTGAAAGAAGATAGGAAATAGAGTAAATATCATGGGGAAGAGAATAGAATGGAGGGAAACAGTTAACAATAGTAACTGAAAAAAAAATTGAAGCAGAGGCAAGAGTAATGTAAGATGATGATGACTGATTGATGGATGGATTGATGATGATTGGATGAAGATGGGGATTGATTTATGACAATGAAGATGGATTGATGATGATGATGAGAATTGGTTGATGATGATGATAAATTGTATGGTACTTTGCTGGGCTATTGTGAAGAAAATTCTTTGTTAGGTATATGGTACTATATAAATGTTATCTATTACTGTTGTTGCAAAAATCAACTTCATGGGTTTATTGTAAGGAAATCTCTCTTTAAAGTACTATACAAATGTAGTTGACTATAAAAAAAATGATGAGCAGGATGCTATCAGAAAAAATCAGAAAGTTCTACATGAGTTGATGCAACGTGAAACGTACTGTATACACTATAACAGCAATACTGTAATATGATCTGCTGTGAATGAGTTGCTTATTTTCATCAATGTAATGATCCAAGACACTGAAGGTCCTATGAAAAATGTAGCCCATCTATAGAGAGAGAAATGATAGTGTCTGGATACAGACTGAAGTATAATTTTTTGTTTCTTTGCTAGTTCCTTCATCTAAAGTTTTGTTTTTGTCTGTTTCTTTTCACAACCTAGCTAATGTGGAAATGTTTTGCATGGCTGCTCATGTATAGTTTATATTGAATTGCTTGAGTTCTTGAGGGGTGGGGAGGGAGGGAAGAAGAGAATTTGGAACACATTTTTTTTTAATTTGATGTCAAAATTTGTATTTACATGTAATTTGGGAAAATAAAACTTAATGGGAGAAAAAATAAACAAACAAAAACTATATGTACTATGGCAGGGAGGAAAGGTAAGGGGGGAGAGAAAAAAATCCCTTCTTGACAAGAAGTTTTTGGCATGCAATGTCTCCAGATCTTTACTTTATCAACTCCCTCTGAAAAAGTCACTGATAGATTCCATGAGTGATGATAGGGGAGGAAAAGAGCAAAATCTCTTCTATCCCCACAGAGAATCTCCTTTACAACTGCTACAAGCTTTGATCACTTAGAACTCCTTTTGTTGTTGTTCAGTTATGTCTGACTCTACATGACCCTGTGAACCATAGCATGCCAGGCATTTCTGTCCTCTACTATCACCCAATGTCTGTCCAAGCTCATGTTCATTGTTTTAATGATCTATCAACTTCATTCTCTGCCATCCCCTTTCTCCTTTTACTTTCAATCTTTCTTAACATCAGGGTCTTTTCCAATGAGTCATTTCTTCTTGTAATGTGTTTTTTATTAATATTAAAATCTTTCTTGTGTAGTTTTTCTGTATATTCTTGCCACCTCTTCTTAATCTCTTCTATTTCTGTTAACTACCTAGCATTTTTGTTTTTATCACATCCTTTTTCTCATAAAACATTCCCCTGATATTTCTAATTTTCTTGAAGAGATCTTTTTTTCTTTCCCATTTTGTTTTCTTTTATTTCTTTGCATTGCTCATTAAAGAAATTGTTCTTATGTCTTCTTTCTGTTCTCTAGAATCTTGCATTCAGTGTCTACAGTTTCCCTTTCTCCTTTCCCTTTCAATTTCCTTCTTTCATCAGCCACGAAACAGCTATTTTTCTTTCTTGCTTTTCTTTTTCTTAGGAATTTTTTGCTGCTTCCACCTATACAATATTGTGAACCTCTGTCCATAGTTCTTCAGGCACTCTACCAGATCTAAACCTTTCAATCTATTAATCACTTCCACTTAATATTCTTAAAGGATGTTTCTCAGGTCTTGCCTATATGATCTGATGGTTTTCCCTATTTTCTTCAATTTAAATCTGAATTTTCCAATAAGAATTTCATGATCTGAGTCACAGCTCCAGTTCTTGTTTCAGTTGACTGTATAGAGCTTCTCCACCTTCAACTGCAAAGTATATAATCAGTCTGATTTTGTTATTGATGATCTGGTGATGTCCATTTGTAGAGTCATTTTGGGTTGTTGGAAATGTTTGCGATGATCAGTGAGTGTGTTTTCTTGAAAAAATTATTTGTGTTGGCCCTGCTTCATTTTAAAATCCAAGGCCAAACTTGTCTATTATTCTAATTATCTTTTTTTTTGCTTTATATTTTTTTTTAATTCTGAATAGAATTTTATTTTCCAAAATATATGTGAAACCAAAATTTTAACATCAATTTTTAAAAAACTTTGTGTTCCAACTTCTCTTCCCCCCTCCATTCCCACCCCCACCCACCCACAAGAACTCAATTCAAAATAAGTTATATATGAGTAGTGATGGAAAAATTCCCGTATTAGCTAGTTGTGAGAGAAAACAGTCAAAAAAACCAAACTTCAGATTAAGGAATTGTCAAAGAGGAAATGAAAAAAAAATTTTAAATGTGTTTCCATCTGTTTTCAGATACTATCAGTTCTTTCTCTGCAGATGGACTGCAATCTTCATAAGTCCCTCAGGGTTACATGGCATCATTGCCTTGTTGAAAACAACCACATGCTTCCCAGCAGATCATCCCCCACTATTGCTTTTATTTTGTATACAGTACATTTCACTCTGCTTCAGCTCATGTAGGTCTCTCCAGGTTTTCCCAATAGCATCCTATTCATTGCAACCTCTATATAGTACCTTAAGCTTGACAGAAAATCTTCTTCACAAAAGCCCAGCAAAGTTGGTACCATATATTTTGCCATTATAATCAATTATCATAACTATTTCCCTCCATCCCACTCCCTTCCCATGACATTTACTCTCTCATTTTTACCTATTCCTCCTCAGAGGTACCTTACTTCTGACTATCTTCTCCCTCTCTCTGCACTCCTTTTTTTCACCCTTCCTTCCTTGTCCTCTTCCCCTCCTATTTTCCTGCAGGGTTAAATAGATTGCTCCTCCCAATTGGGTATGAAAGCTATTCCCTCCATGAGCCCACTCCAATGAGAGAAAGGTCCCTGAGCTAATTCTGTGTTCTAAATTTTTCTTCCTCCCTCCCTCCTCAACCCTCCCTATGAGATCAAGCAATTCAATATGTCATATTGGTGCAGTAATGCAGAACATCTTCATCTTCCTTGAAAGTGTTTTGCTTTTTACTGCTCTCTCCCCCAATCTGCCCTTTCCTCCTTCCCTTCTCCCCTTTACTCCCTTCCCCCCTCCCAGGGCAAAAGTATATTACTATACCTATTTGAGTATGTTTGTTAGTCCTTCTTTGAGCCAATTCTGATGATATTAAGGTTCACTCACTCTACAACTCCTTCCCCCTCTTCTATTCTCCTCCATAAGCTTTCTTCTTGTTTCCTTCATGTGAAATACCTCTCCCCAGACCATCTCTCCCCTCTCCCTCCCCCAGTTTATTCTTCCTACACCTCAACCCTATTTTAATGATGTCATCATGGATTAGCTAGGTGGCACAGTGGACAAAGCACCAGCCCTTGACCCAGGAGGCCCCCCAAGCTCAAATCCAGCCCCAGACATAAGACACCCCTCCCCATCTGCCCTACAAAGAACAAAACATAAATGCTTTACAGATATCATCCCTTCATATTCAGTTCAGCCCTGTCTTCTGTGAATTTCTTGTGAAGAATTTTTGTTTTGTTTTGTTTTTTCGTGAGGCAACCGGGGCCAAGTGACTTGGCCAGGGTCACACAGCTATCAATTGTCAAGTGTCTGAGGTCACACTTGAACTCAGGTTCTCCTGAGTCCAAGGCCAGCGCTCCATCTACTGTACCACCCAGCTGCCCCTGAATTTCTTACTGAGATAGTTCTTATGATTTCAAAGTATTATCTTCCTATGTAGGAATGTAAACAGTTTGATCTTTTAATATCCCTCATGAAGTCTTTTTCCTATTTACCTTTTTATGCTTCTCCAGGATCTTGTATTTGAAAGCTAAATTTTCTATTCAGTTCAGGTCTTTTCATCACAAATGCTTGAAACACCTCTTTCTCATTGAAATCCCATTTTCGCCTCTGAAAGATTATACTCAGTTTTGCTGGGTACGTGATTTTTGGCTGAAGTCCCAGTTCCTTTGCCCTCTGGAATATCATATTCCATGCCCTTCAGTCCTTTAATGTAGAAGTTGCTAGATCTTGCTTTATCCTTATTGGAGCTCCACAGTATTTGAATTCCTTTTTTCTAGCTCCTTGCAGTATTTTCTCCTTGACCTGGGAGTTCTGGAATTTGGCTATAATATTCCTGGAGGTTTTCCTTTTGGGATCTCTTTCAGGAGGTGATTGATGGATTCTTTCAATTTCTATTTTAGCTTCTGCTTCTAGAATATCAGGGCAATTTTCCCTCACCATCTCTTGGAGGATGGTGTCTAAGCTTTTGTTTTGATTATGGTTTTCAGGTAGTCAAATGATTTTCAAATGATCTCTCCTAGATTTATTTTCTAGGTCAGCTATTTTTCCAAGAAGATATTTCACACTGCCCTCTATTTTTTCATTCAATTGGATTTGCTTTACTATGTTTTGGTTTCTCATAAAGTCACTAGCTTCCATTTGTTCAATCCTAATTCTTAGGTAGTTATTTTCATCAGACAGTTTTTTAATCTCCTTTTCCATTTGGCTTTTCAAACTGTTGACTTTTTTCTCATGACTCTCCTTCATTGCTCTCTTTCCCTTTCCATTCTTTCCTCCTTTTCTCTACATCTTCTTTCTATTTCTCCTACTTTCTCTTCAAAGTCCCTTTTGAGAGATTCCATGTCCTGAGACCAGTTCATATTTTTCATGGAAGCTTTGGATGTTGGAGCTTTGACCCTGTTATTATCTTCTTCTTCTGAGGTTGTATTGTGGTCTACCTTACCCCCAAAGAAGTTTTCAATGGTCTTCTAGAATCTTTCTCTGTCTGCTCATCCTGGCTTACTATTTCTTGGCTTTTAACTCCTTCTTTAAGTGTGGTGCTACTTCCAGAACACACTGTTCAAGCTACAGCTTGGCCTGGGGGATGATTGAGCTTCTTCTCAGCCTGCCTGGCCTCCCTTTCATTTGATTTTAAACTCTCCACTGGGGGGGGGGGGAGCTGCTTCTCGGCTACACTCCTGTTCTCAGCTTCAGAGGGTCACAGATGTTTTGGGTTGAGGGGGGGCAGGCTTTAATCTCACCTGGCCTGTTCTCAAGTCCAGAGATAACCTCAGGCCTATTTCCTAAGAAACCAACCAGCCAAGCTTTCTGTGGTATGGTTCTCAACTTCCGATGAGACTGCTCCCCTCCCCCACCTGGGTCTCCCTCTGCTCAGGATTTCTTCCTGGTTGCCCTCTGGGGTGGGACAGTCAAATCCTTCCCCCCAATCCACTGGTACCCCTGTACTTACCACCCCACCCACCCACCCCCGCCAGCCGTTCAGTCAGACCACTCGCTCAGTTCCAGAAGATGCCGGTGCTGCAGCCGATTCAGAGGCACTGGGGCAAATTCCTCTGGCGGGTATCAGGTGTGTCGGCCCAATTGTGGGGTTAGGCTTTTTTCGTGGTCCAGCACAGCCCCCTGAAATCTATCTATAGCTAGAGAAAACTCTCAGCCTGTATTTTTTGTGTGTTTTTCTGCCCCAAGGGTTCTTTTATTGCTATTTTGGGGGTTTTTATATCAGGAGCCCTGTGAGCTTAATGTCTTTCCTCTGCCATCTTGGCTCCGCTCCTCTAATTATTTTTTGATTTCTTACTTTAGCATTCCAGTACCCTATAATGAATGTGACATCTTTTTGAGGGGTGTTATTTTTATTTTTTGGTGAGGCAATTGGGGTTAAGTGACTTGCCTAGGGTCACACAGCTAGTTAAGTGTTAAGCGTCTGAGGCTGGATTTGAACTTAGGTCCTCCTGACTCCAGGGCCGGTGCTCTATCCACTGCACCACCTAGCTGCCCCATGGGGGGTGTTATTTCTAAATATATTGTATACCTTCATGTAACTGATCAACTTTCGCATTGTCAGCATCATTGACTGGAGCATAGACTTTATTATTGTGTTGTTGAATGGTTTACCTTGGATTTGAGCAGATATCATTCTGTCATTGATGTATCTGAAATGAGGAATTAATAGGCCCCAAGGGAACAGTTTTATAATGCTCCCTACCAGTCAGGTGTCTGAATCAGTGAAGGAAGTACTAATGCACAATTCTTAGAGTACGGAAAATATCTTAAAGGATCATCTAATCAAACTCCATAAATTTTCTAATAAGAAATCTGAGGCAGAGAGGGGCCTTTAGAGTTGACTAAGGTCACACAGCAGAATTGAAATTTGAATCCAAGTCTCTTAGGTACAAATTTAGGGCTCTTTCTACACTACTAGTACTTCAATTGAAGATCAATAAAGAATTCTTTCACCTTCTATTGATTACATCTTCTACTCTATTGGGTGCCAAAATTGGGTACCCTAATTTCCATGATAGGTGTGGTTGCACATGCCCCCACCGCACATTTGCCTCCTCAGCCAACACCCACAACTATCTCTTATGTTGGTTGGTTGGGTGGCAGGCAGTTCACTTTCATCTTCATCCCTGCACAGGCAGACACTGAAGAGCATAATGAGACTGAGGAATCTGGATTTGATGAAAAGCAGACGAAGAGCTGAGGATCTTTGGCAGACTAGAGACACAGAGATGGTGGGGGCCCCCCTGGGGCTGACATCAATTAAACAAAGCTTATTTAGTGATGGTAGATGGTTGTAGGGATTGAAAGAGTCCTTCTGATCCTTGGTACAGTGCACCAAAGAAAATGCTAGTGTCATGTCCACACAGGCAGAATGTCTACTCTCAACTTTAATTGTGTTTTCATATCATTAGCTCCTTTCCCAGAAGGAGATCTGACCAGGAAGGTATTCCTCCCAATAGGACACATCCTGCAAGTCAAATAAGAGAGATACATTGTTGGACTTTTTGAGGTTACTTGCCAAAATGCTATTTTTGTTGATAGCAGAATCATATAACTAGAAAAGATTTAATCTAGTTTCAATACTGCACTTTGAAGATAAGGAAACTGAGGCAAGAGAAGTTAAATGTTTATTAAATCTAATGAAATTGTCCTAAAATCATATTGTACTTGTGCTGGCAGAGCTGCAATTAGCACTGAGATATTCTGCCTCCCAGAGTTCTGCACTATTCTTTCTGAGACTAACCCCATATAAAATTTCTAGTGAGCTCCAAGGCATGTGTGTGTGTGAAGGGGCAGTGAAGGCAGGGGTGGGGGTGGAGGGTGGGTGGATGAACATAAACTTGTGTTCCCAGGGAATGACTGATCCAAAGATTTACCGGATGAACCAAGGTGAAATTAATCTGAAACAATCAGCTTATCCCTTCTCCTCTGTTGACACCTCCCAAATACTTGGGGAGCAGTAGGGAGTAAAGCTCGACCCACTTGACAGGGTATTATGGATCTCAGCTGAAGCATATTGTCATTAGATTAATTTTCAAATGCTTTTCGTCCAACCACAAAGTCCTGAGAGAATGAGTGTCAAATACGCTTAATAATTGCATAATTATGACATCTGTTACTCTCCAGCACCTCTTAGTGGAAAATTAACTGAAGAAATAGCAGGTTCAAAGATGTGTTAACACTCTGATAGCAGATTTAATTGAAATATGACGGGGGAGTATAATGGAGATTAAATTAAGCTCTCAGATAATCATCTGACACAAAGATAATTGAGCTGCTCTCTGCCATGCTGATGAACACTCAGGAGCAAGCTACACGGGGTGGCATTTCGAGTATCTTATCCTTCAGGCAAAATAGAAATCTCCCTCCCACCTCCACCCCCCCCCCACCCCTTGTCATTCAGCGTTTGTATTCACCAAATCGATAGCATGAACAGCAGCATAATTGGAAATAAAAGATGATCTGAAATCTACAGAAAATTAGATCAAGCTTGGCTGAGGAAATACTGAGCTTCCCTGTTGACATGGAAAAGGGTTTTATCAATCACGTTCTGTGGAGGACTAGACCTCCTTCCACCAGGCACTTGGAATGCCTGTCTCATGTCTTTCTGCCCTCTAAGGTAGAGACTTCCAGGAAGATAAAGAAAATAACTAGGTAGGGAATAAAGGAGAGACAGTCTTTTTTTGAGCATCTCTTTCCCCATTTTTACCAGTCCTTCTTTCCTCTGGGGATGCAACTTTCCCATTTTTTTTCTTTATTGTATATCAATAACATGAGTATTTGTGTAAAGCGCCTGAAGTTATTAAGCCTTTTCTCTAGGAAAAAAAAAAAACACCTAGTCACTGAGAACAAAGAATAATAATTACAACATTCTGGTTTTAAAGCAAAAGAAAACAGAGTAAGTAGTGGAATGAGCCCTGGCCTAGGAGATGTGGGTTTTGTTCCAAGTTCTAATATTGACCCTCTGTATGACTTTGGGAAAAAAAAATCACTTAACCACTCTGTGGCAAATTTTGTTCCCCTATGAAATGGGGATAAAGGTCATTGGTAGCTCAGACAGTTCTTAAGGGTCCAGTGCGATATTATAGCAGACAATGCTTTGAAAAACATGCTCTGCCTATAAATATGAGAAATGAACATTAAAAGAATTTAGAGAGACAGCTAGGTGGCATAGTGGATAGAGCACTAGCCCTGTATTCAGGAGGACCTGAGTTCAAATCCAGCCTCAGACACTTAACAATTACTAGCTATGTGACCCTAGGCAAGTCACTTAACCCCAATTGCCTCAACAACAACCAAAAAAAAAAAAGAATTTAGAGTGAAACCTGAGTAAATTGACAAATATGAGAAAAATGGGAATAGTTGGAAGGAAAGACAGACAGACTAATCCACTGTTGGGGGGACTATGAATTGGTCTGGTCTATTAGAAAAGAATTTGGAATTATACATTTTTTTTAAAAAGTGATTAAAATGTCCATACGCTTTGACCCAGAGATCCTGCCTCAAGATTTATAACCAAAGGAGGTCAGAAACAGAAAGAAAAACCCAAGAGACACAAAAATATTCATAGTAGCATCAACTGCAGAATGGCTAAACAAATGATTATACATTGATGTAATGTAATGTAATATTATCATGCCATAAGAAAAATTCAAAGGAGTAAGAAAAGATTTATATGAACTGATGCAGAGTAAATAAGTAGAATGAGGAAAACAGTTTAAAAAACAGTATAACTATGGCAATGCAAATGGAAAAAACAATAAAATAAAACTGAACAAAAGCATTCTGTATTATTGGGTATTGTCAGATAATATGAACATGCTGACAGTGGAATAAGAGATGGAAGTTGGATGTGCAAGCAGAAAAGAAGTCAGGCTCAAGTCAGTTTTAAAATGCCTGACATAAGTAAGTTTAGATTAAATTTTTCCTAACTTCTCTTCTTCTAGCTGGCAAATCCTGTATTTTTGAAGTACTGCAGGGAAAGAAATCAAATTTAGAAAATAATGAAGCTTTATTACCCAAAATGATTGACTCTCTCCCTCCTATGAATCATCCTATTCTGGGTTGTCTTTAATTTTGGAGCCTAGACCATGGAGATATTGAAGGAATAGTCTGCCCACCCTTTCCATGATCTCAACCTAATAAATTGATAGAATCATGAAACAGAAAGTCCTCCTGCTGGAAGGAATGTGGAGAGGTCATTTAGGTCACCCCTCTGCTCTGTGAAGAAAATGAATCAAATGTTTCTCCAAAAAGTGGGTATCTCTCTTTTTTTTTAAGAAAAGAAAACAGTACTCTCTGGTTCCTTCCTCATCCCCTATTCACCAGTCTCCAGTTTGCCATGACTGATAGAGCTCTCTCATGTAAACTAAACTGCCCTTCCTTTCATTTGAAGTCTCCAATGTCATCTTGTTCCAGAAAGGAGAGACTCCTCATGAAGAAAGAAAGCATCAGAGCCTCTCAAAGTGTTCCCAAGTGTGACATGATTTGGTTGCTTTTAATCTTCCAAAGAATTTCTTCAGCTCCTCTGGAAAGTTGATTATTTTTAAAATCGCAGATCATCTTGCCTTCCTGGGTAAATTACACAATCAATATGGCATGTTTCACTGAGTATGTTAATCCTCTTTATATATTTCAGAATAATATCTAATTAAAATGTCAAGGTTACAGCTCTTGCGGCTGGACTGGACAGGACTCCACCCCCTTTCCCATCCTCCCTAAGCAACATTGAAAATATGTCCTGTAATTAGGTGCAATTATAAATTCCAATTTTTAAAAACCCACATGATTCTGAAGACATTTTTCTTTAGTGCTCTTTTTGCTTTAACTCATGTGCTTGTTTTGAAGAATTATTTCAGCTTCCTCCAAAATGATGTTTTTTTTTTTTTTTAATGAGAAAGGCCAGGAGAAACACATAAAGAAGGAAAAGAGAAAGAGATGGAGTGTTAGAGTGGGAGGGGGAAGAGATTGAAACAGAGAGCAGACAAAGACAGAGAAAGAGAGAAAAGATGGAGACAGGGAGGGAAAGAGGAAGAAAGAAAGAGAAAAAGAAGGAGATGGAGCTGACAAAGACAGGGAAAGACACAGAGACAGATAAAGAGAAAGAGGGGGAAAGATTGAGAGAGAGAGAGAGAGAGAGAGAGAGAGAGAGAGAGAGAGAGAGAGAGAGAGAGAGACGCAAATCTGAGAGAAAGGAGTAAAGTTCATTAAAAAGGGTTATTGCACCTATAACTTCTGGACTCAGTGTTCATTGATTAGAGATTAAACATCATCCTTTGTAGTACTCAGATTGGGATTTTTAATTAGGATGTCATTATTACACAGATATACTGAATGCCAAATTGATTTTTGAGACCTTTTGAAATAATAGCGCTCCTTCTGCAAAATGAAAATCATAATAGATTATTGACTTAAGCAGGGGTTTTGGTCCAAGGGCACCTCCCCAATGTCAACATTTTCAATATTTTTAGTTTCATGCAAAGCGACACTCATAATTAGGCTTATATTAAAAGTTTGTGCATATTGACTCATTGTTATTAATGCCAATAGCATCACATTGGCTGCCCTTGAATGGTAGCAGTAGAAGCAAGGAGCCAAGCTCCTTCTGCCTGTTGCTGGTTTGTTTGAACAATATGTTACCTCTATCTTTCATTAATGCTGACTAACATTTTTCCATTTTTCATATTCATTCTGAGTGATCCTCTGGAAAAATTAGAAATGAGATTATTAAATAATATTTTCATAAACCAACAGTTCACCCTAATAATAATGAGAAATTAGAAGTCTACTTATTGTTTTAAAAATCAAAGAACTAATATTTGAAACTAAATACATCCTCAAATTCTTTCAAAGGTCTCCCCTTTATGATGCAGTGAGGAATTGATGATTTAAGGACCTGGGTTTGAATCCTAACTCTGCTACTTATAACCTTGTATGAACTTGAGCAAGTTTCTTAGCCTGACTAAGACCCAGGTTCCTCCATTTTAAGGAGGAATGAACAGAACTGAAGATCCCTTTCAATTCCAAATCCTAAATGTGTTTTCTTCCATATACTCAAAATATGCATCAAACTAAAGAGTGAATGACTTTGCCTTCCCCGCCCCCTTCCTGATAGAACATAAACTCCCTGAGAGCAGTTTCATTTTTTTTTCGGGGGGGGTGGCATTTTTCTGTAGTCTCAGCCCCTGGCACATAATGGAACTTAATAAATGTTTATTGATTAACTCACTGAGGTAAAGTCATCAGTGAGACAAACTTTATAGATCAGGATAACTTACGTCCTGCCCCAAATATATACTGGTTGTATGACCCAGGTCAAGTCATTTAACTTGTCAATGCTCAGAGAAAATGTTGATTTGCATTGGTAAAAGTCACTCACTAGTAGATCCCTTTACCAATGAAATAACAAGTCTATTCTTTCCTCTGATGACCTACTTCCCACCCTCTTCTGACCCAGCCAAAAAAAAAAAATGTTTCATGGTTCTTGGCTAAGAGAGATGGTTCTTAGGTTTCTTTTGATGTCAAGTTAAGATCTTAAATATTTACCTTAAATTTTCTCCCCTTTCTAGTTCATTTGCTGTTCTTGTTCCAAAAGCACAGAATAGATAGGGTATTTCCCGCCTACCATTGTGGATGGACCATTTCTGGAATATCCCAACTTAGGAAGAAAAGAATGGAAAGAAGACAAAAGGACAGAGGAAGTCTCTAGTAGAGTTCCTTTTCTATACTTTCCTCCCCAAGTAACGATTATTGGCATTGGTTCTGGATGGAGAAAGCACACATACATCAGGAAAGAAGATTATGTTTTCTCTAGTCTCACACTGACTATAGTGGTCATCTACCACAGCCCTGCTGCTACCTGAGAGCTCAAGATAAGACAGAACTAAATCCAACCATGATAGTGTTGACAGTGAAAATAACACCACACCCTTTTGCAATGTTCCACATTTTCATAGTTCTTTCACATTAGCACATGATCTTCACATATAGCCTGTGAGGCAGGCAGTCCAAATGGCATTGTCACTATATTTCAGATAAGGAAGCCACAGAGCAGATAACTGAAGTTGTTGACAAACATCTTGTTGGCCAAGGTCACACAGTGATGTGATCAGGATCAGAGCCAGATATCCTTACTCCAGATCCATGGCTCTTTCCACTATATCATATATACCCCATAGCTACTAATGCGTCCTGGTTGTCTTTGACCTGATCCCAAAGTCTATTCAGGCATACTAGGTTATCATACTCATCTGAATTCTTGGGTTGAGGAAAAAAGCAATTTAATAAACTCATTTGCCCTAAGGTGTCAGGGATGGCATAGGTGATTTCTTCACACTGTATTACTCCCACTTGTCTACCCTTCCCTCCCCCCCAGAATATAAGCAATTTAAAATACTACAGATAGATTCTAATAATTGACCCAAGAGAATGAGTCATTAAATGTGGAATTTCTGGCTTCTGACCACTTGATGCAGAGGATGTCTTACTCAGGAAGACCTGAGTTCAAGCCCTGTCTTTGAAAAAATTCTGTCTATGTGATTCTGGGCAAGTAATTTAATCCTTCTTAAAGTCCCCAGGACCTCTAGGTTGTAGAATAGCTGCAATCTGCATTGGTAGAGGGTGATTCCCACACTGACAAAATCACAGATTTGGATCACAAAATTTTAGAAATGATTTTAAGTAAGAGTACTATTTGGGAATTTCTTAAATCACATGTTTTAGGCAGGAGTCACTTTTGTTCATTTATGTGCCCATACGGATTTATTAATAGTGGAATGATAACAATTGCATTGGACTGGATACAAATAGTATTTTGGATAGGAGCTGTCCCAATATCCTTAGGCAGTAGGCAATCACCAGGACCATTATAATTACAACATCTACCTGAAAGGACCCTGACTACATTATGTCCATTGTAGGACACATGGACACATATCTAGACATACTTTAGCCACACAGACATCCACTAGTTGAAGGCAAATCTTCCTAGGCAATCTCAGGTGTCTGATGTAGGCGCCCGAGAGCCTGTCATGGATTGAAGTCAGTATACATGTAAAATCATAGAATCACAAATTGTGAGCTAGAAGGGACCTTATTACTCATCAGTTCCATCTTTCTTGTTTTACAAATAAGAAAACTTGGGCCCGGAGAGGTTAAGTACCTTCCCTCAAGGTGACATTGATCAGTAGCAGAACCAGGATCTTCACTAGGTCCCCTGACTCCAAATCCAGCACCCCTTCTAATGTACTAGACTGGAGAAAGATCAGGAGCAACCACTTGGATAAGTGTGAGTCAAAAGATGCATGGCTCTCTTCCTCTTTGGACTTGACCTCCAATACATGACTTCTTATTTGTGATATTCTCTACTCAACCTCTACCTCTTTCCCCATCTATCTGCATATAAGAAGTCCCTAGATCACTCTACAGGGTATTTCATCTTCACATTTAGCAATTAGGGGCTATGACCAGATTTAAATAATGAAAATATTTGGTTACAATGAAGATAGGCACAGTCCAAATGTTGAACAGGGCTCAGAAAGTGTATACTACGTTAGTCCTTACTTTACTTCCCATAAAATAGGAGACTATTTGAGTAAAACGATCGTTGGGAAACGACTGGAAAGAAAATTTAAACAGAACCAGCAAATAAACATGTTCTTTATGAGCTGTAATTTAATCCCCAGCTGATGTCATGGTTCATGTCTCCAGTGCCAGAAGATGCCTGACATCTATATATCAGGGAGATTTATGGAGACTTTAGGGTAAGAATTAAAGTAACCCTTAAATAAGGCTGCCTTATTGGCCTGGGAGTAATTTGGAGCCATTGTTACCCATAGACTCAAGCATGCACATTTGGGGAAATTATATGAATTTTATTTTTTCATCTAACCATTTTGTGCCTAGTTACATTGTTACATTCAAATAGGCTTCAGATCTGGGCAGCTTTTTTTCTTTTTACTTCTCACATCAAAATATGTCCTCATTTTTGTCCCTATTTGGGCATTGGAGCCTCTGTGGAGGCCCTGGACAGCAATGGAAAGATTCTGAAAGGCAGAAGTGAGGATAATAAACTAAAACGAAGGCACTGTTTAAATTCTCCTCTGTCCATGAAGGCAGATCCAGCAGCTCAAGACAGACTGATTCACTGACATGCATCTCTCACAGCCATTCCTTTGACCATGGCCCAAGCCACCTGCCTCTAGAGATACCAGCTGACCTGCTTTGTTCCTCTAACCACTTCATGGGGTTAGAGGCTATGGGGCTGCCCCATAAGCCCTCCACACTCTGAAGGAAGGAATGGGGGTTTACCAGGGTCATGTAAACTCTGGGTCAATCAGTTAAGAAAATGATGGTTTCTGTTATGAAACATACCTCTTAATAGTTCCAGCAAAAGTGAGTCACCCCATTCTGGCAGAAAATATTAGGGGAAATGCCTTTTAGCCTTCTCCTTGAATGTGCTTCTCCTTGCCTGCCTTCCAAGGATGGACTGAAAACATGTTGGACATGGCCACAGTCTTCTGGGGGTAATTATCCAGACTGTCAAATGGCTAATGAGACCTGTCCTTGTATAAAGACAGGCTGGCATCATTTGTTCTGTGCCCTGGGCAGAGCTCCTGGGAAGGACTATCTGGTAAGAGGCCATCTGTCCAGTAAGTTGGGTGTCATTAACCCTGTGTGTTCCTTTCCTTTTCAGTCTCTAATTAGAGACTACTTGGAAAGTTCTTAGAGGCTCCAGGGTACAGGCACCAAGTAAATGCCAGGTGAGCCAGCTTAAAATGAATGGTTTATAGCCCCTCTAGAAGATACCTCTAAATAAGGGCCTACACTTAAAAAGGGCTGTGAAACTGACCAGTTCAGAGTGAATCCCATGAAAATGAGATCTCTTACATTAAATACTTTGCAGGGCATTCAATTCATCTTCATCTCATGGGTTTATTAGTCTCAGAGCCAGTAACTGATAGTTATTATAAAGATATTTTCCTTAGAGACCTTCTCATAATTGTTTGGGGATAAATTACTTGTTTTGAGTTAAAAAATGAATGTTGAATCACAGAATTTCAGCGTTGGAAGCCTGTCTAGAATTCAAGGAGCTAAGAAATTTGAAGGTATCTCTGCTAACATTGCCTGCCAGAATTAGCCTGGGGACACAGCTGATATGCCCTAGAAGCAATCTGTTGACCCCCTATCATAAGCTTATTATGCAGAAATCTGTGCTTACTTCCAAATATCTTTAGGAAACCTTAATTCTAAAGGATCCTGAAGGAACTTCAAGCTACTCTGACTTCCAAGTTGGTTCCTTTGGTTCCCTTAGACTGTGGGTTCAGAAGGCTATTAATAGAATGTCCAGTTGCATACACCAAGATTCTACCAAACTCTCCACTCACATGCTATGCCCACTCTTCAACTGCATCCTCTGAGTGGATGAGAGTGACCCCCTTGGTCAATATAATTTCCTTTGTTTATTGAAAGTTGATTATTTCTATGGTTCTTATCTGCATGGAGAAATGGTCCAAAACAAAGAAGAGCAGGCTAGAGTCAGAGCCAAGACAACAGTCCTGATAAGAAACTTCTTTATTTCTTTCCACAAGACTAATCCTACCCAAATAAGTCCTGAATTGGCAGGGACCTGGAGAAGGAAGTGTGATGTCCTGGAGAGAACACTAGGTTTGGCACCAAGGGGCCTGAGTTTATATCCTGGCTTTGCCATTTACTACTAGTCTGATGATAGATAAGTCATTTAATCTTTCTGGATCTCAGTTTCTTTATCTCTAAAATGAAGGAGTTGGATTTGATAGTCTCCATGGCAGCTTTCCAGCTCTAGATCCTATTATCTGTTTACTTGAGGATTAGAAAAACCTAAGGGAAGGTCAGGGAGAATACTCTTCCTGGCCAAAACATCAGAGAGTCTCGGAATCCCAGCTATGCCACTGAATTCAGGACTCAGATTTTGTATTTTATTCGGGTGACTCTTCACTTCCCAACAGGGCATCACAGCACTGGAAGGCTGATGGTGGAGACTCGTGTCTTTGTCCTTTGCTATAAGAGAGACAAGCTGGTTGTTAGTATGCCAATTTCAAGATCATGATTTCCTCCTCCAAAAAGAGTAGATCCCATTGGGTTTATTCACCCACTACAGACTTACTCAGATGCCTCTTTGTGGCCTGGATATCACGATGAGTTATGACATCTCAAATGTCATGCTAGTGGAACACAAACCTTGGCAGGTCTTACCAATGAGTTCAGGATTGACCATGGACTGTGTTGGCTGCATGAAGACCAACCTATATGTTTAGAGATTTTCATTACCAGATAAATGGTCTCAAAAAGATGGGCTGTTTTTTTTTATTTACCCCACAGTAGACCTCATGAAGACCCTTGGCTACTGCAAAAAGGGTTGCTCCCTACACTGGTAGAGAGAGTCCCTGCAGTGGTTCAATGATAGCTTTTCTAAAGTATCTGATCTGAAGCACAGTGAGTGTTCCACATAAATAGCTTTGATCTGCCAGATGTTCTTCAGCTATTTTGAATTTTTTTAATGCTCTTAAGTTTTTCTTGATTTGTAATTCAAAAGAAAAAGAGCTTTTGCCAGTAGACATGATAAGGATATAGGTAAAGGTATAAAGGTTTATGGAAGTTTATGGAGAGGTATCTATGATCCCTTGAATAAATGAGAAGCCCAGAATGAAGCCTAACCCTATAAACTACAGTACAGACTTTTCTTTTGCCTTTGATAATCCAGACCTACTTGAGAGGTAGCCTGTCATAATCGTAAGGATTTAAGAGTAAGAGTCAGAATACCTGGATAAAAATTCTGGTTCTGCAACTCATTAGGTATGTGTCTGTGGTCAAGTTACATACATTATCTGAGCCTCAGTTTCTTCTACCATAACATGAGACAATTGGACTATATGCCTTTTAAGGTCTACTCCAGTCTAAGGTGCCATGATTTTCTAACTCTACACTCAACAGAGGCTCATAGGGATATAGATTATCTTTTCTCCTAATGCCTAGTGAGAAACAAACATCGCTAACCTTCAGGGATACTGTGTCCTTGATGTCCTCATACCCAAGGTACCATTGTACACTTGCCCCGCTCACAGGAAAATAAGAATAAAAACAAAACTGGAGTCACCTACTGGAAGTGATTACAAAATTTAGATGGGAAGTGAGTTCTATTTTGGGGATCACCTTAGGAGCTTTCTGTCATTAGGACATCAGATGATCATTTTAGAGCCAAAAGGCATCTTAGGGATATCTAACATAGCCCCCCTCCTCTGACAGAGGAGGAACCTGAGCCACAGAAACATTAAATGACTTGCCCAGGATGACAACAGTTATTCTGGCAGAGTGGAGAATCAAACTTGGGTCTTTTATCTTCAGATTTAATGCAATTTATACTATATATAATGTTACATTAGAAGATAATAAGATCATATAGGATCACAGATGTGGAATTGGAAAGGACATTAATGTCATCTAAATCAGGAGTGGCAAATTCAAATGGAAATGGGGGCCACTTGATATACAAAAAGATCCCTGCAGACTTCATATTTACTTTAAAAAAACACACATCAACATTATTTATGAAAATAATTTTAAAAACATTATTTATGTTCTCTTGTATTTTAATTTATTTTAACTCATTTAAAAAGAAATTTATGTAACTATTGTATATTTAAAAAGAAATAGCAAGTTATACATAATAGATTTGCAGTTTCATGTGCAATCATTTTTTATTATTATACTATGTTATGGAAATACTTGTTTTATTCCATAAAATAAAATAAAATAAAGCATTTCCCAGTTCCATTTTAATCTGGTTCAGTACTCTAGACTATTGCGGGCCACAACTATGGCCCAAGGACAACACGCTTGAAACCTCTGACTGGTCAATCCTTTCATTTTTGTGGCTGAAAAATATTCCTGAGATGCAATCCTTTTAAGAGAAACACTATTTCAGGGATTGTGTACTAGTTTATGGGGTCCCTATTCCATGTTCCTTAAAAAAATAGAAGAATGTATGGGTGAGTGAGTGGGTGTGAATACACTCATATATATTAGACTAGAATGGTGATTTCTTCTATGCAGGGAAATCCCAGTGAGAAAACTCCCTCCACTGATGAAAATTTTCACCTAATTTGCATTTTATTCCTCAGGAATTGCCCAGAGCATTGAGAGGTTGTGTGACTTGTGTAGTGTTTTTTTGGTTTTTTTGGGTTTTTTTGTTGGGGCAGTTGGGATTAAGTGACTTGCCCAGGGTCACACAGCTAGAAAGTGTTAAGTGTCTGAGGCCAGATTTGAACTCAGGTACTCCTGACTCCAGGGCCAGTGCTCTATACACTGCACCACCTAGCTGCCCCCTGACTTGTGTAGTGTTAACCAACCACTATGTTTTGGAGGCCAGACTGAAACCTAGATCTTACCAATGTTGACCATATTAATGAGTTTATGTGTGTATGTGTGTGTGCTCACTCGCATGTGTAGTACATATAAATAATGTGTATATTTGGCGTCCCCAAAATCTTAATGTAGTTTTAAGCTTTAATAGCTTGTTGTGATTGTCATTTCAGTCATGTATGACTCTTCATGACACCATTTTGGGTTTTCTTGGCAAAGGTACTGGAGTCATTTGCCATTTCCTTCTCTAGCTTATTTTACAGATGAGGAAGTAAGGTAAGAAGGGTTAAGTGATTTACTCAAGATCACAAAGCTAATAAATACCTGGGGCTGGATTTGAACTCAGGAAGATGAGTTTTCCTAATTCCAAGCCCAGTGCTTTATCCACTATGCTACCTAGCTGCCCTTCAATAGCTTAAAACCACAGTAAGATTTTGGGAACATTGTCTACCTCTCAGTGGTAATTACTTCAGCCAGAGGAGAAATCATTTCTGTCCCCAATCATGACATGTTCTGGAGGGAGGGAGGGAGGGAGGAAGAAAGAGAGAGAGAGAGAGAGAGAGAGAGAGAGAGAGAGAGAGAGAGAGAGAGAGAGCTTCTTAAGCTAAACCTATATAGCACTTGAGTATGGGGTGGGGAGTGTGGATAACAAGGTGAGTCACTATATACACCAGGTCCAATTCTCAGAGTATATGTTGGCATCCACTGGCATCATTCATGTCAAAGGAAAACATGGCTAAAAAAGACCCCTTTTGCTCCAGAGGCATTGCTCTTAGGGAATCTTGTAGTACTTCATAATCATGATTTCAAAGAGGTTTGTGGAAATGTTTCATTAATTCTTATAAAGAAATCCTTTCTTCTTAATTTTTTCATTAACTTCAGACATTTACCCGCAATTACATTTGTTCAGTGAGTACAATGACAGAAATTAATAATTCATAGCTTTTGTCAGGGAAAATTAAAAAAGGGACAGTTGTTCAATCAAATGCAACTTTAAATGCACTATCTTTATTTAAATAAGATTGAGAAAATAAATAATGGGGGGCTGTTATTGTGCTCTCTACAAACCTCCTCTTTACCAAATTACCTCTGTGCAACACACAGAGACATAAAATCTTGGGTTTGGAATTTTTCAGAGCACATCATGAAAATAACAGGTTCAGATCTGATGTGCTGAATGAGGATGAGAGGGGTGGGGGAGGAAACTTTCTTCAAACTCAACATTTCTTCTCAAAAAGCCTAATCAGAAATGATGTACTCATAGTCTGAATGATTGCTAGTAACATATTTCTTCCAATGCCAGCCTTAACTCACATTTAGGTTTCTCTTAGGTACATTAAGGTTTCCAAAGCATTTTCTTCATAATACTCCTATGAGGTGGTACAAGTATTATTTTCATTTTACAGATGAGGAAACTGAGGCTCTTATAGTGACTCAGCCAGTAAGAATTTGATCTGAGATACCTACCATTCATGCCTTCTCACACTGAATTCAACTGTCTTTGCTCAATACCAATGCTGCCTCCATAAACCAAAGATACCCAGAAGAATCTTTTCTTGTCCTCAAATAATCTTTCTTGCTGTCCACCACAGAGTCTGAAAGTCTACCATTAGAGATTCATTTCTTTAGGTGTTGAAGAAATTTGTCAAATTAAGGGTCCCTCCTTAGATTCATTCAAGAAACATTAAGTATTTTCTGTGTGCCCAACACTGTACTAGGCACTGGGAATTAAAAGATAAAACCAAAAGAGTTCCTGCTTTAAAGGCACTTACATTAGACTTGGGGAGGGAAGAAGAGCATTGATACCAGAATCAAAAGACTTGATTTCACATCTCATCTCTGACACAAACAACCTGTGTGATCTTGCATACAGCAACTAACCTACCTATCCTCAACTCTAAAAAAGATGGGGTTGGAATGGTTGTCTGCTGATGCTCCTTCTAACTTCAGATCTGTGATTCTCTGCTCCTATGCATGAACTTACTGGAAAAAGGATGTCAAAGTAAACACAGAGCAATTCTGGAGGATGCATAAGTATTTGGTGGGAGGGAGAAGTGGTTTGGGGATGGTATAGGATTCTTCGTCTGAGCCTTGAAGAAAGCTAAGAACTCTAAAAGATAGAAGTGAGGAGGGAGAACATTCCAAGTCTTGCTGCTATGTTGTCCATTTCAAATACTTATGACAGAAGTTAACATTCTAAGTTTTATTCAATTAACATTCCATCAGTGAAAAGCAAAGACCTCAGTCTTCTTGTGTGCAGCCGTGTTGCCGTAAAAGACAGAAAGGGACATCCCAAGTCTCTCCTTCTTTCCCAGAAAGTAATTAATTTTCATTTTACCATAAAGAACCATGTAAAAAATCATCACATACCCACACAATAATGTCCTGTGCAAGAAGATGGTAGATTAAGGCTGGTCTAGAGAGGGAAGGAAGAACTGGGCATAAATAACATTCCTAGAAAAAAGCCTATTCTGTTAATGAGAGGGTTCTTAAGAGGGGAGTTTAGCTTTCTCTCCCTAGGCACAGGCCATGGAGCTAATGTTACAGAATGAGAATAGCCTATGCCCAGTTTCCATTTTTCCTCCTCAAGTCTGAATACATGAAGTGAATCCAGGGCCTGCCTGAACCAGCTAAGATTCTTATTGGTTGAGAGTCATTCATAGAGTAACTCAATATTGTCATCTTCATACAGAAGAAATAGTCCTCTAGCCTCAGAGGACTATTCAAATCTTTCTCTCACTATTTTTGCATCTTTAGACCAGTCACTTAAACTCCCTGGTCCTCAGTATACTCTTTTGTACATTGATAGAAATGGATGAGATGGCTAAAGCCATCCCTTTCAGCTCTTGATCAATAAGCAATCAATCTGCCACATCTACATGGGAAAACACCTACCCACTTCTTTAAAAAAGAGAAGTGAGGGAGGCAGAGCCAAGATGGCAGAGAGGAAGCAGCAAGCTGCCTGAGCTCTCCTTCTGTTCCCTCAAAAAGAACATTAAATCAAACCTCTGGATAGATTCTGAAACTACAGAACCTGCAAAGAGACAGAGAGACACAGTCTTCCAACCAGAGATAATTTAGAAGACTTCAGGAAAAGGTCGGTCTGACTTGGGCAAAAGGGAGGCCCAGTGCAGGGCAGCAACCCAGCACTGAGGGGGTCAGGGCAAGTCTAGATATGACCAACAAAGTCCGCAGCAGGAGCTGCGGGCCACATCCAAACAACTGAGGCCCATGGAACCTGGCTCAAAAATCTGGTGGCCAAGAAGGACAGTGGAAAAACCTACCTGCACTGGCCAGGAGGGCCACTAATGGGTCATGTGGGATCGGGCGCTGGGATCGGGAGCCTGGCTGAGTGCTCAGACAGGAAGTGCAGGGGGCAAACTGTACACACTATAAAGGCCTCAGAGTTAAAAGCCGGTCACACAGCACCTATACCCCTGCACAAGAAGCCCAAAACAGGAACCCTGGTGCCCACAGAGCAGACCTCAACTTAAAAAATAAATAAATAAGCTGCAATAATGGGTAAGAAGCAAAAAAGAGCCCTCTCCATTGAGAGCTTCTGTATCAATAGGGAAGAAGCCAATGCAAACTCAGATGAGGACAATACCCTCAAATTGCCTACATGTGAAGCCTCACTAGGGAAGGTGAATTGGAATCAAGAACAAAAAGCCTTCCTTGAAGAACTCAAAAAGGATTTTAAAAATCAATTGAGAGAGGTAGAAGAAAAATGGGGAGAGAAATGAAAGCAAAATAAGAAAACTATGAAAAAAGAATCAGCAGCTTGGTAAAGGAAGCACAAAAACTGACTGGCCAAATGGAAAAAAAAAAAGAGCATAATTTCACTGAAGAAAACAATGCCTTAAAAAATTCATTTGGCCAAATGGAAAAAAATGTGCATAATCTCATTGAAGAAAGCAATGCCTTAAAAAATTCACTTGGCCAAATGGAAAAAAAGGTGCCTAATCTCACTGAAGAAAACAGTGCCTTAAAAATTAAAATTGTTCAGTTGGAAGATAAGGAATATATGAGACACCAGGAATCAGTCAAGTAGAATCAAAAGAATGAAAAAATAGAAGAAAATGTGAAATACCTAATTGGAAAGACAACTGATCTGGAAAACAGATCGAGGAGAGACAACGTGAGAATCATTGGTCTGCCTGAAAGCCATGACCAGAAAAAGAATCTAGACACCATATTCCAGGAAATTATTAAGGAGAACTGCCCTGATATCATAGAATCAGAGGATAAAATCATCATTGAAAGAATCCACCGATCACCTCCTGAAAGAGACCCCAAAAGGAAAACTCCAAGGAATATTGTAGCCAAATTCCATAATTATCAGGTGAAGGAGAAAATACTCCAAGCAGCCAGAAAGAAGCAATTTAAATATCATGGAGCCACAGTCAGGATTGCTCAGGACCTGGCGGCTTCAACATTAAAGGACCACAAGGCTTGGAATATGATATTCTGGAAGACAAAGGAGCTTGGATTGCAGCCAAGAATCTATTACCCAGCAAAAATGCACATTCTCTTTCAGGGGAAAAGATGGACATTTGATGACATTGGAGACTTTCAATCTTTCCTGACTAAAAGAACAGAACTGAATAGAAAATTCGATCTTAACATACAAGACTCAAGAGAAGTTTAAAAAGGTAAACAGAGGGAAAAAATAAAAGGGGGTTACTCAATTAGGTTAAACTGCTTATGTCCCTACATGGGAAGATAATACTCATAACTCTTAAGAATTGTAAATGTATTTGGGCAGAGAGAAGGAGTTTACACAGAGGGTATAAATATAAGTTGTCTTTGATGTGATGATACAAAAAAAAATTAAGGGGTTAAAAAGGGAGTCTAAGGGGAGGAAAGGAAAGGGGAGGTGGAATGGGATGAATTATATCATATGAAGAGGTGAAAAAAAAACCTGTTACAATAGAGGGAAAGAAAGGAGGGGTGAACATTGTTTCAACCCTACTCTCATTAGATTTGATTCAAAGAGGGAATAACATATATGTTCATTGGGATAAAGAAACTTAGGGCATTCTTTAGGGAAGCAAAAGGGGAAGGGAAAGGGGGGACTGATAGAAGGGAGGACAAAAGCAAGGGAGAAAAGGGTAAAGAAAAGAGAGGGGGTGATAAAAAGGGAAGGCAGTTTGGGGGAGGCAGGGGTAAGAAGTAAAACATCTGTGAGGAGGAATAGGGTGAAAGAAGGGGGGAAAAGTACAAAGGGGGTAAATAAAATGAAGGGGAATAGACAGTCTTTAATAATAACTGTGAATGTAAATGGGATGAACTCTGCTATAAAATGGAAGTGAATTGCAGAGTGGATTAAAAACCAGAATCCTACAATATGCTGTTTACAAGAAACACATTTGAAGCAGAGAGATACACACAGAGTAAAGGTAAAAGGAGAGAGCAGAATATATTATGCTTCAGCTAAAGTAAAAAAAGCAAGGGTAGCAATCCTTATCTCAGACAAAGGGCAGGCAAAAATAGATCTCATTAAAAGAGATAAGGAAGGAAATTACATCTTGCTTAAAGGTACTATAGATAATGAAGTAATATCAATATTAAATATGTATGCACCAAGTGGTATAGCATCCAAGTTCTTAGAGGAGAAGTTAAATGAGTTACAAGAGGAATTAGACAGTAATACTATACTAGTGGGGGATCTGAATCTCCCCCTCTCAGAATTAGATAAATCTAGTCAAAAAATAAATAAGAAAGAAGTGAAAGAGGTGAATAGATTACTAGAAAAGTTAGACATGATAGATGTCTGGAGAAAATTGAATGGGGATAGAAAGGAATATACCTTTTTCTCGGCAGTACATGGCACATTTGCAAAAATTGACCATGTATTAGGGCACAAGAACATCATAGTCAAATGTAGAAAGGCAGAAATAGTAAATGCATCCTTCTCAGATCATGATGCAATAAAAATTACATGTAAGAAAGAGCCAGGGAAAAGTATAATGAAAATCAATTGGAAACTAAATAATATCATTCTGAATGGGCTTGGGGCAGCTAGGTGGTGCAATGGATAGAGCCCCGGCCCTGGAGTCAGGAGTACCTGGGTTCAAATCCGGCCTCAGACACTTAACACTTACTAGCTGTGTGACCCTGGGCAAGTCACTTAACCCCAATTGCCTCACTAAAAAAAAAAAAGAAGAAGAATGAATGGGCCAAACAAGAAATCATAGAAACAATCAATAACTATATCCAAGAGAATGACAATAATGAGACAACATACCAAAATCTGTGGGATGCAGCCAAAGCAGTGCTTAGGGGAAAATTTCTAGCTCTAAATGCTTACATGAATAAAAAAGAGAAAGAGGAGATTAATGAATTGGGCATGCAACTTAAAAAGCTAGAAAAAGAACAAATTAGAAATCCCCAATTAGATACTAAACTAGAGATCCTGAAAGTCAAAGGAGAAACAAATAAGATTGAAAGCAAAAAAAGTATAGAATTAATCAATAAAACTAAGAGCTGGTTTTATGAAAAAGCCAATAAAATGGATAAAATATTGGTTAATTTGATTAAAAAAAAGAAAGAAGAAAACCAAATCACCAGTATCAAAAATGAAAAGGGTGATGTTACCACCAATGAAGTGGAAATTAAATCAATAATTAGGAATTATTTTGCCAAACTGTATGCAAATAAATTTGACAATCTAAATGAAATGGAAGAATATTTACAAAAATACAAACTGCCCAGGTTAACTGAAGAAGAAATAAAATCCTTAAATAAACCCATATTAGAAAAAGAAATTGAACAAGCCATTAATGAACTCCCTAAGAAAAAATCCCCAGGGCCAGATGGGTTCACAGGTGAATTTTACCAAACATTTAAAGAACAATTAATTCCAATATTATACAAATTATTTGGAAAAATAGGTGAAGAAGGAGGTCTACCAAATTCGTTTTATGACACAAATATGGTGGTGATACCAAAACCAGGCAAAGCAAAAACAGAGAAAGAAAATTATAGACCAATTTTCCTAATGAATATTGATGCTAAAATCTTCAATAAGATATTAGCAAGGAGATTACAGCAAGTGACCACCAGGATAATACACTATGACCAGGTGGGATTTATATCAGGAATGCAGGGCTGGTTCAACATTAGGAAAATTATTAACATAATCAACCACATCAATAAGAAAACCAACCAAAATCATATGATTATCTCAATAGATGCAGAGAAAACTTTTGACAAAATACAGCACCCATTCCTAATAATAAAAAAAAAAACTAGAGAGTTTAGGAATAGGTGGAGCTTTCCTTAAAATAATAAACAGTATCTACCTAAAGCCATCAGCAAGTATTATATGCAATGGAGATAAATTAGAGGCCTTCCCAATAAGATCAAGGGTGAAACAGGGATGTCCATTATCACCCCTATTATTGTCCTAGAAATGTTAGCTTTAGCAATCAGAGAAGAGAAAGGAATTAAAGGAATTAGAATAGGCAAGGAGGAAACAACTATCACTCTTTGCAGATGATATGATGGTATACTTAAAGAATCCTAGAGAATCAACTCAAAAATTACTTGAAACAATTAACATATTTAGCAAAGTAGCAGGATATAAAATAAATCCACATAAATCATCAGCATTTCTATACATGACCAACAAAGTCCAGCAGCAAAAGATAGAAAGAGAAATTCCATTTAAAGTAACGGTAGATAATATAAAATACTTGGGAGTCTACTTGCCAAGACAAACCCAGGGACTCTATGAACACAACTACCAAACACTCTTCACACAAATCAAATCAGATCTAAATAATTGGAAAGATATCAATTGCTCATGGATAGACAGAGCTAATATAGTAAAAATGGCAACACTGCCTAAATTAATTTACTTATTCAGTGCCATACCAATCAGACTACCTAAAAATTATTTTATAGAGCTAGAAAAAATAATAACAAAATTCATCTGGAAAAACAAAAAATCAAGAATATCCAGGGAAATAATGAAAAAAAATTCAAAGGAAGGTGGGTTAGCGGTACCAAACCTGGAGCTCTATTATAAAGCGGCAGTCATCAAAACTATCTGGTACTGACTAAAAAATAGAGTGGTAGATCAATGGAATAGGCTAGGTACAGGAAATGCAGTAGTAAATGACACTAGTAATGTAGTGTTTGATAAACCCAAAGACTCCAGCTTCTGGGATAGGAACTCAGTATTTGACAAAAACTGCTGGGAAAACTGAAAGATAGTATGGCAGAAATTAGGCATAGACCAACATCTTACACCTTATACTAAAATAAGGTCAAAATGGATACATGATTTAGACATAAGAGGTGATACCATAGGTAAATTAGGAGAGAAAGGAATAGTCTACCTATCAGATCTTTGGAAAGGAAAACAGTTTATGACCAAACAAGAGATAGAGTATATTATAAAATGCAAAATGGATGATTTTGATTACATTAAATTAAAAAATTTTGTACAAACAGAAGCAATGCATCCAACATTAGAAGGGAGGCTGAAAGCTGGGAAACAATTTTTGTGGCCAGTACTTCTGATAAAGGCCTCATCTCTAAAATATATAGGGAACTAAATCAAATTTATAAGAATCCAAGTCATTCCCCAATTGAGAAATGGTCAAAGGATATGAACAGGCAGTTTTCTGATGAAGAAACCAAAGCTATCTATTCCCATATGAAAAAATGCTCTAAATCACTATTGATTAGAGAGATGCAAATTAACACAACTCTGAGGTACCACCTGACACCTATCAGATTGGCTAAAATGACAAAAAAGGAAAATGATAAATGTTGGAGAAGCTGTGGGAAAATTGGAACACTAATGCATTGTTGGTGGAGCTGTGAACTGATCCAGTCATTCTGGAGAGCAATTTGGAATTATGCACAAAGGGTGATAAAGCTGTCCATGCCCTTTGACCCAGCAATACCACTTTTGGGTCTTTTTCCCAAAGACATCATGGAAAGTGGCGAGGGACCCACATGTACAAAAATATTTATAGCTGCTCTTTATGTGGTGGCAAGGAATTGGAAGTTGAGGGGATGCCCATCAATTGGGGAATGGCTGGACAAGTTGTGGTATATGAATACAATGGAATACTATTGTGCTGTAGGAAACGATGAGCAGGAGGAGTTCAGAGAAACCTGGAGGGTCTTGTGTGGGCTGATGATGAGTGAGATGAGCAGAACCAGGAGAACATTGTACACAGTAGCATCAACATTGAGTGTTGATATACTGTGATGGACTATATTCTTCTCACCAATGCAATGGTACAGAAGAGTTCCAGGGAACTCATGATAGAAGAGGATCTCCAAATCCAAGAAAAAAAAAAAAGAACTGTGGAGTATAGATGCTGAATGAACCATACTATTTCTTTTTGTTTTGGTGCTGTTGTTTTTTCTATTTTGAGGTTTTTCATCATTGCTCTGATTTTTCTCTTATAACATGACTAATGCAGAAATAGGATTAATGTTATTATATGTATATATATATGTATGTATATATATATATATATATATAACCTATATCAGATTACCTGCTGTCTAGGGGAGGGGGGAGGGGGGAGGGAGGGGAGGGAGGGAGAAAAATCTGAAATTGGAAAGCTTGTATAAACAAAAGTTGAGAACAATCTTTACATGTAACGGAAAAATAAATTAATTAATTAATTAATTAATTTTAAAAAAGAGAAGTGAATGAACATGACTAATGTATATATCATGCACCAAAAGTCTTAACTCAGTTTTAAGCTTTGATAGCAGAAAACTGCACTAAGACTTTTGGGACACCCTTTACTTTCATCTATGTTTTAATTAAAGTCTCAGTGACTTCCTTGTGTGGGAAAATTACATTTTAATGTGCTAGTCATCAGATAGTTTCTCAGAACTGCACCTACTCCCCCTCCTCCACATTGTGCCAGATATCCAGCCCTTAGAGACTAAGGGGCCTTCCATGCCAGTTTCTCACAAACACACTGGCCCCAAATCTAACCACCCATTTGGCCCCAACTAGAGCACATTCTTGTTGTTTTAGATTTTAATTCTGTGAGTCACTCAACCTCAATGTACTTAAAACCAAAGAAAACTCCAGACCTCAGCCATGCCCCCAGCAGAGACTTGCTGGGGTTCCATCCCTGCCATTATCCAAGCTGGGTAATTCCTGCCATGAGATGCTAAACCCAGGACCCTGGAAATGAAGGGCTGCTACTGCTGAGCTCAATTGCACCTCAGGAGGGACCAGTGGTCATCTGAAAAGCTGGGACCAGTTGGCACATTGTTGTTTCCAAATAAACCCTTCAGGAAGCTGGGCTTCCTAAAACTCAGTTTAAAGCCCTCAGAACAGGAAACTATTTACCATGGATGTTAGATCTCTCTAATGACTGACTAACTGGAAACAGGCTATCTTAATTCTCTGCCCCAAGCAATTACAGACGGCTTTGTTTCCAGACTTCATTAGAATATTTACTGGGATTTGGATGGAAGACTTTTGACACTGCAGTCATAAACTTTACAGGGGACCTTCCCCTCCTCCTCCCCCACCAACTTTTTGGGGGAAAAGTTTGATAGGAGACAGAATGTTGGAAGGAGGGGGAGAAATCCCCCAACTCCTCCCATGCTAGAAAATCCATTCATTAGTAGTGTTGGTGCCTTTTGATGTCTCTGGATTAGAAAATAAATAACCTTGGGACATTCTGTGAGTTGCCTAGACTGGGGCTTCCCTGGGGATTTACCTTTTCTTTGCGAACTAAAATTAGTTTTTACCCCTTTTCTAATATAGTATAATGGGAGGAATTGGGTAGAACACTTGGGTATGTGGCTCTTGGGGATGCATCAGTTGATAAGGGAAGTGTCCAGATATATTCCCTCTCCACCTTGCCTTATGATACATAACATGCCCATGATTATAATGGAGACAGCTTGTGGGAAGTGTCAGTGTCCTTTGGTAGTGGAGCAACACCTCCCCTTTTTCCTGGCTTTCATTTTAATTGCATGAGAATGCCACGTGGGTGGTGAAATGAAAGAAACTAACCAGACCCTTCCAGGGAGCTCAATTCAGTGACCAGGAGAGATTATACCAGAGCCTAGACTGACCACCTGGGGAGTCAATGATGCTAAGGACAGGCCAATTACCAAAGGATGTGCAGGGCTGGATTCTAGTCCTGCCTTTGACACTAACTGGGATTTTTTTGAGTCCCTTTGCCCCCACCCATAAGCCCTCTCTCTTGCCTACTGATTTTCTGAATAAGAAGCCATTCAAGTTCCACCACTTCCAGAAAGTGTTGAGCTGCTCTGACCTTCATTGACTCCCTCCTTCTCATAGCTTCTTACGTTACTTGTGGTCTACATCACACAATCCACCACCCGATCCCATGCTGCTTTATACTGTTCTTTATTTTATACATGTTAATTTTATCTCTTCAACTAGACCAGTAGTTTCTCAAGGGTTTGGACCTTGCCCATTTACTTCTTCTGAATCTGTAACTGTTTCTAGTACAGTTCTGAAGTATAATAAACAAACCCTGAGTAACACTTGATCCTAAGAGAATTGAATTTAGAGCTAGAATACAAATCTACGTGTGTATATATGAATATTTATTTTATGTGTATGAATTATATATATTCATATATATATATATATATATATATATATATATATGTATTCCCTATATACTTCCCTCATAGTACAAGATTGAGTTATATGATGCTGGAGAAATAAAGTTTTACTACAACTGATTTTGGACATAAATAAACCCAGAAACACATTTTCTGTAAGAAGAGAAATTCAGTATAACATGCAGGTACATGACACACTGTGAAAAGAAACTATCATTTTATGTTGCAAACTGAAATTAATTTTTTCTCCCTTTCTAATATACTGGCTCTCCCATGATGTGATCATGGGAGGTGGCGGAAAGATCACTGATCATATATTCAGAAGACCTAAATTGGACCTTATGTCAACTGGAAGATAAAGAAAAAGAGAAAAAAGAAGAGGAGAAAGAGGAAAAGAAGGGAAGAACAGAAGGGGAGGCATAAGAAGACAAAGAAGAGAAGGAAAAGGAAAAAGAACAAGAACAAGAGAAACAAAAATAACAAGCAAGCAATATTTATTAAGTACCTACTATGTGCCATGCACTGTACCAAGTGCTTAGGATACAAAAATAGAGAAAAGATACTCCCTGCCCTCAAAAAGCTTACTATCTAAGACACGGCTGAATTGAGAGAGACAACATGCAAATAAATATATACAATGCAAGTTATATGCAGGATAAATAGGACATAATTTACAAAGGGAAGACACTGGAATGAAGAGGGGCTGAGAAAGGCTTCTTATAGGAAGTGGGATTTTAGTGGGGACTTAAAGGAAGTCTGGGAAATCAACAGTCTGAGAACTTACTCATTAGCCTGTGTGTTATTTGAGAGCAAAGATTGCCTGTTTGACTTTCTTTGTATCCCCAGCACTTAGGAAAGTGCACCTAATAACTGCTAGTTGATGGACTAAACAAACATTCATATGGTATTTTGTGGATTACAAAGTGCTTTATATACATTTGATCCTCCTTGCAACAGCCCAGGAAGTTAGTTACTACAGATACAACAGAGGATATTCAGTGAGCTTGTGACTTGCCCACAGAAACACAGCTTGTAAATATCAGAGGTGGAACTTGAACACAGGTCTTCCAGACTCTAAAAGTCCAGTCCTCTATCCACTATGTCAGGCTACCTCTCCAATAATAATAAGGATGGTGCTCATCATTATGGGTATTTTCAGAGTGCTTTGAAGCTCCCAAAGCTCTTTACAGAATATTCTCACTTAACCTCTTGGTCCCACAGTTTTCACATGTGTACAATCATGGTTACGTTGTCTATATCACAGGCTTGTTGGGAGGAAAGCAATTTGCAAACCACAAAGTCCTACAGAAATGTTGTTTTCAAGTTTGTCCCTTCCAGGAAATAACTTTGTGTCTATTTTACATTTACTAATGTATATGGCATTCCCCTCCAGGAGAAAATAGTTTTTTTTGAGGACAAAGACTGATTTGTTTGTGTCTATAGATCCCCAGTGCCCAGAACATATTAAGTGTTTGTTGCATTGAATTACTATGATGACTGATTAGGGATAGGGTCTACAAATTCCCTCTCCCCATGCAGGTCAGCACCTTCTCTTCAAATTAGAGTCTTAAAGAGTTTAATAGGGGCAATGAGAGGTTAAGTGGTTTGCCCAGGATCACACTGCTATTATGTGTCAGAAGTGTGACTTGAATCCAGGTCTTGCTGGCCCTCTCTGTCCACTGATCTATTCATTGTTATTTGACAAAGTCACACTATATTCCATTGGTTACACTGACTTCCTATATGCCTCCTGGGCTTGATCTGAGCTCTGTCTATCCCTTAACCTTAAAGGGAGAAGTATAGGGATCAGTGAAATAAAAACACAGGCCAGGGCACCCAATACTGGGGTGACATAAAGCTGGATTGTGGCCTTTTTAAAGTAGTTTTTATTTGTGTGATTCATGCTCTGGGAAGAAAACTCAGCCTGCAGATCTCTGGTTAAGCATAGTCCTACTTGCCAACCTTATTTCTAGGAACTCTCTGACATCTCTGTAACGACCATTCTGTTCTGACCCAGTGGGATCCTTTGCATAACACTAGCATTAGCTAAGGTCTCTTCAACTCCTGCTCTTTAGATACAACAGAAAATCTTTCATTAAAGGTATCAAGCCGTTCTTGTAACAGCTGTATCTTACCATTTGAGCTCCCTATCTCTGCTCCCTGGGTGGGGGATTTCAGATCTTGATTGAATTTGCTTGGGGTTATTTAGGTCCAAAGTTTTCAAGTCTGGTAACTCTGATTCATGTTTGTCATTTTCTTCAGAAATGTTTGATCCCTCTTACTCCTGTACTTTTGATACCAGACTCAATAAACACACTAAGCAAACAAACAAAACCAAAAATTCAATAAATCCCTTCAATTCTGAGTAATGTTAAAAAATCCAAAATCCATGCCTTCTGACCCATTAATTGATGATACTCCCAGTGCTGCCCCTCTGAAAGAAAAAGGAAAACGCAAACACCAGAAAGGAGGATTTGCGGTCAAAACCTTGGTTGAGCCCCTTTCTCCAAGGTAGGAAAGAAATTGGCTTCCCCAAGCTCTGTGTTCAGAAATGGACATGTCTGGACAAAAATAGGTCTATAAGGCATCTGTGATGATACTTTCCTTCCTGGAGCTTCAAGCCTTGTCACTTATGTCTAATTGTCTTTGGAGAAAAGAACTCAGTCAATAAGGAAGGCTGGTAAGATTTTTTTTTTAATTTTGCATTTCTTCCATGTTTTATTTTAGAAACTTGAATTGGATCCTGGTGGAAGAAAAATAAAAGATGTTCATTACTTTATAGAAGTTGTCCTCACACAGATAAGATCCATGTTGGATCTAGGAATGAATGAAGAAAAGAACTCAGTTCATAGAGAATTCTAGGGTCAGACTGATGAGACCCCATGATTTAGAGTTGGAAGGGATGTAAGGGGTGACTTAGTCTTAAAGGGGAGCAAAGTGAAAGCCAGAAAAAAGAAGTGTCTTACCCAAGATCATGCAGACGGTAGACTGCAGTCAGAATTCAAACCCAATCTTCTGGCTTCCGATTCAGTGAACACTCTTCTCCCTAAATCCCAAACCTTCTTAACTCAAAAGCATTTGTGGTGAGGATATAGGGATGTATGTGCAAAGGAACCTCTATAAATTCCCCTACCTAGTCGTCCCTAAATATATGAACCTCTATTTTATCATTATCTACCCCAGTCCCCTTCAAACCACAGGTTTTCTCTTCCTAAATTTCACCAAGGGTTATGATGGGAAGAAGTATGATCAATGACAGACTTTATCTGCATTATTTTTTATCTCCAGGATTAGCAAGAACCCTGCAACTAAAACTCATTTCTGATGGTGAATAGAAAACTCCTTACTTTCCCTCCTCTGGCTTTTCAGATGCCCCTTTGAATAGGATCCATTTCAATTCAATTCAACATTTACTAAGCCCTGACTCTGTGACCTGAGTTTACATTTTACCAGGTGAAAATAATATATACACAGATAAGGAAATACAGTATACATACAAAGATACACCAAAAACTGGAGATGGTGGGGTGAGTTTTGGGGAATGCATGATCTGTGCTTTGAAGGAAGCTAGAGATTCTAAAAGGGCAGCTAGATGGTATAGTGGATAAAGCTCTGAGCCTAGAGTCAGGAAGACATATTTCTCAGTTCAAATCGGGCCTCAGACACTTATTAATTGTGTGACCCTGGACAAGTCACTTAAACTTGGTTGTCTCAAGTTCCCCCCTGTAAAATGAGCTGGAGAAGAACATGCCAAACCACTCCAATACCTTTACCAAGAAACCCAAATATGGGGTCACGAAGAGTCAGACAGAACTGAAACAACCTGAAGATAGAGATTCTAAGAGTCAGAGATGAGGACAGAAACTTTCTAGGAATAAGGTGGAAGGGAGATGGGGAGTAAAGGGTAAACAGTTTGTTCAAAGGCATAGAGGTAGGAGATGGTCCATTATGTGCAGGGTATTACATGCAGGTCATTTTGACTGATATAGATATAATACACTCTCTCTCCCTCTCTCTATATATACAATGTTATATATCATATATATTTGACTGATATACATATATAGAGATAGATACTGCTACATGTATATAAAATGGAATCACCTGACATAAAGTAAGAAAGGTTGATGGAATCCATATTATGAAGGGCTTTAAATGCCAGGATGAGGATTTTATATTTTATCCTAGAAACAAGAGGTAACCACGGAAGATTTCTTAATAGATGGGGAGCATGTCATAGGACTATCATTCCTACCTTATTCAAATTCTATCCCTCAATCAAGGTCCTATTCAATTCCTACCTTCTTCAGTGAGGTTTCCCAAACTATTCCAGGCCACACTCATGCCTCCCGGCTGATTTTTTGTAATGTCCATTGCCTATGCCCAGTTTTTCAGATTTTTAAAAAGTAGATTATGATGACAATTTCTAAAATTGTTTGCTTGTTGTGCTTTTTTATCTTTTCTCCACAACAAGGGAGATGGTGTAGAAAGATTTGGCTTGGAGGTTATTTGCTTTCTGACCTTGGGGCAAGTCATTTTATTTATCTAAATCTCAGTTTCCCTATCTGAAAAATAAGAATAAAAATTCTTGCTGTTAAAAAAATTAAAAATGTTTAAATTTTAAATTTTTTAAAAAAAATTCTTGCTGTTGTGAGGAAAGAGATTGATTCAATATCTATTCCATAGCCTCCATGGTTTCTAAAAGATGGTAGTGACTCAAAAATACCCTTAAGGAAAACCAAATTCTTATGGTTTAAAGTTTCCAAAAGGGCTAAGTATTTTCAATATGACTCAATACTTGGGGTGTGTATATTAAGGGTCAGAGCTTGCTTGAAAAAAAAATTGTCAATTTCTTTTTCTCTAGTTTTATTCCTGTGTCAGATTATCATATATTTATTCATAGAATCATAGTTGTACAGCTTAGAGGCAACTTGGAGAACACCTGGTGCAACCCTCTAATTTTACAGATGGAAAAACTGAGGCTTAGAAATGTTAAGCACCTTGTCCAAGGAAGGAAGGAAAACAAGCATTTTTTAGGTACCTACTACATGCCCAACACTAACTGCTTTACAAATATTATCTCATTTCATCCTCAGAACAACCCTAAATGGTAACTGCTACCATTACTATTATTATTATTATTATTATTATTATTATTATTATTATTATTATTGTTGTTGTTGTTATTATTATTATTATTATAGAAGACTGAAATAGGCAGATTAAGTAGTATGCCCAGGGTCACACAACTAGTTAGGCTCTGAAGCTGGATTTGAACTCAGGTTTTCTTGACTCCCAGACCAACACTAACTTGACTCCTGGACAATACTAACAACAGCTAACAGTCATATAGTGCTCTCTATGTGCCCAATACTATGCAAAGCACTTTACAATTCTGATCTCAATTGATCCTCACCATAGCTCCAGGAGTTAGGTACTATTATTATCACCACTTTACAGATGAGGAAATTGGAGTAAACAGAGGTTAAGTGACTTCTCAGTGTCACACAGCTAGTGAGGCTAGATTTTAACTCAGGTCTTCCTGACTCCTAGTCCAGTGCTCTTTCCACTAAGCCATCTAGTGAAAAAGAGCTGCATTTGAACCAAAGTCTTATAACTCTGAATCTATCACCCCTTCCACACTTCACCTCACTGCTATATCATGCCCTCATTACACGCTCCTCTATTCTGCCCTTGGCCCCATTTTGTAGAACGGGCCAACAGCTCTCTCAAAACTCTTTACTGTATTCCCATTCCAGAATTCACTTTTTCTCTATCAAAGGAGGAAGGGAGAGGGGAGTAATGTTAATCATCAAGTACAGAGCATGGCTTTTGTTTTGTTTTCCTCTGGCTTTGGGGGTTGGGGAGTGGCTGGTTTTACAGCAGGTACCATAATCTTTTGCTAAAAGAAAGTACTAATTTTACTTGCCTCAAGTTAAATTCTAGTTAACTGGCTGGTGGAATTAAAAACATTCATATGTAGTGAGAGTTTAATGGGCTCACACCTTACTTGCCATAAAGCCACTACTCCATTCCCTGGCTGTATCCTTTAAAATGTTGCAGAGCAATTTACTGATGTAACCAATTAGACTACATAAAAGGTGAGACCTCAGGAACCCTTCTCAGAATGAAGCTCCTTTCTTTGGCCAAGTACAGACACAGTGATCAAGCAAATATTTGCAGGAAGCTCACAAACACACATCTGCACACATGAATGTGTAAGCACACACACACACACACACACACACACACACACACACGGCTATCCCCAAGGTTGGCCCTAAATTCTTTGTTAACCCCCACATAGTGAGTTTTGGCATCCACTGGTACTGAGAATAATTTTATCAGACAAACACACAATCCAGCAGCTTCCTTTGTTTTTCTCCTTTATGTCTGGTTACCTTCAACAGAGCATGGCCATTCACTGTTGAAGCTATACATGGGTGGCAATCAATTCAAAGTTTCTAATATCTTCTTAATAAATGAAAAGATAACAATGAGGTACTTATGTTTTCTCCCATTCTTCAGATCTAGTTCTTTAAATATATTCTTTAAATTAAAGATGGAGAACTCAATGCTACTTTGAGATAATTTAGCTCTTGGTTTTGCTTAGAATTTTTCATTTCAAATGCTACTCAGGAAATGTGGAAGACCCTTGAACATTTCTATCAAGGAGAAAATACCAAATATCCTATTGGAAGATCCCTTACTAATACTACAAACTTTTTTCTCCCAACTTTGGGTCATTGTTTCCTGTGTGGTAGAGAATGCTAGAGCAATATTGTAATAGCCTAATGGTTGGTTTCCCTGACACAAATCTCTCTCTACTCCATTCTTCACTCATCTGTCAAAATGATTCCCTAAAATATGGATCTGACTATGTCATTGCTCTCACCCCCTTTAACACCTCCCCATTCAATAAACTTTAGTGACTCTCTGTTACCTATTAGATCAAATATAAAATCCTCTGACATTCAAAGTCCTCTACGACTCCCCTACTCCCTATTTCTAGTCTCTAATACTCTGTGACTCAATGACATGTCCCTATTAGCTATTCCTCAGAAAAGTCATGCAATATCTTGGTTACTGGTATCTTTTCAGGCTATTTGAATGCTCTCTGTCCCCTCATCTCTGCCTCCTACCTTCACTGGCTCCCTTCAAGTCCCAACTAAAATTCCTCCTTCTAAAAGAAGCTTTTCACAATGTCTCTTAATGCTAATGCCTTTTCTGTATTGATTATTTCTAATTTATCTTTATGTACCTTATCTGTACATAATTTTTTTGCAAGCTATTACCTCCATTAGACTGTGAGTCCCTTAAGAGCTGGGACTTTCTTTTGCCTTTCTTTGTATGCCCAGTACTTAACATAGTGCCTGGTACTTAGTAGCCACTTAATAAATCTTTATTTACTGAATGTTGGTCCCTAAGGTAGTCAGTTTCCTTTGGGGAGAACCCAGCCAGTTAGTCATCAAGGATTCATTAAGTGTTTACTATGTTCCAGGCACTGTGCTAAGGGCTAGTGATACAAAGAAAGGCAAAAATTTTATCCCTTTTCACAAGAAGCTCACATTCCAAAAGGAGAGACAACATTTAAACAACCACGTGCATACAAAATACACATATATTGTTTTGTTTATGGTTTAATCATCCTTCTGTCTTATCTCTTTGTGACCACTTTTGGGGATGGTTTTCTCAGCAAAGATACCAAAGTGGTTTGCCATTTCCTTCTCCAACTCATTTTACAGATGAGGAAACTGAGGCAAACAGGGTTAAGGGACTTGCCCAGGGTCACACAGCTAGTAAATGTCTGAGGCCAGATTTGAACTCAGGAAGATGAGTCTTCCTTACTCCATGCCTGATGCTTTGTTGACTTTACTACCTAGCCCCATATATAGTAGATGGAAGTTAATATTAAGTAAAAGGCACTAGCAGTGAGAAAGTAGAGGATATTGAGAAATACCTGCATAAAGTGTCATTTGAGCTCAATCCATCAATTAATAAACATTTATTAAGTATTTACTATGTACCTCTTACTAAGTGCTCTATCCACCACTGTGCCACCAGGCTGCCTTTATGTAGGATATATATATATATATATATATATATATATATATATATATATATATATATATATATATATATATATATATATATATATATATATATATATATATATATATATATATATATATATATATATATATATATATATATATATATATATATATATATAATTAATGAACAGAGAGAAGGTACTAGAATTAGGAGGGGTTGGGGAAGGTTTCCAATAAAAGATGGAATTTTAATTGGGACTTAAAGAAAGCCATGCAGGTCAGTAGTCAGAGTGAAGGAGGGAGAGATTCCAGCCATGGGAGACAGTAGGAGAAAATGCGTGGAGCTGAGAGATGGAGTGTCTTATCCAAGGCTAACAGGGAGGTCAGTGCCATTGGATCAGAGAGTTTGTGTTGAGGAGTAAAGTATAAAAAGACT
The DNA here is from genome assembly GCF_019393635.1 of Dromiciops gliroides. Taxonomy (NCBI): domain Eukaryota; kingdom Metazoa; phylum Chordata; class Mammalia; order Microbiotheria; family Microbiotheriidae; genus Dromiciops; species Dromiciops gliroides. Next base: position 404,305,301 of record NC_057862.1, read on the forward strand.
AGAAAGGTATGAGTTGGCTAGGTTGTGAAGGCCTTTGAATGCAAACCATAGCATTTTGTATTTAATCCTGGAGGCAATAGGGAGCTACTAGGATTTGAGCAGAGAGGTGACATGACAAGACCTATGCTTTAGGAAAATCACTTTAGTGGCTGAATGGAAAATGTATTGGAGTGGGGAGAGACTTGAGGCAGGCAATCTCACCAGCCAGATAATGCAATAAGCAAGGAGTCAGGTTGGTTAGTGTCTGCACTAGTGTTGTGGCAGTGGCTGAAGAGAAAAGGATGGGTATTGGAGAGATATTGAAAAGGTAAAATCAAAAAACCTTGGTAACAGATTGGATATAGAGGGAAACATCTCAAAAAAGTGTCACACATAGAGATGGTGAGGAGTCCAGGATGTCTCATGGGTTATGAACCTGAGGAACTAGAAGGATAATGTTGCCCTCTATGGTAATAGGGAAAGTAGGAGTGGGAAAAGGTTTATTGAGTTTAAGATGTCTACTGGACATTGAGGTCGAGGAGTCTGAAAGGCAATTAGAGATATGAAATTGAAGGTCAGGAGAAAGGTTGGGATAGGATAGTTAGATTTGGGAATCATCAGCATAGAAATGGTCATTAAATCCATTGGAGCTCATGAGATTACCAAATGAAATAGTATAGAAGGGGAAAGGAAGAGGGCTCAGGACAGATATCTTATGGTAAGAGGATATGATCTGGAGGAGAACAGAATCAGGAAAATAATTTATACAATCATAAAAATATAGTAAAAAAAACAACTTTAAAGACTAAGAAACTATGCTCAACACAGTCATCAAATACAGAGCACTCCAGATGAAACATGGTACCCTCCTTCTGATAGAGAGGTGATGGATTCAGAGTACAGTTTGAGACTTTGGGGGGATATAGTCTATTCAGAACTTTGCTTTGCTTGATTATGCATATTTGTGAAGGGGGAAGGATAGACGGGAGAGATAGATGTAGGTCTAAAAGTAAAATTTAATCAAATTATTAAAATAATGAAAGAATAAAAGATACATGTAATATTGTGATAATATTGAGGGTCTTCCTCCCCAACCCACTCCTCTTCCATTTGTTTGTTCGATTTTTGTTGAAGGCACTACCACCTTTCCAGTAACCCCTGTATGTCACCTCACTTTTGAAGTTTGACTCTCCAGTGCCTAGCACCTAGTAAAGACAGGGATTGGACCTATGATTACATTGGTATACAGGTCTTCCAGATGAGGAAATTCTCTTTGCCAAAGCAGATGGACACCTTTTCTGAAACTTATAGCCTTAGAGCACGGAGGAATTAAATTACTTGATCAAACAAGTATGTGTCAGAGGCAAGACTTGATGATTCCAGGTCATCCTGGTGTCTGGACCTGATCTCTATCCACCATGACAAGCTGCCTCTAGTATAGCAACTGCATATTAAATGATTGAAATGAATGGAGTAGATTAAAAGCAAAGCTCATCTTTATTGATGAAAAGAGTCAAGATTTGTTCTTCTTGGCCACAAGGAACAAAAAGAGCAGAGGCTAGAAGCTTCATAGAATCAAGTTTGGGCTAGAGGAAAGGAAAGTCCTCCTAACTATCAGAGTTGTCCAAAACCCTGGATGCAGACAGCATTATTTCACATATACCATTGCTAAAGGATGTTAGGTAGAGTTTCCATGACCACTTAGGATCATAGGAGTACAGCATCAGGAGATTCATGTCCAAATAGAAACTGGACTAGATGTCCTTTGGTTTCGTTTCCAACTCTGAGATATTCTAGTTTTGTCATGAGATGACTAGGCAGTGATATTGTGTGGGAGAAGAACTGACCTTAAAGCCAGAAGATCTAGGTGGCTGTGTAATCCTGGTCAAACATATAACCTCTCAATCTAGATAATTTATTAAGAACATAAATTGTAGAGAAGGTGACGATCATTGACCCAGGGAGTTTCCTCATCCAGAAGATCCCTCTATCAATGAAATCACAGATCCTATCCTTATTCCATCTTATAGACTTACATATGTTGTTTCCTCTGGTAGAATGTCAATACCTTGAGGGGTCAGATTGTTTCATTTCTGTCATTGTGTCCCCAGTACTGAACATAGTACCTGGCACATAATAGACACTTCAGAAATGCTTGTTGATTAGCTGATTGAAATAGACACTTCTAAGTACCTTAGGGAGCTAAAAGGGATTTGTACCTTGATATGAAGGCACAATTCTCTTATTGTCTCAGGTACCCTATTTAATAACATTATATAGAAATGATGTAGCAAATGTCTTCAGGAGTTTCAGGTAAATAAAACAAGGACTTATCCCAAGTCTTAGTTTAGACAATTGTATAATTTGCAGAAAATAGTTCAAAACACAGAATCAGCAATACTACAGTCCTTGGTATGACTACAAGCAAAAACATCTCAAAAATGTTTCACATATAGAACAGATTTGCAGAAAAGGATTTAGGTTGGTCAATTATCTTTTTTTTTTTTGGTTGTTTTTGTTTGCTTGTGAAAAATGAAAACTCAGTATTAGTTGCACTTAAGCTGACTTCAGGATTATATCCCCCAGAAGAATTTTGAAGATTAACATTAAAAAAAGATCTTTTACACACCCTTTCAAAATGTCCTGGGAAAGGAAAATAAATGCAGGTGACGTGCTGATCAGATTTCACTGTCCTATTGAGAACTATCGAAAATTATACTATGTAGAAAACAGTTTTCCATAAAAAGAATTCTACACAAATTTGAGCATCTAATTGTATATGAAAGCAAATGAATTTGAACTGCTGTATAAATCAGAGTAATCTGGATCACTTCTTATCAGATTTACAGTATTTGTGGTTCTTTGGGAAAATATATACACACTCAAGTATGCTGGTTGCCTTACCTTGGAACTCTGGGGGCTTGTAGGCAATTTCACCAATGGCATAATTCTTTTATATTGACATTAACCTCATAAATTGGGATATCGTAGTTGGGAATTTGATACTATACTAGGTTTTACCAAATAACACAATAATAGCTGGGTTAGCTAAGAAGGGATGAGGTTGAAAGGGCATGAGGGAGTAGCGGGACTTGTTTTCATATATAGAGGGCATGGTATAAAACAAGGACTGAATAGTGTTTCAAGGGACCAAGAATCAGATAGAGCTCTGATAAAATAAGGAACTGAAAAAGAATGAAATGAGTAAAGAGAGAAATAAGATGTTGGTTGAATAACTATAAAGAATTTTAAGAGGAAAAATACTGAGATGGCATCCTTCTAAATATAAATTACAATTAGTCTCTGTTTACATCTTTTAAAAAGAAGCTTGGGTTCATATTTATGAATATAAATTATGGTTATAAAAGAAATTACATTTTTTGGTTACTTTATTTCCAGTTCATTACAGAGTTGTGGACTTTAAAAAGCAGTTAAATCTTGGAGGTTTAGCATAATTATCTCTTTGGAACACACATACACCTAAGGATTCCCTTGGTGATATGGAAATTTGGCTAATTTCAAACTCATATGAGGATCGGCCATTCCTTTGCAAGTACCACACTAACCAGACGTAGGGCATGTTGTTCTTGTCAAGTCATTTTTCAATCATGTTTGACTCTCCATGACAATTGTGTAATTTAAAATTCTAAATGTGGATTCTAATCTGTCCCCCACAGTTTTGAGGGGAAACTGACTAAAATCACTGATAAATGAGTTTAGGATTTTTAAAGGTTTATTGAAAGATAGTAGAAGAAAGAGAAAGATTGAGAACAGATTTCTTATAGCCTGAAATCCTCACCTTCCTAAACCCTCCTGTGAAGTCCTGCCAAAAAAAAAGGAAGCCCCCTCTTATAAGCGTCCCCTTCCTCCTTCATGTTCCCTTCCCAGAAATGGGAGGTTCTTCAAGCTGATTGGCTAGTGTCATTCAAATTAATTGGTTCACTGGACCTGAAGGTGGTCTCTAAGTTTTTAGCTTCTGAGAACAATTACCTTCTTAAGTACCAGCCAGATGTGCTTACAATCCAGTACACCAGTCAGCATTCAGTCGCTCTTCCCCAATTCAATCAGTTTAGATCAGTCTCCAGATGAACCCCTGAGTTCCATTATCTTGACACACCCCATGTGGGGCTTTCTTGTCAGAGATACTAGGATTGTTTTCCATATCCTTCTCCAGCTCATTTTACACATGAGAAACTGAGGCAAACAAGATTAGTTGACTTGCCCAGAGTCACACAGCTAGTATGTCTGAGGCTAGATTTGAACTCAGGAAGATAAATCTTTTTGGTTCCATGCCCAGTGCTCTATCTACTGTGCCATCTAGATGCCCCCAAGATAGAACACAGAACAAGTTTATTATATATAACAAGGAATGGGGAGAGAACTCAGCCCTGAGTCCATAGAAAATATCCCTTTCTGTTGGGTCTCAACTTCCCCAGTTGCTCTAGGCTAATAGTACTGACCTGGGGCTGACTCCTTCCTATCCTTTCCCATCCACATAAATACACCTAGGATAGAAGTTTAGGTTGCTAGAGTCAAGCAACCCATCTCCTCTGGTGAGAGCAAGAACCTACATTGTAACAAGAGACAAAGCACCAGCCCTGGGTTGAGAGCCACCAGCTCCAATTCCCCAAGAAGAGAATGAAATAAAGGCTATTGGAGAGCTGTTGCCATCAATTTTGCTGCAACAACAAATGTATATGTTCTAGTCATGGCTAGGCTCTGATGAAAGTGCTATTTTTCCATTTCACAGAGGAGGAAATTGAAGCTTTAAGAGGTTAAATAATTTGTCCAAAGTCATCCATTTGATAAGATTCGAATCTAGCTCTTCTGGTTTAAAATCTAGCCCTTTTTATACTATAGACAGACCCCAGTCTCAGCCAAGTTTTCTCATTTGCCAACATTTGTAATCTAGGCCCAAATTTCTTCCTTAAACTAATACATGGCAATCCATCACATAAAATGTTAGCTGTTATATAATAGAATCACGATTCAAGAAATCGTTTGTACTTTCCAGTTCTCTAATATTGCATATTGTGTCAACAAGCATTTATTAAACACTTACTAGGTTCTAGGTACTGTGCTAAGTATGAATATACTAAGAAAGGCAAAAACAATCCCTGCTCTCAATTAGTTCACAGTCTAAAGGGAAAAATAACATGCTAACAGTTATGTACAAACAAGGCATATGATAATTTTGATAAATAATAAGATAAATATGAAATAACAGAGAGAAGGAACTAGCATTAATGGGGACTGAGAAAGGCTTTTTCTAGAAGTTAGGATTTTTGGGGGGACTTGGAGAAATCTAGAGAAGCCAAGAGGTAGACATGTGAAGGGAAAACATTCTAGAAATCAATGACAGTCACTAAACATGCAGAGGTCAAAGAGAGTGTCATATTGTGAGGACCAGCAAGGAGACTAATGTCATTGAATCACAGAATGGATGGAAGGTGGTTAAGTCAGAAAACTAGACAGATAGGTGTGTCTATATATATGTTTGTATGTGTCTTGGTGGACTTATAAAAAGCCTTGGATATTTCTATATGTATCTTTTTATCTATCCATCTGTCTGTCTATTCTAATCTGTATTTAACTCAAAGGCTCTGTGATCTCACCAATATATTTACTCCTTCCAGTGGCACAGATCACAACCCTCCAGATAAGATGAATATCTGCTACACCTATAGGACTTTTACCCATGTCATTCCATAAATTGCAAGCAAGAGATTCACCCAACATTCTGGGAGGGGGCATTGTTTAGATATCTTGACATTGCATGCATACCAATGAAACATGTGGGCTGGTCCTCAATTAATGATGCATAACCAAACCACCTTCTTTGGCAGTCATGTACTTCTCTGATGATATCCTTTACCCCACTTCTCCTGTGATGGGTCTTTGTTTCGAGGAGCTTAAGATCACTAAAAGGTATGTGCAGTTTCTCAAATATAATTCAGTCCTCTCTTCTTCTCCAGTTCAATTCCATGCTTAATTCATTGCCAATCTGTGTCTCGCTAAGCTGTGTGGAGGCATGGACCAATTCTATGTACCGTCCATCCAAATGAACAGCATAATCTGGACAATCACATTCTTTGCCCACTTTTTTTCTTCCTATATAGATAGATGGGCTAAATAATGATAGATTTCATTTAGGAGGTTCTAGTTGTTTATAGGCTTTGATGCAATCAGAACAGTGTCGCCTAAAAATGGGAACATCAAGAAGGCTTCACCGTCTACAGGGATTAATTCTCCTGTTTAGACTCTATTCTAGTCATCTTCTAGAACAGAAGCAAATTACACCACCACCATCACCACCACCACCACCACCACCACCATCAACATCAATCATAACAATAATAATTTTAAAGACTGGTTCTCCCCATCTCAGCCAGACTGAAAGTTCAGGGGTTACTCATGGAGCAGATTCCATTAATGATTGGCATGAAATCTTTGATCTCTACATACAACCTGGGCTAGCTAACCCCTCCTTAGGCAGCCTGATGGTCCCACATCTCACAAGAACTCAGCATATGGAAGTCAAACAATGTAGACAAATGATTAGCTTAACCCAGAGAAGCTCAGAATCCCTGAGTTCAAGTTATTCCACCAGGATCAGCCTATTCATCAGCATTTGGGTGTATTATACACAGCCAAATTATCATTGATGAGCATACATCTCTGTTTTATGCCACATGCTCAACTATCATTCTTTGTATCTTTTGTTCACATTAGTACCACTCTTTCATCATCACTGCAGAAGTGGAAGTGAGCAGCACAGACTAAGAGTCATTCTTTATTGGTTTTTGTTTTAGGGACAAAGACTTTATCCCCAAGTGGCTAGACTTTTGATGATGAGCCTCTTTTCTCTTAGCTAGGCTTGTACACAACCTAAACAGATATAGTCTATTGCCAGGAATGCACACAGTATTTTGAGTACTTCTAACTTCTTCAAAAGCTCTTTTTTCTCCTTTTCTTCCCTCCTTTTCCCTTCTCTTCCCTCTTCTCTCTTTTCCTTCCTCCATTCTTCCTTCCCCTTATCTTTTGTCTTCTCTTCTCCTTTCTTTTCTTCTCCTCTTCCTTCTCCTTATCATCATCTTCCCCCTTCTATCATCTCTTCTCATCTTCACTTCTTTTTCCTCCCCATTGGCACATTCTTCAAGACCCCAGATCATCTACATGGCACAGTGAGGTATCCAAATAAGAATAGATAGATATAGATTCAGAAATATATATGTAGATCCAAACTTAGATAGAGGTAGATAAATAGATGAGAGAAAGACAGACACAGAGATGATAGAGATATGGATATGGGTATAGCTATAGATGGCTTATATATAGATGATTTATTGAGGTGGTTATGGATATAGTTACCATATATGATTTATCAATAATTGCTCAAAAGAAGAAATGAAATAGAATCACAGTAGTTGAACTTGTCAAGATAATGGAATGTGATAGATGAGATTTGGCAGATACTCAGGAGCTGATTTGACTGCATTACTAGTTGACTAGATTCTAAGCACATCTGGCTGGTACTTGAGAGTACTTAAGAAAGCATGGTTCTCAGAAGCTAAAAAAACTTTGAACTTCTGGCCCAGTCAGCCAACCAGCTTGAAGAACCTCCCATTTCTGGGAGGGGACAGGAAGGAGGAAGGAGAGCCTGCACAGAGAGCTCTGTCTCTTGGTTCCTGACTTCATGGTGGTGGCAGAGGACTTCACAGAGAAATTGAGGAAAGATAGGATTGCCAGGCTGTATGAATTCTGTTCTCAATCTTTCTCTTTCTATCTTTCAATAAACCCTTAAAAGCCTAAACTCATTTGATCAGTGATTTTAGTCAGTTTCCCCCAAAACGGGGGGGAACAGATTAGGACCCACATTTAGAATTTTAAATTACACAAACTATTAATATTAGTATATTAGGAGATATGAAGGTCTTTTTGTAGAAATAGAATACTACTGTTAATAATAAGGATGGCAATTATGGTAATAATAGTAATATGGTAATAATATATAGTAATAATCAGTATGCTCTCTATAATTTTGTAAATTTCAAAGCACTTTAATATTCATTATGTATGTGATCCTAACAACAACCCTGGAAACAAGGTAGGACAGATATTATTATCCCCATTTTATAGATGGAGAAACTGAGGCTCAGAAAACCTAAGTGACTTGCTCATTCACACAGGAAGTTGACATTAGAATGAATGCTGTAACCAAGGTTTCCCAGTTAGATAAGATTCAAAGAAAAGCTACATGGCAATGACTGTGTTATTTGTGTAATATAAAAAAGAACATGTTAAAACAGCTTCTCAGAGTATGAGCAGATTCTAAAGCTGGAGAAGCACTTAGGAATTATACTAGCAAGAGGTTCATGAAAGAATGGTATGGTTCATTGGTTAAATTTTTCCCAATTATAAGCAATTTAACTTACCCTTGCATCTCTAATTAGGAGATTATTACAAACTCAATGGACAGGTTGTTGATTTCTAACCACATGCATATTTCTGAAAATACCAGCCTGGAGGAAAATAATCTCCTTTTTAAACCTTAAAGGGATTATTACTTAGTTCTTTGTGCATGAAGATCTACCAGATTTTAGTGGTATTTCTTTAGAACATCAGGAAGTTTGTGAGCTCTTCTATCCCTTCATTTGGTGCAAATTGCAAGCCATCCATGCTCTCTTAAGTGGAGTGCCTCCTGTTTATATTCTGGGTTTTCAGGAGATGGAGAAAATCAGAGACAGAGACAGACAGAGACAAAGAGAAAGAGAGAGAGGAGCAAGAAGGGGCAATTATTTTAAACTTTATTTTCTGGCCTCTGCTTGTGTCAAAATTATCTGTGAACATTACAGATAAAAAATGATACATGAATTCGCCTGTACTTAATTGACAATTCCTCTACTTTTCTCTTCTAAGTCATTGGCTGAAATCAAATTTTGGCTTTTCTGCCTAAAAGACAACGTATCTTGCTTTGAGTTGTTAAGGTGACATCTGGGTGACACAGTTGGTAGAATACTAGACCTGGAATCATGAAGACCTAAGTTCAAATCTACCCTCATATAATTAGTAGTTGTGGGACCCTGGGCAAATCCCCTAACTCCTCAGTTTCAGTTTCATCTTCTGTAAAATGGGGCTAATAGAACCCACCTATCAGAGTTGTTATGAGGAGCAAATGAGATAAATGTGTAAATTGTAAAGTGCAAACCTTTAAGTGCTATATAAATGATAGCTATTGTTATTGTTAAGGTTAGTTTTTGTTTCCTAAAAGCACAACACGTTCTCTGTGTGTGTCTGTCCCTATCTCTGTCTGTTTCTCTGTTTCTGTCTCTGACTCTCTATCTCTGTCTTTCTTTTATGTGTCTCTCTCTATCTCTGTCGCATTCTTTCTTTGTAAACTTGCCATCTAATTGTCGAGCCTCCTCCAGAGGTTTTTATAATGCCTCTTAGCTTCTCCTCTATGTCTGGTTTCTTTATAAAGGAGGTAGGATAATCTTTCCTGAAGTTTTGTTATTATTCAGTCATTCAGTTGTGTCTCACTTTCCATGAGCCCATTTGGGATTTTCTTGTCAAAGATATTGAAGTGGTTTGCCATTTCCTTCTCCAGCTCATTTTACACATGAGGAAACTGAGGCAAGCAGGGCTAAGGGACTTGTCCAGTCACTAGTAAGTGTCCAAGGCCTGATTTTAACTAAGCTGTGTGGCCTTGGACAAATCACTTTACATCTCTAGTTCTCAATTTCCTCAGCTGAGAAATGAGGGGGTTGGATGAGATGACCTATGAGATTCCTTCAAGCTCTCATTCTATGGTTCTGTGATCTCTCTAGTAGTAAATTGATTGAATAAGAAGGTGCCACCTTCTTTTCCTTGACAGGTACAAGTGAAGCTCTGTGACAGACCCCCCCCCTTTTCTGAACCTAGTACAGAGATCAAAGAGCAGTTCTTCATCTATAAAATGAGAGGGTTTGATTATATGACCTCTTGTGCTCCTTTTACCTCTAAATCTATGATTTCATGACCTGAGAGTAGATTTTGGTCTTGGAGGTGGTTGTGTCTAAACACTGACATACTCCCTACCTCCACTTCCTAATTAACCATATGACCTCTCCCCAACCTAGTCTTACAGACAGTAACTCCTTGGCTCAAGATATGAAAGAAGCTGGGACAGGAGTATCAAGGGTTCCTGGTTCCTGAGTCTGTAGATGATGAGTGTCCATGAACCCGGTGCTGGACAAGGAGTGGCAGAGGCACACATACCACTTGTCAGCAATGAAAAGGGGAACTACCTGGTTTGAATAGTAGAAGTTCCTAAAACTCTGATTTGTGGAGGAATATAGTATCGAGAGACCCAGAACTCCAGCTGATAAGGTGTGGGGTAGGAGAGATAGAACAGTAGTTCCTGAGTAGTATAGAATTGGCCAATTCAATCCAATAAAACCAATTCAATAAACATTTATAAGTTCCTGAGACATGGTAGGCACTGTATTAATAACGAGGGCTACAATTAATTAAAAGAGAGTTCCTGTCCTCAAAAAGCTTACAAGCTACAGGGGAAGGAGACACCACACAAAAAGAGCCAGGAAAAAGGAGTGGAATGGTACACTAGGGGCTACTTAGAGAAGGGTCATCTTGTTCCATGGAGTTGAAACCAGGCAGAGTAACACATCCAAAGTAGAGTGATCTGACAGTCCAGGTCTTCTCCTCTATAATGGAAGGCATTGGGAGGTTTGGTACTCTGTCCTCCAGCCCTCCAAATAGAGGGGAGAGGAGGCTGAGGGAGATGGAGTCAATTAAACCTGTACTTAAGCAGCCTGGTAGTGAGTTTAGAAATGATGAGCTTTGGGGCAGCTAGGTGGCACAGTGGATAAAGCACCGGCCCTGGATTCAGGAAGACCTGAATTTAAATACAGCCTCAGACACTTACACTTACTAGCTGTGTGACCCTGGGCAAGTCACTTAACCCTCATTGTCCCACAAAAAAAAAGAAAAGAAAAGAAATGAAATGAAAGAAATTATGAGCTTTTCCTGGGAGGAACATCTAGTTTCAGGGAGTTGAAACCAGGTAGGGCAGAGGAAACAAATTGGAGTGGAGAAAGTGGCAGAGAGAGAAGAGAATCACATTGGATATATGATTCACTGCAAGTCCTTTATTGGTGGCTCAGTGGATAGAGTCCTGGGACTGGAGGAATATCTGCTTCAGACACTTACTAGCTCTGTGAAATCCAAGTAAGAGACACTTAACCTCTATTTGTCTCTATTTCCTCATCTGTGGAATGGGAATAATAATAGTACTTACCTCCCAGGGTTGTTGTGAGGATCAAATGAGATAATAATTATAAAATATTTAGCACAGTGTCTGGCACATAATAGACATTGTATAAATGCAATTGTTGTTGTTAGTGAATCAGGATCAAGGCTATCCTGTTCCCGATTTATGCATTGTCATCTTATGTGCTTGTAAGGAATCTGTGAACCTTTTTACCAACATCTGTGAAGACCTAGATATTAATTACATTTGACTTATACTTGGAGGTTTCTCAGAAGCAATTCTGAGTAGAGATAAACCAAAAAAAAATATGATTGGGGGGGGTTCCCCAAAATTGAACCTGTTCTATATAAGCCTCAAGTTGACCTACTTTATAGGGTTGTAATTAAATGAAGTAACACAAACATATATACATACATACATATACATATATATATATATATATATTGTTTTGCAATTCTTAAGGCACTCTTGAAATGTGAAGTATTGTTATTGTTACAACATAATGTGAGAACATTCCACATCTCCATTTAGGTTTTGGTGCCACCTCTTCCATTAAGTCATACCTAATTTCCTCAGCTGAAATAATTGTCTCTCTCTTGAAATGTTCCTAAAGAACTCCATCTGAATCTCTGTGTCTCTCCTAAGTCATGCTACCTTATACTACCTTAGTTTATGTACAGTTCTCATCTCTGTGTTAGATTATAAACTCTTTGAGTCACTTGTTATAGTCATATCCACTATCAGAACCAACCACAGTACCCTACACACAGTATAGAATTAATAAAAGTTTGTTGAGGTGGATCAAATTGAATGAACTGATTTGAACATCTACATGTTTGTTACCACATTATATATGATTAATGACCTACGTTACACCTGCTCACTTTTAGTTCAGAGAGATATGGGACAAATAAACTGTTGAAGCACCCAAGAACCAGAGCACCAACTTTGGTTATTGGTAAAGGAGAAGGGACTCAAGAAAATCCAAGCAATCACATAAGAAATGTCAGTCAGCTAGCGTAGTGAAAATTTCTTGATCTAATATATCTGGGGGTTTGTGCCAGGAAAGAATATGAATGTATGATGTTAGTAGCTATGGTAAGCAGTTCCTCAGCTGCCAGGAAATTCTGAAGTATTGAAAGGCAAGTGTGTGGGAAGGATGCTTCACATGTAATAGGGTTATTTTTCCTTCCCATTGGATCAGAAACTAAGAGTCTGACACCTATAAATGACAGAACCTCAAAATTAGGGGATGTCTCTGAGGAGAAACCCATAGGATAATAGGTTTACATATGGAAGGAACCTTAGAAGTTATCAAGTCCAACTTGAAATTATTTTCGGGATGAGTAAACAGAGAGGTCAAGTTATTTGCCTAGGGTCACACAGTTAATAAATATCTGAGGTAGGATTTGAACCCAAGTCTCTTAATTTCAAATCCAGCTCTCTCTCCCCGACACCAGGCTGCCTGCCTCTCATGCCCCAGAAGCTGTGATTCAACATCACATTTTCTCTTTCCTCCCCAAACAGCCTCCGTTTCTCATGACAGATTTAATGGTGTGATTTACAGCACTAAGAGACCTTTGTCAGGGCCAGAAAAATGACAAACAATAAATATATGGAGCATTATGTTAACAGCCACCACACAATACCTTGTCAGTTACAGCTTGATAGCGATACATTTTAATTTTGTCTTTCATAAAAATCTTGGCATGTATACCTCATTTGAACACAGGCTTGGAAGTCAAGTGTGTCATCGAAGCATGCAGTTTATCACCCTCTATATTTTCTGTCCTTTTCATTTAATGTCATTCCTATGGCAACAGACATCGCCCTGGAAATCATTTTCAAAACAGCTTATTTGTTGAAAGGGACTGGGTGAGGCTAAAATATGTGTTTGGCTGAGAAGAATGTCAGAGTGTGAATATGGCTTAGTTTCATTAATAATATTCCCCCAGAAGTTTGTGTAACCAGATATTGCACTAGAAGGAGGGGTATTGTTGAGATTTTTCTCCATATTGGGACTTGACATCCCAATCCCCCACCCCATTCCAGCATAACACACACACACGCACGTACACATACATATACAAACACACACTCCTTTATGTCTCTCTGCATTTCATAAAGATAAAAATAGCAATAACCATTATCCCTGTCTATTGGAGAACAGGTATCTATCTGGCTGAAATAGAAGACAAGCAAACAATTGAAGCTGCTATGTTGTACAGGACCCCACATATGTAGTACTTCATCCAGTCTAGGGCACCATGTTTTAAGAGGGATATTGACATTAGAACACATAAAGAGGAAAGTAATAAAGATGGTGAAGGGGACTCAGAAGCATATCATGTAATGATATATATATAAAACTAGTGACAGAAGTCTTAGGAGGCAAATTTCATAATTGTCTTCAAATATTTGAAGGCTTGTCATGTGGATGGGGGGATTACATTTACTCTGTGCAGTGCAGAAGGCAGAACTCTATCTAATGGGAATAAGTTACAGAGAGGCAGATGGTGGCTCAATATAGAGCAAAACTGCCTAAGAATTAGAATTATTCTGTGAAGTAATGAGTTTTCTGTAAGTGGCAGTTTTCAATCAAAAGACTGTTGGACTAGGAGTTGTTAGGATAGTAGAGAGAAATTGTGTGTCTAGTAGATATTGTAAGGGGCTAAAATGCTAGCTATACTGTCTAAAATATCTAATGAGTGGTAGCCAATAAATTATAAGTTTTAGCAAGAGTATTTAAGTGTTTAAGTATTTATTAGGGGGCAGCTAGGTGGCGCAGTGGATAGAGCACCAACCCTGGAGTCAGGCGTCCCTGGGTTCAAGTCCAGTCTCAGACACTTAACACTTACTAGCTGTGTGACACTGGGCAAGTCACTTAACCCCAATTGCCTCACTAAAAAATAAAAAAAATAAAAAGTATTTATTAAAGAGCATTAGGATCTAATGATCAGAGACAAAGGTAAAAAATCTAACTATTTCTAAGAGACCCCATCATCTGACCTGCCATGGCAAGGTCAGGAACCAAAAAGACCCAATGTTTCCTTCTTCCTCCCAGAAACCTCTGTGAAACTGGGAACATCCCGTCCACACGCACACACAGCTCCAAGCTAATTGGCTGGTAGCTTTGATAGATAGTACCCACGAGCAAACGTCACTTCCTGATGCCAAGGAAAAGCCACATGGCTTGCTCTCAGACGCCTCCTCATGGCAGAGCTTTAGGTGGTGTCACTCCAATCGTTACAATATGAGGTGACATATCATTCTATCTGATTCTATCATTCTCTAAATTATAAGGTCCCAGTCTATCAATACATGTTCATTTAATGTTGGTGATATGACAGGTCAGATGTTATTCTACCATTAAAATTATACTGACTATCCTATATGAAGAGGATGCTACAGATCAACAGTGAGTAGCATATTACATTTTGACATATTTTCTTAGTAGTGGAAATGGATTTCTATCAAATCATCCATCAACCCATCAATCATCAATCTCTTGTCTCCGGTCTTTTCTGACCAATGAAACATATTTGCAATTTAAATGGCTTGAGTTAGGACGGAGATAGATAGATAGATAGATAGATAGATAGATAGATAGATAGATAGATAGATAGATAGATAGATAGGTAGATAGATAGGTAGATAGGTAGATAGGTAGATAGATAGAGATGGATCTATCCTGTATGGAGCATTATGTTAACCCCTGTGACACAATGCCTTGTCATTTACACCTTGATAGGGAAACACTTGTATTTTGTCTTTCATAAAAAACCTTGGTATGTATATTTCATTTGAACATAGGCTTGGAAGTCAAGGCCATAATAATAATTCATAATTATCTAATATTTTAAATATGTGAAGTACTTTCCTCCTAAAACAAAAGCCCTGCAAAATGGAGGATACAAATGTTGTTATCCTTTTTTTACAGAAAAAGAAACTCCAGCCCAGAGAACTCAGAAACTTCCAGACAGGTTCCTAGACTAGTCCAGGGTTACATAGTTTGTAAACTGTAGAACATAACCATGAGTGCAGCTCTCCCCACATGAAGCCTAAGGCTATTTGGCGCATATTGATTATTTAAAAGCACTTCCTACCTTGTCCAGTAAAGAAGAAGCTCCCTTTTGCTCCTGCCTCTCTGGGATTGAGGGTTTGTTCTCCCCAGTGCCATGACTGAAGTGGACATACTGTGTGATAACCTGAGTAACCACTGGTTTGGAAAAAAAAAAAAAACCTGAACTGAAAACAAACTTGTCTAACCCCAAACAATAAATATCCAAAGTGCCACAGGGTCCCAGAGGTTCCTGGTAAACTCTGGCTCTCTGTTGAGTTTCAGTTGCAATCATCATCCTCCCAACACACTCTGCAAGCTGAATCTGTCATCAAAAAAAAATCATGTTGACAAGAATGACTCCATTTTTAAATAGAAAGGCTTTATCACTGTGTCTGGGTGCTCATTCTAACTTTAGCACCTTGGAGGTTTGATTGGGGAGGGAAGTTTGGAAAGTGATGAAGGAAGGAAGGAAGGAAGGAAGGAAGGAAGGAAGGAAGGAAGGAAGGAAGGAAGGAAGGAAGGAAGGAAGGAAGGAAGGAAGGAAGGAAGGAAGGAAGGAAGGAAGGAAGGAGGGAAGGAAGGAAGGAGGGAAGGAAGGAAGGAGGGAAGGAAGGAAGGAGGGAAGGAAGGAAGGAGGGAAAGGAAGGAAGGAAGGAAGGAAGGAAGGAAGGAAGGAAGGAAGGAAGGAAGGAAGGAAGGAAGGAAGGAAGGAAGGAAGGAAGGAAGGAAGGAAGGAAATGTGTGTGTCTGAGAGAAACAGACAGACAGAGACAGAGGCAGAAGCAGAGGCAGAGAGTGACCTTGAATTGTATTTTTTTCTTTCCATTTAAGAAAGCTATTTTGCTGTATATAACAACTCGTGGGTAGGCAGTCCCAAAAGAAGAGGTGCCAGCCATCTGCAATCAGGTGCTGCAATCTTGTAAAGTATCAGACTGCACAAATGTGGATTATAAGCCCTCATAATAACCATTAAACCAGTTCCCAAACTTCTAAATGTTATCTTTGCAAAAACAAATTTCATCAAAGAAATGCCCAGGAGGTCTCTCTGATTGTTTTCCTTCATGAAATGCTTATAATTCACCGACTCTACTGTGACTCTAGGAGTGAGGAACATGAGAAATGTGTGCTTCTTTTCCCAATTAATTAGTGGCCAAACTGCTGAAGGAATTAAGGGGAAGCAAAAGGCTCTTGCCAAAGGCAGTGGGCAGGTCATTTCTATTGAGTACATCAACACCAAGTTTCCATTTCTCCACAGCACCTGATGAAAGGAACTTGCCTCCAAACCATATAGCACATGAATGTGGCAAACAACAGATGAAAGGAATTACAGTAATTTTCCACCATCGTCTGGACTGATGGCCGGCGTCACATTGGCTCTCCTATGGTACAAGGGAATTAGATAAAAGAAAAAAATAAATCTTGAGATTGACGGACCATGTACCCTTCCAGTCAAGCTCTACTTTTGATTATTCAATATTGTCCTATCATTGTCAATCTTCTTGGAAATCCTTATGCCACCTCCCCCTCCTTGAGCCACACCACACCCACATGAAGACTCAGAAACTTCCTATGGAGAAAATAGAGGTTGCAATGTTTGCCATATTAATTCAGAGCATATGGTCCAAAATATTATTTGCAATGGCTTGTGGGCTTATGATATTTAATTTAAAATAGATTTTCCTAAATAAAAATGAGACTTTAGAACAGATGACCATTAAAACTGTACCATTCTGTTTCTTAACATTTAAAAAAAAAAGCTTAATGTTTTCTAAGTGTTTTATACCACCTTGAATCTTGGCAGACTTTCATCCCTTCATCAAATCTGAGGCTTGGCATGTTGACCAAGAAGCCACAGATGACACCAACAAGACAGACCACAATTCTTTTGTGAAGAGAGTGGGGGGGGGGGGAGGTTGTCATGTCATCACTATAATGTTATCATTTAAAATATAGAACATATTTTGAATTTCTTTCTCAAATCATAAGGTCTCAGCTTAATCCTGAGTAAGTCAAACTCTTGAGATCAATGAGTTGAAGTGATGGCAGTGAATGCTTTATGATGTCAACTCTCATAAAATGGGAACAGGTTGTTTCCACAGCAAACATCTAGCAAATACAAGTCCAGGTGCTCTCTCATTTTCCAATTCTCTATTCCTGTTAGAGGATTTGGGGGGAGGAGTGTAGAGGTTTTATTTGGTTTTTCTGTTCTCTTTCAAGATATAAATATTTTCTGTTTTAACAAGTAGGAGCCCTGCCCCAAAACACTGTGCCAATAAAATTGACACAAATTTTTAAAAGAACTGAACACAAAGCAAAAATAGGATATGACTCTTCTTGTATAATGTATATTATTGATGTTACTTCTATCTGTAAGAAAATTGTTCAGAAATGCCGTAAAATCATGTCACCTTCATTCAGGCAGCTTAATGGAGCTGTAGATAGAATATCAGACCTGGGGTCAGGAAGACCTGAATTTAAATTTAGTCTCAGGCACTTGCTAGCCACGTGACTCTGGGAAAATTGGTTAACAACTATTTGCCTCAGTTTTCTCATCTATAAAATGGTGATAATAATAGTATTTACTTTCCAGGGTCATTGTGAGGGTTAAATGAGATAATATTTGTAAAATACTTAGCACAGTACCCAGCCCAAAGTAGGTATTATATAAATGCCATTATTAAAATTATTATTATTAGAAGGCCATGATATTGATTACATCAATCTTCTCTAGTCCATTCCATTTTAATCAAAAGATAAATTTTAAAATAACAGGTTGAATTCACAATATTTAATGTTTCTGGTGTTGTGGTGGGGTGAGGGTTATAGGAATTAAAACTTAACGGGAAGGGAGGGAGGAAAGAAGGAAGGCAGGAAGGAAGGAAAGAACAAAGGAAATATTTATTAAGTGCTTGCTATGTGCCAGGCACTGTGCGAAGTGCTGGGGATATAAATATAAACAAAAAGAAAGAGAATCCCTGCCCGCAAGGAGTTTCCATTCTAATGAGGGAAGAGAACATAGAAGAAAAGGTAAAGGGTGGGAGGGGAAGATAAGGAGAAAGTTACACAGAGCAAAGGCATTTTTCTGAAGATCAGAAACTCAGGTACAGGGCCAAGGAGAGAATGAAGGAATGCTGGTCTGGGCCCTCCCACAAAATGGAGTCTCCAAAAGAAACTTACCAATGGGAGAAGAGGAGCAGACCTATTCATGAGATATTCCAGGATGAGCAAGACACAGAGATAGAAGGCTGTTCCAGGACAAGTAGGTCCCAAATGATGAGGGAAATTTTAGAATGAGTCCCTTTAAAGAAGATGTGGTTTTGAATTCCAGGAACAGGGCTAGGAGATGAATGAACCTTAGAGATGACCAATTCATTCTGAATTGAGACCTGAAGAAATGAGATGACTTTGCCCAAGGTCAGCCAGATGTTAAACAACAGGGTCAGGATTCAAAACCAGACCCTCTGACTCCATATCCAATGCTCGTTCTATTCCACCATTCTCTGTTGTAGCTAGAAAGAGGATTTAGGTTAGATGGTAGTGGCTTGTAAATATAGTGAGAACATTTTGAACAAATCTGGGGCCCCAACACTTCCAGACCTTTAGTTGGTAGCACGAACAGCTGATACTGTTTGGTGGAACCTGATCAGAAGAGAAAGTACATACCTTGTGGTCAAGGCCCTGAGTTTGTTTTTATGATGCAATGGTAGTTGCTAATAACTTTTGTTGGAAAACCTGATACTTGAGAAATGGTTTTGTCTCAGTTCAGAGCCGAGAAGAAAGTTGAGAGCAGTTTCTGGCTTGTCAGTAATCCTTTCATATGAGTGACCAAAGAAAAGCCATTCCATTTCCTGATGGTGGCTTAGAAACAAGGAGGCACAAAAACAATCATCCCAGAATGCACTCACGCCTGTAATGAGGAATGCAAAAACCAGAGCAGCGTTTGCTTTTCTAGTTCAGTGACCTTTAACAACACTTGTGATCAATTTGGTTTAAAAAGTAATCATAAAGATGGAAAAAATTAGTTTCATTACCCTTGAGTGCTCCAGAATTCCAATGTTCCCAAAGATCAGACATAGGCCTACAAACACACCTCAGTGCCTCAGTTGACTACTTGGTATTTTTGTTAATAGGATTATAAATAAAATTTAAGTAAATGAAAGAAGGGGTAAAATTCCCTGGAGAAGTTATTTAGAAAATTGCTTTTGTTCCTGTGGAAGGATTAAATTTGTAAACATATCAGGAGGTGGTAGGACAGCCAAGATGGCAGCCTTGCATTTAAGTAGATTCCTGAGACAGTGCCTGTCTCCACCATTGGTTATTTATTTTTAGAATGCACAGAAGCTGAAGGCTTGCAAATTTTTCAAAATATACACTTCAATATGTCATGGATATGTGACTACTAAAGCATCTCTAACACAAGAAATGAAGCATAGACAGTGGTCTGAAACTCTGAGAGGTAAATGACTATTTTTGTTGTTGTTTAATTGTTTTTCAGTCACGTTGCACTCTTCAAGACTACATTTGGAGTTTTCTTGGCAAAGATACTAGAGTGGTTTGCCAGTTCCTTCTCCAATTCATTTTATAGATATAGAAACTGAGGCAAAGAGGTTCAAGTGACATACCCAGGGTCACACTGCCAGTATCTGAGGCTAGATTTGAACTCAGGTCTTCCTGACTCCAGGCCCAACACTTGATTGACTGTGCCACCTAGCTGCCCATCATGACAATATAGCTATTATCTATTGAGTCTTTCATTGTAGCCCCAGAACTTAGCAGACTGTGTGGTAAATAGTAAGTAATAAATGCTGGTTGGCCGATTGACAGTCACAGGATTTGAACCCCGGTCTTCCCAGATGTATGTGCACTATGCTGTACTTCCTTTCTGAATATCTAAATGTATGAGCAGAAGAAATAAAATGGTCCATAATAATCACAATGAGCACTTATATAGTGCTAGACGGTCTGCAAAATGCTTAACATTTGTTAATTCATGTGATGACATGGTTTGGATCTGGAGTCAGAGGGACCATAGGTTTAGAGCTGGAAAAGATCTCAGAGATAGAGTCCAAACCTCTCAGTTTACAGGGGAAGAAACTGAAGTCCAGAGAAGGGGCAATGATTTCCCCAAGGCAAGAAGTAAGTAGCAAAGTTACAACTGGAAACCGGGTCCTCTAACTTCAAATCCAATTCTTTTTCTACAAGGGCCTCCCTCACTAGGACGATCAAGGCCCCGATGAGGTTTTTCTAATTCAAACTTGATCAAGGCACATTAACATCTCTGGGGCCCACTTTCCTCATCTGTAAAATGAGGGAGCTGAACTCAAATGTCACTTCTAGGTCTAGATCTTATGATTATATGAAAACCAGAACTTGCTTCAGAGCCGGGGCCATGAATTCGTGCTGCCATATTCAAAAACAGAGCTCTAATGAGTGTCATTTTCACCTATGGTGAGCCAAAGGAAGTTGGAGAGGGAAGGAAAACATTAAACAGGGGCTTGAATGTAGCCCTGCAAGGGGAAGAAATGCCTCTACTACACAACTGAAATGACTGAACAATAGCGACAGTAACTGAAGATAGAATGAGAAAAGGGAAAAAAAAGGGCATCAGTCTTGCACCCTCTAAATTTTCTGCCCTTTGGAGGGAACTAGTGGATCAGTACATAGACCACTGGGCCTGGAACCCAGGAGACCTGACTCCAAATCCAGCCTCAGACACTTCCTGGCTGTGTGACCCAGGGCAAGTCGCTTAACCCTGTTTGCCTCACTTTCCACATCTGTAAAATGAGCTGGAGAAGAAAATGGCAAACCACTCCAGTACCTTTGCTAAGAAAACCCCAAATTAGGTCACAAAGGGTCAGACATGACCGTACAACAAAAACAGTGGCTGAAGATAGAAGCAGACAAGGGAAGAACAGCATCAGTAAAGGCTTTGTTTGAACCTTCTACATTTTCTCCCCTGAAGCAGAGACCTAGCTGTTCCCTTTCTAACCACCTACTTCCAACTCTGTAAGAAGAAAGATTTTTATTGGTAAAAATTTCCCCTCCCCAGGGGGCAAGTAAACCTATGTGGCATGAGCCACAGAGGAAGGAGGGAAAGGTACAAACATATGTATGGGGTTTTGTTTGTTTGTTTGTTTTAAATAGTAATAATAACCTGGGGGGATGATTTAGAAAAGTTTAAGAGGACTGGGATATTGATTCAAAACTGGAATAAAGTCAATTGAGATAATGTTCTTCTACAGATATAAATATTGAGCTGGAATATTATTTCTCCAATAAGCCTCAAAAAAAAGAGGAAAGTAAGGAAGGAGGAAAAAACTCAGTAAAGTCCTAGACAGGTAACCAAATTTTAAAGAGCACTCAATGATCTGTTAGATGTCTGCCATCTCTGATTTCTAGGCATACTATTCTAGGATTCTGTTTTTGTTTCACATAAATGTATGTGGCTTCTGGCTGGGCCACCTGAAACAGATACTGCATGTAAGTCCTTAAACAGAGAACAATATTTTAAAGATTTGGATTCAAATGATCAGTTTCACAAGCACAAAATGGGAGAAGTCTCTCTGATAAAAGGCACTCTTGTTTAGTCATGGGCAGGATTCAAAGTCAGGTCTTGGGGCAGCTAGGTGGCGCAGTGGATAAAGCACCGGCCCTGGATTCAGGAGGACCTGAGTTCAAATCTGGCCTCAGACACTTGACACTTACTAGCTGTGTGACTCTGGGCAAGTCACTTAACCCTCATTGCCCCACAAAAACAAAAACAAAAACAAAAACAAAAACAAAAACAAAAACAAAAACAAAAACAAAAACAAAAACAAAAACAAAAACAAAAACAAAAACAAAAACAAAAACAAAAACAAAAACAAAACAAAACAAAACAAAAAAACAAAGTCAGGTCTTCCTGACTCACCAATAAGCATTCCATGGTGTATGGCAGCTCAGTACAAAAATTGCTCATTATAAACTGAAAGAAATAGTTTCATTGACCATATGCATAATTTGTGGCTCCAGGGATGATATTCTGCTGAAATGGAGAGAAGAGCAGAGGAATAGAAGATGCTGTAGTGCTCCTGAAAGGTCCAGGAGTTAGCAGGAAAAAAAGAATACCACGAAGATCTGAGAAGTTCTTCATTCTCTGGGGGATGGCACAAGTCACTTTGCAACTTTGGCCCTCAATTTTCTCATCTGGACTAGTTGATTTCTAAGTCACCTTCTATTTCAGATAGTTGGTGTTCAATTTTCTAAATTCCCTTTGAGCTTAGACATTGTGTTCCAATGTCTCTTCAGGCTTAGACATACCATTTTCGAAGTCCCTGTTCAGTTCCCATCTCCCACCCCTCAAATGTCCCCACTTCTGAGATTCCTTCCAGCTCTAACATCCCAAGATTCTAGGAACCTATAAACTTGATGACTTAGACTCAACATGTAGATGGGACAAAGAAACCAAATGCACAAGTATTCACAGGGTGGCTGCTCAGCCAGAATTATCCTGGATATTGTTGAAAACAGTAGCTTCCAACCCCATATCTTCTCTAATCACAATGAGATGGGTTTAATCGCTGCTGCCCTATTGCAAGCTGGAAAGTCCTGGGGAATAGCTATGATCATGGCAAGTTGTGAGTGCTTATTATTTCTTGGTGTGAATCATTTCCTTCTTTTTATTCCCATGAGGCAACATGAAAACCTATCCTGAAGTTCACACTGTGGATAAAATAACCCACAACAGCCTGGCCTCTCTTTCTCTTCCTTCCCGAGACAACATTTGTCACAGTCACAGCTTGCCCTTCCACATCCTTGTGACATGCTCATTAGTCCTGAGTGCACACTCTGTGTGAGGCCTGACTCAGGGCAGATCCCACCCTCAGGGAAAAGACAGCACAGCACTTTTTAGGAATAAGCCCCTCCAACCCTGTTTGGGTGAGTCACACACCAGAACCTCCCCAAGACGGGGAGGAGGCCACCTGACTTCTGTAGAAGAGGAAATAGATTCATGGGGAGGTTAGGGTCCTATGCTGGGAGCCCTCAGAGAAACTGAGGAACAATGGACATCACTCACATTCTAAGGGCCATTCAAGGCTTAGGAAGGGCTTTTGCTTATGATATATCTATGAAGTAGTGAAGGCAAATCTTATCACTCCCACTTTGCAGATGATGCAACTGAGGTTCAGAGAAGTGACTCACTAATAGTTACATAGCTATTAAGTAGAATGGAAGGGTTTGGTTTTGTTTTGTTTTTTAGAAAGCTTAATGGATTTGGCAACAAGAACTTTTCACTTATTTCCTGTGTGACCTTGGACAAGTTAGTTATGTTTTCTAGGCTTCCTCCTCTTCCTCTATAAAATGAGGCAGTGAAACTAGCTGATCACTAAGGTCCCTCCCAGTACTCAATCTTAAGATCCTATCAGAGATAAAGTCAAGATTAAAACCCAAATCTTTTGATTACAAGTCCCTTTTCCACCCTATAATTCAACCAACAACTAGCAATGAGACAACATAAACTCACCTTGGGTAAAATCACTGGATTCTTCCATCCCAACTTACTTACTTTACCTACTCCACTTTTCCAACTTGCTATGTTGATCCATAAAATGAAGACTTTAGAGATTTCACCCAATTTGGACTCTGTTTTTGTTAAAGAGACAGGCAGTCAAATTATTTAAAAGAACATTATATTTATGGTTCTGGACCTAGCTCTGCTACTCACTAACTGTGTAACCTTGGACAAGTCCCTTCACCTGTTTGTGCCTCATTGTCCTCACCTCTCAAATAAGGGGAGGGGAGAGGGGGGACTTCTCTAAGATCTCTGAGGACTTTTCTCTACCTTCCTTCCATGTCCCTCTCTGAGAGTACTATATCCTCCTTCCTGCCTCTCCCACAGGCAAGATGGTTCTAGATCAATGCTGAGTCTCCAATTGGTTTAACATAGCCCCTGGGCTATCCCCATTATAGTTTGACCAGGCCCATGTGGGCATGGGGGAACTTCTAGGTGGGGGTTAGGTACTTAGTTTGATACTTTGACTCAATAAATGTTCTTTGTGTTTTTGTTCCATAATCTCTTAAAGTACACACCCATCTTCTCTTAGGCTTTTACAGCTTGCAGCTTTTCTGTCTGACCATGATGAAGCAAAGACAGGGTCATAAAAACTCCAAATAACAATTAATTCCTTACAGTGCATATGTGTCTGTGTGTATCTGTGTGTGTGTGCATGTGTGTGTGTTTGTGTGAGTAGCTTTAGTTTTGGCTTCTAAAGTTAAGATCAAAAGCATTTTGAATGTAGAGATCAGGATGAGTCCAAGCCCTTTCTAACAATCCAGAACCTTTCCAAGGGGGAGGTGTTCTCTGCTTCTCACATTGTCTGAATCAAGAATGATAAAAGAGGGAGCAGCTAGGTGGCACAGTGGATAAAGCACCAACCCTGGATTCAAGAGGACCTGAATTCAAATCTGCCCTCAGACACTTGATACATAATTAGCTGTGTGACTTTGGGCAAGTCCCCCACCAAAAAAATAATAATAATAAATAATGATAAAATAGAAAGTACTACAAGAAGAGGACAGAGAGTAGTAAACATTGAGGATCTCCAGAGCCATGAGTCATCCCTCTGTGCCCTGGGCAAGCAGCACAAATCAGGTACAGGGCAAGATAACCTTATACAACTATAGAAGAGACAGAGGTTCCAGCATATGGCACCCTACAGATTGAGACCTTGGGACACAGTGAGGTTTGCCTTAGGAAGGGCCACCAGAGCTGAGAATGTGTATTTGACCTAACTACTCTTTTTAATTAGATACTAAACTCTGCTCTCCTTATACTGCTAAAGGCAGAACAGTGCAATTCAAAAGGCCCTGGATTTGAAGTCAAAGGGTCCTGGCTATCATACTTAATACCTGTGTGACCTTGGGATATCACATAAGTTCTCTGTCCTCAGTTTCCATGTGTGTGAAAAGAGGGTCCTAGACAAAGTGACTTCTAAGATTTCTTAAAATTTTATCATCCTGTGCAATGAACCCATGACTCCATCTGCTATCAGTGCCTTGGGGCCAAATACCAATAATTGTACCCTAGTTATATCTCTGACAAATTGCTCTAAACTTCAGGAATATGAGAGTTACCAATGATGCCAGGTGAAAGGGTCAGTTAGGCAGCCCACATCAGAAATGATAACCATGCCCCCCATGTCACACATACTCTAACCAGGCTTCTTAGCAGACACATCCATCTTTTACCAAACCAGCTCACAAAATGGACACCAGTTCTAAGTGCACTCACCCCTCCCCACCGAATTCATTATCCAAGTTATTTTTAAGTGTCCCACAGATTCAAGCAAGTTGGGTCTTGAATCTAAGATTAATTCATGAGTTACTCATTACCATTAATGTTCAAAGATGTGATTTACAGCAGGGGGATCTTGGAACTAAGGATGCCCATCTGAAACCTTATAGGAGAGATGAGAACATTAAAGAGAGCTGGCTCTTGTTTGTCTTTCAGAGAAAAATTAGTCATTTTCGTCAGGTAGAAATTACCCTTCATCATGGTCAGTTAACTTGCAAGAAATATATTTCTACCCCTGCTTATTTGCTTTATTTAGGAGTGCTTTACTTTAATAATGACATGCACACTAATCCTCCCACCCATTGCCAGGAAAGAGCAGGGGAAACAAGAAACTTGGCTGGTCTGCAGCTCAGTTTTTGCTCTGCAGATTCTCTGTTTCCAAAAGGCTTCTTGAGTGGGGGGTTGTGTCTACTCTGATATAGTTTCCCAGATGTGATCTTCTTCACAAAGGAATTGGTTTGTGAAGGACTAGTAGTATCATAGTATCTAGGGATCACATTCTGCAATGTAATCACAGAATTGCAGAAGTTTTGAGGTGGATAGAACCTTAGAAACCACCTGGTCTCTCTCATTTTGAAGAGGAAGAAACTGAGATACACAAAGGTGAAATGGAATGCCTGTCATGCAACTAGCAAGAGGCAAGTTCTAGGATGAGAATGCATATCTAATTCCCAACCCAACACTTAAAAGTTCTGTATAAATACTATTATCTTTATCATCATCATCATCATCGTTACCACCACCATCACCACCAACATCCTTATTCCAGACAATCTCAGGGTGAAGGTGATGGAGGATGCTTTTTCTTGTTCAGTCTTTTCAGTTGTGTCTGACTCTTTGTGACCCCATTTGGGGGTTTTCTTGGCAGAGATACTGGAGTCATTTATCATTTTCTTCTCCAGATAATTTTACAGATGATAAACAGGGGTAAATGACGTTAAGTGACTTGCCTAGGGCCACACAGCTAGTAGTGACTAAGGCCAGATTTCAATTCATGAAGATCAATCTTCCTTTTTCCAAGTCCAGTGCTCTATCCACTGTGCCACCTAGCTGCCCCATGGAGGATGCTGACCAACCCTGAAAATCTTAATTAAAATGTTTTAGAATTAGGAAGTCTATAACCATCTAGATCAGAAAAGCATTTTACCATAGTTATCCATTCCAGCAATTTTTAGCTGGGTATTGTAATTTCACCTAAGGTGCAATCATGCAAAGACAATAGGTTTCAAAATTCTAGGCATCTTGAATTTTAGAATAGTAAGGTGACAAGATCCATTATGAAGTTTAGCAATGGTGAATTTTGGCTGTGTCTCTGTGATCACACTAGAACAAGAATGGGCCAAAAGACCTATAGCATGACATCTCTCTCATCACATTATGGAGAATCAAGATTCCCTCGTTTTTGTGTTATATATAGTTCAATGCCTGGGACATCCAGAGCCCAAGCCCATTGTTCCTGGCTGAATGGCACATAATAGATGGATGGGTTGGGACAAGAATGGATAAAGTGGTGAATGAAAAAGAAATGATGGGATAAGCAACATATTTAAATGATAGCATGTTTAAAACATCACAGGATTTTATATGAAAATGCAAATTTAAGTGTTGAAAAATGGCATACATAGTTCTCTCTAGTTGGTCTATATCTAATTAAAATTAGACATGTCAGCAGAGGTAAGGGTTTGGTTTTTTTTGGCGGGGTTGGGGGCATGGGGGAATTGGAGGGTGGCTTCAGTTGGCTATTTCAATGGCATTGTTGAATCCCTATGAAAAATAGAGCAGATAGAAGTTCTTTCTTTTTTTCCTTTTGAATCAAAATTGTGTATAGAAATCTATTAGGCATATGTTGCTTTTTTCTTTTCTTTTTTTTTCCCTTTTCTTTTTTTTGGAGGGTGGGGCAGGGCAATGAGGGGTAAGTGACTTGCCCAGGGTCACACAGCTAGCAAGTGTCAAGTGTCTGAAGCCATATTTGAACTCAGGTCCTCCTGAATTCAGGGATGGTGCTTTATCTACTGCACAACCTAGCTGTCCCCCAATCTGTTGCTCTTCAAAGAAAATGTTGGTTCTCAGTAATTGTTGCCTCTCCCATCCATATAGTTTCCTCAGTGTGGTATTGTTCCTGTACTGAGGTAGAAATGCATGTACTCTGTCTGTATAAACTATCTTTTTCTTTGAAATATCTGTAATTAACATATTCACGTTTCAGGCTCTGGGTATTATTGTATTCAAGGAAACAAAGATGTATTTCATTTTTTCAAAAGATGATTCATCAATTCCAACCCTCCCGCCTACAGATGTCTACATTTCAGTTTTCTGAGAAGCTGCAGAGCATGAACTGGCATAAATGCACCGAGTCGGAGTAGGCCAACTGTTCAAATGTAATCCTGCCAACAGCTCAGTGTCAAGGCTCTTAACCTTCTTTCCGGTGAGGGTGTCATTAACAGCTGCTCTTTGCCCTTGCATACTAAAGGAAAAGGCTCTCGTAACCAAACACCACCAGCTCCACTTAAGCAACTACCTGTTGCTTAGTTATCTTTCCAAATGCTCCAGTGAAGGGAGTAGAAACATTTCCTTCTTTAGACACCAGCAAGCTGGTGAATGCTGGTCAAATCAAATGACCAGACACAGCCTATGTTGAGCCCCTGACCCTTGTGAAATTTGCCCTCCACAGAAAAATTACATAATTCCATGGATTTGTGCCCTCCAAATGGATCTGAGGTAGTGAAAGGTTGAACAAAACAATGCTAATAATATTTCTCACTTTAATAAAAGAAAATTTAAAATGAGATGAAAAAGTACTGCAGATAAAATGCCACATCACATTGAAATAATTTGACTAAAAACAAACTTAAGAAGTACATACAAGCTAACTTGAAATATTAATTCCAAGGTTAACCAGAAAAATATTTTAATTGTTTCCTTGCTAATATTGTCTTGGTTCAAGTAAATATATTATCAGCCCACAAAAGTTTGGTTAATGATAAAATTGCATATTCATAAAAATTAGCATCTCAAAACATATGAATATATTCCAGGTAGCCTACGACAACCCCCTGGATTGAATTTGTAGTGGGACAGATAATTTGGTTACATTTCTTATATATTCTTGAGGGGTGGGGGAGGGAGAGTGATATAATAAGTAAAAACCAACCTCATAATCTTCAATGTAGCATTAGCTTAGAGGCTGAATGACTTAGTGATTAGGATAGCTTTAAAGTTACAATAGATCTGACTTCAAGTTCTGTCTCTGTCACATACTGTTGTGCCACCATAGACAAGACATTTAACCTCTCAATGGTCTAAGTGACTCTGGATGCCATGCTGAGAGCCCCACATGGCTGACTCCTTACACTGGTGAAATCACAACACTAGAATAAAACAAATGAGTATCATAAAAATGACAGTCATTCAATGCTAAATTGCAAGGTGCGGGTGTTATTCAAAGAAAGTAAAATAAAAGAACAATAGGAAAATTTCTTCTCAGAAAACTTTTCACTATTGAAATGGAAGCATTTCTAATAATCATACTCTTAATGGGTTTTTTTTGCGGGGCAGTGGGGATTAAGTGACTTGTCCAGGGTCACACAGCTAGTAAGTGTCAAGTGTCTGAAGCGGAATTTGAACTCAGGTACTCCTGAATCCAGGGCAGGTGCTTTATCCACTGCGCCACCTAGCTGCCCCATACTCTTAATTTTTTGAAATGTGTTTTGATGGTTGAGCAACTCTTTGTTTTCACTTTTAAAAAAATAGTATTTTATTTTATTTTCCAATTACATGTAAAGATCATTTTTGTAAGATTTTGAGGTACAAATTTTTCTTCCTCCCTCCCTTCCCTCTCCCCTCCTGAAGACAGCAAGCAATCTGATATAGGTTGTATATGTACAATAATGTTTAAGGTATTTCAACATTAGTCATGTTTTGAGAGAAGAATCAGAACAAAAGGGGAAAACCACAAGAAAGAAGAAACAAAAAAAACCAACAACAAAAATTGAAAATGGTGTGCTTCAATCTGCATTCAGACGCTGGATGTGGAGAGCATTTTTCATTATAAGTCTTTTGGAATCATCTTGGATCATTGTATTGCTGAGAATAGCTAAGTCTATCACAATGTTGCTGTTACTGTGTGCAATGTTCTCCTGGTTCTTCTCATTTCACTCAGCATCATTTCATGCAAGTTTTTCCAGGTTTTTCTGAAATCTGCCTGCTCATCATTTCTTACAGCACAATAGTATTCCATTATATTCATATACCACAACTTGTGCCATTCCCCAATTGATGGGTATGTCCTCTGTGTTCCCTTGAGGTCCTAGAGCTTTGAGTACTGTCTATTTCAGTGGGACCCAACCCCTTTCACTTGAGACAATGTGTGGTTCCTCTCTTCAAGTATCACTTAGAAAGGTTATGTTGTGATCTCTTGCAAACAGTTTGAGCAAGAGGCCATACCACCCCCCCAACAGTGTATTTATGGCTTCAAGTCACAAGTATAGGTTAACCCATATTAGTTAGGGAAAATGTTTGCCTGGTTTGGGGGACTAATGGAAGAGAGGATGAGTATAGTAAGCCCATATTAATAAGGAATAATGCTTGCCTGGCTTGGGGGATGTTACACTATGCCTAGAAAGGTACTGGCATAACATCTCTGTAATCGACTATCTGGAAGGTCTTCCTCCTATCCAACCTTTGTTTCAGACACCTAAACACTCTTTGGTATAGATGCAAAAAGGGTCTGCCTCCCTATTGAGCATATTCTGCTATACTGTACCAGAAACATTCCATCTGGGACCAGAATCATCTTCCCTAAATAAAGCTTTTATTATCTTATCCTTCTTCTCAAGAAAATCTTTGTTTCTTAAAACTGTTGTTTATTTTATCAAATTTAGACCTTCTGCCCTGCTTTCAAAGTCCTATGTAATCTTGCCCAATGCAACAAAAATTCTCTTTAAACCCAATATGACTTTTGTTCTAACCACACCTGTCTTCTCATCTCTCCTAATCATGCCATGTTCTTATCTGCTTCCATACATTTTCTCAAACTTTCCCCTTTTCATATTCTTTCATGTTCTTTGCAGCTGTCCACATCCTATTGAAGCACCCCTTTCATCAAACCTCCCTTCACCATTGCAGCAAATAATGATCTTGCTCTTGTCTGAATTGTTATAGTATTTCCCTTTGGAAGGACACAATCTAGCACTTGAGTACATGTTCTTCTACTATTCATTTAGTGATCTATGTGGATATGTCTTACCTTTCTGCCTTGGGTATTCTTGAGGATGGGGCAGCTGAGTGGCACTGTGGATAGAACCCTGGCCCTAAAGTCAGGAGGATCTGAGTCCAAATTTCACCTTGGACACTTACTAGTTATATGACCGTGGGCAAGGCACTTAACCCCAATTGCCTTAATAAAACATCCAGGGGCATCTCAAGTTGTCTTGATATCTATCTTGCCACTGGGCCCAGATGGCTCCAGAGGAGAGAATAAAGTTCATGACCTTGCACAACCATCTATCACTTAATCTAATTCAGTTAAAATCATGGTATCATCTTGATATCATGGTCCTCTTCAGGAACAAAGGGTAAGCAACAACAATCTTCAGGACAGGAACAGTATCTCATACTTCATTGTATAAAGCTTAACAAATAGTAGTCACTAAATAAATACTTATTTAATAATCACTCTAAGAAGCCTAAGTGGATTTATTGTTCTTACTATGTAAAACCCAATACTTCCTTAGAAATAGATGTTCAACAAGGCATCATGACCAGTGCCTAGAATCTCTGCTTTAGCTGGAGGATCTTTTGAGCTTAGGAATTCTGAACTGCAATGAACTAAATCAATTCACTATTTTAAGTACAGCACAAATATGATGAGGTCCAAGTTTTCCTAAAGAGAGACAAACCAGCCCAGGTCAGAAGTGGAGCAGTTCAAAGCCTAAGCAAGATGGTAAGTGTTAAAAAAAAAAAAAAATAGATGCCTGGAGGCAGCTAGGTGGTGCAGTAGATAAAGCACTGGCCCTAAACTCAGGAGAACCTGAGTTCAAATCCAGCCTTAGACACTTGACACTTACTAGCTGTGTGACCCTGGACAAGTCACCTAACCCTCATTGCTCCACAAAAAAAAAATAATAATAAATAAATAAAAAATAAAAATGGATGCCCACATATCAATAGAATATAAATTTCTTATAGACAAGGATGGCTTAATTCTTGCTTTGTATCTCCACCACCTAACACAGGACCATGACCTTATTTGGTACTTAACCAATATTTATTTAATGAATAACATTTTTAAACCATTATACATTTTTTGAGAAAATAGTAACTTTTTTGGGAAAAAAAATCTACCACATTCCATATCATTTGTGATGTGAGGAAGCAGATCTGTTTTATTCTCTCTTCTTTGGGACCTTTGTTGATTTCCCAATTTCCCAGAGTTCAGTTTCATTCTGGTAAATCTTTTTGATTTACATTGTTCCCATCATATATTGACTCTGCTTACTTTGCTTGGCATAAGTTGATACAAATCTTCCCGTGTTTCTCTGAATCCCTCATAGTCATCATTTCTTTCTGCACAATAATATTCCATTGCATTTAAACACCCATTTCTTTTCAGCTATTCCCCATTTGATGGACACTGAATTTGCTTCCAGCTCTTTCTTACCATACAAAGTACCACAATAAATATTTTGGTATGTGTGGAAGCTCGGTTTCTGTCTTTGACTTCAGGGTGTTTTCATAATAAATGTTGTAATTTTTATTATTATATTTCCCAAGTGTTGTCTCAGTGGGAGAGTCAACTACAGTGTCTCCTGAGTTTGTGTTTTTTTCAATACTTCAGAAATTCATCATATCTTAATTGTACTTGTACTCCAGAGCCAATTAAATGAGGAATATATGTGCATGTTTTTAAACTATAAAAAATAAACTAACCAAAATGAATTTCATAGAACACAGGAAGAAGTTCCACCTTTCAAGTGCTGGTTGTGTTCCTGACAAATAGAATAAAACAAACTAAAAGGCATATATTGGGTTCTTCTCTGGCCCAGAATTAGATTTGGGGCCAGGGTTTTGAACTAGCTGTTTTTTTAGTGTAACCCTGCAAACCAAGCCAGGTTAGCAGTTTTAGGTAAAGAGGTCCTGTGGTTCCCTTTCCCCTTTGCTATAGAAAGTGTATTTATGGTAGGGATGGAGAAGGAGTAGAGACCCTAGCTTTGATGGGCCTGTGGAGATGAAAATAAATGGAGGCTGCTGCTTCCCTATTTCCATTTCACACATCCACTTCCATTTCAGTGCCAGAAGTTGGAAGTATTCAATGGCACAGAAAAGATGAAACTCAAGGAGGGAATGAATGAATCCCTGCTCAACTTGTTTCAGTTCCTATTTGGAGCAAAGTGGCAGCAAAGAGTGGAGTCTGGTGATTTTTTTTTTCACAAGTCCCACAGAAGTGCAACAACCCCCTTATTCCAAAAGGATCAAGGTGATGTGGGATGACCTCCAGGAAGGAAGGGAGGGAGGGAGGGAGGAAAGGAGAAGACAAGGAAGGAAGGAAGGAAGGAAGGAAGGAAGGAAGGAAGGAAGGAAGGAAGGAAGGAAGGAAGGAAGGAAGGAAGGAAGGAAGGAAAGAAGCATTTATTAAACAGCTATTTTGCATCAGGTTCTTTACAAATATTATCTCATTGGATCTTACAAACACCCTTGGAGCTAGTAGCTATTCCTATCTCTATTTTGCAATTGAAGTAATTGAGGCAAAGAGAGGTTATGTGACTTTCCAAAAGTCACAAAGTTGATAATTGTCTGAAGCTCAATTTGAATTCAAGGTCTTCCTGAGTCCAGGTTCAGCACTATATCCACTGTGCCACCTAGCTGCATAACAACCCCTAACAACCACTGTGGTTAGCTAATTCCTATGTCTTACATTGTCACTTACTTCCTGAACCGTAATCTGTATCACATGCCATCTTAGAACATCACTTACATTTTATTTTAACCCTTTCATTGTTTTTTTTTTTGCGTTGAATATGGTAACTTTCTTGATGATATTTACACAATATAGGACTCTAGGCTTCTCCCTTCTACAGGGGTGCTTTGGGACAACAATATGAATGGGGCATGGGATCCCCAGTACAGGAACATAGGTTAGGGATGTCGGCTCCCCAGTGGTGGAACTCCTCTTTTGTCTGGGGATGAAGATCCATGACTTTCCACTTTATTCCTTGGAGGCCATGTAGACCATGAGGTCTACTACACGGATGTTGTAACT
Source organism: Dromiciops gliroides (assembly GCF_019393635.1). Classification (NCBI taxonomy): domain Eukaryota; kingdom Metazoa; phylum Chordata; class Mammalia; order Microbiotheria; family Microbiotheriidae; genus Dromiciops; species Dromiciops gliroides. The sequence goes on from NC_057862.1 coordinate 404,339,202, forward strand.
GTACCCATTGCCATACCAGGAAATGAGCTTCACAAAATGGTCTTGAGGGAAATGCCAGCATCAGCATCAAAGGTAGAAGAGTAGGTGTTGCTGTTAAAGTCACAGGATACAATCTGGTCCTCTGTGTAGCCCAAGATGCCCTTCAAGGGTCCCTCTGATGCTTGCTTGATATCATCATATTTAGCAGCTTTCTCCAGGCAGCAGGTCAAATCCCCAACACAAACACTGGGAGTAGGAACACAGAAAGCCATGCTTGTGAGCTTCCCATTCAGTTCAGATATGACCTTGCCTACAGCCTTAGCAGCACCAGTTGAAGCAGGGATGATATTCTGGGCAGCACCATGCTCATCATGCTACAACTTGCCAGAGGGGCCATCTATTGTCTTCTGGGTAGCAGTAATGGCATGGACTATAGTCATGAATCTTTCCATAATGCCAAAGTTGTCATGAATGACCTTGGCCAAGGGGGCCAAGCAGTCGTTAATGCAGGAGGTGTTACTGACAATCTTAAAGGAATTATCATATTTCTCATGGTTCACTCCCATCACGAACATTGGGACATCCACAGAAGGGGCAGAAATAATGAACCACTTGGCTCCACCCTTCAAGTGAGCCCCAGCCTTTTCCATGATGGTAAAGAAATCAGTAGACTCTACAACATACTCGGCTCCAGCAGCTCCCCATTTAATATTGATTTTGAGTCCTGTTCCTGGAAGATAGTAATAGTTTTTCCATTGATCACCAGCTTTCCATTCTCAGCCTTGACAGTGCCCTTGAACTATGGGTGGAATCATATTGAAACGTATAACCCATGTAGTTGAGGTAAATGAAGGGGTCATTGATGGTCACAATATCTACTCTGCTGGAGTGGAATGCAGCCCTGGTTACCAGGGCTTCACCATCTTGTTTCAGGGATGCGACTGAAGCAGCAGATTCTGGCACCCAGCTTGGAAGAGAAGTTAAGAGCCTTAACCCTTTCATTGTACTGGACTTTTTACCGGTGCCCATAAACTGGACATTAAGCTTCTTGAGGTTAGAGACCACGTATTACTCTCTTCTCAGAACCCCCAGAGTTCTTTCTCTTTAATTAGCACTCACTCTATATGTATTTTATACTTAGATAAAACAGAGAGCTCTTTGTCCTAAGGTATGGTTTTGTTTGTGTTTTTTTTCCCATGAGTTCTTAACATGGACCCCAAAGAGAACTGTGAATAGGTTTTAAGGGTGAATGGGAACTTGTGTGAGAAAAATTTTATCTTTATTTTCACTGATCTCAAACTGAAGTTTAGCGTTTTCCTTAATTATTTAAAAAACATTATTCTGTGAAAAGTCCAATTACCTTTACCAAACTACCGAAGGAGTCCAAAACACAAAAGAAGGCTAAGAACACCTGACCTAAGGAGTATTGCCTTCAAGCCCTATTTTAGCCTCCTCTACAACCTCCATTCATGTGAAAAACCAAGGGAGACTCATTACTTTCCCTAATTCACGGATGGGAAAACTCTATAACTTAAAGAAAAATAGAACAGTTAGCTAGTAGGGAAATTGAGTTTAAAACTCAAGGCAATGGGGGGCAGCTAGGTGGTGCAGTGGATAGAGCACTGGCCCTGGAGTCAAGAGGACCTGAGCTCAAATCTGATCTCAGACACTTAACATTTACTAGCTGGGTGAACCTGGGCAAGTCACTTAACCCCAATTGCCTCACCAAAAAACAAACAAACAAAAAAAAAACTCAAAGGGAATGATTGCTTGTTGTTCATCCTTTGTTTTCAAAGAGGACCACTGACATCACAGGGTGATGTCTTGACTTGTGTGTGAATTGGATTTAAGTGAGGAAGAGTTGCCTAAAGTCATCACCCTCATTCTCTTTCACAGTAATTAAAATCCAATAGCAAGACAAAAGTCAAGGTAACTGGCAATGGCCCCAGATACAGTGGATGACCTTGACATCAGTCATTTTAGACTAACTTCACAACCTAGCCCCACAGAGGACTCTGTGCCCAGGATATAAACATGTCTTACCAGAGAGACATAGAATGTGTGTGTGAGAAAAAAAAAAAAAAACCTCTTGGTTGTTAGCCCCTTGTTCAGCATTCTCTCTTATACACTTGCACATTGCTTCAAGCAATGTTTGCTTCTCCAACTCTTCCATCAGAGAGTTTGGCCACAACTTCCCCTCCCCCCTTCCCCCAGACTACACTATGATCCATAATGGGCTATTAAGAGGAAGTTAGGGATGTCTGGGGTAAAACCCTAAATAGGGGCCTGGGAAATATTGTGAAGGAGACAGAATTTATCTTTGGATCCCTTCCACTTCCTCTTTCAGTGCTGCATCCCTCTTCTGGGTTTTGGGGTTTTTTCATTGTTGTTTTTTTTTGGGGGGGGGGTATTCCCAGCACCTACCTTGGATCTATAGCTTCATTAGATCTTGCTTACAGTTGCCTGTTAACTAATCTATAGATTACATCTTAAGGTACTGCCCTTCACAGGGAAAGTAGCTACATTTCAAATTAGAGGAGAGTGACAGTGTAGAAAGAAAAAAGAGTGGAATCAGTTGTGGGGGGATGAGACAGGGAGAACAGCATGGAATTGGAATCAGATGAAAATGCTTATTTATTTGAAACGAATTATCTTCATTTCATAGGCTCAAGTTCCAACTTTATCAGTTGCTAGCTATATTACCTTGGGCAACTTACTATAACCCCCATGAGACTTATTTTCTTCATTTGACAAATGGTTATAATATTACTCTCCCTACCCCCCTACTTACCCACCTACATTGTCGTCCTTATTACTGAATGAAATAATTCCTATTATTCTTTGTATAACCAACCAGAAGCAGCTCTAAGACTATCGGCTAACACGATTATTTCTTCTTTGGTCAGGAGCAAGTCCTGAAGGATTCCAACAATTCCCTTCATGTTGCCTGTGTAGTCCCTGCCTCTGGAGTTCATCTTTCATAAGTACTTTGGAAAGAGCTAAACAACTCTCCGGGTCAGTGCTGGATTGAAGGAGCTACATATCAACTTGAATCAAACTGATTATAGTTCCTCTGAACCTAATTGGCAAAACCTAACTGCATTCATGTTTTATTAAAAGCAACTTTCATTATGCGGTCTGTGCTGTCAGAAAAATAAATTACATCTGCAAACACTTAGTTATAAAATTTTGCAGATAACTTCCAGTCGCCGGTAATTTTATATTAGGAGCTGTTTTTCCAATGCATGTTCAAACTTTGTTCATTGGTATTAAACATGCTTTACCTACCAGTCTTTGCAAATTTACAGGATTTGTAGTATGGCTCTTTGCAGAGATTTCCTAAATTGTTTTCTGCCAGCTTACTTTATTTTTGGCAGTGTCCTTAGGCTCTTTAGAAATTACAGGTTTGTTTGTGGTTTATATTCCACTGTTTACCATTTCCATCTTAGAGCAGATTCTATTCAATTTTGAAAAATTTGTGTGAGACCTGGATGCAGCACAGGTGGGTCTCACTTGAAGAAAATCCAGGATGTAGAAATCCAAGTATAGCAAACAGATACTAAAAGGGGAAATTATTCATTTTATTTTTAAAAATTCTTTGTTTTGCAAATGGCCTCATTACAGTTTCTTTAAAGAGCAAGCTCCCCTAAATGTATTTAAAATGTGATCCAGTTTATGAAAATTCATAGTGTTTTAAGAACAGATGCATTGGGTAAAGTGATGCATCTACATGCCTATCACACTTCAGACTCTGGTGATCTTTATTTATATATCTAGAGGTCTTCCTTTGTCAGCAGCTCAGAATAGAAAATTAAGATTGGAATAATGTGTCAACTAGGGATACTAAAAAGGCAGCAAAAGTTCATCTGTTGTACTTTTTCATTATCTTTTTCCTGGGTGTTTATTTCCATTCTTTCCTCATTTCCACTGGAGATCCAGTGCCTTTCCCTTGGGTTTACCCATGCCTACCATTCCTGGACAATACCCCAGACTTCAAAGTGTTATTTTCTCCCTCACTCCTTGATTTTCTTGGACTCAGAAGGCTAAACGAAGAATCATGTTCGGAAATTGAAGAGGAAGATTTTTAACTCAAAGTAAAGAAAAACTTACAAACATTTAAATTTGTTGAAAAGGAAAATGGGTTGCCCTGCAAGATATTGAGCTCTTTGTCACTGAAGATCTCCTGATATAAACTGAAAGGCCATTTCTTGAGGTTATTACAAATGGGATTTCTGCTCAATTATAAGTTGGACTAGATTACTTCTGAAGTCATTCACAGTAGTGATATTCTGTTAAAATAATGAAAACAATGGTCAAAGTATCAGATGAGAGTATTTTGGAGGGCATCCCCATTGTCCTTCAAATTGCATCACAGATATATTACAGATAAGTCAACCAAGAAAAATCAGTAGTCATACATCCAGGTGATAAGACTATGCTATTCCCACCACTTCTGACTATAGGCAAAATGGGACAGTGAATAGAATCCTAGCTTTGGAATCAAAATGTAGGGGTCCAATTCCTGTCTCTGGCACCTCCATATCCTTGGACAAATCAGCTCACCTCTCAGGGACACATTTCCCTCATCATTAAAATAAAGAGGGTTGAACAAAATGATGTCTACATTCACTTTTAGTTCTAAAATCTAAGATATGTACCAATTCAAAATCTGGTGTATTATTTCCATTTATATATAGTGAAGTTTCTAACTTGTATAAACTGATGCAAAGTAAAGAAAGAAGATCAAGGATCAGTCTCTCCAGAATTAGAAGAACAATTTTCATAGAGACTATAATAATATAAATGAAAATAGCATTAAAATGCTCAAATTAAATTAGACATAATGACCAATATAGGTTCTGGAAGAGAGATGATGAAACACATTCCTCCCCTCTCAGTGGTATAGAGTAGGGTGGAAAGGCCATGGATGCTGAAAGTTGCATATAATGTCAGATTGCACTATTTCTTGATTTTGTTTGACCATTTTTCTTTGTTACAAAGAAGGTTCTATGTATGTGTATAGCATGTTCCAATGTGTGGGCTGTTGGAGGAGAAGGAGTAATATGATACATAAAAAAGCATCCACAAAATGTTTTTGTATATCTAGTAGTAGGGATGAATCACCATTTATACCCACTGGTATTTATGTACAGACAGGATGGTCATAACTGAAGGGAGTCATCTAATCAGTGACTATGCATATATAGATAAATAGCCTTGGAAGAAAAATAAAAGTGGAATAATTTGAGATCAAATATGTAAATTCATTAAAATTATTGATCCACCCCCCATGAACTAAATTCAGTAAGTACAACTGACAAAAGAGGACAAAAAACTAAAACTTCAGACATTCATTGAAAACCTGAGAGAAGAATAAATGGAGGGGGAGGTGAGAAAGGAAAGATATAGCAAATCATCTTGGGTATTGGAGAGGATGGGAAGATCTAAATCTACCTTGGACAGCTACCCAGGTAAAGTGGATTCAGAAAAACAGGAAAGGAAGGCAGGAGAAAATTAGAAAGGTAACTTGTCTTTGTTATCTATAACACAATGGAATAGTTATAAACCTGAGCAAGTGTCAATGTTTGTGGAGAAGTTCTAATACAATGCAAAGGAAACAAGGCCCCATCTGTTGATGGTTGAGAAAGCTCAATGACTTTTCCCTTGAAAACCATTGAAATCACCCCAATAAGCCAACTGATAAGATAACATAGGGTAAAAGAAATGGATGTAGCTGGAAGAAAACACAAGGAAATGGATTCAGTTTTACAAACAAAATAACACTGTTGGGGAAGGAGAGATAAGAGTCAGCCAAACATCTTTAGTGATTAGTCATTGGTGATAACTTCCTGAGAGGGCTTTATGGGAGCTTTGTTGTGCTCAGTAAATGTTCCTTGAATCAAATTTTACTTAAGACAATGGTTTTGAATCTTATCATATGAAGTAAATTCTCCTTCATCTATTGCCCCTGTTGCTTCCATTTTGTGTGCACTGTATGGTTTGGGTAGGAGTACACCTAAGGAATGTTCTCCCTGCAGATAGGTGTTAAAAGCAAACAGTACTGACTACTGTTGGTCTGAGCAGTGGAATATGATCTTATAGTGTTAGCAGCAGTAGCAACACAAAGGGTAATATTTGGAGTGGACTTAGGATATCTAATCTATGCCCACCTTGGGTTCCTAGAGAGAAACCACTTTTCTATAAATAAACACAATACAGTAAAGAATCACATCCACCACCCTACCCTCAGGTTTGGGGCTTTCTAAGGCCAAATTCTACATTGAAATCTCCTCCACCTCCCCAAAAATTCCCTGTTTCTAAATATATCTGAGTGGTTTAGTTCACTGTAGATAAACACAGGCAGAAAATTAATGATTGTTTCTCTTTCCATCCATATCTTTTGACATCATATGGATTCTGTTTCTAAAGATTCAGGCTTAAGATTCTCTTTTTGACAACTGGCTTTACAGTAGCTAGATTATATCTTAGGCAGCTATGTGGTGGTACAATGGATAGAGCACCAGGTCTGAAGTCAGGAGGACCTGATTTCAAACATGACCTCAGATACTTACTAGCTGTGTAACCCTAGGCAAGTCACTTAACCCTTTTGCCTCAGTTTCCTCAACTGTAAAATGAGCTGAATAAGAAAATGGCAAACCACTCTAGCCATGAAAACCCCAAATGGGATCACAAAGTCAGACACAAGTGAACAACAACAACACAATTATGTCTTCTACAGGAAATGCTTTCAATTTGTCCTGGTTCTGTTTACCTGGTTATATACTGAAACCTAAGTTCAATACATTATTGGTTGAAGTTACCTATCATTTAGCAGTAGAATCATATTATTATTAGAATCATAGCATTAGATCCATGAAGGACTTCAGAAGTCATTGACTCATAAGCTTAGAGCTTGAAGGGATCATTAAAGTCATCTAGTACAGCCCCCTTCATTTTAAAAAATGAAGAAGCTGAGTTAGTCCCAGAGATTAAGTGGTTTATATCCAAGATCACATAGGTAATAAAACCAGAACTGGGATTTTAAATCAGATCATTGAACTCAAAATCCAATATGCTTTCTACTGTGCTAAGCTTGTTCAAAGGGATGACTACTGAAAATGCTGAGCTCTCTTTAAAAGTAGGAAAGTGATGTGATTAAAAATGCCTAGAACCTCTGAACAGAGGAAATCTGGTTTTAGAAGCATGGATTTTTTGGGAGGCAGGGGAATGGGGGTTAAATGACTTGCCCAAGGTCATACAGCTAGTGAGTATCAAGTGTCTGAGTCCAGATTTGAACTCAGGTCCTCCTAAATCCAGGGCTGGTGTTTTATTGATTGTGCCACCTAGATGCTCCTCAAAAGCATGGGTTTCTAAAAGGAGAGAAGCTCATCTTCAAAAGTGTAGCATTTAGAAATGAGCATTTTCTTACCCTACCAACTGACCACCAGAAGGTGGTATCATGTGAATTTAGATTACATGAAGGAAGATAGTACATGGTAAGGATCAACTAAAAGTTTTCTTAGTAGATGTTCACAGGATCAGAGATTTAGAACTGAAAGGGACCTTCTAGGTCATCAAGTCCAACCTCCTTCACTTTACAGATGAGAAAACTGAAACCCATAGAGGTGAGCTGACTTGCCCAAGGTCACACAGGTAGGAAGTGGTGGAGTTAGGAACTCAAAGACACTTTCCATTGTGCCATACTGCCTCTTATGATGATGATTATGATCCCCGATGCTGCCACCACCACCATCATCATTATAACCATTAATAATAACTGACATTTATAAAACATTTTTGTTATATATGTTATCTTATTTGATTCTCACAACCATTTGAGGTAGGGAAAATTGTTATCAATTTATATGTGAAGAAATGGAACATGCACAAGTTTAAGTGACTGCTCAGGTCACATGGGTAATAAAATGACAGAGCTAGGCTTCAGCCTCAAGTCTTTTCACTCCATACAGTAAGTGTTCTTTTCTCTATATCAGCTGTCCCTACTACTCTTCTTGAGGATGGGATGTATGCCTTCAACTTTTGCCTGACATTGTTATGGATAATTGATTTTTTTTAAATGCCAGTGGAATGACTGATAAGTGAATGATATTCAGTGAGTTTCACCTTTTATGTGTAAATAACACCTCCTAACTGAAGACAAAGTCATTAAAGAATGAGTGCCAGAACACACCCATCATCCCCAGCCAGTGATGAAAGGTGGTGCTCTGAAGGTTGCTTTCAGCTGAGCTCTTGGATGGCTTTCCAAGTGGGAAACAGGGGCTGGCTGAGTCTCCCCCTAGTTTCTTTCCAACTTGTGAAAAGTGGATTTCCTGGTCTCGGCTGGATTGTGTGGCTTGTGACACAGCAGGATTACACATGTGCTGTTGTGAAATGTGAAATCAGAGCCAGGTTAGACCTCCCCTGAGAAACGTTGCCTATAAATTGTAAAACTTTTAAATGAATGGCCCAAGAAAAGAGGTTGCCTGAGGTTAGGGTTAATTGGTTTGGGTACAAAGAGTTTTGTGTCCATAACTTACTGTCTATCTATCTTCTTCCTGATTTTCCCAAAGTTATTTTGCTCTGGGGCAAATTTGTATTTGTTTTTCTGACAGTGATAGGTTTGAAGTGGAACTCTTTTCAGCTGTTGAGAACTTGTAACTGACTCAATATCTACCAGATTTCCTCTCTCTGATGCATCAGTTTCAGTTATATCTAACCAGTGCTTTAGATTTTCTTGCCCCTCTCTCAACACGAGACCCAACTCAGCAATGAGTATCTTGACTTGCTAGATCCCTCTTAAAGTAGGACAGATTTTCCCTTTAAGTCAAGGATTCAACTTATTTTAAACAAAAGACCAAACACTTCAATTTTATTCTGGTGAATGTACTCAAAAATGCCCCGTTCCCTGTTAGAACTACAATTTATGAACTTTGTGCATCCAACTAAAAACTTTCTTCTTTATTGGAAAAAAATAACCAGAGTTTCTGGAATTCATGTTAGGATAGGTCCACCTTATGGCTGTCACTTTCTAAATAAACAATTCATATTAAAATGATTTTTCTCCTGAAATTAAACTCACACATATGCACACAGAAACTAGGGCACACCATTTGATTTCTTCCAGACAATATCATCTGGAAATCTGGAAAGAGTTTACAGCATAGGGTGAATGTTCCTATGGTGCCCTCTGATACCAAGAAGATTCTTCTTATTTTGTCTTTGAAATCCAAGGTGATTCTCAAGTAATTCTCACTCATAGCAGCCTTGAGCCTGTGATCTTCAAAGGACAGAAGACTCTTCATATGACTACACTCTCCTCAAGCTAAAAAACAGAGCCAAAGGCAACATTAGAGGATCAAAAATGTGCACTGATAGGCTTTGCTGCTTTAATCAAAATATGTATGTTTATGTCACTAAGCAGTAGCATTAGCTTAGAGGGGAAAAGGCTGGCCTTGGAGACCTGGGCTCAAGGACAGCCTCTGATACATTTTCCATGCAAGCGTGTCCTGGTAAATGTTTAACAATGGGCTCTCTGGGGGAGGGGGAGAATATGCACTGAATACTTTTAAGATTAACCTACATTATTAACATTTTCTCCATCACTTTCTTAATTCTAAACAATTGACAAAACAACAAACCAAGCCCTGATTTGTAGTATTTGCTCATTTCCAGGGTGTGAATGCTCACACTGAAAATTTAATCGCTGGCTCTCAAGAGTTGGTTCAAACTGGCTCCTGAAGACCTCTGTGTCTATGTGAATATGGACATTAAATTCTAAGTGCCCCAGAATACTCTCTAAGAATCTTCATGACAGGTAAAATACTAATTTCCATCTACATCTGTAGAAAGAGTTTCTGCACTGGGAGTTACATCCATTGATGAAATCAGAGATCTAGCCAAAAACCAAAACACAGCTGCTCAGATTTCTTTTTGAAGGCCAATTACACAGAAAGTTCTCAAGTGCATCTATTGGGTTATTTGGTAACAATAGCTTCCATTATATCTTAAAATTCAGGCTTTTTTTTTTCATTAATAGGGTGCCATCTTATCTCTACTCACACAATCCTCATCCTCATTTCAGCCATCCTGTTCTTTCACTTAGTATATTAAAGTTATACCTTAATGCTTTCCCTGTTTCCATATCCACCAATCCATCCTCTACAAAGTTCCCACAAACACAAATCTGACCATGTTACTACCCTGCTACATTTTTGCCTAGAATCCACTTTCTCCTTCCTTCCACATCTTAAAACTTCCTTCAAGGCTAAATTCAGGGATTATCTAAAATGGAGCCTTTCCTGATTGATGTAGTTTTTAGTGCCTCTCCTTTTCCTCCTCAAATTATCTTGTTGTTACTTATCAGGGTAAATGTTGTATTTTCAATCAGAATAGAATATAAGCTCCCTGAGGGCAAGGTCTCTATCATTTTATCTTTGTATCCCTAGTGCTTTATTATAATAAAGCCAAGTGCATAGTAGTAGGTGCTTAATAAATGTTGAATGACCACCTCTTTGTCTTACCATGGGTATGCTTATGTATGTATGTGACCAAGAATATGGGAAAAAAGAGAGAAAAAAAAAGTTTGGTCTTCCTTTGTAGGAGCAATAGCTAGAATAGACAAAATGGTGCAATGGGTAGAACACTGGGTCTGGAGTCGGTAAAACCAAAGTCCAAATATGGCCTGGGACACTTACTCGCTATGTTACTCTAGAGAAGCCACTTAAACTCTGCCTCAGCTTGTTCAACTCCAAAATGGGGATATTAATACCATCTACCATGTAGTCTTATTATGATGCAGTCTTCATTACAAATGAAATATTTGGAAAGTCTTTAGAGCAGTGCGGAGCACATCATGAGCATGTACCCTATCCATACAGAAGCTGTACATAGCCTTGTGCACCTGGAACCCCAAGAAGAAAAGAACAACTTTTCTAGGATATCCTCAGCTAAACTGAACCCTTAATGACAAAGTACTGCTAATGTGGCTATGGGGTCAAAAGGTAGCCTAATTGGGGCAGCTAGAGGGTGCAGTGGATAAAGCACTGGCCCTGGATTCAGGAGTACCTGAGTTCAAATTTGGCCTCAGACACAATACTTACTAGCTGTGTGACCCTGGGCAAATTGCTTAACCCCAATTGCCTCACAAAAAAAAAAAGTAGCCTAATCTCAACATGTGCCCTCTTATTCAATCACATCACTCTCCTCATTATCCCCCAGATGGATATTCTATGCTCCTTCTTACCTTGGCACCTTTTCTCATGATTTTCTCCCTATCCAAATTCTACCCCTTCTCCAGGGTCCAGCTCAAGGTCTCACCCTTCTCTCTGGAGTCTACTCTGATCATTCCAGCCTATAGGAATTTCTCCCTTCTCTGAAATCATTCTATTTGGTCCTCTGAGGGCAGAACTAGGAGGAAAGGGTAAAGGTTGGAAAACTGTCAATTTAGGTTTGATGTGGAATGGAGTCTGGTTGGTTGGGTAATAACTTTTTAACAGGGTTATTCAAAAGTGAAATAACTTGTCTGAAGGAGTGATGCTTCTCCCTCCTTCTTCAAGCAGAGGCTGAGTGACTGCTCATCAGATATGTTACTTAGACTGAGGATTCATTTTTGTATGCTTTAGACTAGGCTGACAAGACCCACAGAACTCTCAAATTCTGTGATTCAGCCTTTGAATGAGCACTTCAGTCAATGTGATGTTGGGCGGGTAGGTGGCGCCATAGTGCACAGAGCACCAGGCCTAAAGTCAGAAAGACTCATCTTACTTTTAATTATTTAAACATTCATTCATTCATTCATTCATTCATTCATTTATTTGTTTGTTTATTTATTTATTTTTTGCAGGGCAATGAGGGTTAAGTGACTTGCCCCAGGTCACACAGGTTAGTGTCAAGTATCTGAGGCCAAATTTGAACTCAGGTCCTGCTGAATCCAGGGCCCACCTAGCTGAATCCACTGCACCACCTAGCTGCCCCAAGGAAGACTAATCTTAATGAGTTCAAATCTAGCCTCAGACACTTACTAGCTATGTGACCCTGGACAAGTCACTTAACCATGTTTACTTCAGTTTCCTCACCTATACAATGAGCTGAAAAAGGAAACAACAAACCAATCCAGTATCTTTCCCAAGAAAACCCCAAATGGTATCATGATGATTAACTTGATATGGAGGACAGTGGTGTGAATGACACTCCTTCATGTTCTATTGCAAGTTCAGAAACCAGAAATACCAACCCCCTACCTATCACCTGGAGCTAATGACTAGAATAGGCAGACTACAAGTGCTCATGAAATGGTTGCACAATATGAATACTTTTGTTATGTGTCCACATAAAATCAGAAGCTTATCTTGACAATTGTAAGTAAAGGCTTCATATTGCTTTTTGTCAGTGGTATCATTAGCTCTAAATTGAAAAATACTGTATCGTAGACCAGTGCTGAGCAATCATAAGAAACAACTTCATCTCTCAATTTAGATTAAATGAAATAATCATTGAAATGATGGAGTTTAAAAAGAGAAAAGAAAAAAGAAAAGAAATGATGGAATTATTAGAATCCAAAAAGGGAAAAGCTGAAGAACCTCAGCTCTTTAAAAATCTTTACTTAATGCTTAACTCCAGAAATTCCACCTAATAATGAATTGAACAAAGACAATCCCAATACAGAGATCCCAAGTTATTTTGAAAAGGGAAATGGGCATACTTAGACTAGAATTTCAACCTTATTAGAGAAATTTGAGAGTCAAAGAAATCACAGGAGAGTATCATCAAAGAAAGAAGATTTAGGGGCAGGTAGGTGGTGCAGTGGATAGAGCACTGACCCTGGAGTCAGGAGGACCTGAGTTCAAATCCAGCCTCAGACACTTGACATTTACTAGCTGTGTGACCTTGGGCAAGTCACTTTACCCCAACTGCCTCACAAACACACACACACAAAAAAAAAGAAAAGAAAGAAGATTTAGAAAATTTCTGGTCATCTAAATGATCTCAGCAAGTCCAACACAACAAAAAAGCAAGCTGAGTCAAAAAATAACACAAAAGGGGCAGTTAGGTGGTACAATGGATAAAGCACAGACCCTGGATTCAGGAGGACCAAAGTTCAAATCTCACCTCAGGCACTTGACATTAGCTGTGTGACCCTGGGCAAGTCACTTAACCCTCATTATCCTGAAAAATTAAATAAATAAATAAATAAAATAAAAATAAAAACTACAAAAAAAAAGACCCCCAAAGCTTGCCTACCATTCATATTTTTGTAAAAAATTCTGAATTTCAATATCTCTTGAAAAGGACATTTCCATATACATGGCAGAACACAAAAATAGGATTGTATATGAGGCAATGATTCTCAATTTCATAAAGCTTGTTTTTTTAAAAGTATATAATAATTCTACATGTTACTTTGAAAACTGCCCTGCTTATCATTTGTTTCGGTACATTTTTATTTGCCTTTGTTTTATTTATTTATTTATTTTTGTGGGGCAATGGGGATTAAGTGACTTGCCCAGGGTCACACAGCTAGTAAGTGTCAAGTGTCTGAGGCCGGATTTGAACTCAGTTCCTCCTGGATCCAAGGCTAGTGCTTTATCTACTGTACCACCTAGCTGCCCCCTACTACTGAATAAAAATATATATATATATACAGAGAGGATACAGCTAGGTGGTACAGTGGATAAAGCACTAGCCTTGGATCCAGGAGGAACTGAGTTCAAATCCGGCCTCAGAAACTTGACACTTACTAGCTGTGTGACCCTGGGCAAGTCACTTAATCCCCATTGCCCTGCAAAAATTAAATAAATTAATTAAAAATTAAAAATCAGTAGCCCTCTCTTCTTTTTTCTTCTTCCTTTTTTTAAAAAGTTTTTTGTGCTAACACCTGTTGGTTTTCTGTCATTTTTTTTTCAGTCATTTCCAACTCTTCATGACCTCATTTGGGGTTTTTTGGGTGGGTTTTTGTTGTTTTGGTTTTTTTTTGGCAAAGATACTTGAGTGACTTGCTTTTTTCTTCTCCAGCCCATTTTACATAAAAGGAAACAGAGGCAAACAGTATTAAGTGACTTGCCCAGGGTCACACAGCTGATAAGTATCTAAAGTCAGATGTGAACTCAGAAAAATGAGTCTTACTGACTCTAGGCCTAGCATTCTATCCCCTATACCACATAGCTACCTCTCTTCAATGAAATATTGTGGGGGGAAAAATGGCTTTGGAACAAATAAACAGAATCAAGCAGAATGAATCTAACACAGTGATTGTGTACAAAAAAAAAGTATATCTCTCAACTTTGAATCCAACACCTCTCTTTTGGGAGGCAGATAACAAGGTTCATCACAAGTCCTCTGTAGATATAGTTGATAATTACACTGATCAGAGTTCTAAAAATTTTAATGATGCTGTCCAGGCATAATTTGTTTTCCTTTTTCTGGCTCACTTCATTTTGCTTCAATTAATAATACTGAGGATTCTTTAGAATCCTCTATCATCATTTCTAATGACACAACAATATTATATTGCACTTACTTACCACTATTTTTTCTGCCATTGTCTACTTTATGGCTACCTACTTAGATATTAGTACTTTTCTTTTTTCCTCCTTTATAATCACATAATAGAGTAAACAATGTCTGAAATTCTAGCTTCTCTAAAACACCGAAAACCAAAGGGCCAGATAAGATCCACAGTTAGTGATGACTGAAACATATCACAGTGGTGCATGAATAATTAGCAGAGCATTTTACCAGGTTCCTCCCATATACAAGCTCCATTCCATTTTACAGAACAGAAGGCATAACATATCTACTAACTAAAGATGAGAAACCCATTGACCACTCCAATTATACACCAAGGCGTGTTTATGTTCTTTAAACAAAGAATTGACAGCATGTATCACCAAAAAATACAGTAAACATTTGCGAGGTAAGTGACTTGAGAAAGAAAATGGAAAGCTAAAAACCCCCAGGTACAAAAAGCACAACTTATTATTTATTTCTTGAATGAGCTATCAGAAATTGCTATAACATTTATACTGGTTTATTCATATGCCACAAATATTTTAAAGTAGATTTTATTTTTAATGAACAGAAATCTATATTCTCACCCTCACACCTCATTCCCCAGTGGAAAAAAAAATTCTTGTAAAAAATATCCATAGTCAAGCAAAACAAATTCCCTCATTGGTGATGCTCAACAAATCTGTCTCATTTTGTACTCCAAATCTATCACTTCTCTGTGATGACATGGAAAGAATGCTTCATCATTGGTCCTTTGGAATTATGAATGGTCACTACATGGATCAGAATCCTTAGAACTTTCAGATTTGTTTATTTTTACAATGTTGATATTATTGCATAAAGTGTTCTCCTGGTTCTGCTCATTTCATTCTTCATCACCTTAAAACAAGTCTTCAAAATTGTTTGCTTTTATAATATCAATATTATACTATGAATTATTTTTCTGGTTCTGCTTACTTCACTCTGCAACAGTTCATACAAGTCTTGCCATGTCTCTTTGAAATAATTGATTTTATCATTTCTTTTAGCACAAAAATATTGAACTACTTCCATATGATTTGTACTACAAATATTTGAAATACAACTAAACATAGTGACAGTGCTAGTGTTTGATGTCCACATGAAAAATTGATGTCCTTTTAAAACTCACCAACACATTTACATCAAGAGCAAATGATGTAAAACATTGTTTTTCAGGGAGATCATTTCAGTCCATTTTGGTTCTGCCTAGCCTTAAATTCATTTTTATCTTGTCTAAATAGAAATATATATCGTTTCCAAAGAGGGAATAATACCAAAACATCTTATTAATAACTTGATATACATCAATGACATTAAGTTATATGGTTCTAAAACAAACCACATCAAACTGCTTATTTATCTTATGGAATCTTTTTGCAATGACATAAAAATGTCATTTAGGCACAGTACATATACACCAAGGAAAGAGAGAGACTGGAGGCTTCAAGCTTGAATCCAGAGGCCAAAATGGACTAATGGACAAAATAAAAACTTACAAATACCTTGGTATCCTCCAGGCAAGATATTTTTAGTGTAAAGCTATCAAGGAGAAAGCCGTGGGTAGGAAATGTGGAGACCTCCTGATATCAAACCACTATGAAAAGAATATTTTAAAGCAATTAATGCAAAATGCTTGTTTTAATTTGAACTTTCAGAACTGCAAAGTGGAACATTACATATATAGAAAGTACCCTAACCAAAATTCATATATTAATGAAACACATGGTCCATCACCTGATGGCACCTATAGAAAGATTAACACTTCCTCATCAAAAAGGAAGAAAATAATGAATACATTATCAGAGCACATAAGATTAAAAACTTGTAGAGGGGGCAGCTAGGTGGCACAGTGGATAAAGCACTTGCCCTGGATTCAGGAGGTCCTGAGTTCAAACCCGGCCTCAGACACTAGACACTTACTAGCTGTGTGACCTTGGGCAAGTCACTTAACCCTCACTGCCCCACAAACAAAACAAAAAACAAACAACAAAAAAAAAACAACTTGTAGAAATACTCTTGGATAATCAGACATCTCTTCATCATACTATAACAGAGGTCAATGACAAGTACACACCATTGATTTGTTGAATGGAAATGAAGGTGTTTTATCTCCAAATTGAGCTTATGAAGTAGCAAAAATCCAAAAGTAGAATCAAAAGGCCCTCCATCGGCAACAATTATGGACTTGATCAACAATGTGTTCGTAGAGACGTATTGAATAAATGGCTGAGCCATGTGCATTTGTTTGTCAAAGGAAATGAAATTTTTGATAGTAATTCAGATCTGGTAATTGCTACCAGATATTTTGGGAGGATTATCCTTAAGAAGTCTGGACCTTTTTGATCAATGCAGATGATGCAAGAAGATGCTACAAACTATGCAACATATTGCTGCTGGCTACAAAAAAATTAGTACCCATTAAATACATATAAAACACAATCTTTTGACTGGATTTGTACACTAGTATCTTATAGACAACAGTCTCATGCTACAAATCCATATCTCAAAGTATCGTTGAAAACTCAAGAAATAACTGTACTGAAACATCATCACAGTCCAAGCTGTTGCCTGTAGATTCCTAGATTATAACACTGATCCCCCCCAAAATACAAGAACTACCTTTTTAATATGTTAATAATTTTTAATTGCTCATAATTTTCAGGCTACATGGAATGAAGTTTTCAAAATAAAGAGAATTAACAGGAGAAAACAAAATCATATGGGATCAAGATGAGATACACAATATCTTCCATTATCCTGTCTGCTACTAGAATTGTATTAAGAAGTCTTTCAAATCATTTCATATCCCAATACTCTTACCCAGTTCTAAAAAGCAATTACTTTATCAATCTGTATATTACTACAAGGAAAAAAATCAAGTCAAGTCAATGAGCATTTATTAAGTTCCTACTATTTACCACGCACTGCTCAGCACTGGGAATGCAAAGAAAAGCAAAAACAGTCACTGCCTGAAGGATCCCACAATCAAATGGGGAAGGTGACATGCAAAGAACTAGGTACAATCAAGAGATAGATAGGATAAGTTGGAGATAATCTCAGAGGGAAGGCTCTAACATTAAAGAGTACTGGGAAAGATCTCTTGTGGAGAGTAGGGATTTAGCTGAGACTTGAAGAAAACTAGAGACACTAGGAGGCAGAAATGAGAAGGAAGAGCATTCCAGGCGTATAGCTCAATATCTGAGGTCAGAAATGGAACATCATGTGTCACAATGAGGACACTAATACTGGAAAGTAGCATATGTGGAAGGTAACAAGGTGTCAATTAGAATGGTAGGAAGGGATCAGATTTTCAAAGACTTTAAGAATCAAACAGAATGTGATCATTGATCCTAAAGGAAATAGGGAGCCACTGGAGTTTATTGAATAGAGAAGTGACAAGGTCAAATCTGAGCTTTAAGAAGAACACTTTGGGGCACCTAGGTGGCACAGTGGATAAAGCACCGGCCCTGGATTCAGGAGGACCTGAGTTCAAATCCAGCATCAGACACTTAACACTTACTAGCTGTGTGACCCTGGGCAAGACACTTAACCCCAATTGCCTCCCTTTAAAAAAAAGAAGAAGAAGAAGAAGAAGAACACTTTGATAGCTAAGTAGAAGAAGGACAGAATGGAAAGAGATTTGAGTCAGGAAGGCCAACTAGAAGTCTGTTGTAATAGTCCAGGTGTGAAGTGAGGAGCATCTACATCAGTCATGGCAGTGACAGAGGAGAAAAATTCAGTGATTTTTTTCAGTTTTTAATCTTCAGATCATTTTACAGATGAGGCAACTGAGGCAGAGGGTTAAGTGACTTTCCAAGAGTAGAGTCTGAGGCCAGATTGGAACTCAGGAACATAAGTGTTCCTGATGCTACACTTGGCACTCTAGCCACTGCCCCCCACCTGGCTACTCCAGAGGAGAAAAGTGATCCTATAAAAGAGATGTTGCAAAGATAGAATCAACAGGATTTGGGAACAGATTGGATATTGGAGAAGGGAGAGTAGTGAGATAAAGTGAAGAATCAAGGATGGCATTTAGATTGTGATCCTGGATAACTGGGAGGTTGGTGGGGTACTCAACAGTAATAGGGAAGTTACTAAGGGAGCTGAGGTCAGGAGAAAAAATTATTCAATTTTGGCCATGTTGAGTCTAAAATGTCCATGGGACACAAAGTTTGAGATATCCAATAAGCAGTTGGATATGCAATACTGGATGTCAGGAGAGAGGGATTAACATTAAAATTGGATAGCCATTTGTCTTGGATACATTTCTATCTGAATTTCATGGAAAAAGATGAGAACCAGACAATAATAATGATAATTTAAAATATCAGCAGCTCATATTTATATGATGCTTTTTCTCATGTAAAGAAACCTGCCAAAGGGAGATTTTAAGGGCCATTGACTATAGTTAGGGTTAATTCAGCCTATTGTCAGAAAGGCATTCTAGTTTGCCTCTAGTCTACCAGAGCTTACATTCTGCACAGCTATAGTCCTCAGAAACTGAGAGTGACCTCCACCCCACAATAAGATATTAGGAGAGGACTTTAGTGAATTCCACCTCACTTTGAACCTTCCAAAATAGTAAGTAATGCAAGTATCATTATCCCAATTTTACATGTGAAAAGTATGTCAAAAGAAGAAATGGGAAGAGCTATAGAATTCTGTTTATTCAATATTGCAACTGTGACAGCCTCAGTTTCCTTATCTGTAATATAGAGGACATAACAATCAAATTTATCTCACTGGATCAAATCGAATAACGTACTTAAAAACACTTTTCCGGGGCAGCTAGGTGGCGCAGTGGATAGAGCACCGGCCCTGGAGTCAGGAGTACCTGGGTTCAAATCCGACCTCAGACACTTAACACTTACTAGCTGTATGACCCTGGGCAAGTCACTTGACCCCAATTGCCTCACTAAAAAAAAAAAAAAAAAAAAAAAGAAGCAGGGACCTTTGTTCCTTTAAAAAAAAAACACTTTTCAATGCTTAAAGTTCTATGCGAGCGTTATCCATCATTATTCATTCATTCAATGAACAAATTTATGGGATACCTTTTATGTGATAGATGTCGTAAGGGATGAAGAATTATCCAAAGTCATACAAAAGTATCTCTCAGCCACAGATGATGTACCACTGAAGGCTTGCACATACTCTGGCAGGAGCAGCTAGAGGCCTAAACTAGCATAAAGAGAATGCAGCTAGGCCCAGTGTGCTAACTCCCTACAATACTGCCTACCTACCTGGATGTGCCTCCCTCTATCTGCAATTTCCATCCCCTGCCCTTCCTCAAGATAGAGGAAGCACTAGACCATCCCAACACTACACAACCCCCCCAGAAACTATGCCAACATCCCTCTGATTATGGTACTGCTCTTCTAGGCTACTTTCTCTCTACAGTAATATATGGAGTCTCCATATAATTAAGAGCTAGGCTTTCTAGGGAACCAGCATCACCTTTTCCTGGTGAGACTAGCCTAGAGGTTAGGCTATCTTCTTGATCTCCACCCCCACCCCTCCCCCGCCAGCTGTTCATTATTCTCTACATTACTCCCCCCTTCTTGAACCCCCTCCTCTCCACTAGGGGACAATTCTTAGATACACGTGAGATAGCAATGAGACCATCACATTTGTTTAGCTGAATTTTGCCAATACACACTCCTCCCTCCACTAAACCAAAGGTGAACTGAGCCATGAAAAAGTTAACACCAGTCTCTTGAGTTTACAAACATTAATTTAAAAACAACAACAACTTCTCTCATTCCAAAAAAAGGATAAATTTTATTTGTCTGACATCTAAAAGCTAGGCTTGGTGTCTCAGTATTGAATCCTTATAGCAAGTCATTTCCTGAAAGTTACAAAGAAGAACTGGAAATGAAAAAAACTGTGGCTTCTTTCCTTTAAAATCCATATTTGAAAAAAATAAATGTTTATTTATGAAGAGTAGGCTCTCTAAGAAACACTTAGCCCAGGGCCTGGATTCAAGTCTTAATTAAATTCACCAAGTGACCACAGCAAGCAGAAGACCTCCCATTTACATGGGACCAAGATCTGTATTAAAATTTTCCAGCAGTTAAGTAAATATGAATTATCCCTCTCCTCCATAGTAGGTAGCTTCCCAAAAGTCTTTAGTGTACAAATTTTGGCCAAAATAAATACTATGCATTAACCCTGCCAACACATAGTTCAGCAGAGAGAGAAACCATGAAATACTTTTTCTCTCATTCTCCCTTGGCACTTCCCTAGATTTATGGGAAAAATATAGAACTGTTTTCATGGTCTCCAATAATGGGGCATGGAACAAAGCATCTAAGATGTAAGTTCAAGAAAGGGAGTTCCTGGCTCTGTCTTTTAACATCTGTGCCATTTTTGTTTGAGGATCTAGTTCCCCTAATCCCGGGCCTGAACTTTGACTAAAAAAGCCTTCAAAGCTTTCTTTCTTCAGACGGGGAGATTGCTTGAATTCAGTTGGAGCTTTCTGCTCTGAGTAAAATCTACTACAAGTGCAGTGAATAAAAACATGGGGTTGAGAAAGGCAAGGTTATCTTCTTTTGCATTTGAGGAAAAAACCTATATAATGGAATGAGCAATAGAATGAAAGTTGGAAGGCATGGTTCTAGTCTACATCCTGCCATGAACTTACTCTGTGGCTTTGGGCAAGTTGCTCCCCCTCTACGGGCCTTACTTTCCTGATATGTAAAATAAGGAAGGTGGACTAGAGGAAATTTAAGATTCTAACATTGTAAGATTCTAGAAAACCCTAGGTAGGATAGTTTTACAACACTTATAAATGCACCTCTGTTCAGCTACCATATACAAGCCTGGAGATCCAATTCTGGATTTTAAAATAAGATATGGAATAATAGCTAGTACCAAGCTCCAACTCATCCTAAGCAATCTAAAAATGTCACACATTGAATTATTTTTTTAAAGTAACAAACATTTTTATTTATAGTTTTAAGTTCCAATTTTTATCCCTCTTTCCCTTCCTCCCCTCCATACCTCCCTAAGGCAGTAAGTAATCGAATATGGGTTATACATATACAATTATGTTAAAACATTACCATATTAGTCCTTTTGTACCAAAAATTTGAATAAAAGAAGAAAAATGAATGAAAGTGAAAAACAGCATGCTTCAGTCTGTTCCATCAATATCAGTTCTTTCTTTGGGGATGGATAGTATGTTTCATCAATAGTCCTTTGTCACCCATTGAATTATCCAGATAATTGATTCATCTTCCACTTCTCTTGTCTTACATAGACCTCATCACCCTAAGGAAAGCTCAGAGTTCCATCTGACTCCCAAACTTGGGATAGTCTATATGTCCCCAAACTCATATATCCAATGACTCTACTTTGGTGGGTGATTATGTATTGAAAATGCTTTTTTTTTCCTTGAACTTAAAAACCAAATCTGTTCCTTTTTTGTGGTGAGTCATAAGGGGATGCCCCCAAACAATACTCAGAATATATATTGTATCACTATACAAATCCTTTCTCATAATTTTCCTTCAGTTAATGACTTTTATTTATGCATTTTATATAATAATCATTTCCCACTATGCCTCAATTAGATCATCTCTTGTAACAAAGAAAAATTTAAATATAACCTAACCAACTAAACAGTTGTCACTGCCATTGGATGCACCATCAAATACTCTTAGTCCTTCCCTCCTATTCCTATAATTTTGAAACTTCTACAGCCTTGTCTTTTCCCCATTCTGAACCCCAGACACCCAACATTGCCTAATACCTATGTTCGAGTCCATTTGTTTTAGATTAAATTCCCTAACAGGGAATCCAAACACTCAGAATCAGCATTCACTTTGTGATTTGTCACAAGGTCCCCAAACAGAACAAAAGTCAGCAATAATGGCTGGCATTTGGTTAATGATAATAATAACCATAGAAATCATAGCTAACCTCCATCCAGGGTGTCATTTTAAGATGTAATAGCTTAAAACTTAAGCCTTAGTAGCTAAAATTTTGGGGACACCCTATGTCACTCTTTGAAGTTAGCAAAGCACTTTCTATTATTGTATCTTAGCTGCAACCTTACTTAATCTTGTGAGGTGCAAGTATTCATAGCCTCCTTTTACAGGAAACTGAGGCTAAGAGTTTAAATGACTTGGTTAGGGACAAACAACCAATAAGTTTCACAGACAGACTCCAGGCCCAGAATGCTTTCCACTCCTCCATGTTGCCTATACAAGGCTTATGCATACAGGCTCTTTAGCTATTCACATCACTATACATTTCCTTCCCCCTTTATCCAGTCTTTCTAAAGAGTTACTGTTGTAACATAAAGTACTGGTCTACTGACTATGCATGGCCTACCTTTGGACCTGCTCTAGACACAACTGTAAAGTCAGCAGTGCTTGTTACCTCTGACCCACCAGAGCCATGTTCAATCCCTCCCATCTCACTGGTAATGTTCTTTAGTCCTCATGGCAGTTATATAAAATGGATGCAAATGGGGCATGATATAGTATAGATCACACAGAAAGCATTCCTGGAAGCTGAGGAATTCAACCTGAAACTTAATTCATTCCATTCCATTCTTATCAAGCATCCACTGACATCTCAAAATACTGAACTCAGACTAGAGTCCTAGCCTGCTAGAATGTACTCTACCTGCCTGGACACATAGTCCTCTTTGTGTCAATCAATTAACAGTCTAAGGCCCTCCTCCAAGCAGAATGGCAGAAAGTAAATTTCCTACCACTTCCCAAGAAAACTGACTGATAGGACTAAGTATTAAAGGGGAGAAAGCATGACTCTTACTAAGAACACCCAATTTCATTGATTTTTGTCTATTTTAAAAGTCTCATCTTCCTGAGATGCTGTGATTATTTTATAGGAAAAACTGATTTGAGAAAGAAAGAAAGAAAGAAAGAAAGAAAGAAAGAAAGGAAGGAAGGAAGGAAGGAAGGAAGGAAGGAAGGAAGGAAGGAAGGAAGGAAGGAAGGAAGGAAGGAAGGAAGGAAGGAAGGAAGGAAGGAAGGAGGGAGGGAAAGACAGGGAGGGGGAGGGAGAGAGGGAGAGAGGAAGAAATGAAGGAAGAAATGAAGGAAGGAAGGAAGCAAAGCAAGATAAAGAAGTAGATAAAATGTTGGAGTTGGAGTTGGAGTCAGGAAGACCTGAGTTCAAACTTGGCCTCAGACACTAGCTATTTAACCCTGATCAAGTCACTCAACTTCTTTCAATCTCAATTTCCTCATCAGTAAATGGTTGCTGTGAGGATCAAATGAGATCATATTTGTAAAGTGTTTTGCAAACTTTAAGCATTATATGCTTCAATAGTTATTATTATTATCAAATTCTATACAATATTCAAATTGTTTTGTGTTTTTAAGTTCATGAATTTTAAAAATGATTATGTTAAGACTAATATGAAAAAATGTCCTACTTAGAAGATGAGTTGATTAAGAAACACTTTTGGCTGGAAAGGGGAGGTTCACAATTTACTCATTTTTTGTTTTGTTTTGTTTTGTTTTGTTTTGTTTTTGGTGAGGCAATTGGGGTTAAGTGACTTTCCCAGGGTCACACAGCTAGTTGAGTGTTAAGTGTCTGAGACCATATTTGAACTCAGGTCCTCCTGACTCTAGGGCCAGTGCTCTATCCACTGTGCCACCTAGCTGCCCCCACAATTTATTAATTTTTAATAAGAAAAAACCCCAAAACATTGGTCAGGTCAAAAGGCTAATTAAATATAACTTACCAAATTACTCTGATACTTCAATACTTTAAAATTATTCAGAAAAACATAATTCTTAATAATAATTTCTACTAGTTAAAATTTAATAATATTTAATGGTAATTACATTCAAAAATTTCACTGGTTCTTTCATTAACTCATTAAACTCATTGTTTTTCAACCAAATAAAAATAATTGCGATAATATTGTTCTAAATGTGGATTTCGAACTCATTCTGCACTGTTTGTTGCCAGTCCATTTGTAAACGGACTGTTTTCTGCATCAGGACCTTCACAAACTGTCAGCTAGAAATGCATTCCTGGGACTCAGGTCCTAGAGATGAAATAGCTGTAATCTAACTGCTCTGTATGAAATGAATTAATTAAAAAGTGAAAAGAAGCACTTTACATTCAGTCAAGGGAAAGAAGAACATACTAACTGTCCCTACCCTCTTCTTCTGCCTCGCTCTAGCTCTCAAGACTCTTTCTGAGTAGTTTTGACAGGGAACTTGACAGCTTAGGTGGGTTTTCTTTAGGTAGTTGGGATGTTTGAGATGTGGAGGGATAAGGGGGAGTTGAATTGTAATTGCTACTTGAAGACAGGACAAAAGAAGTGTAAAGAACTCAGTCATACCTCGGCTTAGCTTTCCCTTTTCCTGCTGCAGTGCAAATGGCACATGGTCAAGGTCTTTAAAGAATTATTGTTACAGGGAAGGAACACTGGAGCAGAATTGTTTGTGGTATAGAAATTCATCATCCCTTTCTCAGGATGGTTTCATTGGCATCCCTGATCTCATAGGCCCCCCCACCCCGTGGCTCTATCACACATTTTGCCACTAGGTTATATTCAGTTTGACTTTTCAAAATCTGCTCACCAGAGCTGTTTTCTAAATCCTTATCTCAGAATGATAGTCTCAACAAGATTCTAAGTTCCCAGAGGGCAGGATCTAAGCCTTATTCTCCTTACCCCTGCCCCTACCCCTAGGCACCAAACTGACTGCTAGGTATATATTAAGAGCTAAAAAACAAACAAACAAACAAACAACCCTGAATAATTGGATTTAGAGCTGGGAAAAATGAGAGAAATTATCCAGTCTAGATTGGGAAACTGAATCAGAGAAGGGATGTAACTTGCCCTAGGTCACATAAATAATCACATAAATAATCGAAGCAGGAGAGGCAGAGCTTGAACCCAGATCTTTTGCTTATAATGCAGGCCTCTCACCTCTATACTAGAGTGGCCTCCTGCCACAGCTGCCTTCCACCATCCACAGTCAGGGACATGGCTTTGGCTTTGTGATACAGAATCCCTTCTTGCAATTCTATTCACTGTAATAGGATTTTCCCTGCTGTAAATCTGGAGGCCTGGCTATGTAATGGAAAAACATACCAACCAGCAGTCGCAGCCTTACTCAACACTCAGTGAATGCAAGTGGGGACGACTATTTCTGGCACCTGAGAAGTGAAGGAAGGAAATAATGAATATGATTACCACTAAACACCCTCTCTGAAAGAGACTATTAACACCATGTAATCAATCTGAAAAAAACACACAATTGTACTTTTGGTACCTAAACCATAGTGGTTTAAGCTAAATAATACTTGTCATATACATATCCACACAGTCCCCCTAATGTGCTTATGTAAATATTTAATCTTCATTATTTGCATTGCGTGGGGATTTCTTTTTCCTTCTTCCTCCATTCACAGTATTTTCTCTTTATTCCCACCTCCTTGCCCTTTCTCCCACCCTCTCAGCCACTGGAGGGTAGGGGTTGCTCTAGTCACTCTTTCCACTGGAACAGCTATATGGACAGTGGAGGGCAGTTGTTGCAGGTTTGGGGATTGATCTGTCTAAATGTAATTCCATTCAATTGCACATAAATTTAAAAGGAGCAAGGCACATGTAAAGCCCAGAGCTAAGCTTTGTGCTAGTCAGACAGGATGAATAATTTGGAGGAGAATAAAATACCCCAAAGATGCCAGATTCTATATTCCATTCAACAAATATGTAATGCAAGTCTACTATGTGCAGGATACAGTGCTAGACCTGGGGAAGAGGCAACATTCAGGTTATTTCAATGCAATGGACACCCCCTTTCCTGTCTCTCCAAAAGCTACAGATACTAAAAGATGAATAATACCTGTGCTATATGGGATAAACAAGCCAGTGTAAAGGCTGGCATCTAAACTCTACAAGTGAGAGAAAAGCAACATATCAACTGGCTAATAACCACTAGTGAATTATTTACCTTGAAGTTTATTTTTAAGCCCTGCTTTTATACTCTGGTTGACATTTTCACCTACTCTGTTTAATTCAGTCCAGTTGAATTCAGTAAACATTTACTATGTCCCCATTAAGTATAGATAATAAGGATACTAGGGTGAATGTCCTCAAAAAGCTTATAGTCTGTTGAGGATAGTAGGGGTGGGGTGGGGTGGGGTGGGGTGGGGTGTGAGAGAGAGAGAGAGAGAGAGAGAGAGAGAGAGAGAGAGATGCAGAAGGATTTAATGTAAGATAAAGTGTGATAAGGAAAAAGGAAAGGTCCCAAATTGGACCTAGTGGAGAATGAAGGATTGCCTGAGGGTAGGAAGGGGAGTGGTGATTGGGCCTCAGGGGTAGTAGTGGTTGTTGGAGAATCCAGCTAGTAAGGCTTCTCTGGGGAGGAGGAGCTTGAGCAGATCCTTGAAGAAAGAGGGCATCTTAATAAGCAGAAATGAGGAAGGATTGTAAAGGGCAATAGCTACACTACAAAGATGCACAGATGAAGAAGATGGCACATGCAATTGGAGGAATAGCTTAAATTCTTAGTTTAGGCTTACTAGTGCACATAGACTCTAGTGGGGAAAAATGAAGAGCTTGAACATTTAAACATTCAATTTTAGTTCATTCTCCTTTCTGTTGGGGCATCAGTCTGGGACCTAGGTCATGGAGTTCCTTTTACTTATCCCAACTCAGGGCTTTATTTTCATTCTTAAAAGTTACATTTATGAAATAGATACTATCCCAATATTGGCATTGATGTTGCTTCTACACTAGAATGCCCTCTTTCTCTTTGTATGATGTGAGCCAGTGAGGCCTCACAATTAGAGCAGAGAGGTCACCTCTGCTTAGCCTGCCATTTTGCTTCATTCTGAAGTAAGACCATTCTGGAACAAGACCAGAAAAGTGGATAATTTTCCAACTTCTTATTATGTTGTTCTTTGGGGTCCTTTCATTATTCTATGGGAAAAGTACAACAAATATTTTAAAAAATAGTAATGCAAAGCACACAACAAAATCAAATTCAAGTGATTCGTAGATTCTTGACATTTTTGTTCATTTTTAGTATGATAATAAAGAAATTTATATCTTTTTTATTATTACCCAATGAAATGATTTCATTTTCCCCCATTTTTAGTCAAATTTAATTGAATTTGACAAATGTTATTAGGTACTTACATTAACTACAATGACCTTGGACAAATCCTACCTTCCAGGTATCTTACACCTTACTCTGTTCTCTTTAATCTAGTGACAGTGGCCTCCTGGCTTTTCAAGGAATAAGATACTCCATCTCTTGACTCCAGGCATTTTTTCTGGTTCCCCTATGCCTGGAACACTCCCTCTTAACTCTGCCTACTGACCTCCCAGGCTTTCTTTAAATCACTTTCTTGAAATAAAATTCCATCTTTTACTAGAAGCCTTCCCCAAACCCCTCTTGATTCTAGCACCTTCCTTCTGTTAATTAGTCCCTATTTATCCTGGATATAGCTTGCTTTGTATATATTTATTCGAATGCACTCTCCCCCATTGAACTGTGTAATCCTTGAAGACAGGGATGGTCTTTTGCCTCTTTTTGTATCCCCAGTGCTGATCTCAGTGCCTGACACACAGTAGGTACTTAATAAATGTGTATTGATTAATTGGTACTGAGGATTCAAAGAATAAATAAAAATACTATTCTCAAGGATCTCTTCTCTAAAGTAAAGAAATGTAACATTGATCCCAAAGTTTTCTTCTATCTCTAAATTTTATGATCTTACCATCTAGTACTAGGCTATGGCATGGAAACAAATAAGCATTATACAATATGAAATAAAATGTGATGGGTGTAAGGGAGAAATCCAAACCAAGAACTCTGGAGGAATTTGTAAAGGTATTGATGACATGGATGGATCCAAGGAGACTTCATGGAGAAGGAGGCAAGCAAACTCAGCTTTAAAGAGAAAGAGTTCAGTGTGTACAGATAGATGAACAGGTTGTGCTTTCCAGACTAGAGGGGTGGGCTGCACAAATATGCAGGTGGGAGAGGTTGAGGAACAGCTAGCATTGAATGCTTGTAGCCTGAAATAAGTCTGGAAATGCAGATTGGATCAAATGACATAGACTTGTAAAATCTCAGTGTCTTTTATTAATTTTCTTTAAAGAGTAGTGGATTTGTTGGAATATTAATTTAAAACGGGTAAAATTTCGTTGAACTCACTGGGGACAGAAAGCCTCCCACCCCACACACACACTTTTTTTTTCCCCAAGGCCCTCCTGTTACAGCTGCTAAGACATGTTTTTCTGTTACTTTACAGTGATGTGGAATTCCAAGGAGAACTTCTGCCTGGTTTATTTGTAATTGTTGACCTCGGAGGACCGATGTTTGCATCTGTTTATTAAATTGCAAGCTCAGCTGTGAAAATGCTCTTTACTGAGTGGTTTTATTGCCCCAGCCATGCGGGAACTGAGCTGAACACAAACATGACAACTATTTTTCTTTGTAGCAAAACCCCCGTAGTCTAAGGCCACTGAAACAACGTGAAACTGGGTTTGTTTGTTTATGAGATCTGATTCATTCATTACTTGGGTGAGGAGCTGTGAAATGTAGGTCTCACATTCCACTGGACAATAACCACACCAGCTTGAACTCATTTGGAGGTGTGATATTCCGTTCAAAAGAAGGCTGTTAATTTTATTGACCAAATTTGAAAAGTAGGACCTCAGATATTGAGAAGAGCCCTTGGAATAGGATTGAGTTTTGCTGCTCTTCTCAAGGGAAAGTGGTTGGAATTTTTTCTTACAAGGACACTTCAAAATTTTAAATTTCAGCACTGACCCTAGGCTGTTTGGAGAACCCTATTCTGAATTAGTATTTCCTTTTCTCATCCTTTAGAACCTTATAGAACAGACTTGGCTTTAAACCTTGCAACAAATTGTTCCTGAACTAGCCATCTCTTTTTTGTAAGTTATGAATTGCCTTCCCCAGTGAATGAACAACTCATTAAGCAGAGGCTAAAAGTTTCAGAACAACATCCTCTTAGTGGCTTCTCCGAACCCCCCACCCCCCCTGCCATAGTGATGAGCTAGCCTCTTAAAGGAGGAGCAGCAGAGCAATAGCATTTAAGGGGGAAAACGGGAGGGGAGGAGGTATTGAAGGAAAAAAGGGGAAAAATATTGCACCTTGAATGTTGATACCAAAAGAGTCACAGGGCATAATTCCCCCAAAGAAAATTGAGTATACTTTTAACTCAGAAAATCCTCAATTTTATTTAACTCCCTTGGGTACATACAATTGCCTACCTTCAAATCACTTCTTTAGGCCAGGTTTGAGTGTGCAAAATAAAGAAAAATTAAAGGGATTCATCAGTAGAGCTGAAGCCAGAGGTTTCTTTAGGGTTGTTTACCAAAGCCAGCATTGCAGTTGTCCACAGAAAAGGGGACATGGTGGTGCAGAAACAGCTGAGTGTCAATATTTGGATATTGAGAGTGCCTGATTTATAATTGTTCAGCCTTTCCTCTGAAACAGGCTTTGAAATGTACATTTTTCCCCCTCCAGTTCTCATCCAGGGCCTTCTTTTCTTAGGGGAAGGGATATTTATGGAGACTTTCTCCAGGGAAAGAAAGAGGACAAGTTCAGAATATTGAACAATGCGATATGAAAAAAAAATGTAAACCATGTTACAAAAGCTCTGTCGTCAAGAAATTTTATTGTGAGTGAATTGTAAGAACCATCTGGGCCCTCTTTTAATGATTCAGGGGCCTCTCTGTGGATGGTACAGATGCTTCCATTGTTGTTGGTACGATCTTGTAAATAGTTAAAATATTTACCAAGGCACCTCTGAGCTGAAGCTATCCCATTTTATTATTTATACCTTTTCAGAGGGACAAAAATGGAGGTGTCCACTAAATGTGATGGATTAGGCTTATAAACAGCCATTATTGCCATCAAACCTCACATGTCAGCTTCTCCTTTTGTGCCTGTGCATTTCTAAGCTAACCAGTGATCCATGCATAAGATAGAAGGTTAAGAATGTGTAGGGAGAAAGAACGGTTGACTCCAAGCAAGATGTATCTTCTGCTGATTAGAAATACGGCTGTAGAAAAGGGGAAAGCAGGGATAGAGGGGAAGAAAATAAGGGGGGTGGGGTGGGTGGAAGAAGGAGGACTTGAGAGTTTGAGTATATCAGAAAAAAAAAAAAGGAGGAGGAGGTCCAGAAGGGGAGGCTACATGATGCTCTCTATTTCTTTTCTCACAATCTGCTGTGGAGAACCTGCAAGTCACTCACTACCTGGCGGGGTCCCTTTGCATTTTCTGTAACTGGCTGCAGCTGCCTTTTGTTTTCCCAAGATAAAAATCAGGAAATGCAAAAATTAAATAGGACCTGAGAAATGGAAGCCTGGGCTTTGGGTAAGAGCTGAGAGGGGTGAGCAGCCAGCCCACTTCACAACTTGTTGACAGAATGAGAGAACATCTTGCCATAATTAAGAAAGTCATAAAAAAAAAAAGGGGGGGGGGTGGAGAACAAACAAAATCTGAGTTACCAGTTATCACTCTTAATAGCTTGAAAGCTAAGGTTAGGGATAGTTCTGAAAATAAAAGGAAAATCATTGACTAAGATAAATGACTTTTTAAAAAAAGTTTACTACTTTATCATTCAGGATTTGAGGCATTCTCATTCAAATTAAAAGTGGGGGGGGGAGAATTTCCATTTTCTATAAGAATCTTCAGTGTATATTCTACATTTGGCCCAACCCTTATGTATGCATGCATGCTGAAAAAGTAATGTTGTTTCTTTCATTTCAAATTTCTTCTATTTCTTTCAGTTTCTTTTGCTTGAGGGGGAAAAAAAAGTGCTTATTTATTCGGGTGATGTGGCAGGCTCAGTACACAAACCATGCACTTTCTATTCTTAAAAGGCAATTGGTTTCCTCTCAAACTCTTAAATTAGCAGGCAAGGGGCTTAGCTCACTGTTGTTTTGGAAATCTCCAGAAAGGATCAGAGAGTGGAGCAGCCAATAAATTTTTTTTATTATTATTATAATGTCTCTGTATTTAGAGGAAAATTTTGTGTTTGGTAAAAAATGCTTGCAAGTTCTTTCCACTGGGGATTTAACTGAGTAACCTGGGGGCTCATTTTAATACTTTTTAGGGAGAGACTTTTTTTTTTTTAATATACCTGATAGCCGAATGGAAATATACAATGAGTTCCCCTTTTCTGCAAGGGAAGCAAAAGAGGGAAATCCACCCAAAAATTTGTTATTAGGAAGTAGAGAATAAGAGCACTGATGGCAAAACAAAACAAAACAAAACTTTGTAAAACTTCCTAACCAGACTGGGGAGACCTAAGACTGCAGGTTTGCTGCCATCTTTAATCTGTTCCTGAAATACAGTCTTATACAATTTTTGTCTGGGACCAGACTGCAGTCTGCCACATTAGTATGCTGGTGCCTTGACTGTTTTGCCTCTATAAATACTAGAATCTGAATTGTGCCACAGTTATGGCTAGAGTCCAGATTTTAGTTGCCACTCCCATTGGAGAAATACACACACACACACACACACACACACACACACACACACTCCCTCTCTACAATGCTTCAATCATTGCACTCCACTCACCATGATTACTAGCAGACTGGGTTAGGAAAATTTATTTGATCAGGTGGATGCAAGGCTGTATGTAGATTTTCAGTTGGGGTCCACCCTAATAACTCAATGAACCAAGCTCTTAATAAAGGGGGCAATTTTTTTTTCTTCAGTCAACACTCACAGGTGTTTAGACACAAAAAGAAAGCCACACTGCTGCTTGGTTGTACATCACAGAAGACAAATGTAGTGGGTAGACAGATCTCAGATCCCTTATCTGATTTATGAGTCAATCTGAATTTAGTAACTTGGACAAAGCTAATTTAACTAACTGGGGGAACACATTCCAGATCATCAGAGATTTCTACAAAGTATAGAATCATTGATTTAGAATAGGCAATAGACAATCTACTACCACACACTCATGAGACAAAGGAAGAAGAATCTCAGGCTCAGGGAATTTGACATAGGAATATTGTGTGTGTTATTTATGAACCAATCAATTAAGCATTAACGCCTATTTAATATACATATATGCATATGTATATTTATAGAACCATACGCATCATTCCTATAGAACATGCTATCTATATAACATCCTGCTTGAACACAGCTCATAATTTTATAGATTTGTGTATAACACAAATCCTATTTCCTCTGTTCCCTTATTCCCACCCTGCACCCCTGCTCCCTCCACAAAAAAAAAAAAAAATCCCACCACTCCCACAATACAACTCCATCCAAGAAAGGTTTGCTATAGCACAAATGTGGATGTTAGTCCTGTTCCCTGGCAGCAGCTTTGTAAAGGAAGGGCTCTTATTTTCTTTATATAATGCAGAGAGTTCTATTCATACTCTTTTATACTTTTTTTCTCTCTTCTTCCATCTGCTCTAGGAGCTGCAGAATGACACAAGGAGGAAAAGATAGCAGTAGAACCAACCTGGACTCTGTCAGCATTCCCCACCCCAAAGGCTTGTAGCTAATTGACTTCTCTTCCTATGATCAACTCTCCCAGACTTTAAGGCTGATGGCAAGAGGCCACACAACTGTTTTGGACAGGAGGTAACTAACCCTATTGCTTCTGAAAGGAAACAGAATTTCAGTCTATGGGATGCCATTGTTGGAGCTAACTCTGCTTATCAGTGAACTGAAGGCAATAACTCCTGTCTGAGAGGTGGACACAATGCCAGCCTCTGAGTCAAGAAAACCTAGGTTCAAGTCCCTGGGATAGTCATCTATCCTCTAAGTCTTTTCTCCCTTCACCCAGCAGCTCTCTATGGGAATAGATGAGAGAATAATTGTTCATCTGTGTCTCTACAGTTCCCTATACTAGATTATACCTCAGGCCTGAACAAATAAAAAACTTACCCCATGGTATATTGTGACACTCAAATAGGATCATGTACATAAAGTACTTTGCAAATGTTAAGGTAGAGTGTGACAATGTCTAGAGAGAGACAGTCTCTTTGGAGGAACCCAATTCAGATTCTACCTTTGACACATACTGGTCACAAGAGCCTGAACAAATCATTTAACCTTTCAGTGACCCAGGCAACTCTCTGAGACTAGCATAAGTTGCTAATCTGCTTTGGTAGAGAGTTTTCCCACTGGGAGCTCCCTATTGATAGAATCTCAGGTCCAGGCAAAAACAATAAATATCAGCTATCAGTAGTATTGTTTTCTTTATGATTTTTTTTTTCAGTGAAAACCTGGACAAGTAGTTCTTAGCATCAAGATTTTTAATATTAGATTCGCCGAGATGGTGGACAGTGTGGAAATCAAAGAATATGGAGGTCAGAATTTAACAGCCTAACAAAGCCCCAATAATTCCTTGCTCCTTACAGGGAGGTAAGAGAGAGAGTGCGTGATCAGGAGGGGCTTAGAATGCAGTTGTTAAGAAAGACCCTAAGGAAAACAAAGGGGTTATTCCCTACTGCTCCCTTTGAAATCACTTACCCTAATACTTCTAACTTGGAAAGGTAATGAAGGCCGTCTTGAAAGCTGCATGGCAACAGAACCAAAAATTGAGCTTTGGCAAAAACCGTTTCTAATTTAGAGACCACCCAGGTGTAGGCTGATTCTTCCTCATTTTGGGGTCCCTGCCTCTTGCTTTCCAGGGAGAAAAGAAACAGATGTGATGCCCATTCATACTTAATGGAAGGGGGTTGGGGTAGGGGATCTGGTAATGAATGTAGTGGTGCATTACCTATTCAGTTTATTTAGGGCATATCATCCTGGCTGTCTTAGCCCATGAGCTCTATTATAATGAATAATATCCCAAGTGAGAATGTGTGCATTTGTTTTCCTCAGAGGGCCAGGGCAGCCCCATGTGACCTCCAAAGTGATGGCATCACCAAGCTCTAAACTCCTGCAGGTGATAGGGATGTGGGGGAGCTCCAGTGCTAGATGTGAAATGGAGTCATGAAGTTTGGGCGGACTGATTTGAAGAGATTCTGTTGCCCTGAGGATGTCAGCAGTTTGGCTGACTAGGAAGACCCAGCAGCCTCTAGCCTTTAGCTGAGGTAGCTCAGTTCATCCTGAACAATTGGGGGGGGGGAGGGAGAAAAAGAAAGAGAAAGGGGATGGAGGGAAGCCCCGTTATAACAAATCCTCCACTTTTGTCTTTCCCTCGGCTACAGATCATGGTCTGGCTAGTTATTCAGACCTCTGGTTCCCCTTCTGTGATTCTTTCTGGTTATGAGTCAATGATCATACAAGTGATGTGCGCATTTACTGAAAGGAGAAGGATTTTGTAAGTGCCTAAGCTTTGATGCTTTTTCTGCTACATCCTGGATGCCTGAAAGGCTGGGGTTGGGGTGGGGGGAGGAATCTAAAGGGAGAAAAGGAGAAAATGTTGTTTTTTTAAATATGCCTGGTTTATAATCTTGTAGGTATCAGTGACTAATATCTCATGTAGACAAAAGCTAGTTAAAAACTGACGAGATAAGCAGGCTCCCTCTGTGACTCATCTTCCCAAAGAATAATGGAAATAGAGCCCGTGTTTATGAGAGAACTGATGTGCAAATAGCAGTGTCCATGAAGCTGGGGTTAATTACAGGAAGGACTTTCATGGTAATTGCTGATAAACAACACTTGTCTGCCTGTGAGTCCCCCATCACTCTCAGACTCGGAAGTCAGCTCCCAGCAATTTGAATAGGTTCCCCAAACACTCACCCGGGAGGCAGCTGGCTGCCTCAATCCCAAAATGGGCCATAACCAGGAAGGCTGAGCCTGGTTGGCAGGAGGAGATGGGGGATTTACATTTGCACTCTAATTTTAGATACAGACTCTGATCCCCCTCCCCATTTCCTACCTCCAAAAGGGCCACAAGAGCCATCTAGCTACTTATGAGGAGGTAATTGTAAAGGTGGCTTTTATCTTTGTTGTTTGGGTTTTGTTTGAAGGCGGTAGGAAAACTCACCACCATCTCAACAGGCATCCAAGAATCTCCCACGAAAATAGAACCCCCCCCCCAGACACACTCAACCACCTAGACAGGTAATAAATAATCTGGCCTTGGAAGGCAATGGAGGGGGTAAGGAGGCAAAGGGGTCTCTAAGTTATGCTGTGAAAGTTTATATTTCCCTGTGATATTCAGGAAAGAAGATTTTAGTTGTTGAAGGATGTCCTCTTCAGGAGATTAAAAGTAGATTAAAAGTACCAGTGTAAGTGAAACCATGGCAATTAAGCCCAGAAACATTGCTTCCAGGGGATCTTGGCAACTGGAGTGTCCCTGTTTCTGAGTTGGTGGGGGAGCATTTAGAAAATATAATCAAGAAAAAGCTGCTTTTTTTTTTTAAGCCATCAAGAGCAGATACATTTTTATTTCATGCAGTAGACAAAGAAACATGTTCCTCAAAGCATTTTGGGCACCGTATGCTAGCCTCCTCTGCCCCTTATAGAGAAATTCCAAAATATTTGTCATCTGGGAACCTGCAGGAGGCCCTCCAACTGGATAGGATCTTTCTCTAACCCTCCCTCTACATTTCTTAAATTAATTAAGTGAAATAGAGGTCGAGCCACCACCAACAGACTTAGAACCACAAGTCTAAAGCTAGAAGAACTCATCCAAGTCATTTAGCCCAACAGCCTCATTTTACACATGAAGCTCCAAGAGGTTAAATAGTTTATCTGAGGTCTCACAGGTTATAAGCAAGAGGGCCAGGATTTAAACTCAGATCCAGAAATACCCCAAGCTCCCTGCGCCTTCCACAGCACCATGCTCTATGGCCTGCATTGAGCATCATAAATCAGACTGTCAAGGCACAAAATCCAAAAAACTTTGGGGAGTTTTGTTGTCGTTGTTGCTGTTCATTAGTGAAAGGATGGGGAACAGGGTGAAGATGAGTAAAGATGAAGTTACATGTGATACAGGACCACTGAACTCTCAGTCTGGACTCCTGGATTCTAGAGCCTAGAGCCACCAATTTGCCTTAGGACCTTGATGATGAGGATGGATGGCCATTGACCCTCATCATCACCAAACACCAGGCCATCCACATAGTCAATGAGTGAGGATCAAATGAGAATATGGTAGGAATTATTTTGTTTCCTGACTTTGTTTTTGGTTAGCTTTAGGTATGTTTAAATTTAAAGTAAACGTCACATCGTAATCATTTTCTTATATGCCCCATCCTCTCCCTAAATTAAAGTTTCCTTTGTAATTACAAAAAAAAGCAAAAGCAAGTGACATAGCAACTGTCTGACAAGGTATGCAAAATTTATCATCTTTAGTCCTTTCCTCATTCCCACCACTGAAACTGAGAACTGCTTTCATTATCTGTTTTCCTTGAGCTAAGATTAATCATTACAATTAATGACAATTAATCAGAGCCCAGATGCCTTTCAGTCTTGTCTTTATTTACATTATTCTAGGCCTTGTGTATACTGTTTCCTCAGTTCTGTTGACTTCATTCTGTATCATCCAGATCTTTCCCATCATACTCTGAATTCCTCATATTTCTTGCAAAAGCACTTTTAAAAGAGCACATGTCAGGGGCTCCTTGTGATGGACTCAACCCCATTTTCCTGTGAGACCTCTCCTCCTCAGGGTCTGTCTTACTAAATGCTTAATAAATAATTATTCAATTGATAGTTAATTGGTTAGCTGATAAATATGAGTTATTGATTCCCAAGGGCTATCCAAAGTGGCACTCAAATATGCAGCAGGTATTTGGGGGCCACACTGGAAATTATGCTAAGAATGCACAGAGTTAGTATCCCCAATACCCCCAAGGACCTCAGCAATAAATGATACAATCCTAACCTCTGAAGTGCTTTAAAAATTTAAAATAAAATAAAATAAAACAATAACAAAAACTTGCCCAACCCTAGTCAGCAAAGAATAATTTCTGTCTAATGATGTTGATGATCTCTCTGGCAGTGGCTCTTGACTTAAGATCTGTGAACTTGTGTTTTATATAGAGAGATAGAGGTAGAGATAGAGATAGAGATTATAGAGATAGAGATAGGGAGATATATATAGATATATATATATACAGAGATATATATACATACACATATATGTGTATGTGTGTATATACATGTATATGCATCTATATGTATATGTACATGTATATTTAAATAACTGTATTTCCACATAATTGATTTCCTTTGAAATCCTATTTTTGTAACATTTAAAAACCTGATTTGGATTGTCAAAGAGGTCTATGACACGCAAAAAGTTGAAGAAGTCTTGATCTAGAGGGGCAAACTTATTGTTGCCTAAAAGGAAAATGGGAAGGCTACCAAGAAGATGGAAGGAGAACCAATCACAGAAATAAATGCAGAAAGAGGCACTGTATTATAGAGATAGACTTGGAGTCAAAAGACCACCTACATGCCTATCTGGCTGGGCAAGTCTCTCACCCTCACTGGGCCTTGGTTTACTTCTTGGAAAAAGTGAAGCAGATGACCTCCAAGGTCATCTGGCCCATTAGAGGAACACTATTAGGGGAACCTGGCCTATTAGGGAAATACTACCCACATGAGGTGTGTATGGAGGTCCCCCTTTCTTCCCCTGTTGTCAGATGCCCAGACAGGCAGGAATGGGGTAGAGAGAGAAGAGGAGAAAAAGAAAAGAGCAGGGAGGATGTGATACAAGAAAGAATAAAATAGGAAGAGTCTAGTTCAGTGGGGGCTGCCCTCAGGAATGGCTTTGAGTACTTAAAGTCAAAAGGAATGAAGGGTAAGGATGGAGGTGAATTTTGATTCTACTCAGGTCCCACACAATAAAAATACAATGGCCACTCCTAATTCGCAGGCTCTGTCTTGGCTCTTCATTCTGTTCAGCTGGGGAAGCTATCCCTCCAATAGATTCTCCTCACCCCCTCACCCCCCCCCCTGCCTCTTGGTCATTTAGTCACATGCCAGACATGTCTCACAGAGCAAGCCCGAAACTCCAGGTGGCAGAATCTCAGTTTCCTATAAATTAGACTGGGTATAGCATTCAGACACTTTTTTTTGTCTAAATCATGCAAAAATGGGACTTTCTCAGGGGCATAAATCTGGCCCAAATCTCGGCATGAATGTCAAATTGACCGGTATAGTTTATGGAGCAAACATGGAATTATCTGGAAGTGGTCTGCTCCCAAAGAGTACAGCCCATTTTTTATCCATTCTGAAAGAAATGATTTATTTGCAGCCTGGAAAACTCCAAAGTGCAGTGCATGGCAAAGGGGCTCAGATACAGGCCCTGATTCACCAGGAAAACACTCTTCGCCCTGAACAGACAGGCATGTACACAACACAGAGATTAACACAGTGACTAATGTTACCCTGCTCCAAAGAAATAGAAGTTGGAGGGGAGTTACTTCTTTATAGTAACTGTTTGTTTAGGTTTTGAAAGCAGGGAATAAGGAAGAAAGGCTTAGAGAAGAAAGAAATTAGGGTATGGGAAGGGGGGGGGAAGGAAAAAGAATAATGGAAAACAAAAACAAATACCCACCACTCTTTAAAAAAAACAAAACAAAAAAAACCTAGACCCTCAGGTCTCAAACAGTAGATTACTGATATATAGAGATTTAGATATAGATATATAGATATGGTCACAGATAGACAACACATTGTGGTACAATTCATCAGAGGGCCTTAATGGAAGTCTCTCTTGTCATGTCACTGAATTCTTTCATTTATCCCAAATCACTTAATTTAAATATCACTGAAAAAATAGAGAGACTTGGGAACATCAACTTTTCAATTCAAGTGTTTTTCATTTTATCCCTCTCTCTATAATTCTTGGATTTGGGTTGAAAAAGGGCTGGGGTGGGAGACAGATACAATTATGTATGTATATATACACATACAATATACACACACATAGACACACATATAATACAATTTACAGATACAATCATATACACACAATACAATATATGATATATATGTATGCAATACGATATATACGATACATTGGATGATATAATATACAGATACCACCAGAGAGACAGAGAATCACATTCTTAATTTCCAGACTGTTAATCACTAATCTCAGACAACGAAGCAGAATGGACTTATTCTCATGAATGTAATGCCAAAGAGGAGAGATGCTATTTTCTGTGGAGCTGCTAAAATCCTTGTCGGACTTTGTCATCCAACTAGTTTTACCTAATTCTAAGTGACTTCAAAGTGCTTTGAACAATGACCAAAGGGCTACACTTCTTTAGAAAAAAAAAAGTCCACCATAAAGGAGAAAAAAAAAACCTACCACCTATTTCTTAGATAAATTTAAGAGAAAATGACGCTAAAAAAATCATCACCTGGCTCTCTGGCTGGCTAGCAGATTGGACTTAAGGCCACAGGTGATCGAAGTTTTTTAAAGGCACAAAAAGAATCAGTGTGATGCTAATTCAGATTCAGAATGAAGGTATTTTGAAGCTTTAACACAAGAAATGCCCCCAAACCCCCCAAAAACCAGAGTTAAAGCGATGGAAGTTTGGAAAATCAAAGCACAGCTATTTTGTGCTGGAGTGTCTCCTTCCTAGGTTACTCAGAGATTACAGAGGGTGATCAGCGACCACAGGCCCCCCCGAGCGCGGCAGAAGCCCCAGGCAGAGCTGAGCCGGGTCCTTCTGCTCCAGGGGTGGGCAGCGGGGCTCCTCCACAGCGCCTTAGAAACAAAATCGTTCCAAGCAGGGTTTTACCAGGCCGGCAGCGATCGCTCGGAAGATTCCTTTCTGATGAGCCGTGGTGACTGCTGTCTCTCCCATTGTTCTCGCTTTAAAGCATTTTGTAAAATGTCAGGGCTGATGTTTCTCAGGAGTGGAACAGAGGAAAAGCTGGAAATACACTCAGAAGGAATACCGCGCTGAAAGGACAGCTCTTTGAAATGGGGGAGAACTTCCTGAATACCGGAGAGGCCGTGAAATCTCATTCAGGGGTGATTTTAAAGAGCAGAAAAGCCAACTTCTTGAGGGTGATTTACATGTGGACTTGCCCACAGGCAGAGCAGTCTGCTAGGTAACCCCAGAAGCCCTATCCATGCACTTGTAAGACTATCATGGAGTGGTGGGAAGGGAACTGGACCAGAAATGGGAAATATGGGGTGTGGACCTGTGATTTTACTGACCTAAGAAACTTCCAGGTGAAGAAATTCTCTCTACCAATGCAGCTTCTTCACGAGTGTTGGATACAACACTCCAGAGTGTAGCCGTATGTATGCATGTGTGCATACATATATGTGTATTTATATATACACATATGCACACGCATGCATGCATAGGTTAGTTTGAGATTTTTCTAGTTGTTATTATGCAGGCCTGCAGGGATCCTGATGTATGCGTTAGTGACCCTCCCCTTTCCATTTGAGTTTGAGGTTGAGTGACTTGCCCAGGGTCACATAACCAGTATGTATCAGAGTCTGGCATTGAATATGTCTTCATTCCTTGGATCTT
Organism: Dromiciops gliroides; assembly: GCF_019393635.1. NCBI lineage: Eukaryota > Metazoa > Chordata > Mammalia > Microbiotheria > Microbiotheriidae > Dromiciops > Dromiciops gliroides. The sequence goes on from NC_057862.1 coordinate 404,380,126, forward strand.
GCTCTCTATTCAGATCTAGGTTCAAGCCTGGCTTTGCAGTGAGGCATTTTATAGTTTCATTGTTTTTAAAATGAGGATAGAGGCAAAGAGGATCTCTAAATGCTCATCCATATCTAAGTACCTTGATAGAAAGTTACCTTCTCTGTAATACAAGTCTACTCTTTATTTCCATGAGTTCTTAACCTGGGACCTTTTCCCTGAACCTCTAACTGAAATTTAACATTTCTTTCAATTATTTAAAAACATTTTTTTTCAGAAGGCATCTGTATGCATCAGCAGACTGCCAAAGGGGTCTATAACACAAACAAGGTTAAGAACCCCTGTTTTATTCAGAACTAGGGACTAGCACTGATGGCAAGGATTTAAAAAATATCCTCAATGATTTTGAAGGTAGGTGACTCAGTTGGATAGAACACTGGGCCAGGAGTCAGGAAGATCTGAGTTGAAGATTTGAGTTCAAATTCCACCACAGACACTTACTTACTAGCTCTCTTACACTGGACAAGTCACATAACTTCTGTTTGCCTCAGTTTCTTCATCTGTTAAATGGAGATAGTAATGGCACCTCCCTCTCAGGGTTGTTGTATGAATCAAATGGAATATTTGTAAAGCACTTAGCAACAATGCCTGGCACACAGCAGCCTCTGTATGAATGCTACTTACTATTATTACTTCCCTACTCAAGCCGTTTCAATGACTGGATTCTCCTTACCTAATAAATAATGCCCAAACTCCTCTTCTTTTACAATTTTTAAAAAATGCATTTGTATTAATTTATGGGAACATTTCCCTCTAATTTTTCAGTCCCCCAGATGTGCCATATGCATGGCATGGCTGAATAGGATTATCAGATTGAAGTTGGCACTAGGTTTCCTAGAAAATTTTTTGAGCATCAATGCCAATAAGACCTGGGGCCAAGTACCCCCATGGTGGCCCACAGGTGAGAAGGGTCTCACTCCAGAAACCTACTGAACACAATGCTTAGGGGGTAACATGGTAACTTCAAGGATTTTTTTTTGGGGGGGGAGGGAATCACTGTGCAGAAGAGCCACGAGATTTGTGATACTTGTCCCAGAAGGGCCTTAACTCAGTCCAATGAAGGCAAGTTAATAGAGACATAATCCACATGGGGAAAAATTCTTCATAGTTAGAGCTGCCCCAAAGAAGAGAATGAGCTGCCCTTGGAAGAAGAGGAATCTGCTTCACTATAGGCTTTCAAGTAGAGACTTGGATAAACACTTAGGCTATGCATGATTAGAGAGCTAAAGAAGAAAAGGAAGGGTTTAGTACAATTGGATATTTTTTTTCCAAATTAAATGACTTAAATTTATTACATAATTACTTAATAATATGCTTTAGGATAGTCAAACAATCAATCAACAAGCATTTAGGAAGTGTTTACTGTGTGCCAGGCTCTAAATAGATTCATCCATTTAATCTAGGTTGTAGGCATCAAAGTTTGTCACTTGCCACTGAATGGCAAGGTGGAGCTGCCCAAGAATACTGAAAGATCATATCTCCAGTGCTTTTATATATATATATACATGCACATATATACATATATCTACATATATCTATATATATAAAATACATATACATATATAGCCATTTATAAATAATGATGTTGTAAAAGAAGAGGGGTACATGGGGGTGTCCTACAGTGTGGCATAATCAAAAGAATATTTAACTTTGATGCCCTAGGTTTGAGTTGGGTATCAAACTATTTGTTAGTTGTGTAACACTAGACAAATTTATAAGCAGTTAGGAAGTTCTGTATGCCTCTAGTCAGGAAGACCTGTGTTTAAATCCAGCCTAATATACTTCCTGCCTGTATGACCCTGCGCAAGTCACTTAACTTCATTCTACCTCAGTTTCCTCATCTGTAAAATGAGGGCAACACTAGTAACTACCTCCCAAAAGTGTTATGAGGATCAAATGAGATAATATCTACAAAATGTTTTGTGAACTTCAAAGTACTATATAACTGCTAGCTGTTACCTTGATTAAAAAATAACACTTGTGCAGTTATGTTGGCTCTTAGCAATTTAGGGTCCTGGGCTAGAATGGTCCCAGGCATTTTGCATTTGAGGAATTTGCAAGCAGTTTGATAACACAATGCTGAGCCCATGATATGCAACTTGCTAACTGATAGAGAGTGCTCTCCAGAGGCCCCTCTTTACAAATTACCACTGACCTGTGCTTCAGACCACCCTTGAGATCCGCATGTTACCTCTGCTCATTTACTCACTGGTCAATCAGTTCTGTCAGAGGGCATAAGGATGTCTAGATGATACAAGATTACCTTCCCCAAAGACTATATGCTTATCATTGTAGCCAGATTCTGGCAACATTGTGTTTTCAAATTGGAAATTAAGTTCTTAAGTTCTGAAGTGACGAAGTTTTAGTCAATGAATGACCATCTCCTTTTTTTTTTTTCCTGATGGTTCTCCCCCCACCCACATCTCCCACTTTGAGGTAGGTGGTGGGAACAGGGAAGGGAAGACTATTCGCTGCAAACCAGCTCCCCCTCAATTTGGCCTCGAATAGTTCCTGAAGCCTACAGGATTTAACTGTTGTTTCCTTGCTACTTGTGATGAGTAAGCACAGAGAAAGATGCAGTGTGGCATGGCGGATAGTGTGAAGGGATATACTGGGGAATGTTTGGCAATCAGTTCTCTAAAAGGAAAATATACCCATGACACACTTGTAAGTTTCATCTTCATTATTGATACTTTTTCTCCATTGCCTTCTTAAGTCTATTTTTATAATAATAACAACAACAATTATTATTATTGTATCACAGTAGTTTAGAAAGAACATCCAATGAAGAATTGGGGGGCTGGGTTCTAGTCTTGGTTCTGTTACTAGTTTGTGGGCCTGATAGAACCAAGATTAGAATCTGGCCCTTTCCATCCTTCCTTGGTTACTCTTTCCAATCTACTGTGAGAAACAAAATAAATAAATAAAGCCACCACCTTTCAAAACAAATCCTTTCCCCCTCATCCTGAGTTAGGCTCTTTTCCCAGCTTGTTTCAGGTGCTGCGAGAAAAAGAATTGGATTTGGCTGTGTTTGGCTTTGGTGCCCTCCTCCTGAGCCATTTAATGGACAAACAGTTTGTTTTATTTATCTGACAGGGTTTCTTCATATTGTTTCAGGTTATCAGCACTCCCCTGCAGATCATATTACAGCTTGTGCCAGGATTTGACCCTCAGTAGGGTTCACTTTAAATCAGATCCTTATCATTACTGCAGTGATAAATAGAGATGCTTTGGAAGCTGTAGCCAGATTATTTATTTAGTACCTCTCTGGATCATGTTTTATACAGCCACGGCTCAGTGTCAGGCCTTTATGGATATAGCTTAGGTTGCATTCAGGAACTACAATCCAAAGCCCCTTAAATAATGTTAACTTAATAGCTGACATTTTTATGAAATAAGTCTGCACGGAGGGGGTTTTGCGGGAGAAGAGGCAGACAGACCATTGCGCTTCAGTGGAGGGAGAAAGACTGACTGATTTCCAGGTTCATTCCAAACCTATAGGCATATTTTGTTATAGTTAAAGCTTCCCATGGAGGCTTTCAAGGAAAAAAAAATTGTATCCCTTAGGGAGAAAATGGGTGATCCTGGGGAGAGAGGCTATGAATAGTCTTTGCCCCTAGGGGAGGGGAATTCCCCTTTCCCTCCTCCCCCCCCACCCCTTTTTTTCCTTAGAGCTTTGTTTCCTGGTGGAGACATTGAGCAATAATACCCCCTTGCTCCAGGCCCCTTGCCTGATCTTTTCCTTCCCTGGTCTTCAGGGACCTTGGGAGGGGCTGTGCCTAGCCTCTGTTGCCAGCTGGGATGGCGAGGGAAAAGGTATGGCCCAGCTAAGTCAGGCCCCAAACAGGCGGTCCCTTCCATCTGAAGCACAAAGAATTGCCGTTTGATCTGGGCTACAATTGGAATGCAAATTCTCTTCCATCTCCTGGATACCTGGTCTTGTCCCCATTTCTCATTACTGTAATCTGCAAGACTCGTGCATGGAATGACAAAAACAAAGCCTCTCTCTGATCCAAAAGGGGAGGGGGGAAGAAAATGTCCTTGCCCTTCTACTCCTACTTCCCCAAATCCTTTCTGTGCAGTTTTTGTGGAAAGCAGTGTTTATTTATGCCAAACTCTCTCCTTCTACTTACTTGTTAGTAAATACGAAAATGACGACACTGGTACCTGGCTTTAGGCCATTCTCACTCTCCTTCCCCTCCCTGGCCTCCCTTTCCACCTCAAACTGAGGCTTGCTGCTTGGTGATGCCTCCTGGAGCCGGGGTCTGGGAAAAGGGCAGGGATCTCAGGGCTGCCCAACTGCTGTTTCCAAGAAATGTCTCCTGTCCTGAGCCAGCACTCTGGCTACCAACCAAAAATGCAAAACCACCTTCCGGCAGGGAAGGCTTAAGCCAGGGCATTGAATTGGAAAGAGTTGCCTGTTAGATTCCAAGATCTCCAAACAGGATTTCCCCTCCTTTTGCCAGGTTTGGGCAAAGTATGACTTTCTTATTGTGGAGAGGTCTCCTCCCCATAGTGGACACAGTACTAAATGGGCAGCAAGGCTCTGAAGGAGACAGGGAATTGTGGTGCCCCTGAGGATCCAGGGCAGCCAGAAGCCATCACTATAAAGTCCACCCAGTTTAAGAAGCCCTGGCCTAGCATTTCGATTGCAAATCTCTTTTCTATGGCCCTTTAAGCCTGAATGAGTACTTTCCTGACAACCACCCTTCCAGTCCATCTTTCCTAAACCGTGCTTCCTCTACTCCAGCCTTCATCCCTATCTCCTACCCTCTAGAATCTTGGACCTTGCCCCTGGAACCAGCTTGGCCTCTGCTAAGTAAGCTTTACCTTGCCCAGAAACAGGCCTCTACCCCATTTCCGAGTCATCAGCGCCAGCTCATTTCACATGGTACAACCTTTCCCTGCGCCCCTTTATGTGAGTCATCTTTCCCCATTAAAATGTAAGTTCCTTGGGGGGAAGGGGAGGGGGCAAGAACTGTCTTGCTTGCTTATATTGGTATCTCTTGCACTACACACAGTGACTGGCAGATAGTAAGTACTTAATAAGGGAAGGGGAAGGGAAAGGGAAAAGTATTTTATAGCACTTAGTGTATGCCAGGTACTGTGCTAAGCACTTTACAGATCTTATCTCATTTGATCCCCTCACATCAAGTAGGTGCTATTAATATCCCCATTTTACAGTTGAGACAACTGAGGCAAACACAGTATAAGTGACTGGCACAGAATCAAACAGCTAGTGTCTGAGGCTGGATTTGAACTTAGGTCTTTTTGACTCCATGTCCAGTGTTCTATAAACTATAACATCTTGCTACCTCTTATAATAAACATTCTATCTATCTATCTATCTGGCAAAATCATGTGGCTCTGTGACACACCCAAACACCACTTGACAGTGGCAGGGGCATGGGATATTGCCTCACTTAAAAAGGAAAAATTGATTCTGGTTCATTCCTCTTTATTCAACCCTCCAGGTGATCTCATTTAACTCTAAGACTTCTAGTTAGAGGCAGAGGAGAGTAAGTCCTTCTCCACCCATCATCATAGTAACCACACCAATGTGACTATTGGGACCTAGGTTCCTGAACACCTTTCTCCTTTGTGTTTCTTTTCCTGAGCAGGCGACTTAAGATTCATCTCAAGACAGGTATGCCCAGGTTTGAAGATGACCTTATGAATACAAGATATTTGAAAATCTTAAATAGTGGGAGTGGACTGGAAGCTGGGGGAGTTATTATGCCAAAGAGGATACCCTTGACAGGGGAAAGAGATAACTCCCCTGGTTTAATTGGCTAAAAGGCACAAGAATTGAAGGAGGCCAGGCAGAGCTGAAGTGAGATGTAAAATACCTAATCAACAGTTCCCAAACCTGATTTCAGTTTTAATGAATTTTAAGAATCAGCCTTCTGAGAGAGCATAACTGTGCTTTAAGTTACTGAATCATGTTTTAAGCCTTCCAACACTCTTCTCTGGGTATCTTTTGTGTCCATTGGCAGTTGTATGTGTAAAAAACAAAGATTATTCCCATAACTGATTAATAATATGCATTTAGCAACTGTATTATCTACTTTGGGAGAGGCCCTGGACATGACTCAAAGCCTAAACCTTCAATAATTTGTCCCCAGAATGCTGAGGCAGGGGTTGAATAGAAACAAGATGGGGCAGAGCTGTGACCAGGATTTATACCAGTCCAGACCATATACCTGGGCCCAGAGCAGATATGCTGATCAAGAAAAGAGGAAGAAGACCCATTGCCTCAGCACCTTGAACCTAACAGTGGTTGACAATTTTAGTCAAGTAGTATTATTCATATATTGCAGGTGAAGAAAGTAAGAGATATAAGATGACTTACTCAAGGTAACACAACTGATAGATACTGGGGCTAGGACTTCTGCTTCTTCTCATTCCATATCCAGGGTATTTTCTCATACAAAGAAGGTTTTAGCCTAAAGCAGCTGAACAGCCCATATATTGTAAAGCATTGACATATTGTGAATTCTCCTAGGTTTCCTCTCATTTGTTTGTTAGATTTGAACTACAGAATGAATGTGGTAGTGACTGTGATAGAGGCAGAAGGACAAGAAGCAGGCTTGCAAGTGAAGGAAAGGTAGAGAGGGGCAAAGGTTATAGCATCACTAGGTCATTAAAATTATAATTCTGATCAATCCACAATCATTAAAATAATTTCTCTCAAGAATGTGGTCATTACTTCCCTTTCACTTCCAATATCAACTGTTGTCAATGATCATTAATTCAACTCTCGTTGATCAAAGACCTACTAAGTGCAAAGCATTGTGTAAAATACTATGAAAGATACAGAAATAAAGATGTAGAGTTCATACTCTAGTAGGGAACTGGAACCCACATAACATGACTGTAGTATAAGTGCAAAAGAGTGATGTAAAGTGTTGTGGTGAGGTCCAAAAAAACCCCAAAAGTCAGTGAAATGAAATGGAATCAGCATTTGACTTGAAAGTGGCATACCTTGATTTACATCCTGGCTCCACTACTATTGTACACTTAGTAGGTTTTAAAGTTTGCAAAGCCATTTGTTTGAACCTCACAGGACTATTACTATTATTGAGCTCAGATAGGTTCAATGATTTGCCCAGGACCACATACCTAGCTTCTAAGGCATTATTTGAACTGCGATCCACCAAAATCTAAGTTGAATGCTCTGTCCATGGTACCATGATTCCTTCTTGTGGCTACAAAAAAAAAAAAAATTAAAATCTATTTCCTTTGCTTTAAAATGGCCTAAGTGTTTCTAAGATTTCCTCCGGCTCTAAAATGTATGAAGGAAATATTATTTCTAACTAAAGTGTGTTAAGGGCTAAAATTCTAGCTAAACTGTCTAAAATATCTAATGAGCAGTCGCCAACAAATTATAAGCTTTAGCAAGAGTTAGATTTTTAAGCATTTATTAAGGAGAATAAGAATTTTATAAAGAGAGAGAGAAAGGCCTAGATTCCTATCTATTAAAGGGAGAACACATTTCTAGCTCCCTTCTCCGCCGGAGTCCTCAGTAAAGAGCCCGAGACAGAGCACTAGTCTCTTCCCTCTTCCTCCCACTAGCCAACGTCACTTCCTGATGCCAAAGAAAAGACTCCTGGTCTTGCCCTCAAAGACCTTCGCTTCATAGGCGGAACTCTTCTACAGTAAGTCTCCAGCAGATGGCGTCATTCCAATCATTACAAGTGATTAGGAACAGAGAGGCTTCATGAGGAAGGATGAAGTTGAAGGAGACAGTGTAATAGAAAGGACATTAAACTGCAAGTGAGGAGACTTCTGCTTGTGTCCAAGCTCTACCACCAATCAGCTATGTGACATTGGTCAATTCACATCCCATTTCAACATGTCAATTTCCTACTCTATAAAATAAGGGAGTTGGTATAGATCCATGTTGTCAAAGTCAAATGGAAATAAATTAAAACATACATAAAGATCACTGTTGCTGCATGTTGCCTTAGAAAACCATACATTAACATAATCTATATTCTATTGTATTTTTATATATTTTGTTCAATATTTCAGATTTTAATCTATCTGGTTCAGAGAATATTGTTGACTATGTGTTTAATATCCCTGGTGTAGATGATATATCTAAGATTCCTTCCAGGTCTAAAGTTTTCTGGTTCCTGTGAAAGCTTGGAGTGTGTATGGAAAACAATGAGCATTGTAATTTACCCAGAGCCTAGAGCTACATAAAGATGAATGATGAGAGATGATTCTATAAAGTTAAAGTGATTGGCTAACTGTGGAGAGCCCTAAATGCCAGGCTCTGGAGTACTCACAGTTAGGTGAGATGACATGGATGATTATCCAGCAAAAAAGAATGAAAAAGAGCAGTAAGACAAGTAGAAGGAGAACCAAGAGAGCAGTCAGTCATAAAAACCTAGAGGGAAAAGGAAAGCCAGTAGTGTACAGAGAGGTCAAGAAGGATGAGGACTTAGAAAAAAGGCGGAATATGGGCAGTATAGAAGTGATCTGACAAAGTAGATGCAGACAAATGATCTTGGAGCAAGGAAGACCCCAATTTGAGTCCTGCCTCTTACACACAGTGGTCAAATGAGGCCAGTCACAACATTTCATTTCTCAGTTGAGGAAACTCTGCAAGACTCAGGTGCCAATCAGCTTTGGCAAAAAAAAGACGTTCTTTTCCCTGGAAAGGTAAATGTTCCTTATAATGAATAAACCACAGGGTTAGACCCCCCCCCAAATTTAAGTAAAATATAGGGGAAAAATTCCCAATAACAACTCTTAGAACTCTAAAGTGGATCTTTCCCAATGACAATCAGACACAATGCAAAAGGAATTCCACCATACCAATCATCATAGTCTCCCTATAAACAAAAGAAGGAGATGGAAACAAGTTGAAGCTAAATGGAAGGAAGGTCCACAGATTCTACTTGGAGAGGCAAATAGAGGAACTGACAGGATTGGTTTTGTGTAATATCTAAAGGAAATAAGGAACCTAATTTAATGGGATTGTTGGTCATCTCTTGTGGTCATCATGATAAACATCTGCAAAAAAGATCTCCATGAAGAAAACAGTAGCCGAGGCACCAATGGCTATTGAAAAGGATGAGACCAAGAAATTCTACAACTTGAAAAAACACTCCAAATTAATTCAACATATACTATAATTCTCAGGGAGTTTGAAGCAAATATGGACATGATAGGCCCTGGCCGAAAATATGCTGGAAAAGGTGCTTCATGTAAAATAAACATGATAGGATAAGACTGGTACACTATACAGAAGTCTCATACTACACATTATTAATACCATATTTAAGAAAAGAGTCAGGGGCCCAAGATATATTGAGCACCAAGTAATAAAACAAACAAAAGAAAGATAAAGCTGATTAAAGTCTATCCAACAGGAAGGGACTGATTTCTGTTAGTGGAGTCCATGCAGAAGAACTCTTTATAGTCAAACCATTGACTAAATAGAGCAAAGATCAAAATCAATACCAAATTAAAAGAAAAAGAAAATATATAATTGCAGGATTTGCAACCTGACCTATTTAAACAAGCTGTTAAAACTGAAAACTGAAAAAAGAAAATACATAGACACCAATTATCACTAGTTCATAAATCTCAATAATAAAAATCAATCAGGGCAGCTAGGTGGTGCGGTGGGGGCAGCTAGGTGGCGCAGTGGATAGAGCACCAGCCCTGGAGTCAGGAGTACCTGAGTTCAAATCTGACCTCAGACACTTAACACTTACTAGCTGTGTGACCCTGAGCAAGTCACTTAACCCCAATTGCCTCACTAAAAAAAAAAAGTCAATCACCATAATGTGATTAAACGTACCTGTATATTTATTTGTTCAAATTATGTATCCCTATGAAGAATGTAAGCTACTTGAAAGCAAGAACTTGCTTTTCATTTTCTATATATTCCCAGTACCAAGAATAGTACTTTACACGTGCCAGTTGTTTAATAAATATATTTTTAATTAAGCTGAGCCAGATCATCCTAAAGCCTGATGGGATAAGATCAGAAGGTGGACAACAAACAGATGAAAAAAGAAAGGATTAGTGAACATTTATATAAAAGTCTTTTCCATCAATGTCATAGGAGCTACCACAGTCATACTATAACCTGAGTCCTGATGTGCTAGTTGACATCGAAAGGACATTTCTTTTTTTTAAAAAGGGAAGGGCGATTGTGCTATACCAAGTTTGGTTTTTGTTTGGTTTTTTGCAGGGCAATGAGGGTTAAGTGTATACCAAGTTTTTTTTTTAAAGTTCTGTGTAATACAGAGCACAACTTTGAATACCCTGTAGGATTAGTTCTCAGGATATCTACAAGACCAGAGGATTGAAATGCTTAGGAAAAGACATGGGTTTTATTATTTATAGAAATAATATAGAAAAATATCAAAAAATGCTGACCCATATTTCTACTTTCCATCTCAATAAAATATGAGTATAGCATAGACTCTTGGTTTACTATCCCCCAAATCCTAAGTCACAATCAGGTTGGGTTCCCACAACATTAGCATTCTATTTGTAATTTTGGAGGTTCGGGATTTCAAAGACTATCACTCATGAACCCCCATCCAATGTGTTTCTTCCCTCATATAATCAGTTAACTTAATCTCCCCAATAACAATTAATAATTAATTAACATTAATTAGCCCGATTAATTAGTTAATAATTAATTAGCTTTTACAAGGTATTGCAAATAACAAAGTACATAAGCAATTGAGATCCAAAACCACTCAAAAGAGTTTGGTCTAACTATTAACAAAGTAAAAAAAAAAAATTCAATAAAGATTGCTTATTGTCCCAACTGTGATATGCAGTTGGATGGACAAACCTATAGAGCCAATACATCAGGGCATAAATCTTCAGTAAGTTGGGTTCAGAATTGGATAAGAACCTGGAGAGGTTTGCATTGTCCCTGGGAAAGCATGCAGTAATTTAAATGACCTCAAGCATCTCCCTAGAATACCCATCTTTTTAAACATCTATCTTCTTTCAAGGATGCTGTAGGGCTAAGGCAAGGAATGCTACATCCTCCAAAGAGGTGAAGATCTAGGACAATGGCAAGGTGCATGTTATATATGAGTAGGCTGTTATATGTTATAATTAAGAATTGCACAGGAGAAGCAGCATAAAGATTATCCTCAGAGAGCTATCCAGACAGAAAAGGAAATGCATCAGTCATGTCAAAAGAGCAATGGCTAGCCAACAAATGGCCTGCAGGACCTAGTGTTACCCATGCAGTGTCAAAGGATTCAGGAAAGGTTCTCCAGTATATGGTGTGGGCTCCCTGTGGAATCTTTATGATATTATAAGACAAGAGTCACCCAAGATGGAGAAGGAAGGAATGTATGGACAGATGAGTTGTCTTTTTAGCATTGGGGAAAGAACCCACATGGAGTAAATCATAGACCTATCAAAATATCAGAGAAAATTGTCTGGATTCCCACACAGCCCGATACTTCCCAACATATGGATAAATCAACTCCAGGGCTAAGAATTAGCTTAAAGCACATACATTTAATTGGCAGCTAGGTGGCACCATAGTGTACAGAGTTCTGGGCGTGGATTCAAAAAGAGCTGAGTTCAAATCTAAACTCAAACAATTACTAGCTGTGTGACCCAGGGCAAGTCACTTAACACTCTTTACCTCAGTTCTTCATCTGTAAAATGAGCTGTAGCTTTGCCAAGAAAACCCCAAATGAGGTCACAGAGTCAGGCACAGCTGAAAAACAACTGAACAATAACACATACATCTAATTAAGTGTAAGGAGAGCAGCAATTTGGTTGATGGTGAGAAGTAGGGAAAAGCTTACAAACTCCACTAACCCTTTTCAGTCTTCTGAGTCAATTTGCATAAATTAGGAGTATGCTGGGATTGAAAGAATCTCCTCACCATAGCTTTACTATTGCAACTAGGTGTTACAATGAACAGGACACTGAAGTCAGGAAGACCTAAATTCTAATCCTGTCTGAGATACTTAGTTGCTGTGTGACCCTGGGCAAGTCCCTTAACCTGACTACCTTAGTTTCCCCATCTATAAAATGACACATAACAAAGCATATGTAAAATGGCATGTATAATAACATCTACCTCTCAGAATTGTTGAGAAGATCAAATGAGATATTTGCAATCCACTTAGCACTGTGCCTAGCACATAGTAGGCACTATGTAAACACTAATACTTGCTTGTTCCCATCCCCCCTTTTTGCTAAACAGAACTCCTGGTCTGATTTTCAGAGACCCGGGCTTTTTTTATTCTCCAATAGGAGGTAAAACACATTTGGAAAGCATCAATGAAACAAGATTTGGGATTGAAAGAATTAGAATTGAATGTGGTCACTTGGGGCTTCAAAGAACTGAAATGTCTAAACTAAGAGTAATCCAGAGTTGAGTCTAACAGCTACAAAAGCGGCTCAGTAAACCAGCTGAATCCTAGGTGAAGAACAGCAGAGAGCAGCCAGATAGGCCCAGAGATAATTCAACAGAGATGCCTGCCTAGCAGAGATCAGTCCAAGGACACATCTAAAAGTCATTAGCAGCTCTGAAGCATTGGAGATAAGATTTTCCCTGGCCACATGTGTTCTCTGGCCATATATATTTCTTGAATATATCTCATGCATGTTTCCTTGGCATGTGGATTCTCTACTCATGTGTGTCTCAATGAGTGTGCCCTGGTCACATGTTTCTGTGTATGTCACTTCTTCCACTGATGGTATATGAACTATTGGGAGAGTACCCCTAGGTGGCAATTAAGTTTCTATTCTGTTTGATTAAATGTGTTTTATTTTATGCTAATATGCCTTCTGGTTGTCATAGTGAGAGAAAAAAATAAACATTGGCAGAAGCTTGTGAATTGTGATTTTGACTGTACATTGACCCACAAAGTGCCCCAATTCTAAGATAGGTTTTGGAGGGCTCATACAGTAGAGGCCAAGAATGCCATAAATAAGGATTTCCCTTTGGGACTAAAGGAAGATATCTGTGATAACTCAAATAAAGCAGTTTCAAAAAATAATCACTGCTCTGTCCTTGCTTCAAGAGGACATTAATTCTCTCTTAATCACTATTATACACTTAAACAGATTTCCAGTTGCACATATAGAACACTGTGGATTCATAGTATCTATGTCTGCAAGGATTAATCCATCTTGTCAGTTTCTCACCATAAATTTAATGGAACCTTAGAATGACAGAATGGAGAGGGACCATGTCAGGGTTGTGTTGGTACCAGGTCTAACTGGCACAGATTATTAAATTTTCAATGTGAACATTTATACCACAGAAATAGATAATTGCTACAAATCAGGGTTTGATTTGGTTGGGTTTTTTTTTTATTGTTTAGACTTAAGAAAGCATAAGTAATTCAGACTAAACTTAAAATTGTGTGTGTATACATTCTCCTCCTCCCCCCCCCCAAAAAAGAGCCTGGCTATTAAACATTTACCAGCATGTTCCTGCATTACTTTATAAACATCGCTTGAGTTGGGCAGGAGTGCAGTAGAAGTCTTGGGGAATGAAATCACTGTAGGCTTATAATAATAATGACAACAATAATAACAATGGCAACAACAACAATAATTGGCATTTATATAGTCCTATAAGGTTTGCAAAATGCTTTAAATACATTATCTCATTGAGCCTCATAATATCCCTGGACTATAGACATTGCTAAAATCTAATTCCCTCAGTTTATGAATTTGGAAATGGGGTTCATTTCGAATCCATTCCAAATAACAAAATATTTTTGCCCAATAAATGCAGATCATTTTAAAGGATGGGTAACAGCAATGACCCACAAAAGGAAAAAAAAAATAGGTATCTTCTGACTGACAGCCCATGGAGAGACTTATTTGACTAACAGGCCAGTGTGAGGACATTAATTTTGCTCCATCATTGAGCAACCAAAACATCCTATAAATCTGCATTTAAAAGCATATTTGTAAACAATAAAATGCAGAAGCAAGAAGTTATCGTTCCCACTGAACAGTACCCCAGGTAGAAAATGCTTTACAATATCACGTTATATTCTAAAACAGTTAATCGACTTATCAGCTCTTAGTATTTGGGGTAGGGATGGGTAGAGGGAGAAAAGAAATCAATTGAAAGAAAATTAAATTTATGAGACTTGTGAATATCATTCACATATTTTTTATCAAATAAGAGGTCAACTCAGCTCAAACTGAAGCAGTTAGGTGTTACAGTGGTACTAGAGAAATACCTGAGTTCAAATCTAGCCACAGATACTTACTAAGTATGTGACATTAGGTAAGCCACATATTGTCTGCCTCAGTTTACCAAATATAAAATGGTAATAATAATAATAGCACCTGTTGTTCAGTCACATCTGACTCTTTATGACCCCATGGAACATAACATACCAATGCTGTCCATGGAGTTTTCTAGGCAAACATGATGGAGTGCTTTGTCATTTCCTTCTCCAGTGGACTAAGGCAAACAGAGGTTAAATGACTTTCCCAGGGTCACACAGCTAGTGTCTGAAGCTGGGATTTGAACTCAGGTTTTCCTGACTCCAGGTCCAAAGCTCTATCCACTGAGCTACCTAACTACCCTTAATAATATCACTACCTCTCAGAATTGTAAAGATCAAATGAAATTATATTTGTAAAGTGCTTAGCACAGTGTCTGACGCATAGGAGGCACTATATTAATGCTAGCTACGATGATGATGATGATTAAGAGACAGAAGCAAAAGTCTGAGCAGTTAATTCTTCAGTGAATTCAATTAATAGATAAAAACAATCAGCAAGGACTTGCCCCCTCATTTGTCCCAATAATGGTATTTTTAAGACCTGAAATATTTGAATAGTGGCTTTTTCATCTGTGGCTTTTGTCTGCTTATAGTATGTGCATAGTATTAGGAGAAGAGCTCATGGGACTTGTCCTTGAAAATGCCTAACATTTTTAATTAGATTGTTCAGTTCATTTTGATTCAGGGTTAGAAATAGAATCTTTCATCTGAAGAAACCTCATCTAATATTGCCCAATGCCTGCATTGTTAATTTAGAAATACAAGTTATCAAACTGTTAAACAAATAATTCTCTCTCTTTTTTTTTTGAGGCAATTGGGGTTAAGTGACTTGGTCAGGGTCACACAGCTAGTAAGTGTCTGAGGTCAGATTTGAATTCAGGTCCTCCTGACTTCAGGGCCAGTGACAAACAGTTCTTAAAACAACAGAATGCCTGAGTCAAAAAGGACCTTAGGATTTAGAATATGTGAGGTGGAAGGGAATTATAGAACACAGAACAAATAATGAGACCTTAGAATAAAAAATGTCTGAGCTAAAAGGACCCTAGAAGACATCTCATCCAGTCCCTTCATCTTACAGAGGAAGAAACTGCAGCCCAGAAGGGAAATCATTTATTGAAGGTCACATAAAACAAATGTACGAGTCAAGACCACAACCCAAATATCCTCCTAAGTCTTAATTCAGTGAGCTTTCCACTGTATCATGGTACTTGACTTCATCCCTCAAGACACATTTCCAAAGTCTCACACTGCTTGGAAAAAAGGCAAGTCTTTCTAATGCAAAAAGGCTGTTGGTGATGACATCATGGGCAGGAGGCAATAGACAGTCTTGGCTGAGCCACACCACTCCCCTATACTCAATCCTGCCAAAAGACATCACAGTTCACTATAGATACCAGATGCAAATTCTCCAAGACCAATAAAAGGAAAGAACAGGCAGAGGCCTAGAGTACTGCATTCCAGTCTGAGACCCAGGCTACTCATAATTCAAGGATGCTCTGCTTAACTGCATAGTGTAATGGAAAGAACATTGACTGGAGAGGCAGGAGGCCTGGGTTCTAGTCCCAACACCCTTACTATGTCACTATATGATTTTGGATTAGTTGCTTCACCCCTTTAGTCCTCAGTTTTCTCACCTGTAAAATTAGAAGTGTGAGTTAGACAGTCTCCAAGGCCCTTCCATCCCTAAGATTCTAAGATTCAAGGCTGGACCCCAGAAAGCATTTGACCAAATTCCCTTTTTGACCTTAAAGACAGGCAAAGATCATTGTCCCTACACAATATTGCCATTCCTCCAGAAATGCAACTACTGAAAGGCAAGCTAATAGGGTCACTTTAATTAGCTGCCCCTTCTAAAAGGGGAGGGAGACCACACCTATGTTTTCCCTGGGATAGGGAGCTCCTGATAAAGAACTCCCTCTACCAATAGAAGTTGCCACCTTCTCTGCAATTTATTGTCTTATTGAGTGGCCTACTACACAGGCAGGTTAAGTGATTTGCCCAGAGTTACATATTCTTTATGTGTCATGGGTGGGACTTGAACCCATGTCTCCTTGGGGCTGAGGTCAAGTCTTTATCCACGGTATTAGAATGTTTAAAAATGTTTTGAAAAAAAAGGTTAGTTGTATTTAAAGTGAGGCAGGGGAGCACAGCCCAGTTTAGATATGAGATAGTATAACAAGTATAAAATGGAATGGGGAAAGATAGCAGAAAGTAATTGAAATATATAAAGGCTAATATCGTTATTATTGAACCATTACTAAACTGTAGATATAGGGTAATATGAAATGAGAGTCATAACTATCATTTATGAGCTTAGTATGAGGTTAAACATTTCCTCTATGGTCTTTTATGATTAATCCTAATTTAAAATGCTTCTCTGCAAGATTCTTTGAAATCCCTCGACTTGGATTTTAAAATCTAAGAGCAGACAAACAATACAGATGATTTAGGGGGGAAAATGATGTTATCAAAGGCCTGTGGGAAGTTCACCCCTGTTCTTGGTAAATTCATTACAGAAAACGAATAAGATTATGTCAAATTAACATTGCTTAATCTAATAAATGATGTGAAGTACACAGCCAAATGTGGGTATGGGTATCGGATTTTTGCCTAAGGTCATTTGATAAAAGGTATCATGGTCTCTGCCTCCAGGAGCTCAAGATCAGAACAAAAATGTCAGTTCTGGGAACTTACATTAATAAATATATGGCAAGACAGCCCAAAGGGCATTTGCTTGGGGGTTGATTAGAGGTGAGGTGGCATTTGTAGAAGACCATAATAGAGACCTCTCATTAGTCTGCAATTAGTCTTTCCTGGCATCACCTACAATGTGTCTTGGCCACTAAAAGCCCGACCTCTGGAAACACCAATCCTTAGGAAAACCCAATGTTATCTTTAGTTAGGGATTTCAAGGAGAGAGACACAGAAAAGTTAAAAAGGCTGATAGAGCTAGAGTTGGAAGGACCTGAGAGGCAATCTAGGCTAACTTCTTCATTTTACAGATGAGAAAATTAAAGCCTAGGGAACTCAAATGACTTACCTAAGGTCACCTAGGCAGTAAGAGTCAGAGGTAGTATGTGAACCCATGGCTTTTGATTTGCTAGTCTATTCTTGTGCCACTATATTATATGGCCTCCCTCATCTATTGATATCAGAGCAGGATTCAGGAAGGTTATGTATGCCCTATAGGTTGAAAAGGGCAGCTAGGTAGCATAATGGATAGAGTACCAGTCCTAGAGTCAAGAAGACTAATCTTCCCAAGTTCAAATCTTGCCTCTGATACTTCCTAGCTATATAACCCTGGGTGAGTCACTTAACCCTGTTTGCCTTAGTTTCCTCATTTGTAAAATGAACTAGAGAAGGAAAATGGCAAATCACTCAAGTATCTTTGCCAAGAAAACCCCAAATGGGGTCACGAAGAGTCAGACACTACTGAAAATGATTGAACAACAACATAGTTTGAAGTTTTTGTTCCTGAGAGTGAGCACAAACAAGATCCAGTGACTGACCTGCTCTGCCCAGCATGCACGCTGTCCTACAACTTCCTAAGAATGAAATTGTTTCTTTTTGAGAGTAAATAAGCTACTGGAGTGGGCTTTACAAATATACAAATCTTAGGTAAGATTCTACTTACCACTACCACTGGACCCCCTACACACATACCCATTGCTGTGAATATACCATTTATAATATGTGAGCCAGGCAAAAATGCTCTCCTATGTTAGCATAATTTTCTGATGTTTTCTGGTAATGTTAAGGATAACCCAATCGCTCTGGTGGTTTCTATCTATTTCCAGCCTGCATCTCCTTGCCTTACTTGGTATCACAAGAATTTTCCAGGTCTACTGGGTAGAAGCTATTCAACCCAACCTATGTGTGCCTATAAATTTTCTCCCCTTACTTTTTTACACCAGCTTTGCTCCTCAGATGTAGTGACTCATTAAAGCTAAAGCAATGATGCTATCAGCACACCAAATAGAGGCCACATGCTGTAGTGGCTTTTTCTCATTCAGAGAATTGCAATCAAGAGAGATATGGATTCAAATCCAGCCTATGATACTTATTAGGTCATGTGACCATGGGCAAGTCATTAACTTCCTGAAGCTTTGCTTATTTATTTATATAATAGGGATAATAATACCTGCCAGGCTTACTTCAGAATGTTGAGGTTCAAATAAGGCAATATATGTAAAACTCGTTACAAATCTCATATGCTTTATTACCATTAATTAGTCATTATTATGAGTGATTTTTATGCCAATATTGAAATAACTTCTTCTGTCTAAGATAATAAAGATGTTCACAGGAGGTTGATTTCCTATCCAACTTTTTTATAATAGACTATGGTTATTGCTGAAGAGTTTTGCTCCAATTATATTTTGTTACAGTCTTCCACTTTCCCTTCCCTTTCCCTCAAATAGTCAAAATGTAACTGATATTGACTTCTTCAGAGACAAATTCCTGATATATTGACCTGAGAAATAAATATGAATGGAGGTTAAATTAGGGTCAATTTTTACTCCTAGATAGTAAATCCTGATATTTCTCCTATAATGAGCTAGTCAATATACACACCATGCCATAATATCCACTGTTATAACCCTACTGTCTTCCTAGAAAGATGGTTACCTGTATCACAGATGGGATGAAGGTGGGGGAGGGGGTAGAGTGACTGCCTCATAGTCACCTGTTGTTACAAAGACTTCCATCAATCTTTATAAAAGTCCTGGGGTCTTTGAATTCTTCAGTGGAGAAGGAGCATAAAATAAAAATTATAAAATGTCAGAACTGGGAATGACCTCTGATATCCCTAAGACCATCTCCTCCTTCATTTTACTGAGAAAAATTCAAGCCCAAATCTATCTGCTGGCCCATGTTGGCACCTAACTAGAGTAATTCAAACACCCTAAGTACCTTCGTTTACTTTGCTATTTAACAGTGACCAAGTAAACCAAATAATCAAACAAATTTCCACTTAGTGCCAAATAGACATACTCTAAGAATTATTAATCAAGGCTTTAGTCATCATTCAGTGGAGGCTTGGGATAGAAGGGAGGAAGGGGCATGCAATTATCTAGTCCAGTATTCTCTTTTGTATAACAAGAAACTAATATCCAGAAAGGGGAAGGAAAATGTCCAAGGTCACAGAGCTAGGTAGGACTCTGAAAAGGTGTATATGAAATTTTGTTTCTGGGCACATGGATCTTGTTTGATTATTATTACTTTATGGTTTTGGATATAGCTTGGATCAAAATATACACACGCGTCCAGAAACACAATACAATTTTTCTGTGTTTGAGAACAGTCTTGTAGCTTTCCATATAACTCATATAATTAAAATTACAAGTGACCCAAAATACAATCAAAAGATACATGGTGAGTGTAAGCAGGGCATGGCATGTTACTCATAATGATCTGTCCTAAAAAATTGTATGAAAAATATCATCAATAACATTTATGACACGAGGAGACTCTGGGTTGGTTATGTATATGTTGTTTTGCCAATTTTTTTTGGTGAGGCAATTGGGGTTAAATGACTTGCCCAGGGTCATACATCTAGTAAGTGTCAAGTGTCTGAGGCCAGATTTGAACTCAGGTCCTCCTGACTCCAGGGCTGGTCCTCTAACCACTGTGCCACCTAGCTTCCCCTTATTTTTCCAATAAAATAAAAGTTCCTACAGGGAAGGAATTTTTTTATTCTTGTCTTTGTTTGCCCTTTGTATGACAAGAGACGAGCACAGTACTTAGCATGTGGTAGGTACTTGATAAATACTTTTTGATTGACTTACACAGTGAAAATAAGCGGTAGTAGATAGGTAGCCCAAGCAATAGACCTTCCAACTTAGATAATTAAAAGAAAGAAGCAATGTGGTTTAGTGAATAGAGGGCCAGCCTAGAAGTTAGGAAGACTTGAGTGCCCCCAATGACCCCTCTAAGACAATACAGTAAGATAACTTGCCAACCAGCATCAGTGAAAAGGAATTTCTATAGCAGAAATTATTTTCCATAATGAAATATTTGTTTTTAAAGATATCAAAAGAACCACAGGATGGCTTCCAGTATGTTTGGTGGAAAATCCATTAAGGACATGGCCAAGAATTACTCAAAATGGGAAGGCATGAAAGAGGTATAAACTGTACTAGCAGAGGGGGCATGCATGCCAGTGAGATCATGACTCAATCTAAATATATAAGTATAACATATATGTACACATACACAAAAATACACACGCGTACTCACATACTCATTAATTGCTTACAAGATGTTCTTGTCAATGAGTTACAGGGAAGTCTTTAAATGAAGATGCACATACATCTATAGCTACATTTTTATCTAATTATTTCAACTTGTTCACCCACTAACCCTTTGACTACAAAATCCTCTACCTTTAAAAAATGTGCTCCATCTCAACTCTCCCAGAGAAAATGGAAAACCTGAGTCAAGCAAGAAATCTACTAATGAATCAAGAAAACACACAATCTGAATTTCTTTCCCTTTGCTCACTCTATAGTTTGGTGGAAATGCCACTGGTCCATCAATCAAATAGTTCAAAGACAAGCAGTAAGGGGTATAAAAAAGAGAAAAAGAGAAGCAAGGGATCCTGAATAATTCACAAAATGGTTAAGCCATGAACCTCTGGCTCTTGAAATGAGAAACAGGTAGTTAGCGTGTTGTCAATATAAAGATTATAACTTCCATAGAAAATTTGCCTTCAAAAAAAGCCACTGTCCTGTGTCTATCTTGTACTTGCATGATGGTCTTTTCTTTGCAATCAATATTTCCAGTAATTTCCAGTAAATTCCACTGATCTACTGATGAACATCAAACCTTGCCTTGCAATCATATTGACATTTTTGCGGTCAGTAGATGATCTCTTTTGTGGATGGACCCATTTTCCTGTGATGGAGATTGCAATTCAAGGTGGATATTTATCTTTCTATCTCTAGCAGAGTCAGGCTTTGAAAATAATCGGTGAATAGACAGCCCATGTGTTGCTGCCTCAACACTTAACAGTATATGGTAAATATTAGTTGAGATGTTCATACATTAATAGCTGGATCGCTTTGTTTATTTCAAACACATTTCACCACTGAATAGGCGCATTGGCATATTAAATGTACACTGAGTGTTCCTGCTTTCATCACAAGTCTATGGAATGTAAATACAAGGCAGAAGCAATTAGCTACCATGTAAAATAATAATACTGAGCCATTACATATCTCTCTTTCCATCAGAAGCCCCTAAAGTACAACATATTCTTGCTCAACCAGAAAACTCAAATGACTTATTTGTTTGTTTTCCTGAATTAGACTGTGGACCTGATGAGGGCAGGGACTGGGCCCTTTTTTAATCATTGAATTTCCAATGTCCAGCACAATGTGTTACACAGAGTAGGCACTTAATAAGCATTTATTGAATGAATGAAAATTGATGTGCAAAAGAATGGTTTCTTAGACCCAATAATATTCTTCCAGTGTCTTGTGCATTATTATGTGGGGGTGGGAGGGGAGGGAGGAAGAGAATTTGGAATACAAAGTTTTAAAAAAAATTGATGTCAAAATTTGTGTTTACATCTAATTTGGAAAACAAAAGTCTAAAAACAAAGTTTAGAATAGCTGTAAAGTAAGTATATGTTCTTCCATCCTAATTTTTTGAAAGTTGCTAACCTAATTATGGTATTGTGGTTCTCTCACATAATGACAATACAAATCAATCAAACTGGAGAGAGCAGCATGTCATAGTGGATAGTAGTTCATCTTTGGAGTTACACAGGCCTACTTCTCAAGTCCTGATATATTTGTTTGACCATGAGTAAGTTAACTAACCTCTCATTGCCTCCAGGGTATCCATAAGACCAGAAGTTGCAAATAGGTATTTGATCTGCATTGGTGAAGGCCTTACACTGATGAAATTAGAGGTCCAAAGAAATAAACTCAATCAGAAGTAGGAGGACTTTCAAGATAAAAGAAGCAACATTGTAGATTACCATGATTGCTGCAGTTGCTCATTTTTCCAATTTATTCATATCTCCATGCTACTAAGTGAACCAAGAATCCCCAGGATTATAGTGGACATAAACTAACAGTGAAAGCACTAATTGCTTGTTTGATCATGTTCCTGAGAATGACAGATTCAAATCACAATTGGATTCAATATATTTTTCTAGTGTTCCCAACTTCATTCAACATCTCAAGTGATCCATGATTTCCTTTGTGCCATTCCTTTCCCAACACAGGTTGTAACCCTTCTGTCTATTAATAGCACAGTCTTTATGCATGTATATGGCTAAAAAGAAAAACAATCATAGCCTCATTGCTAATCTTATGGTGATCAGTCTTTCTGAATCTAGGCTAATTCTTGGATCACAACCTAGCACTAGAGACTGTGCTCTACTGGAAAAGCCTTCAAGAACTCAGAATCACCTCTATGATAAAATGAGTCTATTCGAGAAAGACTTCAATGGAGAGTGGGAAAGTGATTTGATAGAAAAGCAACTTAAGTAAGAAGAAAAAGGTAATTTGATAGGTAAGGTCAGAATATCCCATACATGGTATAATATAACATGGATGGCTTCTTATGTCAGATAAAGTCAGGGAACAAGAAGAATCAGACTAAGTTGATGTTTACAGAGAGCACAGAAGACATCATGAAAATCAGTATTCACCCAGGCTAGGAGCAAAGAGTTTATATACTCAGTGACTTCTGTCATAGATGACATATACCACAGAAAACTACTTTTAAAATGTGGGAAATGAGACAGGCACTCAGTGTCACCCAGAAATCAAGAGAGTGATGGCAAGGGACTTGTTTTACTTGTGAAACAAAAATAAAGAAGGCTTGTAACAACTCAGTAAAGAGCCTTTATTTAAAAGAGCAAAGGAAATAAATGATTAGGCAGAAACAAAGTTACTCAGTGGCTGGAAATGGAAGGCAGAAGGGAATTACTTGCAAGTTTATTAGACTGGAGGCCACAATCAATGGAGATAAAATACTCAATAGATATAAAGAATGATAAAACCCAAATGGATGGCATGGATTTCTAGATGTCTTCTAAGAAAAATGTGGTTCAAAGGAAGCCATCCTTCCACTAGGGAGCATAGTAAGATGGACTCTGGGTGATAGATTGCCAAATGTGTTACCCTTGAGTCTCCAATGCACCTCACATCTGACTCAACCTGTTCTTTCTCTAGTACAAGTTATAAGCTGGCTCCCTTTCCAAAAAAGCACTTACCTATGCCACTGACATATTTCCTGGCCATTGCTGTGAAAGGTACAAACACAACACTCTCATTCATTCTGACACTTAACTCAGGAAGGATGTAAGTATCTACTATGTGCCAGATGGTAGGGCACAATGATGGAAGAGAAAATGACCCTTGATTTCATGGAGCTCACATTCTTTTTTTTTCTTTTTCTTTTTTTTTTTTTTTGTGAGGCAATTGGGGTTAAGTGACTTGCCTAGGGTCACACAGCTAGTAAGTGTCAAATATCTGAAGCCAGATTTTGAACTCAGGTCTTTCTGAATCCAGGGCCAGTGCTCTATCCACTGTGCCACCTAGCTGCCCCTGGAACTCACATTCTAATGGAATAAAACAACAATTGCACTTGTAAGCAAATACAACATATATGCAAAGTCAAGGCAGCTAGGTGGCACAGTGGATAGAGTATCAGGCTTGGAGTCTGGAAGACTCATCTTTGTGACTTCAAATACAGCTTCAGACACTTACTAGCTGTGTAACTCTGGATAAGTCAATTAAGCCTGTTTGCCTCCATTTTCTCATCTGTAAAATGAGATGAAGAAGGAAATGGCTAATGATTTCAGTATCTCTATCAAAAGAACCCCAAAAGGGGTCACAAAAAGTCAGACACTATGGAAAACAACTAAACAACAACACATGCAAAGTAAACACAAGGTCATTTCTGGGAAAATAATAACCAGGAATCAAGAAAGGCCTTATGTAGGGCCTAGTATTCAAATTAGGAATCACCTACTGTTTAAGATGGGAGGCACATGGTGGTTGAGTGGATAGAACTCTACACTCAGAGTCAGGAAGACCTGAGTTCAAATTCAGCCTCAAACACTTATTAGCTGAGTGACCCTGGGCAAGTCACTTAACTCCTATTTGCCTTAAACCACTGGAGAAGAAAATGGTAAACCACTCCAGGATATTTGCCAAGAAAACCCCATGGACAGTATGGTCCATGCATAACTGAATGAGTGAATAACAACTATTTAAGCCCATACCTGTGTGACCTTAAGCAAGTCATTTAACTTCTGTGGTACTTGTTTTCCTTCTCTGTAAAATGACAGAGTTGGATTATGTGGCCTCTAAGGTCTAAGGTCCCTTCTAGCTCTATATCTATGCACCTATGAACTATATAATACGCCTAACTGCATAAGACATCTGTCTAATGACTGAGGATATGTGACAGGCTTTGACATTTCCTCTGAGGAACCTCATTCTTCAGTGAGCTTTGATCAGACACGAAACCCCCATTTGTGTGCCTTTGTAGGAAGGCGGGGGGGGGGGGGGAGAGGCTTGTTTATTAGTGTAAATTAAGCCTCAAAGCCCACTGGCATTTCCTCATTGGTGGAGGTGATGTGAAGTATGAGGCAGAGCTGGAGGGAGTGGAAGAGAGAAGAGATCTCTTCAGTATCTTTGGGTTCTTTATTCTGCTTGGGTATTTTTGGCTTCCAGCTTCAAGAGAGAAGATGATGGGGAAATATAATCCCCACTTTAGGTTGTTGAAGAGAGACAAAGACTCTGGGAAGAAGACATGAGAGGAGCTAGAAATCGCCATCATGTCTCTATCCCCAGTTTGCTACACTAGAGACTTCAGAGAATTTCCCCTTTGGGTGAGAGTTGGGACTCTCTCTTGGGTGAGCCTAATGACCTTGCTCTGAATGGGAGAACTCCTTCAATCTGTATTGTCTGGTATATATCTTCTTACAGGTATTTTCTCATTTCTATTTTGCTACAGACTTGGATAAATGAATGGCTTTGCTATTTGCTAGGTATGTGCTTTGTAAAACTGGTATTTCGTAGGAAAGAAGTCAAACCTTATATATAAAGCTTGTGACTCTCCTAAGAAATAGTAAGCAGGAGTTAGGCTCTAACTTGAAAATTTTATCCCTAAGACAAATAATATTTAAAGAAACAGATAGATATAATTCTAGTCCAATATCTCCTCTCTCTGAGGAGAGAAGATGGGATAGCTTCTAATTTCTACCTCTTGTTTCCCTTCATGGAATGTGTAAGAAAATAATAGGCTTTGCCAATGCCCAAATGCCCCAGCTGGAATTGATTTGGACTGATTGGATTGACTGAGAATTGACTGACTTAGCTGATTAACGGACTTGAAGTTGACTTGATTGAAACCACACCTGTCTGCCTCTGAAGAGGGTGTGTCCTCAGAAACAGTGGACTTTGACCTCAACACAGGACCACCCTCAAGTCCAGTGAATCAATGGACTTGAATGCTACCAGCCAATTAGCTTGTAGCGGTGTGTAGGTACCGCCTCTCTTCCAGACCCGCAGGTAGCTTCCTCTCTGACAGGCACAAGAACATCGTCTTTTTGACTCGAGACTCATAGGTGAAGGTGGCTCTTTTTCTCTTCTCTCTGCTGTAGATCCTAGCCAGGCTTTCCTATCTTTCTGACCCAGGTGTACTTTTATTACTAATACCTGGTAAGCTTTAATAAATGCTTAATGCCCCAAACTAGTGCTAAAGCTTCTAATTTATAAATAAACCCTAGCTAATTTATCCTACACTTGGGACAGGAGTAAAGCAACTACATATTAGATTTTAAACATCACAAGGAATTCAAGTCTCCCTTGGAGAAGGGAGGAAGAGATGATAGAGATGTAGCTATTCTGGCCTTCCTGTGAACCAAATTGAAGAGGCAAGGATGATGCTGAAATTTAATTTCATATACATATAAATATATATGTATCTATTTATATTTTATATTAATATATGTACATATAATACACACATATAAAGATTTTATATGTATTACCTATGTCTAATATTATTATAAACATATAATAATTACATATGACACATAATACTATCTTTGAGCCTTCTTAGTTTCGATATTAATATGTAACATTATTATTATTATTATTTAATTATTTTCTTTTATTCTATTCATTTTCCTTCATGGGATTGATTCTTGGCTCTGCTCTTTGCTACCAGTGTAACTTTGGATAAGTCATTTAACTAACTTCTCTGGGCCTCAAGTGCTCAGTTTCCTCATCTGCAAAAGGAAGGAATTAGACTGAATGACCTCTGTGGGCCTTTCTACTTTTTCATTTTTCATTTTATTTTATTGGCTTATAAGATCATAGAGTTGGGTGACATCTTCCATGACATATAGTACAAGTGCTTCCAGGTGAGCAAATAGTCCCAGAGTTCCAATGACTTGCCCAAAGGCATACAGATAAAAGGTCACAAAGCTAGGATTTGAGCCAGGCTTTCTGACTCCCAAACCAACCTTCTTTCCACTTGTACCTTATTGAACCATGTCTATCTGTTTCTAAAGAAAGTATTTTCATGTCCACATTCCCACTATATCACAGTACCTACTCCATGAAAAATATGCATAGCAAACTATGGAATGCTTTGGAGTAGATAAAGCATATTTTAATGAATGAGATGGTTAGTATTTCATAAAACCAAGAAAAGTACAAAGTGACTTCCACTATCAACAGTTTAAAATCAATTTGAAGGCATTTGGAAAGCATTTTAAAGAGCAACTAGGCATCAATAAAATGTAATTAATTGGTTCTATGGATGCACATGTAAATTGGGTGTTAATTATGCTAGCAATGCTCTTCCATTAAAAATTAAACTCATGATTAGTACCCGAGAAAACAAGCCGTCATTTTATAAACAAATCTCATTTACTTCCATTCATGCTCAACCTTTCAATAAATGAAATCATAATTCTCCATTTGTTCAGGGAAATCCAAATGCTGATAGATTGCCAGTGAATTAGTGATGTAAGTGTCCCTTTAAAGTTTCATAAAAAAGTAATTGATAATTGTGGGAATAAGTTATGTGTGGTCTAGCTGCCCTCTAATACTAAGTTATTGGATTATTGAAAGTTCTTTCCTATCTAATTGACATTGAACAAAGGAGCAGCCAACATATTCAAGATGGATGAGGTTTATTAAGCTCCCTGTTTCAGGGCTGACATCTTTGGAAGATGAAAACCAGAGACAGACAACACTAGAGACTTCAACATTCAGGAGTTTGGACCCAATTCACAAGCTTATGTTCTTGTCTTTTGGGACAGTTGTGATGGGTTCCAAGTAGGCCATGAGCTATTTGGTTTTCCCCAATTTGTTTCTCTAAACTCCCTGGAAAGTGTGATCTAATTTGATCACTGAGATTGGTTAAACCAAACAGTCTCTCCACTTGGGTGAATAGATGCCATTATATTTCAGATTTGGATAATGGAGTAAAACACTCTATCTACACCTCTTATTTTCATTATAATCCCAAGCAGAGTTAAAGGGAAACCAAATCCACGTGTGTCTTATTCATTTTCCCTAAAATCTAAATTAAAATGCTGCTTTAAAAGAACTATTTGATGTCTAGTTTAATCTGTTTTAATAAGTTCTTTGAAAATTTTTTTCTTAGAGACAAAAAAAATGTCTTTTTCAGAGAAGACCATGATATGCATAGTCAGTGGAGCTGAGAACTGATCCAACCATACTGGAAAATAACAACTGGAAACTAGATTAGATAAGTCACTTAATTGTACATACCTTGGATTTGGCCAATACCTTTGTTGGGCATATACCCCAAGATAATCAAAGGTGGAGGAAAAGGTTCCAGATATAGCAAAGTAACAGGGAGACTGGTCATTGAGAGCCCAGTCTTTCAAATATGCCCAATTTGTGGGGGCAGGTAGGTGGCACAGTAGATAAGGCACTGGTTCTGGATTCAGGAGGATCTGAGTTCAAATCTGGTCTCAGACACTTGATACTTACTAGCTTTGTGACCTTGGGCAAGTCACTTAACCCTCATTGCCCCACCCAAAAAATATGCCCAATTTACTCTGCCTGGTGCCATCACATGGATGTCTGAAATTAGGCTTCTCAAGCATGCATGTGGGTTGCTACAAGGCAGAGTAGACTGCACATGCTTGAAGGACTAGGCCTTTATGTCCTGTATATACACACACACACACACACACACACACACACACACACACACACACACTATACAAAAGTACTTATAGTAGCACTTTTTGTAGTAGCAAAATGGGTGCCTATTTATTGGGGAAATAATTGAACAAATTGTGCCCTTTGAATATAATGCAATATTATCATGTCATAATAAATGGTGAATATGAAAAATTCAGAGAAACTCAGGAAAGACTTATATGAACTTATACAGAAAGAAGGAAGCAGAACCAAGAAAACAAATTATATAATGACTACAGAAGTATAAAAGTAAAACAAAACCAAAACTGATCAATACAGTGATTTATTCTGACTTTGGAAGACTGATGATGGAGAACTCTTCCCAGCCTCTCATCAGAGAGGTGTGGAAGGAGACACAGTTTCAAACATGGCAATATGCCTATGGTGCTTCTTTCTGGGTTTTATGAGGGAGGGGTTTGTATATTTATGGGGGAAGGAATCATTGCTGAGAAGTGACAAATTTCTTTCTTTGGAAGAGCATCAATTAAATACATTTTTGAAAATCCAGTGACTTCACCTTCTCATTCCCTTCTTTATCCTATTCCCATCCCTCTCATTCCCCCTTTCCCAATATATTTGTTGAAAACCAGATTCAATTCTAAGCCTCATATATGCTTTAGATATTACCAAGAGGGGCTTTCCATGGCATTAGCCTGGTGGCAAAGGCAGAGGCAAGAGCCATTCAAGAGCCCAGACAGTTTGGTTGGTTGTCAGCTTGAAAGGGATGTCTGTATTTTAATTTCAGGCTTTTCACTTGGGCTTGTTTCTCCTTTTCACAGCCCAGAAGTGTGAGGGTCAGCTGGAGAGGGAGACATTCAGGCCTCCTGGCCTTGAAAAGCCATCTCCTTTCAGCCAAGGAAAGCAAACATTGAAGGAAGGAAGCTGTTACATCAGGATCGGTTTGAACTTCTGTTTTTCTGTATGTTTTATTTCTGTCGGGGATAAGAATGTCTTCCTTTGAAGGATCTATAAATCCTTGGCCCTCCTCGATTCGGCATCTTTCTCACAACCCAGATAAAACTTAAGCAAATCAAAATGATGATCTGGGCTGCCACGTAGTTACCTAGGTACACAAATACGTCTATGCCTGTATTTGCACATTTATGCATGCACGTTTATGTAGCTATATGTATGCATGTGGCAGAGTTGTGTTTAGAAATGGTGGGTAAGGATTCCAAGTTCCTGCCCTTTGATTCCAGTTGTCAGATCCCTGGAAGAATAAGGGTTTTTTATTTTATTTTATTTTTTGGCAGGGCAATGAGGGTTAAGTGACTTGCCCAGGGTCACACAGCTAGTAATTGTCAAGTGTCTGAGGTCAGATTTGAACTCAGATCCTCTTGAATCCAGGGCCTGTGCATCACCTAGCTGCCCCCAAGGAGAAAGGGGTTTTGGACCCTGACTTGTCATTTTTCTCTTCTGGTTTTTCACCAATCTGATCAGTGAGGTTTCTGCAAGTTTTCCAGCCCTACCTCATCCAGAAAGAGAATCAGGGTGGGCAGCTTTGAAGTTGGAAAAAAAAAATGAATCAAAATCCTGCCTTGAACACATAAGCTGCATGACCAAGGGCAAGTCACTCAGCCTTTCAGTCTTTGTAGGCTGCTAAGACATCCTAGTACAGGGGAAAGGGTAGGAAAAAGCACTGGGGTCAGAGGGCATGGTTTTAGATCTTTCCTCTGATGCTTACAAACCTAACTCATATGACTTTGGACATGTTACTTTTTGTCCCCGGGACTCAGGTTCCTTATCTATAAAATGGGAAGGTGGGGTGGTGGACTAAATGGCCACTAAGGTTCCTTCCAACTCAATCTAGGATCCTGTGGTCATGGGGAATTGCTGATCTTTAAGAATGGATATGATATATAGATATATAGATATAACCTATATCAGATTACCTGCTGTCTAGGGGAGGGGGGAGGGAGGAGAGGAAGGGAGAAAAATCTGAAATTGTAAAGCTTCTATGAACAAAAGTTGAGAACTATCTTTACATGTAACGGAAAAAATAAAATACCTTATATGTAAAAAAAATTAAAAATATATAATTTATGCAGATAGTAATTAAATGTATATTTTACCTTAGAAAAAAAAAAGAATGGAAGGAATTTCCCACAGCAGGGATTCCCTACAAGGCTGAAAGCAGAGGTACTGACAAGAACAAAAAATATCCAGAAGATCGTCTGGATTAACAGCTGCATGATAGTAAAGACACTCATCTGGAAAAAAAAAAAAAAGTGGGGGTGGGGAGAGGAATAGAGCATTGTGTAATCATCTGGTGACTCCAAGACCACAAAGAATATACCAACCCTGGTGTGTGTGGGAATAAATAAACCAAACCGACACAGAGACATCCTTAACATCCAGGGAAACAACAAAATAATGTCTTTGGAAGTACTTTAAGAAAGTCTAAAGTACTATACAAATATAAGGTAATAGTAATTAACCCTAATATAAGAAATTTTATGCAGGCAGCTAGGTGGCGCAGTGGATAAAGCACTGGCCCTGGATTCAGGAGGACCTGAGTTCAAATCTGGCCTCAGACACTTTACACACTTACTAGCTGTGTGACCCTGGGCAAGACACTTAACCCCAATTGCCTCACCAAAAAACAAAACAAACAAACAAAAAAGAAATTTTGTAGAAAGATGTTAGGAAGGTTTAAATTGAAGATACTATTAAAAGCATTTATACTTGTCCTTTATAATTTCCTTCTCTATCTCTAGGAATGATATTCTATAATGGAAAGAGGACTGAACTCAGATTCAGGAAAAGCAGCTTCAAATCCCTAACTCTGACAAAAATGAAACAGTGTTAACTGACCTTAGTAAAAATCTTTTTTAAAATATCTGAAGTTTTCTCCAGGAAGTTAGGTCCCTAAATCTTGGACTCTGAACTTGGTGGAAAAAATGTAGGTGAGTAGATATTTAAAGGTAATTTGGGTTCTAGAGCTAGTTCTGAGACCAATTCTTCTATGATCTGGGCCAAATCGTATCTTCATCTTTGGTATCAGTTTACTCATTTATAAAATGAGTAAATTAGAATTAGATTGGGTCTTCTTTAAAGTTCTTCCTTATTCTACAGGTCTAATCTCCTTCTTCTTCTTCTTCTTCTTCTTCTTCTTCTTCTTCTTCTTCTTCTTCTTCTTCTTCTTCTTCTTCTTCTTCTTCTTCAATGGGGCAATGACGGTTAAGTGACTTGCCCAGGGCCACACAGATAGTGTCAAGTGTCTGAGGTCGGATTTGAACTCAGGTCCTCCTGAATCCAGGGCCAGTGCTTTAAACATTGTGCCACCTAGGTACCCATAAAGGTCTAATTCTAATTTAATTCATTTTTAGGATAAAAATATTTAATTAAAAAAAATTAAATAGTGCCTATTCACAAGGAGCTGACATTCTATCAGGAGTACATAATATATAAAACATAAGTAAATACAAAATATAAATGACAGTAAACACAAAGTATTTTGGAGTGAAGGAAAGACACATTTGCTTGGGGGAGGGAAAACCAAAAAAAGGCCTCAGCTAGGTAGTGGCACTTGAATTGAACTTTGAAAAACAGCTAGGGATACTAAGAAGTAGAGGCGAATGGGAAGGACAATACAGGCACTCCTGTGCAAAGTTATGGAGATGGCATATGGAATAGGGTAGACTGGCTAGAATGTATAATGCATGGGGTGGGGGGAGAGAGACAGAGACAGGAAGAGAGAGAGACACACGGAGATACACAGACAGAGACAGAGAGACACAGAGAGAGAGACAGGGAGAGAGACAGAGACAGAGAAACAGAGAGTGACACAGAAAGAGAGAGACAGAGAGATAGACAGAGACAGACATAGAGACAGAAAGAGACACAGAGACAGAGAGACAGAGAAACAGAGACAGAGACAGAAACAGAAACAGAGAAATACATATAATAGACCTTGAAATTTAGCCTGGAGCTTGATTGTAAACATCAAGTTTAGATGTTTACAGTTTATTGGAGAGGCAATAGGAAGTCACTGAAGCTTTTTGAACAGAGAAATATTGCAGTCAGTCTCATACTTTAGGAACATAATGTTACCAGCTGGCAGGAAGATGGACATAAGATGGGAGACTATTGAAGCATAGAGATTAAATAGGAAACTATTGCCAAAGTATGAGCAAAAGGTGATGAGGACTTGAATTAAGGTGGTCAGTGTGTGAGTGGAAAAGGAAGCATGCTAGAGATATTGTGAGGTAGAAATGACAAGTCTCACCTTCCCCTATGGAACGATCCTCTTATAATTAAGGAAAATGGGCCATATTCCTAGGGAAGCATATGTAATCATAATATCTTAGCATGGGCAATTAATTTATCATATCCTAGATTGGTTCTCTGGGTCCAGCAGGTAATTGAATAGGTTATTTGATTTGAGGAATATCAGGAAGGTTAAGCCATGCTCACTAACATGGACCATAATAGATTGCTCCACTACTAGAAATTCCATCATTAGAAGGAATCAGTGCTTTATTTTAAGGTCTTAGAATATTGGTAAGAGAGAAAATAATTAATAACAACAACAACAACAATAATAAAAGCTAAGGGTTATATGCACTTTGAGAACTGCCAAGCACTTGATTTATAAATTATCTCATTCGATTCTCCCAACAACCCTGTTAGATGGGTGCTATTTTTATTCTTACTTAACAGATGAGGAATCTAAGGGTTAGAGGACAAATGACTCATCCAGGGTTACACAGCTAGTGTATTTCCGAGGCAAAATTTGAAGTCAGTCATTTCAGATTCCAGGACCAGCACTCCATGCACTTTACCACCTAACTGCCTCAAATGGAGGGCAGACAGTAAGCTAATACTACAATTCCCACCTAAATGGAAGTGAGCTTATTGGTTGTATTTTCTAGCACCTCAGATAAAGGCTTTAGAAAAATGAAACTTTTGATGGGACTAGATGGAAAGGAAGATTTTACAGGACTATTACAGGAATTAGGAGGATGCTAGTTGACAGAAGGAAGATTGACCAATGAAGAGAGGAAAACAAAAAAGGAAAGAAGTGGAAAAGGACCTCAGAGCCCATTCTAGTCAAACCTTTTTTTTTTTTTTAATTCTCTTTAAAACATGCCTGTGGGGGCAGCTAGGTGGCACAGTGGAGAGAGCACCAGCCCTGGATTCAGGAGTACCTTAGTTCAAATCCAGCCTCAGTCATTTGACACTTACTAGCTGTGTGACCCTGGGCAAGTCACTTAACCGCCATTGCCCCACAAAAAAACAAAAACAAAAAACCATGCCTGTGGGGGCAGCTAGGTGGTGCAGTAAATAAAGCACCAGCCCTGGATTCAGGAGGACCTGAGTTCAAATCCAGCCTCAGTCATTTGACACTTACTAGCTATGTGACCCTGGGCAAGTCATTCAACCCTCATTGCCCTGCAAAAAACAAAAACAAAAACAAAAAACAACCCAAACCCCCAAAAAACAAACAACAACAAAAATACCTGTGGTCATTTATTTGAAGTGAAGATGAACCCACTGTCTGCAAAGGCAGCCCAGTCTATGCTCGTTTAACTCTCCTTGTTTGGAAGTCATTTCCTAACATCAAGGCTAAATTTGTCATCAGTTGCTTCTTGCTCTTCTCTCTGACATAAGTGGAATAAGAATAAGCTTTTTTTTTTAAAACATAGTAGATCTTCAAATTCTTGAGGCTTCTTAAATCTTCTCTTCTCCAATTCCTTCAACTGACCATATGCCAGGATCATGAGGCCCTCCACCATCTTTGTTGCTCTCTTCTAAACATTCTGTGATTTATCAATGTATTTTCCTGAAATGGGGCAACCAGAACTGAACACAGTGTCCCAGATATAGTCTGACTAGGATGATATGCAGTAGGACTGCTATCTCCCCAGTCCTGAATATTATGCTTTTCTTAATTCAGTTTAATATTGCTTCAGCATATTTTTGGTTGCTTTATCAAATTCTTTACTCATTTGGACCTTGTTATTTACTGAAAGCTCAGATGCTTTTCAGACAAACTACTACTTAGTCGTGCCTCTTTCATATTGTATTTATGAAACTGATATTTTGAACTCAAGTGACTTTATATTTAAAATAAGTCACATTTATGTGGAGCTTTAAGGTTTAGTTGTCTTCAGGTATCTGAAAATCTGTTATGGAGAAGAGGAATTAGATTTTCTTTCTTTGGCCCCAGGTAGAAGGACTAGTAGCAAATAGTAGAAATTACTAAGGGGCAAACTTAGGCTTGATATGTTCAAACAAACAAAAAACAAATATATCATCTTTCTATAATTCATAAGAGAAACTAAACTAGCTGGCTCCAGAGTTGGTGGGCTCCCCCTTCCTAAAATCTCCAAGTGAAGACTGGACAACAACTTCTCATAGATGATACTGACTCCTAGTCAGATGCTCTTCCACCTCAAAGGTTCAATGATTCTTGGTGAAAGAAACAATGCCATTTTTGTCAAGGGCAGATGGCCCAGCACATCACTCCAAATTCAGCTCCCAAACTTAGCACGTGAATTTTAAACCTCACGCGGAAATTTTTTTTAAATAACAGTAATAACACCTATTCAATTCCTTGGAAAATGCAGACCTCAGAGAGTGGTGCATTCATTTTAAAAGTCTGTGCTCTCTCTTCAAGTCATCTAACCACATGTTAGGGTGGCAGAACAAAGATAAAAACACACAAAAAAACAAAAAAAACCCAGAACCCTCTGCTTTTTCAACCAATCATAGCCCATCAGTAATTTCTTTTCAAGTTAACAAGCCAGCCTATGCTTTTCTTTGGGACCTTAGCTATTTTGCCATCCCCTGTGGCTTCCTGCTCACTTAAGGTAGACTTATAGCAAAGAAATGTCAATTTCGTTTGAACTGGTCAATCACGGCTGACATTTTGTTAACCATACTATGAACTTCCCCAGACTGAAGTATCAACAACTTGTGCCCTTGAAAACCTGAGACAGAAAACAACTGTATTGATTTTCTACTATCAACAAGAAAAATACCATTTCTCTTCTCAGAGAGTGTTCATAATGCATCCCACATCACTTAGTCCCTGCAATCTTCCTCCTCCTGATATACTGCTGCATCTCCTTACCTGCAGATGCATGGCACTTAGCCTGGTGGAATTAGCCCTGATATAATACCATCTCAGCGTCACTAGTCCATGTGCTAAAGACTGGCTAGTAGGACTGAGGTTGCAATGCAATCTTAAGGAGTCTTGGTCACTTAAAATCATATTTCAACATGTCAATAGTAACCTGCACAAGAGAATTCTGGAGAAGGAAATGGTGAACCACTCCAGTATCTTTGCCAAAAAAACAAAAAAACAAAAAACCCAAATGGGGTCATGAAGAGTCGGACGCAACTGAAACAAATGACCAACCAGGGAACGCCCTTTTTGTAAGGGAACCTAATTTTCCTATAATTCATAATCCTTCATTCCTTAAATATACCATTTAAAGGCCTTTAAGGGATTTAGGCCTTCACTCAGTGTCCATAACAGTTAAAGTCAGTTAGAAAATTGAATAATTATTTCATGACCTTAATTACTAAAGACAACAAATCCAAGTAAGGCACTATTTTGATTAGTGGGGTATTTTTTTTTTAATTTTGAGTATTTTTTCTCTTTTTGTTTTTGCTTTAATGATCAGAGAATTGCCTGAACTCTTTTCTCTACTGCCTATATGAACAAGGCTCTGTCATATCTTTGTCCTAATTATTTAATTTTTATTATATTAAAAGTTTGTGATACAACAAAAATCAGCTTTGAGAAGCCAAAAGTGATAACGCAAATCTTTAAAAGCCAAGTGTTCTGCTCTGGGACAACAACAGTGTTAAAGTCAGTCAATTTTTATGCCTAGCAACCTTGACAATATCCTTTTAATTAAAATCAATGGAGAAATAAAACATGCATTAGAATATGCTTGGGAACACTGAACTGGTAAGAACACAAATATTAAATGGTGTGATTATGACAATATAGTTCTCTCTTTGGTTTTAATGTAATGCTGTGGTTTCCATCACCCTCTCCTGTCTCCATAGTCTTGTATCATTCAATGATGTTTTATTTGATCTAACTCATTTCACAAACACACACACACACACACACACACACACACACACACACACACACACATGCTTCTTATCTCTTTTAAAGTATCAAATAACACCATACTGACCAGGTTAAAAATAAACCTTTCAAGTAGAATGGGGGAGGGGGCAAGAAAGCAGAGGTCAGAGAGGATGAGGTATCCAAGTATCATCTTTTTTTTGGCATGGTTTATAAAAAGAACCCTACACTAGAAATCAAGAACACTGGTTTCAAAAAAAAGAAAGAAACAATGGAAGAAAGAGAAAAAGGGGAGTAGCTAGGTGACACAGTGAATAAAGCACTGGCCCTGAGTTCAGGAGGACCTGAGTTCAAATCAGGCCTCAGATACTTGATACTTACTAGCTGTGTGACCCTGGGCAAGTCACTTAACCTTAACTGCCCTGAAAAAAAAAAAGAACACTGGTTTCTTCTCCTGGTTCTGCCATTGGCTGGTTGAATGATCTTGGACCTATATTTTTTTTTGAAAAATCAATAAATGTATTCAGTGTTTCCTCAGGCCAGATGCACGGTGCTTAACCCTTCTGCGATTCAGTTTACTAATGTATAAGGGCAAACCTCTGACTCAGAGATCCCACTACTAGACTTATATCCCTTTCACAACACAATATTTATAGTAATATTGTTTGTAGTAGTAATAGTAGCAGTAGCAGCAGCAGTAGCAGTAGCAGTAGCAGTAGTAGTAGTAGTAGTGGTGGTGGTGGTAGTAGTAGCAGTAGTAGTAGTTGTGGTGGTAGTAGTGGTAGAATAGTAGTAACAAGGAAGTGGAAATAAAGCAAATGCCAATTGTTTGAAGAATGGTTAAAAAATAACAACAACAACAAACAACCTGTGGCATATGAGTGTTATGGAATAGCACTTTTTTTTTTTATAAAAGAGGAATAGGAATAATACAGAGAAACATGGGAAGACTTACATGGCCTGATACAAAGTGAAGTAAGCACAACCAGAAAAAATTCCAATTAGTTATAATGAGCCACAGATAAACCTCATTGGCTACAATACTACCATGATGAAACAATGTAAATGGAATGAACACTCCAAACTGAGAGCTCTGTAATTGTAATGAGCAAGCCTGGACCACAGAATAGACAAGAAAATGTACTTTCCTCCTTTCTTTACAGAGGTGAGAGAAAATCATGTGGAATAATGCATCTATTATCATATTCATTTGATGTATTGGTTACTTTTGCTAATGTGCTTATTGTTTTTCTCCTCCCTTTGTTCCTTGGAAGAAATGGCTCTCTGGCTAAGGGATAGAGGGATATATTTGGGGGGAAAAAAGCAAAAGATATCAATAAAAACAAAATAACATTAACCTAAAAATAATAAGAGGATATATAATTTCCAAGCTCATTTCAATGTAAAGAAAAAAGAGACAAGAGATATGAGAAGATAATCTCATGTCCCTACCCCTCAAACACCCCTTTTTTGAAGAGATAGGAGACCATAGTATGGATTACTTTATATAATCTCAAGGTTTTCAGTTAGGAGGCAGCTAGATTGTGCAGTGGATAGAGCACTGGCCCTGGAGTCAGGAGTACCTGAGTTCAAATCCAGCCTCAGACACTTAACACTTACTAGCTGTGTGACCCTGGGCAAGTCACTTAACCCCAACTGCCTCACTAAAAAAACCAAACAAACAAAAAAAGATTTTCAGTTCGTTTGCTAAACATTTTTCCCTTCTTTTTTAGTTTTTATTATAAGAAATGACCATCTGTAAGGAGGGAGGGACACAATGAGAAATTATATAAAGCCAAAGCATATTAATGAGAAATTATTTGAAAAAGAAAAAAATGAAAGAGGAAAGAGGGTGCTGCTCTGAGCAGCACCTCAGGTCCATGTCATATATTGCCCAGCTCACTTCCCTTCCCCCTGCCTTCATCTAGAAGACTCTTCTCTGGAATATCAGAAGCCTACTCCACAGCTCCCCTCTGGAGATGACTTCATTCAACCCTGGCTACTTCCTTTTGTCAGAGTTCACCCAACTCAGGCAAGTACAACTTGGCTATCTCTCTAGATCTGATTTCAAAGCCCATTCTGCAGGGCAGTTTAATAATGACAAGTTGAGACGGCACAAGAATAGAGAATGATTAAACACTGTCCCCTCTGGACCAGATAGGAAGATTGGCCTCAAGATATTACAGCTTTATGAAATCCAAGTGTTTGCCAGGTTTGTTTTGTTTGTTTATTCTCATAGGGTTTTGCTTTCTTCCAGTTGCAGGCCTCATCAACTCTAGGCTTTCCTGAGTCCCCACTGCTTGTTAAAAGCTTCACTGCATTATCTAGCTTCCTGATCTCCCGAAGGAGATTTGATAACCTTAAGCATGTTCCCCCCTTCCCCTTCTGTGTAGTTTCTGGTGCCACTGCTATGATTAATGGAATGGACCAGGAGCCAGAGCCCCCTCAAAATTATGGAATGTGTTAATCAGATGGAGAGAGAAGAAGCCTGACCTCTAGGGCTACAGAGGTCACTGATAAATGCTATGATGAATTCAAGGACCCTTGTCATTTCAAACTCCAAGAGGGTGAATAGAGAAAGGTTAACTTTACTCTAGAATGGTTAACACATATCCATGACTCTTCCATGGTGGTTGTTTGGAAAATGCCCTTCATTTACCCTGGCACATAGTAGACCTGATCCTGAGAGTCCTTTTCTATGTTCCAAGAGTCCCTACCTTGTTATTTCTGGTTGTGGCATAGCTAATAAAAGAGTCACTCTTGTACTTACAAGACAAACTATCTGAGCTGCCACGTTGATTCACTGCTAGAATGGGTTAAGCAGGGAGATCCTCAAGGATGGCTCCTCAATGGACTTGGCTGCTGTGACTACTGACAGATTTTCCCACTATCTCCAGTTGCCTGTCTTCAGTGGATCTTCTGACCTTTTTTAAGTGCCTATTATTTTATTTTTTTGGTCAGGCAATTGGGGTTAAGTGACTTGCCCTGGGTTACACAGTTAGTAAGTGTTAAGGGTCTGAGGTTGGATTTGAACTCAGGTACTCCTGAATCCAGGGCCAGTGCTCTATCCACTGCACCACCTAGCTGCCCCTTTTGAAACTCATAAAGTCAAAGAATGGTCCATTCTCTCTCTGGCTAATCATTCACATAAGATTTAAAAATGAATAAACACAAGAAACAAAAACAAAATAGAGGTCTTATGTGTTCACAGATAGTTAATAAACAAGCATCTATTAAGCACCTATGATATGCTGGGCACTGTGATGAGAAAGGGGGGAAAATTCCTGCTCTCAAGAAGATCACAGTCTGATAGGGTGGACAACATGTAAACAACTAAGTACAAATAAGACTGATGTAGAATAATTTGGAAATAATCAACAGATTGAAGGTACTAACATTAATAGAGATTAAGAAAGGCTTTTTGTTGAAGATGGAATTTTACTGGATCTTGAAAGAAACCAGGGAGACCAGGACATAGAAAGGAGGGAGAAAATTGCAGAGGGAAATCCAGTGAAAATGCTTAGAGTTGGGAAATAGAGTGTCTTGCATCAAGGAGGCCTGTAGAGTATCTGGGGTAAGAGTAAGATGTAAGAAGCTTGGAAATGTAGGAATAGACCAGGTTGTAAAGGGCATGAACTAGACAAACAGAATATTTTATATTTGATCTTAGAGGTAATAGGGAGGCATTGGTAATAGTCAAATATTTGGCAGCTACATGTCAGAGGGTCTCACCCCCATAGCATTTCTAAGCAATTCTCCTCATTCAAAATTCACCTGGAAAGAGTGCACAAGATAGTCTTCTGGAACTTTTTGTATGTACCCTTGGCTTTGGCTCAGCAGCCAGTTAAAAAGGTTGCATCAACACATAGTAAGTTAACAGGAAACAGAATATGTGTGCATGTTCTGAATTGAGGGGAAGGGTTTGATTGTCATGATGCATTGTCTTGATGCATACTCAGAAGCAAATTCACCAAGCAACCACCTGGATTGGCAGTTGAGAATATTGTGTATACGCTGTATAATTAATTGGGAAAGGCAAATCTGTGCATACTCTAGGGATTAAGACTTCATCCATTATAGAAACACAAAGGCAAAACAGACCATGCCTTCAGGAAGCTTCCATTTTAACTTAATTCTTTCAATGCAATTCATCTTTTGAGCCTCTTAGAGCATGACCTAGTAGCTTGAGGCAGAATAGAATATAGAAAGGAATATGAGTGGAATCAGCCAGTTGTTGGGGAAACCATCAGAAACAATATCCATTCCCTGACTGCATGACACTCGATGGCATGCTAGCTGTCTGGTAGGTACAATGCATTGAGTCTAACTAGCAATACCATAGTTATACAGTCAGATTTACTGGAGAGGACCCAAACACCTTTCCTCAGTAAGTTTCCAGAAAACAGCCTCTGATCTCACTGCACAGAAGTTAAAAGAATTGATTGTATAGTCTGTGAACCAAACCTGACAAGTGGGGGGAAAAGTGAGGTTGTTTTTTGTTTTCTTTTTTTATTTTTTTTTTGGAGGGGGTTGCTTTTTAACTCTCTCTGGCCCTTCTTTAATTCATGTCAAAATACAATCAGAGATGTGGCTTGAGGGTGATGCATTAACACAGAGTGGAGTCTTGGGTAAAGCACTTTGCTGGGGAAATGTAATAGTTTGTGTATTGTTTCCCAATAAAGAAACCAATGTACAATGTACAGCTATTGCGGGTGTGTGTGTGGGGGGGGGGTGTAGGGTTGGTTCCTTGGGTCATCAGTGGTCTAAAGAGAAATGGATGGTGAAATCAGAGAGGAAGTCAAGTACCAGGAGACCAGTAAGGTGGAGCAGATAGAGATGATAATAATCATACAGCCACTTTTTTCAACAGGACTATGTTTCTAATGCTTCTGGGATGCGTTCTTTGGGTTAATGATTGCATCCAAAAACCTCTTTGCCTTGGGCTGGCCATTGTTGTCAATCAAAAGGAATTTCATACTGTAAGGGCTAGGGGCCAGGATAGGTGTGCTGCAATGTTCTTGACTTAGATTTCAACTTCCTGCCAAGGCTATCTATCTATCTATCTATCTATCTATCTATCTATCTATCTATCTATCTATCTATCTGTCTGTCTGTCTGTCTGTCTGTCTGTCTGTCTGTCTGTCTATCTATCTATCTATTATCTATCTGTCTATCTATCTATCCATCCATCCATGTATACACACACATACCTGCTTTCCAAGGCAAGGTAACATGTGATCCATAGTAAGTA
The DNA here is from genome assembly GCF_019393635.1 of Dromiciops gliroides. Taxonomy (NCBI): domain Eukaryota; kingdom Metazoa; phylum Chordata; class Mammalia; order Microbiotheria; family Microbiotheriidae; genus Dromiciops; species Dromiciops gliroides. The sequence goes on from NC_057862.1 coordinate 404,421,955, forward strand.
TCTTCTCTGTGATTCAGGTCAAGTACACGTTGCTTTAATACAATCCAAGGTTGCTGAGCAATATCAGAAGATGTGGACTAGAACAAGAGCTTGTTGAAGCTGACCTGTACCAAAGAAATAGTCTTCTGATCAAACCTTCCTTCACCAGCCCCACTTCCTCCATCCAAAAGGGGTGTTGGGTCTGAGAAATGACAGTCTCATAACCATCACCAGCAGGCATGGAGATGGGCAACTTTTGTGTGGGGCTACTTTTTTTGCCCTCTGTTTTCTAAAACCCAAACCCCAGATTCTTCCTTTTGGTAATAGTAATAATAATAATAAAGGAAAAGCATTTGGGGTGAAAACATGTTTTAGCTGTATTTGTAACATTCAATAAATAAATTACAGGTTTTATATCATTCAGAGAGAGCTGCCAGTGGTTTATTCAGTTATTACCTTCACACGCTTGGGAGAATGAATTAAATACCAGTCCGTGTTGAAGGCTTGGGGATTATTCTGCTAGGATATGCCACTTAAAAGTTTTGGCAGCTCTGTGAGTTGCATGATAAGCAAGGACAGTTCGGGGCAAGCTATGGTAGATGACTATCCTGGCCATTTACAGCGGCTTAGAAATTCCATAAAAGAGAAATGAATTATGCATTATTGGGTTTACATAAGGTCACCCAGTGAACTCTGACCCTTCTCTTTTCTCATTTGGCTCAATTATTAGATGAAATGACAGATTTGATCTCTTTTCAAATTGTATTAGAAAGGGTCTCTTTATTTCACCCTCTAGCAGCAATCAGCTGACAGTACTAGGCAAGTGCATTAATTATGATTGATTTAGTGGGTCTATAAGGTGATTATTTCTAGAATTCTACTCCTGAGCCAAAACCTTTTGACCTCTCTCAGGCCACACAGCAGATGAATCTATAAGAAGATTTAAGAGGGGACTGGTCTGAGCTGCATCTTCCCTGCTGTATTTGCACTCCAAACATTTTAAGACACCCAGGCAAATGCAAAAAGAGATTGAATTACTGGAACACTCCATAGCAAAGACATTTAACAACGTGGCATGTCTGTTTAAAAACATCACATGCACAATAAACAAAAATGTCATTGAATTTGCCCCAAAGGAAGGCATGGGAGTGGGATAGAGAAAAAAGCCTCTCAACTCTCTCTGTCCAGAGCTAATGGTATGTATGACATTGAGGAATCACGCATGAGTTTGTGAATTATATGCATTTGCAGTTTCAGAATAACATGTCTGTTATAAGGACACGTAATCCTCCTCTTCTCTTTCCTGCATTAAAAATGACAGTACTAATTAAAGAAAAGGGACCACTGTCACTTTCAATGGATAGGCTTGAATGACAATGAGACTAAGACGAGGAAAATGGAAAGAAACTTTGGGAGGGATCAGTTGCTGCACAGGCTATCTGAGGGAGAAAAAAAAAAATTCTACAATGAACGCTGGCAGAAATGTATCCTGGTAGGACCAGAAATGCATGCATGGTAATTACCTACCCTTTCCTAATTCCCTCTGTCTTTCCCTCCCTCACTCTCTTGCTTCCTCTTTCAATGGCCCCCTCCCAGCCTAGTCCCACAGGATAGAATTTCTATTGTGTCCAAGTCAAGGTTCTATTTAATTTGTTAGCTATAACCAAACATGGGTTTAAAGAAGTGAAGGGGAAGTTTATAAGTATAGAAACTCAGCATTGAGGTGTGTGCCAAGATAGAGTCACCACCTCCCTTCTCTCAGATGCCTAAATCCAGCAGATTTAGGTAAACTGTCACCTGAAGCTGTTTTCTGCTGATGAGTAAATTAATCTTTCCTACCTTCCCACTGGAAAAAATGCATCTCAGAAAATAATAATAATCCCATCTATTTAACTAGTGATTTATACTTAAAGTTCACAGGCATATATCATCTCATTTGATGCTGGGGGGAAGGTAGAAAAGGTATTTTTCCCCCATTCTACAGGTGAGGAAAATGGAGGATCAGAAAGTTTAAGTGATTTACCAGGGGGGACATAGCAAGTAAGTAACTGAGATAGATCTGATGCACAGGTTTCTTGATTACCAATTCAAGGCTCATTCTCCAACATGCCACATTCTCCAACCAGCCACAAAAGCAGGGAAACTAGCATGAGGCTGAGCTTAAAGAAGAGTTAGCATTTATAGGACACTTTAAGATTTGTAAAGCATTTTACAAATATGATCTCACTTTATCCTCACAGCAACCATAGGAGGAAGGTGCTGTTATTACCCCATTTTATGATAAAGGAATTTGAGGCCAGTTAAGTGACTTGCCCAGGATCACACCACTTGTTAGTGTCTGAGGTTGGATTTGAATACAAGTCTTCCTGACTCCAAGTTCAGAACTCTTCCTAATGTACAACCTACCTGCACCTAAATGAGTCTGGACCCTATTGAATATCTATAAAAAATAGACTTGGGAAAAAATCCTTCCAGTAGAGATTTTATATGGGAGGAAGGAAGGAAGGAAGGATGGAAATTCCTCTGGCTGCCAAGTGGTGGGGCCCCACTTGAGGAGGGTGCTGCTTTCCCTGTCATCTGGTGAATTGACTCACTGATTGTGATAATTCATTCATTTTAAATTATTATTATGTGCCAGCTATTTGCCAGGTACTGTGCTGGTCTTTGAGAATTCAAAGACACAAATGAAATAGCCTCTACCTTCAAGTAACTTAGATTCCATTGGGGGAAAACAATAGTTACAAAGAAGAAAATACATGAGTACAAAGTAATTTTAGGAGGAGGGCACTAGCAATTGGGGGAAACAACATAAGCCTTATGTAGGAAGTAGCACTTGGACTAAGTCTGGAACGAAGTCAGATGAGAAAACTGAAGCACAGAGATGTTAAATTATGTTGATGCAACAGCTGAGTGGCAGAGCTATCTAAGTGATAGATGGCTGTGCCTGGAATCATCAAGACTTGAGATCAAATCTGGCCTCACACACTGACTAGCTGCCTAATCTTGGGTACCTCACTTTTTTTTTTTAAGGCAATTGGGGTTAAGTGACTTGCCCAGGGTCACACAGCTAGTAAGTGTTAAGTGTCTGAGGTCAGATTTGAACTCAAGTCATCCTGAATCCAGGGCTGGTGCTCTATCCACTGCACCACCTAGCTGCCCCAAAGTAAAACAGGTTTTTTTGTTTTGTTTTGTTTTTTGCAGGGCAATGAGGGTTAAGTGACTTGCCCAAGGTCACAAAGCTAGTAATTATCAAGTGTCTGAGGCTGGATTTGAACTCAGGTCCTCTTGAATCCAAGGCCAGTGCTTTATCCACTGCACCACCTAGCTGTCCCCAGTAATTCACTTAACCTCAGTTTCCTCATCTGTAAAACAGGGATCATTGCACCTACTTCACAGGGCTGTCATGTGGATCAAATGAGATAATAATTGCAAAGCACTTAGCATAGTACCTGGCAGCTAATAGGTGCTATACAAAATACTGTTTATTATTATTAATTACCCAGCTAATACATGTTCTAAGGCATGATGCAAATGCAAGTTTTCCTAATCCCTGACTTCATGCCCTGTCCTTTATACCCCACTTTCCTCTCCAAGTCACTGCAATAATGAACTAACATTAGTTAGTTAAGAGAAACCTAACTGGGACAATTTGTTGAGAACACTCAAAGTTTAAAAAGCCTTTCTTTTAATGTTCTTGCCATCGCTACATAGATCATAACATCTCAGACTTAAAAGAGACCTCAGAAGCCAACTAATCCAATCCAAAGAGGATCTTCTTCTGCAACATATTTCAGGGGTGGCATTCCCCACCTCTGCTTGAAAACTCTGGGGATGAGAAAACCACGATTTTCTGAGGAAGCCTATTCCATAAAGCTATAACAAGTGTAAATCTGTCCTCCTTCCAAATTTCATCCATTGCTACTGGTTTGGCCTTCCAGGCCTAACTCAAATTCCTCTTCCAAATGGCAGCCCCTCAAATTGAAAATAGCTATAATGTTCTGGATAAATGTTCTCTTCTCTCAGCTAAAAATATGCCCAATTCTTTAAACCAGTCCAATTGTGGATCCCTTTCCATTATATTCACCTTTCCCTAGGCCTGGTCCAATTGGTCAATGTCTTTCCTAAAATAGGCTGCACAGAGCTGAACAGCGTAGATGTAGTCAGAGATTAGCAAGCCCATCCGCTCCCTAGTTCTGGATGCTGTGATTCTTAACACACCCCAAAAGAGCATTAACTTTTTTCATAGCCAGGTATTTTTTTCCACTTTCATGGTCACCTAAGTTCTGGCCCTCCTGACCTCTCACTTAGACTATTGCAACAGACTCCTAATTGGACTCCCATCTTCTAGTCTCCCTTTTGTAAATCATCCTCCCTGCAACTACCAAAGTAATCATCTTGAAGTAGCATGCTGACTGAGTTATTCTCCTGCTCAAGAATATTCATTGATTCCTTGTTGCCTCTAGGAAAAAAACACAAACTTCTTAGCTTATCATGTTAGAGCTCTTCACAAATTTTTCCCAGACCTTTCATATTACTCCCCCTCCTACACTCTATGTTCCATACAAGCTGGCCTATTTGTTATTCCTGGAAATTGGTATTGTATTTTATTTCCCAACTTTATGCTTTTTCATGGGTATGGAACACACTCTCTTTTCACCTTCATCTCTGAATCCTTTGCTCCTTTCAAGGCACAACTCAGGGGTCCCCTTTCACAAGAAGCCTTTCCTAATTTCCATTAGTGCCCTCTTCCTGTATCTCTGTTATTTTTTCTGTTTGTATGTAATTCTCTCTGGCCTTCATCCTGTTCTCTTCTGTGAATTTACTTTTGGTGGGGCAATGAGGGTTAAGTGACTTGTCCAAGGTCACAAAGGTAGTAAGTATAAAGTGTCTGAGGCTGGATTTGAACTCAGGTCCTCCTGAATCCAGGGCCAGTGCTTTATCTGCTGCGCCACCTAGCTGCACCTTCTGTGATTTTTTTTAAAAGGATGCTTCAATGACTTTTTAAAATTTTTCTTTTAGTTACCCTATCCCCTAATCCTTTGACCTCACCCCTAAAATGGAAAAAAAAATAAAAGCTCTGATTATAAGAGCTCTAATGATGGTGGTGCTGATGCAAAACCAATCAAATAAACTCCCTAAATTGGCTGTGTATGAAAATGTATATCTCATTCTGGACCCTAAACCTTTCATCTTTCTGAGGCGTGTATCATGCTTCACCTTCAGTCATCTGGAACTAGGATTGGTCATTGCATCGATCACAGTTCTCAGGTCTCTAGAAGTTATTATATAACTCGTTCTCTTGGTTCTGCTCACTTTGCCCTGCATCAATTCATATAGCTCTCCTGGTTTCTCTGAAACCATTTCTTTTATCATTTCTTACAGTGTAATGATATTTCATTACATGCATATGCCATAATTTGTTCAATCATTCCCAAAGATCCTGTCATCTTTAAAGTTTCTCCCAGCTCTACCATGGTATGATACTATAATATTATAAACAGATTCCATGGGGTCATGAGCTAATAAAACCTTTGGCTAAGCTGAAGAAGCTGGAAGTAGATGAAAAACATATGATTTGGATGTCCAGACCCTCATCACAATCACATTCTATCCATGTACAAATATTCTCCTCAAATGGACATTCATGAAGGAGAGTATGTCCAAAGAAACCCTCTAATACTATCTCCAAAGGCAAATTAAGCAAATACTTGTGAGACAGGAGGAGTTGTCATTATATTCCAGCCTAGTGATCAGTGAGAAAATTAATAAGTACATAGCAATATTTTCTGCTGGCTGCCCTTGAGCTCTCTAATATAGTTCTTGATGATTATATATGTTGGAATGCATGTAGCTTAATGAAAGTTTTTTAAAAAGAAGAAAGCCAAATATCTAGTCTGCAAGTATGTCCAGTAGATTGAATTAGGTAAAATGAAGGCATTTCAAAGTTTAGGTGGCAGGCACTCCCAACTTAAAGGGTACTTCAAGGGTGTTTCTGGCTTTAATATAAATTGCAGAGTCACCAGCTCTGCAAGATGGCTGCTAAAGTCAATTTGAAACCACAAATTACAGGAACAAAGAAGTTGGAAACTCAGAGTCCATGAAGCATACATATAATTAGTTTTGAATTTCCAAAAATATTCAGAAATCAGAATGAAAAGGATCACGGAGACATTGTCATCTTAGTCAGCTATCATCTTTGGAAAAAAGTGGAATCCATCATCATCATCATCAAGTGTGTAAATATATATGTAGGTACTTCTTTGTCTCCAAAAAACTAAGATTTAAAATCAACTCAAGGTCAAGTTGTTATTAGGTATGAGAAGGATACAATCACCATGATCAAATGATTACACAGGAGGACCAATGTGATGGATGCTATCAGAATTTATGACTGAAAGGAAAGTTGGGCTGGGCATGTGATGTGTGTGTGTGTGTGTGTGTGTGTGTGTGTGTGTGTGTGTGTGTGAGGAATAATCAATAGTTAGAATACATTCTCCACTGATATTTTCACAATATCAAGAGAATTCATCATTTTTAGTATGATGGAAAGTTTAAAATCTGTATTATAGAAATTACAGATCTCTTGTAGTATTAGAAAGCCCTATGAGAGGTGACAGGGTCACAAAGAAGAATAAGACGGTATCTCTAACCTTGAGAGGTTCATCATCTTACTGGGGAATTCATTAAGGGAAAAGGAGAAGAATTCACATAGAAAAATAGATTGCAGTTAAAGAAGATAAATTGAGATCTATTTCATAATTTTGCCAAAAGTTCTGGCCTGAATCTCAGAATGAAGTAAGATTTTTAAAAGTGGTTGAAGTCAAAGAAAGAACAGAACATTGGGTAAGATCATTTAAAGAAAGGAGGTAAATCCATCAGCACAAATTCAATTCAGTTCAACTGAGCATTTATTAAAGCCATACTATGTGCAAGCAACTATTAGATGCAAGGATACAAAGACAAAACATGTATAAAGTTTTATATACACATATATGTGAACACAAACATGTACAAACACATATACACAAATACATACATATGTATAGCTATAGATATAGATAAAGAGACCTTGATCTCAAGGACCATATATTCTATGGAGCTGAGAGGGGGGTGGAGGTGTAATAAAGCATGCAATTAAGTAAGAAATTTTAAATATATACCCCAAAGACCCCAAAACTCACACAAAGAAGAATGCCAATAGTTGGGAAGATTAAGAAAGAGCTCACATGGGAAGGAATTGACTTTTTCCCCAAATAAAAAATCATTCAGGGAAGCTCTATACTATATTCTCTCCTCTCCATACCCTATGCAACTCTAAGTTTTTTTTCATCAAGATATTGATAGATGTCTCATGTTACTTGTTTTAAATATAAGGCCACTCTAAAGTATTTAGGATGGGTAATGAAGCCTTGACCCCAAGAAGGTAAAAGAAAGAAAATTACCATGTATGTCAAAATATTCACATTAGTGCTTTGTGGCTGCAAAGAATTGAGGGGGAAAAGAAGTAGATGTCCACAGATGGGCAATAGCACAACAAAAGTTGGTAAAGGAATGTAATGCAGTATTACTGTGATATAAGGAATCCTATATAGAAAGAATCCAGGGAAGCATGGGAAATTTATATGAGCTGATAGAAAGTAAAGCAGAACCAGAACTATATCTATCTATCTATCTATCTATATCTATCTATCTATCTATCTATATCTATATATATACACACACACATATGTGTGTGTATGTATACATATATGTGTATATGTATGTACATTGTTTTAGATATATATTTATATATTGCTAAAACTATATAAATGAAACACTATAATTCTAATAATGAAGCACCGCTTTGGTTCTTGTGAGGATCAAATGTAAAGAAACCACTTATCCAAAACACTATATAATTGTGAGCTATTATGGTTTCCTGAAGTACACTGTCATGGAAAGTAATGACACCTTTTCAATGGAGCACAGAAAAAGGTGGAGGGTGGGTGGGTATGTCTGTGTGTGTGTGTGTGTGTGTGTGTGTGTGTGAAGGGAATCAAAATAACAAGATCTGTATCTGCCCAACCCTACCCTTAGGTACTAAAACAACAACAACAACAACAACAAAACAAGTGCGGTCTACTTGTCTTAGAGGGTGAGCTGAATAAAATGAATTTAAAGTTTTTGTTTTGTTTTGTTAATTTAATGTCCTTACCCCTAATCCTCTGGTAATCACTTGTTCCTCAAAGAACCCATTGGGAATGAGAATCAAAAAGAGTCCACAAACCCAGATGATGTACAACTGTTAGTGGAATTCATAACCACCCATTAAATATTCAAGCTTTCCCCTGCCTTTCTAGTTAACCTGTAATCTGCAATGAGAGAAGAGTGAGGATTTCATGCACAGTCACAGGTGAAGTGAAAATAAATCATATTATTATTATAACATCTTCTGTTCTGATCCCCTGACCCTGCCAAGAGGTATATTCTGCTATGGTTCATGAAAGGCTTTGGACAAGTCCAAGATCTCTCTCTCTCTCTCTCTCTCTCTCTCTCTCTCTCTCTCTCTCTCTCTCTCTCTCTTCCCACCCACCTGAAGCAGGTATTGTATGGGAATGTGGTTGATAGTGTCATGCAGGACTTTGGGGATACTTTTCATGAAGTAATTTCCACTCAAGCACACAAGGGTGTAGGGCTTCCAGCCCCAAAGAAATGTCCCTTGTGATTGCCTGTGTTAAATATATTCCAATTAGCTGCCACTTAATCGCACCTCCAATTTGACCGGGAAAGAGTCCACAATGCATGGGAATTCTCTGAGAGATTATTTCTCCCTTTCCCATCCTTCAAAAAAAAAAAAAAGAAAGAAAGAAAGAAAGGAAAAAAGAAAAAAGAAAGAAAGAGAAAGAGAGACAGAAAGAAAGGAAGGGGGGAAGCTTGTAATTGAAAACTAGCAACCAAATGTTAAAAAATAAATATGCAGTTGTGTGCTTTGAAAATTTATTGCACAGCTGGGGGTATTTAAAGAACTTAATTAACAAGCTCTGGCCTTAATGTGCCCTCTCTTTAGGAAGAAAAAAAAAATCACAGTTAAGGTTTGTCCAATTAAATTTTAGGAGAGAGTTTGTTGATAAAAAAAAAAAAAGAGAAAGAAATAGAGGCTTGGAGTGTAAGCTTACAGTTTAAAAAGAAGAGTAGAACTTCAACAATGATGAAAACCTGTAGCCTGCTTAATTCAGTGCAAAACTGTTCTGTGCCTTGTTTCCACAAACTCATAAGCACTTGAGCATTTTTGACCCAAATTTAATTATAGGCTTTGGGAAGCAGGCCTGGCTCAAATGAAGCCCTCCCACAACACATACATATACTCCCTTTAACACTTGATGATGTAATGCCCTATTATAACAGGGGCTCCCCCAAAGCCCCCCTTTACATAGAGGTGGCCCAGGGTTACCCCCTTTTTCCCCAAGGATATTCCATTGCATTTTATGTTGTCAACAAAAACTGAGAAAGAGATTCAAGTTTTTCCTCCTGGTAAGAAGATGGAGAAAAATGACAACAACAAAAATTCACCCCAATAACAGTTACTAATAAGAACTGGATTTCTTAGTAGATTAACCCCAACAACTCACTCCCCTCAAAATTGTTATTATTCTGCCATCACACTCTAAAAGAGTAGCCAGTACAGTATATGCTCCCCTGGAATGAGGAGTTTTCTGCCTTTTTTTTTTCCCCTAGGGGGATGTTCGAGCAAAGACAAAAATGCATAAGGGCAGCAGAGAAAATTCATTTGTATAAGCTGGCCCCCCTACTGTGGAATTTTCAATTATATATATCTAATTATGGCTGTCAGTTGATGGATTCAGAAAAGACATTTTGGTTCCCCCCTCCTTTTTTTTGTCTTTTCGTCATCTCTTCTGTTAGAATGATTATAGCACACTTACACAACTAATTGCCTTTCTGCTTATTAGTGATACAATTATGCAGGCCAGGCTTCTTGTGTGAACAACCATCTGCAGAGGGAAAAGTGACACTATTCACAAACGATCCATAATTTAACCAATGTTATTCCAATGCACTGCGCCCAGACAATTGTCCGGCCTTCATATTTCATACCCACCCTGGCAAAAGAAGGTTGTTTTTTGTATGCCTGATTCACCCCTTTAGACACACTGTGAATCAGAAAGAAAAGGGGGGGGAGAAGAAAGTGCTTCAAATGTCAACTCATAGGGGGGAATTGAAGCGTGGTTAACGTCCATTCCTCCTTTGGGTAATTTTTCTCCAAATTTTATACTACTTGGCAATTTTTTGTTTCCTTTCAAACTGCTGAGAAAGTGCAGATGTTTCAAGTCTACAAAGTGGGCTTGGGGATGTTGTTTATGTGGATTTTCTTCCCCACCCTCCCCACTCTCCCATCCTCTGCTCCCCACCCACACAAAAAATTTTAAAAGGAAAGAAAAAGAAGGGGCTTTAGGGGAATTGGTGGACAGAAGCTGACATGTGACATTTCCAGTAAATTCTCAAAGAATCAGTGCATGAGACACCAGTTCTCTAAACTCATGGCTCCTTAGGTGGCTTAAACAGAAGACAGGTGGAAGGAGCAGGGTCTGATCCACACATTGGATGACTTCTGCCTTCCTTCCAGGGGAGCAGACAAAGATAAGGATTTAGTCAGGCCTTAAAGTGCAAAGCCAAGGCAGAACCTGCTTTGGCATAGAGGGGAATGTGGCAGAAAGGTAAAGAAAGTCCTCTACAGTGACACAAGTTTGGCCACAACATTCTATTTTCACAGCAGTCACTGTGACCCAGTCAATTTCAAAACAGATATCGCAAGTTGAGAAAGATATACCTGTGGCAACCAGAGGTAAATTCCAAGCAGGGATAAAACAATATCTTGTGGTACACCATTCAATTCAATAAACATTCATTAAACCTCTGCTATATGCAAGGTACATGTGAGCCTCTGGGGAGAAAAAGACAAAAATAAAATAATCCTGACCCTCAAAGAGCCAATATTCTACTGGGGCTTGTAACTTGAGAATTGCTATATAAGTACAAATGATGTAAAAGTCATTCAAAATACTTCTAAGAAGGGGCAGCTAGATGGCACAGTGGATAGAGCACCGGCCCTGGAGTCAGGAGTACCTGAGTTCAAATCCGGCCTCAGATGCTTAACACTTACTAGCTGTGTGACCCTGGACAAGTCACTTAACCCCAATTGCCTCACTAAAAAAAAAAAAAAAAACTTCTAAGAAGAGAACACTGACATCTGGGAAGATCAAAAAGGAGCTCCAGAATTACAAAATCTGAGACTTAGTTGGAAGGTACCTAAGAAACCATCTAAGCCAACCCATACTCAAAAGGATTCCCCACTAGAATATCCCCTACAAGCTCAAAAGACTTCCATGGAGGGAAAAACACAGTTTCTCAGAAAATCCCATTCCATTTTTGATCTCCTATAGGAGACGGTACCTGAACTGTATTTTGAAGGAAGATAAGAATTCTAAATGACAGAGGTAAGATGAAGTGCATTTCAAATATGGTAGACCCACACATACAAAGGCTTGAAGGCAGAAGAGGAAATGCTATGTGTGGAGAATAGCTAACCAGAGAGTTTGGCTGGAACTCTCATGGAGGAACCAATTCTCCTCCATACAGAGATAGGAAGGAAGGCTTGAAGATTCTTCAGAAAAAGCCTTAATCCTGAAAGGGGTGCTTTTTTTTCTTTTTCTTTTTTTTCTGAAATATTTTTCTTAAAAGTTCAATACCCTTCCCTACTTCAAGCTATACAAATAATTGAATTCCAAATCGTAATGATCAACCTGCCTCCCTTCACTTGATTGGTGAATCAAATTATATTGTGAGATCTTTGAAAGAGAAGATTTTTGTCTTTTGTTTTTGGCCTTTCTTTGTCCCTCTAGCACTTTGCACATTGCCTGTTACACAGTTCTTAACAAATGCTGACTTGACTTGAATCAAATAGCCCCTAACATAGGTAGAAAAATAAGACAGTAGTTGAAAAGATAATAAACATGGTCAACTGACCCCATGGGATAGATAGACCTCAATCTCTGAGTGTTCCATTGTCTTAATAGGAAGACAGGTAAACAGGTTGGAGGTGTACAGGAAATTAAATCAGCATCATAATGGTCTGGACTCCAGTCATGGGATATAGCTGCACCATGAGCTGCATCCAGACTTCATCTGGGACAAGGTTTTCTGCAGACGGGGAAGTCAGCCATTCAACCAACTCAGATTTTTTTCCCTTAATCCTTTTTCACTTAAGACTGCTTGAACAATACAACCTACTTAAAAAAATATTCAATTGACCAGAATTTCTATTAAACCCTCACTTCTACACTTTGCCAGAAACCATGGAGTTAATAGAATTTCAGAGCTGGAAGTGACCTTAAACATCATTTAATTCAATCACCTCATTTTACAAAGGAGATAACTTAGGTTCATAAAGACAAAAGGACTTAGCCAAGATATGCAGTTATTTAATGGCAGAATGCAGACTAGAACTTGGGTCTCCTAATTCCCAGGCAAATTCTCATTCGATGTTCATTTTAAGTTTTCAAACTCTAAAAATAAGTAATTCATGTGCAGCATTTGTTTGTAGAATCAAAAGTTTAGAGCTGAAAGGTCCTATGAGGTCATCTAGTCCAACCTCCCCTATTTTATAGATGAGAAAACAGAGGCAAAGAGAAGTTAAAGGAATTGGCTAAAGTCAGACAGGCTGTGAATGATAGAACAGGTATTTGAAACCAGGTCCTTCTATTCTAAATCCAGTAGTCTTTTTTTTTCCCAGGGCAATGAGGGTTAAGTGACTTGCCCAGCGTCACACACCTAGTAAGTGTCAAGTGTCTGAGGATGGATTTGAAGTCAGGTCCTCCTGAATCCAGGGCTGTTGCTATATCCACTGTACCACCTAGCTGCTCCCAGTAGTCTTTTAAATACAGCAAGTGTTAAATTCCTTGAAAAAGAATATTTAATTAAATAGAATGTCCCATTCTCCAACTGTGCCATATCACAGAGAATGGAGTTGATGCACACTACCTATAGTTTTCTCTATCCCAAGGACTTCCTAACAATGGCAAGTGTTAGAAAAGTTTTCATTCCTATTAAATCTGTAACAAGTAATAACTTGGTAGCCACCATGGAAGGATGGCATGGACAAAGACAGATTACTATCAGAATTGCAGGGGTGTTTAAAAGAATGTTGTATAAACTGGGGCCCAGAAATAGGTTGGGGGTGCAAAGTGTAATGAAAGGACATTGTTTCCTCTTTTAGGGACACTGGTGTAAACTGGCTGACTAAATCTGTCAATCAGATACTCTGGTGGTATTAGTGTTTTTCCTTTCTTCTTGATTATTTAAAACACACAAAAAAGAAAGTCCTAGGCAACAGTTTGGGAATAAAAAAAGAAAGTACACTTCCACCTGGGAAGTACTGGAAACTACCTGGGTACTCCCACAGCCTCATGTTGTTACTCTGTGGTTCTTTTACGATTTCCCAAAAAAGTGAAGATAAAGGGATAGATAGGGAGAGACTTCCAGCTGGATTGAAAGGATCCTCAAACAGATTCATTTTCCTCAAATGCTTCAGTGTAGCTATAGTCCTGGGAATTCTAAAGAATTGACAGAAATTGGGGCAGCTAAGTGGCGCAGTGGATAGAGCACTGGCTCTGGATTCTGGAATACCTGAGTTCAAATCCAGCCTCAGACACTTAACACTTACTAGCTGTGTGACCCTGGGCAAGTCACTTAACCCCAATTGCCTCACCCCACAAAAAACCAAAACAAACAAAAAGAATTGACAGGTACCACCTAGGTCAAATGAGGACTATCATGTATAGTCTTAGAGAGTTATTTATCAGGAAAATTGTGATTCACCTATGATCACACAGTTACTGTGTGGTAAATATCAAAGGCAAGATTTGAACCTTGTTTTCTTGCTTCTGAGTCCAGTAATCCATCTACAATAACATACTGCTTCTTATAGCATGATAGAGCAGATAAAACCAGTAACAAGGGACATTGAGGAGTAGGGAAAGTTTCAGATAAGCAGGGGATGGGCATGCTTTAAATAGAGAAACTATACACTAAAAGCAAGTATAATCTCCAGCTAAAAAAAAAAAACTCTTAAAAAGAAAAACAAAACTCCCCCATCCCCAACTCCCAATGAATAGAATTTCAGGGCAGTTTGACCTTAGACAAGTGATGATGTGATGGGATGTGTCATTTCAGTGTGGGGCCAATATATCTGGTGTGATGAACATTGCCTTATGAGGCAGCCAGGCAGACTAGATTTTAGCTTCCTTCCTTGCCTTTTAAGTCTGAAGTTGTCATTATAATGCAATGCTTGTTAAGCTTATTCTCATCCTGCTACCCACTCTTAGAACTAATAGCACCCAACAGGCTTGAATTCTTTAAATCACAAAAACAGAAAGGAAATGGATTTGACTAGGTTTTCCAATATAGAAGAACACTATTCTACCAAAGACCATTATCACATATATTCAGAGATCAAAGGTCATTCTCCTGAGTGAAATCATGTGTCATAAAGTATAATAGCTACATATTTAGGTTGAGGCAGTGTGGTGTCAGGGAAAGAGCATTAGTCTGGGAATGCGAAGACCTGGGTTCAAGACCCAGATAGTCACTTCATCTCTTTGAGTCTCAGTTTCCTCATTTACAAAATGGGGAGAATAGTTATTGTACCACCCGCCTGATAGGGTTTTTGTAAAGCCTGAAGCACTATCTGAATTATTATTTAACTTGATTAACCTATTGAAAGAGAGGAAAAGGGTAGACCAGATTGTATTTGGGAAATGGATTGGTGCTTTTAATGACCCAAAGCTTCTCCTTCAAACAAAAGCCCATATTTTAACACCAGGATTCTTCTATTGAAGCTAAACAGCTGGAAGGCATGGAATACTCCAGTCTCAGAAGAATTAATGTGCAGGTCACCCACAGGGCAATGGACAGACACATGCTGGGCTTCAGTAGACATCAGCATATTCCCAGTGAAGGAGAAGTAGAATAAAAGATAGTATCACACAAACATATGATGAGGAAAAGAAGCAGGCCACTCATGTAGCAAAAGGAAGGGATAATGGAGAGGCAATCCATGGGCTCCACTGAAAATTCATGCAATGTCAAGAAATTTAGAAAAAAAGTCCCTAGCTCATTGGCTAGCCTCCCTGTAGAGGACTGAAGGGATGACATGGTCAAGAGATATACAGGATGAGAAGACATATGTCAGTAGCAATTTGTACTGACAAAGGGAGTACCCAAATTGATGAGATTGCAGACCTATTGAAATGTAGAAAGAGCTTATAAAGACAACCCTGTCCCCTAAACTCCATGTTATTTAAAGAGGTGCCACTGTGATTAACAGTCCTTCCAGCTAACGTATCCCTCTTCTTGGCTTGGGACTGTTTGAGACCTTGCTTGTTTTTGTTGTTGTTCAGTCGTTTCCGATTCTTTGTGACCCTATTGACCATGTCATACCAATACTGTCTGTGAGTTTTCCTTGACAAAGATATTGGAGTGGTTTGCCATTTCCTTTTCTGGTGGATTAAGGCAAACAGAGGTTAAGTGATTTGCCCAGGGTCACATAGCTAGTAAGTGTCAGACACAAGATTTGAACTCCAATCTTTCTGACTCCAGGTCCCGAGCTCTATCCATTTAGCTGGCTCTGAGACATTGCTCTCCTATTGCTAAAATGTAAAATATTCTATTGAATTGCTTGCATTCTTTGGTGGGGGGGGGGAAGAGAAATTGAAACAAAGTTTTAAAAAATTATGTCAAAATTTGTTATTACATGTAATTTGGAATGATAAAATTCTAAATAAATAAATTTAAACTGTAAGATATTCTTTTATTGGCTAGAGAACTTTTATGTCAGCATTGTGCTGAACAGAATAATCAATCATTTATTTCCTTATTCTTATCTGAAGTATTTGTAACTGTACTTCACTTTTCTGAAAGTTACTTAACTATCAACCTCAATTCTAAAATATAGTTGATAACTGGCAAGTAAAAAATGGTGGTAAGAGAGCTCTGAGTATCCAGAACAGATGTATTTTATTAATAGGAAAGAGTGATCCTCAGACTCTACCTTAGAACTTACTTAATCTTAGACACAATTCTAACAAGTGTGATTTTCTGGTTTGTCATCCTATGGTAAAATTGAGGCAACCAATTAGAAAGGAAGAAAAGAATCTGGGGGGCGGGGTGGGGGTGGGGGAGGAAACACCAACAGGCAAAGAGAAAAAGAAGGTCAGTACAGAAGAGGACAGAATAACAAACCACACAAAACAGAGATGAGCCAGAAGGCTTGTGGAAGGACATGTACGAGCTCACTGATCGAGGAGCTATGAATTGGTTCATCCATTGTGAAAAATACTTTGGAATTATCTGAGAAATATTTTTCAAATTTCCATACCCTTTTACCTAATGATGCCACTTTTGGGACTTTATTCCAAAAAGGTTATGGATAGCAAGAAAAGATACCTATTTAGAAATATTTTCCTAGCAGCATTATTTGTGATAACAAAGAACTGGGGGAAAAATGTCCCCGAAGACTGCGGAATAGTTGAACAAATTACAATATATGAAGAATTCAGAGAAATATGGGAAAATTTACATGAAGTGATTCAGAGTAAAGCAAATAAAAACAATAGATCAATATATAAAATAACCACAATAATTTAAATAAAATTAGCATGGAAAGGCAACAAAACCCTGGTCCATTACAATGGTCAATGCTAATGCCAAATCAAAAAGATTAAAGGATACATTGCCCTTTCTGTTAATATCTAATAAATTCTTTTAGAGGAATGTACTTTGTAGAGGTATTAATTTGGGAATTGACTGGAAAGTTTGAGTCAAAACAAAATGTACTAGTGATTTTTTTTAATTAAAAAAAAGACACAATAACTTAAGAAATGTAAATTTCCTATCCAAAGGTTCTTAAACTTTTTTGACTCATGGACCCCTTTGGCAGACTTCTAAAGCCTATTAACCCCTTCTTGGAATAAAATGCATAAAATAAAATGCATAAGATTACACAGGAAACCAATTACATTGAAATAAAGATATCATTTTTCCCATTTAAGTTCATGAACCCCTGATATCTATCCATAGATGTGTTCTGAGAACCCCAGGTCAAATACTCCTATTCTAGGGGATTCATGGTAGGGGCAAATAGCCCTGAATATCTCAAAACTTGAGGGCAGGTACAGTGCAGTAGTATAACCCTAAAACATCCCCAAACAGTTTAAATTATCTTGATTTAGTACAATCAGTTTGTTTGAGAAGAAAGGGTTGTATATGATACATAGTACCACCAAATTAAAGATGGAAGAGATATTAGAGTATTTCATCTAATCTTATTTTTACAGATAAGAAAACTGAAACCCAGAGAAATGAAATGATTGCCCCATGTCAGAAAGGTATCAACCCCATGTCCTCTGAAATCACATCTACAACACTTTCTACTGAAAAATTAACATTGTAAATGCTTTTCTAATCTGCATGCTAGAAGACTTGAAGGAGCACATTTAGCTGAGCACACTTATTTATATAGTTTATCTGCCAAAGTCATTGTGAGAAATGCCTTTCCCCAATGTTGTTGGATAAATGAGGAGACTGTAACAAGTCAACTAAATGTGCCTCTTCAAGTCCTCTAGCATCCAGATTACAATTCAGTTCATATTTAGAGAGCCCCTAATTTGTGCAAGATGCTGAGCTTGGAACAAGAATTTTAAAATAACATTCCCACATCTTGAGGAATATTCAATTGGAATGTCACAAGATCATAGATTTAGAACTGAAAGAGTGCCAGGGCTGGAGTTAGGAAAACTCACCTTCATGAGTTCAAATCCTGCCTCAGACACTTCCTAGCTATGTGACATTGGACAAGTTACTTAACCTTGTTTGCCTCAGTTTCCTCATCTGTAAAATGAACTGGAGAAGGAAGTGGCAAACCACTCTAGTATCCTTGCCAAGAAAACCCCAAATGGGGTCATAAAGTGTTGGACATGACAAAAAAAATGATTAAACACCACAAGTAGAGATTCATCAGATTTTTTGAAATGATCAGACATGCCTCTAGAAATATATTATCTCAAGAAATATAAATAGGTTATATTTCCCTGAAAGTCATGCACATATGAACTGATGTATGTACCTCACTTCCCCCAGTTAACTCACCTGAGTCTGACAATGAGAAAACATATAATTTATTAGTTGATAAACTGGCAAAAGATTTTAAGGAAATGCACACAATCTTATACCTTTTAGAAACTGCCTCAAACAACGGATATTATTCTCCCAGAGAATGAAACATAATTTTTTATCTTTGAAGGCAAACTAAAGTTTTGTTTGTTTCTTAATGGTGATTTTTTCAAGTGTGTGATAGTTATGTTCAATTAATAGCACAGATCATCTCCTTCCCTTAAATCAAGTTCCCAATCGTTTTCAATCCCTGTACCACTTGGCATTAAGTAAACATTTCTATATTCCCTTATTCATTATGAAAGAAAATAAAGAAAATAAATTCTAGAGTTTACCAGGCACATGAAATACAATTAAGAGATTAGTTCATTTGAATTGGATAATTTCTGCACTCCTTGACAAGATTTTCATTTACCCTGAGGCTATTCATATCAGTTTGGGAACCACTGACTTAGGTAAAAGATGTAGCGCGTCCACCCCCAACTATCATCTGTTGGGTCATGGCTACTTTTAGAAACTTTAATACTTTGTATAGATTCAAAGTATCTATAACACTGCTCTCAAACACGCGACTACTGGGCAGTCCCAATTTCAGCCTGAACCAGGTTAAATTATAATTGGACATATTTAACAAAATCAATAAAAATGCAATCAAAATAGATTATATAAAAGTTAAAACTAAGTCAATATGTGTACTGCGAGGATCCTCATTTCTTTTTGAGTTTGATACTACTGTCCTAGAATACCTGGTGATTTGGCAAGGCACTTTTTTTTAAAACTAATAACTGGGGCAGCTAGATGACGCAGTGGATAAAGCACTGGCCCTGGATTCAGGAGGACCTGAGTTCAAATCCGGCCTCAGACACTTGACACTTACTAGCTGTGTAACCCTGGGCAAGTCACTTAATTCCAATTGCCTCACCAAAAGCAGAACAACAACAACAACAACAAACTAATAACCACTGCCACTACCACAAAAATGGTTGTGATGCTGATCTAGTGAAGAGCTGGGGTAAGATGATCTCCAGGGGCTTTCTCTGTTCTGATATTCTATCATTCTATTTCCAATAAATGTTTTTTAAAAAACTAGGTAATCAAAAGGGATCAAAAACAAAGAAGGAAAAGAACTAGTCTAACATCTGGGGCATTTTTGATGGCTAACAAAAGCCATATCTATAACAAAAGTGAAATAGATAAATAATAACCACAACACAAGTTAGACTTGGTTACAATCATTTATTTACATCACTCTCCTTCTCTCCCCACCCAAAGGAACACAGAGCATGGAACTCAAGTCAGGCATAACCAAGCTAAAGAATGTGGCTCTTCAGTCCCACTGCTAGCAAAGTTCCTCGTGATTGGGGCTAGTTAGAGGGAAGACAAGGGGGAAGTTAATCTGTTGAGGAATCAGAAGGTTGGATTCTGAAGGGAAGAGGCCTGGCAGCCCTGCTTGGTGCAATTTTTCATGAATAAACACTTTAATTGGGGACACAGATAATGGCTCTGACTTCTTCCATTCAAGGGCTGGATCATGATTTGCTAATTGGATATTACTGGAATAGGAAAGCAGTCCTAACAGTCCCTAAGTGATTACTGGTTAATCAGGTATTAGAAGTTCCCATCCCAGACTGATAAAGGGAGGAAGGCTGAAGCAAAGGAACTTGTCACTGGCCCCAACCTGGCACATTAGGAGTGGTAAATAAGAATATAATACTAGAGAGGGAAAGTCTGAGAAAGTCTCAAGAATTGAATCACCAGGAAGGAAGTCAGAGATGCAACAGAATTTTCCTCTGGTTTCTTTCTGCAGTAGATAGGATGCCCTTACCTCTCTCAGTAAAGTTTCAGTAGCACTGCACCGCACCTCCCCTTTCCTTTCTGGTAGAAGTTTTGGAATGATTCCAGTTCATCTGCTATATGTCTAGAGAAACAGCAAGTTGTTTCATCTTGGAGAATCAACAGGGTCTGTTCCCAGTCCTCCTCTCCCACTCCATCACTCCCCACACTCCCAACCATGTCCTGAATTGTAGCCACCATGCTGGATCAGAATGTACTCATGACACATGTCTTTCCATACCATTTCTGATTTTAGTTCCATTCTTTTATATTACTAGATAAATAGAAAAAACTCTATACATAGATACATACATGCATACAACCATATATACTATATGCATAGCTATCTTCCTATTGGACATTACTAACTATATGTTCCATAGACATCCTAAATCCAACATGCCCAAAACAACTCATTTTCTTTCTCCTATGGCCTTCTCTTCTGAACATTCATGTTTCTGCTGAGGACACTACTATTCTTCTAGTCACCCAGGCTCACAAGTTTGATGTTATCCTGGACTCCTCACTTGCACTCATATATCCTTCTGTACCATCTGAGTTTGGCTTTATTCCTTTACATTACTAGATAAATGATAGATAGATAGATATAGATGATAGATGGATACACAGAAATATATATATCTATATATCTATAGATATCTATAGATAGACACACAGAAAGATAGATAGATGAAAGATAGATATCCAACTGCCTATTAGACATTTTTAACTATGTCCTACAGATATCTTAAATTCTAAAGCTGAACTCACAGCCTTTCTCCTTAAATCCTTGTCTCTTCTGAATATATCTATTGCTGGGGGCAGCTAGGTGTCTCAGTGGATAAAGCAGTGACCCTAGATTCAGGAGGACCTGAGTTCAAATCTGGCCTCAGACACTTGACACTAGCTGTGTGATTCTGGGCAAGTCACTTAACCCCCATTGCCCTGCAAAAAACCTCACCGCAATATTGGGGCAAGGAAGGAGACCGAATGCTTCCCTCAAAAACAGAAAAGGATTTATTAACAAGAATGAACTTAAAAACACAAGCAAGAACAGTAGAATTAAGGCAAAGGAAATAAAATGGGGGAAGGGAAATGATACAACCTGAATAACACCACCACCCAGGAATCAGCTGAGAACACACGGCTACATCCTGTCACCTTCCAGCTTCAAGTTAGAATGACACAACTCCTCCCTTCTTCTTCCCAGCAGACCCCAGGCTGACCACACATAGTCCCAAGCCAATTGACTGGCAGCTCTGACTGAGTCACATGACTGCCCTCACTACTGGGCTTCCAGTCATTATAATTTTGCCAGGCCCATGTAGGCATTGGTGAGTGGTGATGACATGAGGTACCAGATATATATATATAGCTGTTGAGGGCAATCCTCCCATTATCCTCCCTGTCACTCAGGCTCACAAAATAGGAATCATCCTTTACTCCTCACTGATATTCACCCCACTTATCCAACCTGTTGCTAAACCTTATCGTTTCTACCTTTGCAGCAACTCTTACATACATATATACGCATTTGTTGTTTTTAGTCATTTTTTAGTTCTGTATAGCTCTTCATGGAATTTTCTGGACAAAAATACTGGAGTGATTTACTGTTTTGTTTCCAGCTCATTTTACAGATGAGGAAACCGAGGTAAACAAGGTGAAGTGACTTGCCTAGGCTCACACAGCTAGTAAGTATCTGAGGCCAGATTGGAACTCAGGAAGAGGAGTCTTGCTAATTCCAAGCCCAGTGTTCTACTCACCAATCCACCTCATTGGCCAATATGTATACATATGTTGTGCATATGTGCATATGTATTATGTACATATAAATGTAAGTTTATATGTGTATATGATTTTAGTAAAGTGCAGGTCTGACCATGTGACCTCCTTCTATACTTAAACATCAGGGGCTTTCTCTTACCTTCAGGATTAAATATTAAATCTACGATTTTAGTTTTTAAAGCCCTTTACAATTTGTCCTCTTCCTACCTTTCTAGGCTCCTTACTCATTACTTCCCTGCAGATTCTGCAATCCAAGGACATTGGCTTCCTTGACATTACTTACACATGGTAAGTTCTCTGTCTCCTGACTTTGTACCTTTTCATTGCCTGTTCTATATTCCTAGAAAGTTCTCTCTCCTCATCTCCACACCCTGTTTTCCTTGTCTTCTTGTCTTCCTTTAAGTTTTGGCTTAAAGTCCACCTTCTGAAAGAGTTCTTTCCAGGTTCCCCTCAATGCATACACTTTCCTTCTGAAAATACCTCCACTATGGAGAAAGAAGGAAAGGAAGGAAGGAAGGAAGGAAGGAAGGAAGGAAGGAAGGAAGGAAGGAAGGAAGGAAGGAAGGGAGGGAGGGAAGGAGGGAGGGAGGAAGAAGAAAAGAAAGAAGAGGGAGAGAGAAAGAAATTTTTAGATTTACAATTTATTTTCTACATACAATATGCCATACTTTGTTTAGTAATGTGTGCATGTGTGCACACATGTGCATTTAACTCACCTAGACTAAGAAGAGTTGAAGGATAATGTTTCTGAAATACCAGGTTCCTCTGTATAGTAAGGAAGAACCTAAATTTCCTTACTAGCATGATCCTAGGATCCAGCCTTCTAGAAGGGAAAGAAGGTTTCTTAGGCAGTACCAGCTTTGGGATGTTTCCCATACTACCCCGAGATTGGCAGTTGGGAATTTTACCATAAGATTATAGAGGGGCAGCTAGATGGCGCAGTGGATAGAGCACTGGCCCTGGATTCAGGAGTACCTGAGTTCAAGTCTGGCCTCAGACACTTAACACTTACTAGCTGTGTGACCCTGGGCAAGTCACTTAACCCCAATTGCCTTACTAAAAACAAAAAAACAAACAAACAAACAAACAAAAAAACAAAACTATAAGATTATAGATCTAGAACTGGGGGAGAGGGGCTCACAGTCCTAAACCCTCATTTTACAGATAAGAAAAATGAGGCCTAGGAAGGTTGTAAGTAGCCCAATGTCACAAAGTTGGCTAATAGTCTGAAATGGAATTTAACCTAATTAATTTAGGTTATTACTTAATTTAGGTCCATTGATTCTAGAGTCAGTGATTTTTCTACAGCACCCCACTGGTATTTGACCATCTAGAGAGAGAATTTAAAAATGGATGGGGGAGTTTCGGATGAAGTGAGAATCATCAACATGGCCTCCTTAGCTGGAGGAATGATAGCAAAAATGACTATAACCAAAACATGAGAAAAAGAAAGGAAGGAACAAGTATTTATTAAGCACCTACTATGTGCTGGGTCCTGTGCTAATCAATTTACAAATAATTCTCATTTTTCCTCACAACAACCCTGCAACATAAGGTAGGTACTATTTTTATCACCATTTTACAGCTGAAGGAACCAGGGCAGACAGAGGCTGAGTAACTTACTCAGGGTCACACAGCTAGTAAGTATCTGAGACTAAATTTGATAAAATTTGAACTCAAGTCTTCTTTACTCCAGGCCCAGCATTCTATCTCCTATGCAGCCTAGTTGCCTTGGCAGAGGAGCAGGAGACTAGGACTTTGACACATTCTTTAACATATTCACCTATTATTTTTGTAGGTTGTCTCAACATGAGATATTTGATGAAAGGAGAGCTGGCTTTACTCCCAAAATATATTAGTCTACAGAAAAGAGTCAAATGAGAGAGAATGTTGCCCCCCAAATGCTTGTAAGTTTAGTCCTTTCCAAGAGAACTGCTATACTTGTTTAATGTATTTTCTGTATTTGTTAATGGGTTCTGTAAAATCTATGAACTTTTCACATTTTCTGTGAGTAAGATAAAGGACAACTTCTACTGTATATACATTTGTTACCTCTAATGGTTATATAGGAGGTAGGAACCCTGTTACCTATGCTTGTGAAAAACTAGTTGAGTATATTTCCCAGAAAAATACAACAGCAACTGTGAATAAGGGACATAATGAACCAAAGAGAAATTCATTTTGGGGTGGTCAGCTCCTGAACAGATGGAAATTCAACAAATGAAATGTGGGAGGGAGTACATTCCAGACAGAAATAAAAGGGTAAACAAAATTAAAGAAGCAAGACAGTTCCAGGAATATTCAAGGGGACAGAAAGTAACACAATTAGATTGGTGGATAGAGTTATTTACAAAGTAAAAAGAGAGAAAAAGGAAAATTATCTCTATTTCCTAAACAGACTCATAAAAGTTCTCTTCAGGGCTGAGTTTATAGGCTTTAGTAATAGATAAAGTGTCAAATCATAGGCTCATAGAATACGAAAGCATCAAAGACTTTAGGGGTCCCATTGCCTCATTTTATTTTATTTTGGTTTTGGTTTTGGTTTTTGCAGGGCAATGAAGGTTAAGTGACTTGCCCAGGGTCACACAGCTAGCAAATGTCAAGTGTCTGAAGCTAGATTTGAACTCAGGTGCTCCTGAATCTAGGGCTGGTGTTTTATCCACTGTGCCATCTAGCTGCCCCCCCCCCCATTGTCTCATTTTATAAAGGAAGAAAGTGAGACCTGGAGGGATTAAAAGATTTACTAAGGGGCAGCTAGGTGGCGCAGTGGATAGAGCACTGGCCTTGGATTCAGGAGGACCTGAGTTCAAATCCAGCCTCAGACACTTGACACTTACTAGCTGTGTGACCCTGGGCAAGTCACTTAACCCCAATTGCCTCACCAAAAAAAATAAATAAATAATAATAAAAAAAGATTTACTAAAACTCATGTAGCCAATTAACAGCAGAGCTACAATAGGACCTGAGATCTCCTGACTCTCAGTTCTTCCACTCTGTTTACAATCAATGATTCCTTGGGCATGATTTCAGGGCCCTAGGATGATCCTCTTGAGTCTTCATGCCCTCTTCCCAACTTCCTAATAGCTAAAAATCTATATTTGGACATATATGCCTCTGTTCTCTTTTTTGTTTGTTTTTTTGTTTTGTTTTGTTTTTTTGTTTTTGTTTTTGTTTTTTTGCGGGGCAATGGGGGTTAAGTGACTTGCCCAGTGTCACACAGCTAGTTAAGTGTCAAGTGTCTGAGGCCGGATTTGAACTCAGGTACTCCTGAATCCAGGGCCGGTGCTTTATCCACTGCGCCACCTAGCTGCCCCCTCTGTTCTCTTTTAAAACAATAAACTATAAACTATACAGTATTAAAAATTACACATGAAAAGGGCTGCTGCCTCTTAAGCTAGTGTTAGTCATTTCTTCCTTTGTATGACCTTATTATCTTTATTTGAGTGGTTATCAACAAGGGGCAAGGAAGAAGAGAAAAATATTTCTACTAAGGGGTCAAAGGTTGAAGAGCAATAGGCATTGGCATAGACAGAGGAAAGCATAGAGGATATAAAGGAACCAAGAGTCCAGGGCCTAAGTTTATATATTGAGAGCTGGAAGAGATTATCTTGTACAAGGTGGGCCAAAAGTCACAATGTTTTAATAACTTTGGAAATTATTTTTTCTTTATTTTTCACCATTTATGAGATTTGACTTGTTACATGTAATATAAATTAATTCCCTATATATACTGTATGTGATGCTGTGATATTGTAAGTTAATAGCAAAAAATAAAGGAGCTATTAAATATTGAAACTCCTTCATGACTTTTGGCCTTCCCTGTATAACTCAATTTACAGATGAGGAAACTGAGGTTCAGAGATTAAATGACTTGCCCAAGGATACACAGGTGATGAGTAAAAACACCGACATTCAAAACTAGATCCCCTGAATTCCAAACCAATGCTCTTTCTCAACATTTTTTTGCTGATAATTGACTGTCTGGTTCTCTCAGACCTGTCCTAGATTGGATTTCAAATCTAGTAGTGTGAAATCAAGAAGTTTGCCCTGCATAAGAAATATCCACCAATTACTGCTATAGAAGAAGGTCTCATACAGAAGGAAGTCAGGGAAACTAAATGCAGAAGTGAGGAGAAAGAGCCTTCTAGGCAGCTACCACAAAGACTCAGAGAAAGAGCAAGTAGGCAAGTGTAAATGGATTTTAGAGAGTGTACAGGGGAGTTGTGTGAAAGGACTGGAAAGGCACGAAGGGGCAAAGTTATAATGGGCTATAAATGCTCACCCAGATTTTATATTTGATCCTGGAGATAATAGGGACCTACTGGAAATTGTTTAATAGCAGGAAGGGATCAGACCCACATTTTTTGAGGCAATCAGGGTTAAGTGACTTGCCCAGGGTCATACAGGTTAAGTGTCTGAGGCTGAATTTGAACTTAGGTCCTCCTGACTCTAGGGTCAGTGCTCTATCTACTGAGCCACCTAGTTGCCCTTCAGACCTACTTTTCTATAAAAGTCACTCTAGAAGCAGAGTGGAAGATGGATTGCAGTGGGGAGACTTGAAACAAGGAGATGGATTAGAAGACAATAGTCCAGGCAAGAGGTGATGGGTAATGACTGTGTCATAACAAATGATTCAAACACTGTACTAGTAGAGTCAAAGACTGTATAAAGAAGCAAAGGCAGAAAGGCCAACTGACAGAGACTCAGTCTCTGGAGACCAGAGAGATAGTCAGAATGAAAGAGAGCTCGTCATATGTTCTTATTCATTAAACAAATATTGACTGAGTGCAAGGAATTGGGCAAGTATTCTAATAGTATGAGAAAAGGGAATAGAGAGACAAAAGAAAAAAAGGTCAGATATGCATAACTGTTGGGCTTGAAAGGACCCTCAATACAGAGTAAAGACTGACTAGAAGAATTTTCTCAATGAGTAAACGAAAGTACAAATCAAAGATCAATATGGGGATTCGATTTAATTCAAATGGAAGAATCAGGGGCAGCTAGGTGGCACAGTGGATAAAGCACCAGCCCTTGATTTAGGAGGACCTAAGTTCAAATCCAGCCTTGAACACTTGATATTTACTAGCTGTGTGACCCTGGGCAAGTCACTTAACTCTCATTGCCCCGCAAAACAACAACAACAACAACAACAAAAAAAAAACGGTAATTCAAATGGGAGAGATGCAAGAACTTTGAAATAAAAGTCAAGAGAACTGGGTTATAGTTCTGGCTCTGTCATTTCTGAGTAAATCATATTGTCTTTGTGGATGTTGCTCTACTCATATGTCAAAGGGGTGGGCTTAAATGACCTTTAACATCCCTTCCATGAGTGTTTGCCAGTGTCATAGCACTCATCCTAAAGAGAGATGAAAAAGATGATCAATCAATTAATAAATCCTATCTATATTGAAGTTGTCCTAATGTTCTTATTTAAAAATGCCAATGCTCTTGTACATTAAACCAGGAGATGACTTACAGAACCATCATAGAAAAATCCACAGCAATGCAAAACATATCAGCCTATCCATTCACATGGATGAAAGCTAGATATTGGCCAGCATTGTGTAGTTAGTTGGTTGGGCAGACAATAGAATTGGTCCATCCATATTCACATAGTAGAAAGACCACTAGATTTTAAATGTGAAGACTTGGTTCAAAGCTCAGCTTTACTGCTTACTAGTTCTTTAATTCTAGGCAAATGGCTTTCACTTCTCTGAGCCTGATTTTCCACATTTGTAAAATGGTGAGTTGGATTGGGACACTAGATACCTAAAGTCCCTTCCAGTCTTAAATACTATATGTGAATATGTGAGTATATACCTATTGTCTATCTGTCCATGTATCTGTCTGTCTTCCTATCTCTCTATCTATTTATCCTAAGAGTGGGAGACCTCCTATTCATCAGTATGGGGAACTCAGTTTGGAAACTCCTTCCTCCAATGCCAATTAGAATTCATCTTTAGCTTAATCTTAGAGAGTATTCTGGGATAACAGGAAGCCCACCAACTTGCTCATGGTAGGGGTACACAGTAGGGGTAAGAGACAGGTCTTGAACCTAAACCTTCCTGATTCAAGGTTGGTCCTTTACCCACTGGGCAAAACAGTTTATATATGTATGATATATATATATATATATATACACATATATATATATATATATATGTGTTGACTATTTAATACTTTTAGGATCTGTAAATTTATCACTGTGGGTATGGATCTTTTGTCCACCATTGTAGAGAATGTCAATCACAATCCCTAAATGATCACTGAAGTCACTCTCAGTTCTAATGTTCTATATTGTATTTGTTAATGATGATATTCTATCAAGGAAAATACATTAGGTAAGGTAAAAAGAAATTCATTTCAACACAGATTAAAATAATTTTTTATGTAACTGTTATTTTAGAGACTAACATTCCTCCCAGAAGCACTATAAAAATATTTGTTTAGACAATTTCAAAATTGAAGATCATTTGATTGATGGATAATTGTTTCTTCCGTCAGTTAAATTTGCTCAGCTGTCTCTGCCAAACCCATGAATTGATGGGGATGTGCGTGATTTTTTCCCCTCAAAAAATCTTTTGCCTTGGCCATCTCTAGAGCTCTTTTCTCCATACATAAAGCCCCTCCCTTTCCTTGCTGCTATTCTATACTATAGGAAGTGTTCAGGGGGTATATATAAAACATGAGAAGTTAGATGTGAGGGCTCATCAACCACACAGGAAAGAGCTCAGTACTTGTCACAATGGGTGTCACAAACCTATGAGGACCACATCTTAGCTGAGCCAGCCAGGTATTTAAGTGGTGCCTTAAGCTCCCAAGTTATTGCTCTGACAAGACCATCAAGCTCTTCCCAAAGAATACAACTGGGTTATCATGTTTATAGCTAATCAAAAATAAAATATCAGCAAGCATTTATAAAGCACCAACTGTGTACAAACCACTGTAAGATGTAACATCTCCCCTAAAAGAATTAGATTCATATCCTCTTTGTGACAGGAAGGTATGTTCACATACTGCTTTTCTTTAGATTTTTCTACCATTCACCTAGGAACCTCAGAGCCAGTGTGTGGATCAGTGGATAGAGCCCTGGGCCTGGAGTCAGAAAAACCTGAGTTAGTAACTGTGTGACCCAGGGCAAGTCACTTAATCTCTGTTTGACTCAGTTTCCTCAACTATAAAATGAATATCAAATAACACCTACCTTGCAGGGTTATTGTGAGTATCAAATAAGATAATATTTATAAAGTGCTTAGCATAGCAACTGGTATATTTTCGTTATGGTAGTTCAGTCATATCCAACTCTTTATAATCCTATTAGGGATTTTCTTAGAAAAGATACTGGAGTGGTTTGCCATTTCCTTCTCTAACTCATTTTACTGATGGGGAAACTGAAGCAAACAAGGTTAAGTGACTTGCCCAGGGTCACACAACTACTAAGTGTCTGAGGCCAAGTTTGAACTCAGGAAGATCAGTCTTCCTGACTCCAGGCCCAGCACTCTATACACTTAGCCTCCTAGCTGCAACTTTGGGTTGGGAAGGGTGCTGTAGGGGCACTGTCGTGGTGAAGGGAAATTAGAGAATTATCCATAAGGTTGCTGAAGTGTAAAGAAAGTCTAACTTGGAGGCAAATGCCTTAAGTTTATTCCCTCCCTTTCATCAATAGGACCCTCAACATCCTTCAAGATTTCATCAGCATTGGTCCTCAATTTCATAGGTGCTCTCTGTCTCTCTGATTGGAGGGCAGGGAGGAAGAGCTTCTCCCAAAGCTTTCACTTAAGGAGGGCACCCAGGCCTGTCGTTTCTTCATTTCCCACCCAACTGTACTCCTTTGAACTTCATCAGGCTCCTGCATCGGGTAACTCCACACACACTCCCAACCCTTTTCAGCTTCCTTTTATGCGTTGTCTTCCACAACTAAATTGTAAGCTTCTTGAGGGGGTAGTATGTAAGAAGATGCTAAAACTCTATGTTATAGCCTTTCTTTGCTATAGAAGTTCAAGGAAAGGGATATTAGAGTGGGTCCCAAGGCTCGAGGAAGGTTTCTTTGAAATAGATTTGACTGGGGCAGCTAGGAGGCACAGTGGATAAAGCTCTGGATTCTGGAGGACCTGAGTTCAAATCTAACCCCAGACACTTGACACTTGACACTTATTAGCTGTGTGACCCTCGTTGCCTCGCAAAAAAAAAAAAAAAAGAAACAAACAAGCAAACAAACAAAACAAAAAACCTTAAATACATTTGATTGGAGTCAGATTTTTAAGGATGACAATCAATCAGTAGATATTTACTAAACACCTACTAGTGCCAGACACTGCTAAGAGCTGGAGACACAAAAAAGAAGCAAAAGACAATCCCTGTCCTCAAGGAGATTACAATCAAAAGGGGGAAACAACATGCAAACAAATATATACAAGGCAATCTATATCAGGATCAATAGGAAGTAATTAACAAAGAGAAGGCACTAGAATTGAGAGGGGTTGTGGAAGGCTTCCTGGAAGAGGCCAGATTTTAGTTGGGACTTTCAGGGAGCCACGGAGGTCAGTGGTCAGAGCAGGGCAAGGAGAGCATTCCAGCCAAGGAAGACAGGCAGAGAAAATGTCCAGAGCAGAGACAAGGAGTGTCTTGTTTGTGGAACAAGCCAAGCTAGTGTCACTGGATCCAGAGTAGAAGGTGGGGACTGGAAAGGTAGGAGGGGGTGGGTCAAAAAAGACTTGGAACACCAAACTAGAATTTCGATAGACACAGAAAACCATGAAGCAGGAACTTTGCAGTTCCATCCCATACTTAAAAGAGAGGCTGAGGGGGCAGCTAGATGGCGCAGTGGATAGAGCACTGGCCCTGGAGTCAGGAGTACCTGAGTTCAAATCCAGCCTCAGACACTTAACACTTACTAGCTGTGTGACCCTGGGCGAGTCACTTAACCCCAATTGCCTCACTTAAAAAAAAAAAAAGAGAGAGAGAGAGGCTGAGGTAGGAGGAAAAGTCAGTGGGTGGAGAAAATTGCTATCTTGTTGTTTTTGTTTTAATGTCCACTGCCTAATTCTCATCAGGCATGCCACCTGATTTATTTTTGCTCCCCAGGCAACATGAGGCAGTGATTATTTCCATGGTTGTTCTAATTCACAATACAATCAGCAATTTAACTTACTCCCCATTCTGGGAGGGGATGAGTGACCAGAGAGAAGGACTAGATTTTGAAGGTTAATTTGTTCAGACACTTGCCTTTGGGGGGGGGGGTGTAGAGAAGATAAGTTTTAAAAATCTATTATTATAGAGTAATTGCTCATCAAATTTCTCTTTAAAAGTCAAAGCTATTTTCAAATGATAAAGAACTTCTCAAATGTGTCTAGATAATTATGAGCTTGCCTTGATAGAGCTCCTTGCACCTCAGTAGGTTGCAAAACGTGTTATAATCTTTGCCATTGGAGCACATAGCACAGTGCCAACCACATACGTGTCTGAAGAACAGCAAAACTCCGAGACGATGAACATGTGTACTCAAGTCATATGCATAAACATACACACACTTTCCAGAGGCTCTGAGTAACCCATTTTTTCTATATGTGTATCATCTTGCTGCTGTGGGCCACCAAGGGGGTTGGGCAGGATGCCGCGGGGGCACTGTGGTAGTGAAGGGAAATTGGAGAATTATCCATAAGGTTGCTGAAGTGGAAAGAAAGTCTAACTTGGAGGCAAATGCCTCAAGGTTGATTTCTGGCTTTGTTCCTTGCTCCCTGTATGTTTGGGGTTGTCACAGGCTCTGCCTGGTCCTCAATTTCCCCACCTTTAAAAATGAGGAGGTTAGACTAGACAGACTATGTGGTACCTCCCAGCTCTAAATCCATAATGCTACAGCTTGCAAATAGGAAGAGATCACAGTATTTTCACTGAAGAAAATCAAATATGTTATAGGAAATCTAATTGAGCTCTGCCTTGGGCTAACCAATCTTCCCTCAGGGAAAACCCCACTGCAATACTGAAGAGGAACATATAGGTGGGAACTGCTTGACATCCGGAGTCTCTATAAGGACTGATTTTTCCTACAGAATTTCATCCCCTCCTCTCCAACCCCCCACCTACTCCTCCATGCATGTGTTAATAAAGCCCCCTTCCCCGCCAAAGTCTTAAGATTGGAGGCTAGAGAAGATGTTCATAACCCAGTTCCATAATTGCTGGCACTAATCTAGCTCTTTTAAGGTCCATGGAGCACGTTAGCAGAATGATCTCATTCAGTCTACCCTCTGTTTTTATCCAGAATACCACTGCACCAGTGTATGTACACTCTAAACACCTAAACACAGAACCCCCGCTCAAGCCTGCCAGCCAGTCTTTAATCTCTAGGGCCTTATGACTCGCTTCCAGAAACAAAGATTCCTAATGGAAACTTGGAGGCGCTTGCTAATGCCAGCATTCCACATTCAGATCTCTTACCCTCTCCATTAGTCCTTCTTTCCCCCATTAGTTTCCCCTGAATTAGAATTACGGGCAGGACAATTCCAGACCCTGGACTATATCCATTACCCAAAGAAAGCAGCTTAGAACAGGCCCATCTCCCTCTGTCCTTCAGGAAAAAGATCCAGGGGCAAGTGAGATGGCTCTCTGAGCTTGCCACATTACTTCTCCTATCATTATTCTCTACCACCCAATACAGCGCTGGCTGGCTGTAATCTGCTGCCTTTCAGCTCGGAATAAAATGCATTACTTATGCAGTGAATGTTTTTAATGTAACAAAGCAAAGGAGTAAAAATGCCTTAGAACAGTTTTATTAAAAACAAATTCCCACAGTAAATACATATACACTCCGGCTCCGGGGGCATAGCAGCCAAACACATCGCTGTTAAGTGCTCTGGGAAGTACTTATAAATTACTTGAAATAAAAAAACATTGTTGCCTGGACATCAGGGATGAAATGCTGCAGTTTGTAATAAATTAACACAGAACTTTACTTCCCTTCCTCTAACAAAGCAGCCATTTGTCTGAATAACCCACATTCAGCTGTGAGTTATATTTTCACAACTGCAACTGCATTCATTTGCAAATCATCCCGCAGTTTTAATGCTCAAGTTTTAAATACCTTAAGAACTAATAAATAAAGCAAAGTAGAGCAAACAGTTGGCTTGTAGCCGAAAAACTGCCCTCATTTCTGCTTTCCTTTTGGCTTATTCCTTTTCAGAGTAATTTTGGAGATGGATAAAGTTTCTTTAAAACTACATTTTTTTTTTAAAGACTAAAATGTTCTTTGGAGGCTCCCAGGCCAGAGGGAAGATTTCATAATTCCACTAACTGTAAAGATCTGGATAGGACTCATTTTGCATTTTTAAGACCTTTTCTCCCACAATACTTTAATTTAGTGACAGAATAATTTGTAACTATCTTTGAGGTTTTGCCTATTGTGTATAACTTTTGTCTGCTAGTCTTAGATTTGGTTAGGGTTTTTCTTTTTTTTTTCTTTTTTTTTATTCCCTCTCTCTCTCCTAGACTTTGTCCAGAAAAAAAAATCTCCAAAGAAAAGTCGTGTCACTTTCCTTGAATTATTTTGATTGTAAAACAAAAACTCTGCAAGAAAACTCTTTTCACAACCTGCACAGTAAAACAAAATGGACCGCTTTCCAGGTTCTTGAAAAAAAAAAATGATAGAAGCATTTACAGACTAAATTTGAGGTTTGAAGGTTATTTTTCTGGCCAAAAAAAAAAAATGAAGACTGGTTTCCTTGTATGGAGTTGTAGGCTTTGTTCCCCTTTCTTTGATTTTTTTTTTTTAAGTCCTGGGAATATATCTGAACTGTCTGGAAGTAAGGCCACAATTTTTAGGAAGTAATGTGGGGAGGGGAGTAACCTTGAGAAAGCACATCATTTAGAGGAGAGAGGCTCAGACATTTTTTTTTTAAGAAAGGAGCTAAAATAATGGCGGGGGGGGGGGGAGTGCAATCATTCTCTTTTAATTCTCTTTAGATAAAATTCTTTTTTATTCCTTCTTTTCGCCCTGTTCTATTTTACCTTATTTGTTTTTTTTTTTAATTTTTGTTTTTCTTTATTTAGACAACAGTATTTGCCTCTGTTGTACCTAAGCACTCTTTCTATGACAATTCATTCTAGAAAATAAAGTGAGTATCCGTCAAACCCAGACTCTTCATCATCATCTAGAAAATATTTGTTGTTGTTTTTCCCCTTTGGTTTCCCCATGACTCCCAGAAGGTGGTTCATGGAGTATAGCACGCTAGATTAGGTTTTTTGACAGTATTGAACTAAAGCACATTTCTGGAGAAAGGGATGCTTGATTCCATGGAGTACCAAAAAATGGAGATATTTCTGAATCCCTATTTAATAAAGATGTCTAAATCACCATTCCCCAGAGGAGATGTATTTTAAACACAGTTTAAAAGCGAAGATGCCTTAAATCAGCCACATAAAACCATTCTGACTGCACTCTGGGGAGAGGTCAGTCACCTGAAGGGGGTTTATAGATACCTGGAAATAAGTTTCTTCTAATTCCATAAAGATCTTGGGAGGGGGAGGGAAAGGACGGGAGTGGGGGGAGGAGGAGAAAAAAATTGAGGGTGAAATCAAAGTAGTGAAGATGTGACAGGCTTTAGTTAAGAAGAAATCACTTCTCTAGTTAGCAAAATAATTTCAGCAACACATCTGTGATTTTTTAAAAAATCATTTAGTGATTACTGTCGTGGTGCTATTTGATTCATTGATCATCCGAACCCAATTAAGATTGTTCACTTGGGCCATCAGGACACTGTCTAGGGCCACCCATCTGGTGGTAAGGTTGAGCCTCTATGTAAATCACCAAACTTAGCTCAGTATATTCTCTTAAAGATAACTCCAGAGAAATGCTGATATTAACATATGTTCCCGGAAATGTCCTGTTGACCTTTCTACTGGGCATTACCCTAAACCCCAATTTCTGGATGCTGTCCAGTTAGAAATTGGCTTGGAACTGTAAAATTAACCATCTGCCTATTAAAAATTTAACCAGCTGCATCAAATGAAACATAGTGACTATTGGAAGATCCTCATCAGCCAGGGAATTTTCTTGCCTCCTTCTTCAATATATTGTTTTTTCCTTATCTGTTGTTAGACTGTGATACCCAAAACTAAAGCCTTTCTGTCCCTTTGGGAGAGAAAATGCAGGTCTTTCCAGAATTGAGGGTTTCATGAAGGGTGGGGTGTTCTGCCCTCCCCTCTGCCCCAGCCTTTCTCAGACATGGACTGGTCCTTTATTGCATCATTTTCTATTTCTATAATACCTGTTTAAAATGTCTCTCTGTTTGGTGGATGGGTGGGGAAGAAAAAAGAGGAGAGGAAAAGAGAGAGAAGTGGAGAGGAGAGGAGAGGAGAGGAGGCAATTAAAAGGCCTTCTCTAACCCACCGTTGGGAAATTCATTTCTGACCTCCTTCCCACTTCCTGGGTGTTTCTTTCTTTTTTGTGTGTGTGAGGCAATTGGGGTTAAATGACTTGCCCAGGGTCACACAGCTAGTAAGTGTTAAGTGTCTGAGGCCGGATTTGAACTCAGCTACTCCTGACTCCAGGGCCAGTACTCTATCCACTGTGCCACCTAGCTGCCCCCTGGGTATTTCTAATAGACTTCAGTCTCCAAGCCTAGAAAATACAAAGGCCGACACAGTGTGTTAGCCATAATTAGTCTTGTCTCAGCTATAATTTCAGGAGATATTAGGTATTCTATATCTGCCACAGGCCTTCTCTGTTTATTAAGGAGAAGAACTACTGTAGCTTAGGCTATTTAAAAAAAAAGAGCTTAATGGAGCATTAAAAAATTCATTAACTAATTAACAAAATTGTGTTTGTTTCTTTACAGTATATAAAATGTTTCTATCAGGAAAATAACAAATAACCCACCATGCTCCAGTCCTGTATTGACAGGAAAACATCTGCGGTTTAATTTAATGCATTTAGTAAATGAAGTGGGTAAATAAAAGGATGCGAAATGTCTACTTCCCTGCCTGTGATTTTTACTTGTCTCCAGGGGTCATCTTCCCCAAAGAATGATGTCCCTTCTTGCCTGTCTCAAGAGCTCAGAAGAATGATCCCCTGGATTTCAAGAGGTGCTAGACTCCTCATTATGATGATGTCCTTATATCTTACCTGCTGAAAACCTCAGTTTCATCCATCACCAATCAACGCAAATGACTCTCCTCAGTGTATTATGCCTTAGAGGAGCTCTTCCTCATTCTCTTTGGCATTTGATGATTGGCATGGGGGTAAAGGTGTGAAGGTATTGATATTCACAACCTTAAGACAAATATGGGTTATACAGTGAGAATCCTCTTGCCCCAAATCTTCCTGCTTGATTGAGAGTCTCTCAAGCCCCTTTTAAAGTTCAAATAAGTTCATTCTTAACATGCCATCTCCCTTCTCTCGACACTGAACTTCTCAGAAAGCAAACTAAAAAAAAAAAATGAATAGATAAATAAAAATAAAAAATTCAACTGGGGAACATGTGAATCCCAAGAAGAAAGAGGCTGAATCACAGTGATAATTGACAGATTAATTCATTCTGGTGTGTGGATTTAAATTGTAGCCTCTCAGGGGAAAAAAAAGAAAATCTCTGGAAAGACTATATTCTGAAGAAGGAAAAAAAAGACCCAAAAGATGCAAATTTGACATTATGAGGACATTTCTGCCAATCTACTGGAATACGGAAGTCTGTGGTCAGATTGTGTAGGGAATTACAAAACACACTTTAAGAAAGTCTTTCCCCCCATGCCCAGACTTCAAGATGGTGCTGATACTTCTTTCCATCACGTAAGACAGTTGGATTCAATGTCCCTTCCACTTCCAAATCTTTGATCTTATGATCCTTAGAATTTGGCGGAACAGTAAAAACTCTCTCTCTCTCTCTCTCTCTCTCTCTCTCTCTCTCTCTCTCTCTCTCTCTCTCTCTCTCTCTCCAATCCTATATGCAGCCCTCCTCTTCTCCCATTTGGACTATCAGTTTCCAATAAACAATTTTATTAATTTCAGATATAGAACTATTCCTCAGTCCTCTCTCTTCCTCTTTCCATCTCCCCTATTCCTCTTTCCTTCTCTAGTCCAAGCTCCCTGTTCTGTAGATAAGTAAACTGAGGCTGAGGGAGGTTAAGTGACATGCTAAAGGTCATGTATGAAGCAAATGGAGGGAGGAAGAATTTGAATTCAAATTATCCTGCAGTACATCAGAGCCTTTGCTCTTATTTCTCCTTATACTTCCTCCAGGTACAGGTATGATCTGAGGACCTAAATTTAGAGAGCCTTACCACCAACTAATATGTTAATCAGCTGGTAATTAATTTTTTTCAGATCTTGTAACTTATGAAACTATATATTAAGGCAATAGAGGGTCGGGGATCTGCATTAGTAGAAAGTGTTCTCATGAAACCAGTTATGTTTTTTTTGTTGGTAGTTTGTTTTCTATTTCGATTGTTGTTATTGTCGTTATTGCTTGTGACTGGGTCACAAGCTGCATCCCATGACTGATTGTTACAGAAGCTTGGGCCTGTTCTATTTCAGGCTGGGTCCTGCTTATTCCATTTTAGGCAGCCTGGCTCCTCATACCCCAAATCCTGCTTTTGGGGGGGCACCCCTTATTGATGATAACCTTAGTGTGAACACTTGATCATCTTAGCTCACTGTAGCTCAGAGCTCACAAGCTTAGGTCCACCAGTTCCAGCCTATCTGGTTGTAAGGACTAGAGAAATGTGCCACCACATCTGACACCAATTCTAAAGTTCAGAAGTTTGGCAAATTAGGATTATGGCAAGCACTCAGTAAATACTTGTTTTATGGCTCTCATTTTTACTTAATTTCCTTTTTTGTTGTGAATTCTGCCATCATGAACATCTTCAAGGCATAAATAATTACAAGGAAAGGACTAGTACTTTTTTAATTAAGTAGAAAATGTCTACCAATTAAACAGCATATTTTGCTATTTATAGAATCCTGAGCTAGAAGAAATCTGAGAGATCATAGAGTACAAAGCTGTCATTTTACAGGTGAGAAAAGTGAGACCCAGAGAGAGATAGTGACTTGCCCACAGTCACACAGCAAATTTTGGAACCAGGACACAAATGCATCTTCTGACTCCAATATTCTTGTACTAGAGACCAAGCTGTTTCTCCTTTCAGGACAGAAAACATCTAAGATATCTAAGCCAAAATACATAAAGTCCTGCCTGGAAGAATGAGGATAGTCTATACAAGCTTGCTAAGACCCTCTTACCAATCCTAAGGAATATACTCCCTTGTAGCTCTAAATTTCAAAACTGAACCTCAATTTCACTACCATCCCCAACTTGTTGGGTTAATGATGTGTTACATAGCAAATGGAATACATCATAGAAACTAAACTAAAGCTCTGTTCCAGGTTAAATATTCTACTTCTAAAAGAAAAAAAAGTCTCATTCAACAAATCCTTACTCATTTGGGATTTTTAAACCATATCCCCATGGATTCCTTCATAGAACAGTTGTAGTCATTTATCAGTATTACCATCAGTTAATAATTAATATGAATATATAAACACAAAGCCTGTGACTGACTATCAATGAAGCAAGTAGCAATTTCTTTGTCCAGGCATAGGGATGTATTAGAGGAAACCATATATATCCTCTTGCTTAGTCTCCCTTGTGACTAATGGTATACAACTAAGAGTCTCTTACCTAGAGTTAGGGGTAGCGTCTGTGACTACGGAAGAGAGTTCTTCTTGAAATTAAATGATCCATGTGGGGACCAAGACTGGGACTCTGACTTCATCAACCTAAGGCATTAACTAACTGAGCAAATAGCTCAGATATTAGTTAACATAACATAACCTCAACCTGAATAATTGGTTCCTAAATTACCCAGAATTTTTTCCTGCACCTAAGGAGAAAGAGACAAAGAGGCCAATATTGAGACTTTATTTAAAGCAACAACCTTGAGGCTAGTTCTTGTGATCACTACACATTTAACCCAATCTCCTCTACCTACTGGATCTCCATCCTCCAGCTCTATCTTGGAATAGTAAGACTTAATGTTCAGAAAGAGTTTCTTATGTTCCTGAGTTTCTGAATTAACCAAGTAAGATTTTATTTTCTTTCTTAGGCTATATGTGCCAAGTCCATAAAGTAGGATTAAGCATTTTATATGTAATGATTTGACATGAAAAAGGTTGAGTAATTAACCAGAAAATAAAATTAACCATAACCTCCTCTCCTACATACACCTTCATTACTACCTCATTCACTATGCAATCTGGTTAGCTGAGACTTTGCTGTAGTTGGAAACCACTCTTTCTGTATACTATATAGCTAGGTGTTGAAAGTTATAAGGGACATGGGAGAAGGAAAATTAGATGAGTGAAGTTAGAGATTATAGGACCAAGAGAATGTGACAATTAAGTATATGTTTACCACCTCCCCATGTATGTTGTATGTGTATATAGATGTGTGTGCGTGTGTGTATACCATATTATTATACACACATGCATATGTGTGTGTGTGTGTATATATATATATACATATATATATACACACATATATATACATATATATATACATATATATATATACACACACATATATATATATATACACACATACACATACACATATTTGGCCAGTATTGACCAAAAAAAGAACATTAATTCTGTGGGACTGATAGAAAAGAATGTCAAATATGTTTATTTCTCACTTCCATCTTCCTGTTCAGGAGTCTGATGATAAGGCCTGGTGATACAATAAAGCCACTGGACCTTTCATACTTGTATGCAAGTTTATATCTGAATATAACATAATGTCTTATATAAACAGTATATGAGCTTTAAATTGGTGAGGAGACTGAAGACATCTGAACCAGCAACTTTTAGTAACTCTTGCTATGAGGAACTGATCATTTATACCTTGTTTTATCCTAAATTGTTGCATGGAGTGGACTGAAATGGGTCTGGGAGACAAGAATGGAAGGAGCTTAATTGTTGAAGAGAGAAGGGTTCGTCCGTTTCCAGTCCCAGGGACCAGGAGAAGGGAGAATGCAAGCACATTTGGGTGATGCTCAGAGCATCCGCTACCCTGGATGATTAGAAAAACCAGCAGCCTCTTCACTTTTCAGTGTTTGGATTTCAGGTTTAAAACATCACAACCTCCACTAACCTCAGTTGTAACACTATGCTGAAATGTTACTCCAAGCATTTGACATATTCTTATTCTTCCTACAACTGTTTTCCCCTTTGTTGCATGGAAAATATGAATTAATGATGAATACTAATGAGCTCTGTGACAAGGTGAACCTTTGTCTAGACACCACTAACACACTAGAAGCTTCACTTTCTGGGACTGATAGTTGGAGAAAGCAAACAACAGACAGGATGCTTGCCCTGATGTACAAACTCAAATTGCTAGAACCTCTTCTTCTTCCTTCTCCCCCCACCCCCTGCCAAGGTTTCCCTCTGCCTTTTCTTTTCTTAAGTTTAAGAATCTTCATAAAAGGTTTGTGAATGGGACTTTGAACTTCTTCATAAGGTTTTATGTGTCTACCTTGAGTAGAAACTGCTTTTGTTTTAAGCCTCCCCCCCAAATAATAATGTTGTATTTATAAAATCTTCTGGATGCCTTTTTATTGTTCCGTGGATTTTTATTGTCTCTGATGCAGTTTCATGAAGCTTGGGGGATTTACGAAAGAGCCAATGTGGAGCAAACTTGAGTCACTGATATTATACATACAATGGCCTCCAAGCTGACGCCAAGTTTCCCTCCCATTCCTCCCCCGCCCACCTCCAATAAAACCTAGCAACATTTGTCTGGTCGTTGGCATCAAAGACAATGTTTATGAAGTGGTCTGTACCACTATCTCAACAGGCCTGGTAGAGCCTCCACATTAAAAGCCAAGGAAAGGAACATGAATAAAACATCTCCAAATAAATCATACCCGGATTTGGGAAATAAAACCTTAAATAAGGGATTATACTTGTGCAGTAGTTTGTAACAAAATAGCTCCATGTCTTGAAATGACAGAGTTACTTCTTAGTGACTCCAAAAGTTTCAGCACATTTCCTGAGGATAAGAGAGAGTTAAGTGACTTGCCCAGGATAACATAGCCAATAAGTATCTGAGATAACATTTATTCAAAATATGAATTGTTATGGCCTTTGAAGACTTCTGAATCAGAAGAGAGGGCTAATCAGAAAAAAAATTAGTAAGATTAGAACATTGTTCTGCTCAGAAGGGAGGGGGAAAAATATGGGCAAGCAGGCTTTAGCTTTTTTTATATATGAGAAAAATAAACTGTGGTTTGAATTTCAAACTTCAAAAGATGTATAATGTTATCAGTGTTGATGCTCTCCTTATTGCTAAGGATTCCAATCTCTGTAAACCTTAGTAAATAATCTTAATCTTCATGTGCTGGGTGATTAAAAAAAAGTCATCACCTAGTAGCCAACCTTCATGAGAATCCTTTTGAAATTGAACCTTGTGTGATAATCATCCAACTCATCTCTGGCCCCATATTTGAGGTTTTTCCACATTTGTAGGATCAGCATTCCAAGAGCATAGTTTTCTCAAGAACTTGGATATCCCCCAAGAACAGGAGTAGGATTTTTAAAACTTCTTTGTTTAAATTGTCTACATGGGTAGAACATACTCTGCACTCAACCTTAGTAAGGAATACACATTATTTTGCATGGAGCTATAATCTCTTCAATCCACAATCATTTATTAAACACTTAATACTGCCAGGAACTGTGTTTAGCCTTAGGAGTACAAAGAAAAAAGTGAGAAAGAAAGCAGAAACAGTCCCTGCCTTCAAAGAGTTCACAGACTGATGGGAGAGACTACTGTAACGATTGGAATGATGCCACCTTCTGGAGACTTACTGTAGCAAAGCTCCGCCATAAGGAGAAGGCCTCTGAGGGCAAGCTATGTGGTCAAGGTCCTTAGTGTCAGGAAGTG
This sequence comes from Dromiciops gliroides, assembly GCF_019393635.1. Lineage (NCBI taxonomy): Eukaryota > Metazoa > Chordata > Mammalia > Microbiotheria > Microbiotheriidae > Dromiciops > Dromiciops gliroides. The sequence goes on from NC_057862.1 coordinate 404,463,705, forward strand.
ACATTTGCTCATGGGTACTGGCTATCAAGGCTACCAGCCAATCAACTTGAGGAGCCTCCCATTTCTGGGAGGAGGACACGAAGTAGGAAGCAGACGCTGGTGGAGGGGTTCTGTCTCTTTTTGGTTCCTGACCTCACCATGGTGGATTGTATGATAGGGTCTCTTAGAAATAGTTAGATTTTTACCTTTCTCTCTGATCCTAATGCTCTCTAATAAATACTTAAACATTTAAATACTCTTGCTAAAGTTTATAATTTACTGGCAACCACTCATTAGATTTTAGATAGTTTAGCTAAAATTTTAGCCCCTTACATTACCTATATAAATCAGAACATACATGCTAACTACAGATTAAATGGAAGATAACCTTCTAGGCAATGGTACAAGATGAAGAAGGATCAGGAAAGATCTACAAGGAACCAGGTATCCTAAGAGTCTGAGATTGGGAAAGAGGGAGAATATTACAGGAATGTGGAGCAACTAGTGGAGGGTGAGGCTGGGAGATGAGAAATGGAATTTAGTGTGGCAGGATCATCAAGTAATCTGGCCCAATCATAATGTGTGTAGAGGAGAGGAGAATGTTAGACGTCTGGAAAGGGAGGAAGGAGCCAAGTTGTGGAGAGCTTTAAATACTAAACCCAGGTCCTGAAGTATAGGCCTGAGAGTGTTCTCAGCACCAAGGAACATAACAGAAGGCTTAAGCTGCTGGTCTCCTTTATTGGTGTACTATATCCAGTTTCCCCCTGGGGCATGTGTGCCATACTAACCCTCTCTCCCTCATGCTTCAGGAATAGTAATCAAATGAAACTCTACTCTGAGTCCACTCATCCTTCCTTCGGATTTTCCAGACAAAAACTTTTTTCCCTGGTCACCACTCCCATATAAGTGTTGGTGGTCTCCTTCTATTAGAATGTTAACTCCCTGAAGACAATGACTGTATCACTTTTATATGTAGGTCTCCATGGCCTAGGATGGTGTTTGACACATAACAGGAACTTAATAAGTGTTTTTGAGCAGTTATTTAAAGCTAAGGCATTGATCTTCTACGTAGTGCTAAGCAGCTAGGTAATAACAGACGATAGAGCTCTGGATCTGAAGTCAGGAAGACCAAAATTCAAATCCTGTGTCAGACATTACTAGTTCTGTGACCCTTGGCAAGTCACTTTAACCTCTCTGTACCTCAGCTTCCCCATCTGTGAAATAGGGACAATAATAGCATCTGCTTGACAGGGGTATTGTGAGGATCAAATGAGTGAACATATGGTAAAGTGTTTTGCAAATCTTAAAGCATTATATAAAAGCTAGCTGTTATTATTATTATTATTATTATTATTATTACATAGCTCATCCACTTTATAACCTATGTACTTCATTATGTAAACATGATGAGGTCTTCCCAGAATTCAGAAGTTAAAACAGGAAAAAAAAATGCTTAACAAGTTCACCATCTAAGTTCTCTTCCTCTCTGTGGGTGGTAAACAGACCTCCTGGAAATAGAAATGCTCTGATGCTGAATTTTTTGGGGTTCACCTCCACCCTCCACCCTCCACCCTTCAGTTCTTAATCCAGGTGCACTGACCACTTTGCTCTTTGAAGTATCTCCTTACCAACACATCAGGGATCATCACCAATCACAGCAAGCCAAGAACGGAATGATGTTTTGCGAGAACACAAGGCCCCTTTCTAAGCTTAGCCCCCAGGGCTTTGTGCTTCATCTTCCCTGATCACCAGGTACCCTCGACAACCCACTGTAAAGGATTCAGCATCTCTCAGGCTCTCAGCAGGAAAGCCTTTGAGAACCTGCTATTGGAAATAGCTCCCAACCTGCAGCTCCCGCAGGTATTTTTAGGTCCTGTCTTGAAGACATGGAAACTTTCATACATGTCAGCTTCTTTGTCTGGAATCACTGCAACTCCAGACATGTCATTGAAATGGGGTATAATTGTGGTCTCCTCCTCTCTCAAATCCACCCACCAATCTGAACTCGGCTAAAGAAGCTTCCTGCTGTGCCACAGAGAGTATTTAGAGTCTTTCCTAGCAAAGCAAAGTCAAAATGGATTCTTTTAAAATGTGTTGATCAAGAGGGCCACATTGAGGCCTTTGAATTTGGGGCTGATGCAGGGAGGGACACTTCATCTGGTTTGTGGAAACCTATTCTGAGGTCTCCCTCGCAAAATAAAGAAAACAAGTTTAGAAGAGTTGTTCTTGCATTTAAGATATTAAAAAAGAATGGTCATTATTAATATTAGGCTTTCTGGGAAATAATTATAATTGTTAGTCATCGGGCATAGTCTGACATTATGAAAAGGTATAAGAAGGAAAGAAAAATCCTGCAGGATACATGAGTTTCAGGAAAATATATGAACTGTTCTGAGGCACAGAGAGAAATGCCATCCAAAGTTCCCAAAGGTACTGGAAAAGATTCTCTCTATGGGGAATACCAATGAGGCTGGCAGAGAAGATGCACCCTTCAGGACTGGAGGAGAGTGCTGGCTGGTGACATTCTAGTTGGAATATTGCTGGCTATGTAGTGTCCTATTGGGGCCAGAAGCACCCTCAAGGGCTCATAATAGGCTAATACTTGGGAAAGTGTTTTACATACTGTAAAATACTATTCAAATGTAAAAGGTTTATTACTAAGGTATTCTAGAGAATTTACTGGACCAGACACAAAAGGCCCTCCAGAAAGTAGCATCATATATCAAAGTAAAAATCCCCCCATTATGGGGATATTGCTAATATTTGTTAATATACTTTTAATTCTGATGAGGAGGGAGACAATTTGGAAGAAGAATGGCAGGGATACTGAGAGAAGTGGGGAAACCACAAGGTTTTAAAAATAGATAAATGGAAAGATGCTCAGTGGAATTTTTTCCCCTAAAAATCATTGGCTAGATTATGAACTATTTCTCTTTCTCTCCATTATGCAAGATGAGTGGAAAGTTCAGCCACATGGTCACCATATTCATACCACTATTCATCTGATGGTAGATAAGAGAATTAAAGATATAATATTTAGAAGGAAATAATTAACTTCTATAAAGTGTGCCTTACAAAGCCAGACCTATTGATGGTAAATACCACAACCTGCTTTGATTTGAATTCTCAGAAGCACTGGAGAAATGTGTTAGAATAGACAGACTCAAAAGTTCTCTAAAACCAACTCAAAACTCTGATCTTATGTGGGTGCGGTAGTAAGAATAATAGTAGCAATAATGATCACTGTTATTTAGGCAACTGTTCATTATCTTACTTGAACCTCACAACACTCCTTTTGCTATTATTTTTTCCCATTTTACAAATGACTAAATTCAGTCTTAGATTAAGAAATCTAAGGTCACATGACTAAAGGTATCAGAAACAAGAATTGAACCCATGTTCTCCAGGTTATCCATTATGCCAAGACTTTGCTTGAATATTTCAGAGTAAAGAAGTTTTCAATTAGATGATATTGGTTCTCAGACAATGGTAGATGAATAATTTTCCCAAGTTCTTTCCTTTGTTATTCAGTTTTTAAAGTTTTTAAGTCACTTGCTTGCAAGGTTTCAGTTTACCCATGTGAAAAAAAAAATAATGTAGTAGAACTAAGTGTTTTCTGACATCCAGAATCCTAAGAGTGGGATCAGTAATTGTGAAAGTTACTCTCCTCACAGTAGCTCAGAAACTATAGTCTGCTTCTGACTTTTGAAATGTTCATGCATGCAGATGCTAGGTAATTAGGAAAATAACCAGAAGAAAAGGAAAATAATGATCTGAATTTGTAATCTCTCTACTTTCTGCTCAACCCCAACACTGAAACAAATGATGGTTAGTAACTCTCAGGTCTTTTTCTTTCTTTCAAGAGGGTTAGGGATAGACTTAACAAGAAAAATGGGGAGCAAGAATATAGGGCAGGCCGACATCTATGACTAAACGTCAGGTTTCACATGCAGAGCTATAATTAAAGGCCAAGCTGACAGATAACTATAAAATCAGATTGGTTCTTTTATACATGGAAGAAAAACATGATGTTGTAGCCCAACCCAAGCTTTTTGGTAAATTGAAATTACAGTTTTATTTGAAGCTATTTTTAAAGGTTCATTAATTAAAAATTGGAGGTTTTACCAATGCAAGAAGTGCCCTAAAGAGGTTAGATTTGATGATCACCAAGGCTTATAATTAAAAGACTATGTTACCTGAATATCAGATGTACTGAATGCATGTTTGTGTATTTTTTATTGAGAATAAACAAAATAAGGAACAAAAAAAAAAATAGAAAAGATATGTGCAAAATGTAATGATAATGGTTGACTTCTAAACAGCCAAGGAAATTATAGTCATCTTATGTGTGGGAAAGGAACAAACACCTCTTAATTGCATTTCATTATAACGTACCTTTCTCTGCTCGGTTGTATATATTAATTATAAAAATCATGTTGCAGAGACGAGGAGCTCTACAATAGGTTTTTTTCCCCCCTTAATGCTGTCTGCAGCGGGATGAAAGAACAATATCATCTGTCATCCACAGAAAGAGCTTTCAAAGACAAAATCATAAAAAGAATGAAAGGCTATTATATAAAAAAGAAAAAAATGCTTTGATTTCACAGATTTTCTACTTATTAATGTTTAAGGTTATCTTTTCTTTTTAAAAGTATCTTCTCATATTGTTTTGTATGTGTATGTTCGGGTAACATCACTTTTTGATAACTGTATCACATGGCATCTGCATTACGTAGATAATCAGTAATGGATGGGGGAGTGGGTGGGAAGAAGCATTATTATGGGAAAAGGCTGTACAGGACTTGGATGAGTTTCCAAAGGAAGGTAGGAAAAGTAAATTGGATGGAATCTGGAGCAATTAAAACAAACTATTGACAATAATAACTAGCTGTTTTCTATGTTATTGTGAAGTCAGAGCAAGAGGAAATTGACTTTGTGGATAGCAGAAGAAACAAATTAAATATTAAGAAGGAATAATATGGAGAGAGTATCTGGCCTAGAGTCAGAAAGACATGAGTTCAAAGTCAGCCTCAGACACTTACTAGCTGTGTGACTCTGGGCAAGTCACTTAGCCCCGTTTGCCCCAGTTTCCTCATCTGTAAAATGAGCTGGAGAAGGAAACAGCAACCCACTCCAGTATTTTTGCCAAGAAAATTCCAAATGAGTCCATGAAGAGTCAGACACAACTGGATTCAAGTTTTCTGATGATGATATGGATTGCATTAAAGCTACTTAGATAACCCTCTTTCCTGAAGATCTATAAAGGAAAGTAGACATCTACATGAGAAGTTTAAGAATCATCCTGGTGAGAGGCAGGGAAGTGAAAGAGTTGATCTTTCCAGGTCCACTTCTATTTGATAATTTGACATCCCTACAATCACCTCAGGGATAAGAAGCCAGGAAAGCATTAGAAGAAAGTGGTAATCCTTGGAGAATTTATAATTCTTCTCTTTGGTGGAGAGGGAATGATGCTACCTTCCAATCTAAGACAAATCTGAGAATTGACCCCTTCTGCTCTGGAAAAAAATGAATTCCATCTGACAAAAACTTCTTAAGTGCCTACTTAAGTAGTAAGACAGGCCCTCTAGATAATAACATGAAAACAAACTATCACCGCCATTATGGAAACTTATATTCCATTGGGGAATAATAGAACTGTGTGCCAACCATGGTAAGTGTGTGTTTCAATGAAATTTTTCAGGTACTCAAGTGAATCCATATTCCCAGTTCCTCTGTCTCTTTAAAATAGGCTTTTAAAAGCTTGTCAATTGAGTGATTATGACAAAAATAGAATGGAATCCTGGTGCACTGATCAATTAAGTGTGATTTTTTTTCCCCAGGAATGACCTTCATACATAAAGGACAGATACTGAAACACCTTTATGATCCATGATTTCATCAGTGTGGGAATATTCCCACTATCTGCAAAGATCAGAACTCATCTATTACTTGGTAGATGGTTTGGGGGAGTTTCTATGACTGAAAAATTTACCATTCTTCCATGAACCTGGTAATGAGTCTCTTAGACCTTAGCAAGACTGATTCGTCATTTATGTTTCCAAACCTGATCAGCAAAATCCCATGTCCATAAACTAATACTCTCCTAGACCTGCTCCAAGGTGGTAAATCATGGGAAGATAACTATTCTAAAAGAACTCATTAAAATGACCTCCCACAGAGGTGTCAAACAGTAGTACACCAGCAAACTACTAAGTATTTCCAGATATAGATTAAAATGAAATTTGGAAATGTTTAACAAAATGAATAAAAATACAATACAACATAGATAATGAGAATTTGTGGTTTTCCAAGTCAGTATGCCATCAGCAGGGATCAGTTTCTATTGGTGTTTGATACCAATGAACTGTTGTTGTTCCTCCTTTCATTTTTAAAGAGGACCAATGATGTCTTGACTTATGTGTGAATTGGATTTAAGTGAGGCAAAGTTGCACAAAGTCAACAGCCTCACTCTCTGCCAAAGTCATCAAAATCCTTTGGCAAGATGAAAGTCAAGATGACTGGCAATGGCCCAAGATACAATGGATGACCTTGGCATCTTTAATGTCTGACCAAGCTCTAAGCCCTTTGCAACATCTGCCTTCATAGCTGTTGGAACAATTGTTCTCATACACCAATTCTGCTAAGGGAGTCTTCCCATACTTGGGCTAGACATCCTGCTACCTCACTGACATTTTTGAGAACTGTAGGTTACCTTAAACCTGGCTTAGCCCATCTACCAAGATGATTTTACTAGGGTGTGGCCACTATGAATTCTGCAGCTTTTTGGAGCCACAGATTAGAGTCTAAAGGACAAGGTATTTTTAAGAGGCAGAGGTGAGGAAGGAATGCATTCCAGGCATGAAAAACAGAAGGAAGTGTGAAGTAGAAAATAACTTTGAAAGAAGATGTGCACATATTCATATTTTGTTGTTGTTATGTCCCATTCTTTGTGACCCTACTTGGGATTTTCTTAGCAAAGATACTGCAGTAGTTTGCTATTTCCTTCTCCAACTCATTTTTACAGACAAGAACTGAGGCAAACAGCGTTAAATGACTTTCCCAAGGTCACACAGCTAGCAAATGTCTGAGGCCAGATTTGAACTCAGGTCCTCCCGACTCCAGGGCCTGCACTCTATCCATTGTGCCACCTAATTGCCCTACAAACATATATGTTTGTACATATATATAAAAATACAAATATATATGTGTGTATATGTATGTATATTTACATGGATGTGTATATGTTTGCTTGTGTTATGTATGTGTGTACATATGCATATATATGTATGTGTATATGTATAGATACACATCTATAACAGACACATACATGGAGGGACTGGACTTGTGATTTCATTGCTACAAGCAAATCTTGTTCCAATGAGAAATATTCTTCTACTAGTATAGCCTGGCACTTGGTCTGCAACGGAGTTATCCAAAGCATTAAGATATTAAATGACATACAAGGTCAGGCAGCCAGTGTGTGTCAGGGATTAGTTTTGAACTCAAGACTTCCATGCTTTTAGGTCAATTGTCTCTTCATTACACTGTGCTGCGTGTGCTTGTACAGATACATGATTCCAATATGCAGGATATAAAATGTCCATTTTCATCCCTATTTAGATATGAGATCCTCTTACTATATTTAATGGTCCATGCCTTCTTCTAGCCCCCTTAGAAAATGGGAGCAGAAAGGATTCCTGTTAACAATATTTCCTTCCAATTCAATTCAATTCAATATCTCTCAGGCACCTAAGACGTGCCAAACTCTGCTCAGAGCTGGGGACATAAAGATGAAGGATGAATGACAGTCTTTATCATCAAAGAACTTGTATTCTATTAGGAAGAGTATGACATGTTAACCAAAAAATATCATAAAAGTTATCACAAAGTGATGAAGGTAGAGGAGAGACCCAGATAAAGTACTGTAAGAGAATCTGAGGTAGGAAAGAGACTTCTCACACATACACAACAGATGAGGCATAAAAACAAGAGTTTTGGATATTTGGTCTCAGTTGGAGAGTTTGGAGGAACTAAAGGGATTTAAAAAATATATTTGCACAAACTTTCGAGTTCCTTACATTATTAACTACTATTTTTTCTAATGTGTCTTTACTGTTTGGTAGTTGATGCTTCGATCAAAAGGTGTTTCTGTCATGCAGTGATTTGTGGTTGCTTCTGGAACTCTTGGCACTGACAGCTTTCCAAGAGAAGAAAGACCCATGCTCCTCAGAGCACAGAAGATAATACCTCTTATTCCACAGTCTGAAGCCAGACCTTAACACAGTAAGCTATGCTCATTGATGTGCTGAGATGCCCTACGAAAAACCTGGAAGTTGGTTCTGCCTCCATAATATCCACCCCCTTCTGTCTATTCATTCAGCCACTGCTCCCTCCTTACCTCTCACCTAGGACCATTACTTAGTGACCCCCTCAGCTGCCATGGGTTTGATCACCATCTCTAGAGAGGACTTTCAAACCTCTTTATGGAAATTCCTGGTCTCTATTCAGAGCTCTAAACCCATATCTCCAAATGTTATTGGAATTTTTAAGTGATCATCCCATAGACACATCAAACTCAATATGTCTTTCCTCCCAAAGACACCATTCTTCCAGACTTCATTATTTCTGTTGAAGACACCACTATCTTTCCAGTCATCTAGATCCACAAATATGGCATTGTCCTCAACTCCTCAATCTTCCTCACCCCATGCATTCAATCAGTCGCCAAATCTTGTTTCTACTTTGACAACATGTCTTACATTCATTCACTTCTCTTTCCCCATATGGCTACCACTCTAGTGGTAAATGAAATGAAAATATATTTTGGAAATATATGAATGAGAATATATGAATCAAAAATGAAATGATATACATCTCACCACTGCACTCAGAGGGCTCTGGACAAGAGAGTGAGGTTGGTGACTTTGCACAGCCCTTCCTCACTTAAATTCAATTCACTGCAATCATGCCAACACCACTATGTCATGGTCCTCTTTGAGAACAAAGGACAAACAACAACACTCTAGTTCAGCCTCTCATCACCCCTTGTACAGACTATTGCAATAAGCTCCTAATTGGTCTTCCTGTTTAAACTCTAAAGTCCCCATTTGGGTCTATGCCCCACATTGCTTCCAAGGTGATTTTGCTAAGACATAGGTGTGACTATGCCACTCCCCTGTTGAATAAACTCAAATGGCTCCCAATTGTCCCTAGGATTAAATATATCCTTTTATTCACTTTTAAAGCCCTTTATCATTTGACTTCAATCTACCTTTTGCAGTCTAATTCTTCCTCTTCCTACAGTCTGCAGTCCAGCCAGACTTAGCTCTTTGGTGTTCCTTACACATGGCACTCCGTCTCCTGTCTCTTTGCTTTTGGACTGGCAGTACCCCACACCTGGACTGCATTCCATCCTTCCTCCACCTCTTAGAATCCCTGATTTTCTTCAAAACTCAGTTGAAGTTTCATCTTGTACATGAAGCTTTTCCTGGTGTCTCCTAGCTATAACTGTCTTCTCTCAAAAATAACCTTGCATTATTTATTTTGTTCAAACTCATAAATATGTATGTTGCCTCATCTGATACAGTGGATGCTCCTTGAGGAGTTTTTGTCTTTGTCCCTGTCCCTAGTGCCTATCACAGTACCTAGCAAAGCCTCCTCATTCTTTCCCTCACTTTCATCCTCTCCTCAATCAAATTCAACCTGCCAACAGCTAACAAAGTGATATTCCCAAATGATAGGTCTGAGCAAATCATAACCCTACTCTAGGACCTCCAGTGGTTCCCTCTTGCTCCTTTGGATAAAATGCAAATATCTCTATTTATATTTCAGATGTTGGAGACTCAGTCTGATTTGGGTCTGCTTTTCCAAGCATATGACACATCACTTCCTTTCATATGCTTGACATTCCAGCCAAACTACTCCACTTCCTATTTCTTGTCCTTAACTTTTTATAGCTCATGACCTGCCTTTCAGAGGCAGCTAGATGGAGCAATGGGTAGAATCAGAAAAGATCTAAGTTTAAATCTGGCCTGAGACACTTACTAGCTATGTGACCATGTGCAAGTCACTTATTTTATGCTTCAGTTTCCTCAACTGTACAGCGGAGATAAGAATAGCACCTACCTTGAAAAGTTGTTGTAAGGATCAAATGAGATAATATTTATAAAAAAAATGAAACAAAACAAAACAAACAACAACAAAAAAGACCTAGCCCCTATGCCTGATATCTAGTAGGTACTATATAAATACTTATTCCACCTTCACTTTCATGCCTTTGTAATGCTTGTCCTTCTGTCCCCAAACTCCCTAATCTTTCCAAAGCGCAATTCAAAAGCTACTTCTTACAGGAAGCCTGTCAGAATTCTTTCCTTTTTTTTTTTTTTTAAAATCATCCCTTGGAGGCAGCTAGGTGGCACGGTGGATAAAGCACCAGCCCTGGATTCAGGAGGACCTGAGTTCAAATTGGGCCTCAGACACTTGACATTTCCTAGCTGTGTGACCCTGGGCAAGTCACTTTACCCTCATTACCCCACCAAAAAAAAATATGCCTAGTGTATAGCACAGTGCCTAGAATGTTGAAAGCACTTAATACATGCTTATTGAATAAATGTCAAGGCCCATAGCCATTCCACCATGGACACACCTGTTGTGGTGGTTTTTCTTTTTTGAAGGAAGGAATTTGTTGTGGGTGTCATTTCCACTTTGATTTTGGCATCCCTTCCTCCTACAAACTTTTACTTCTCCTTTTCTAGGATTCCTTTTATTCTAATCCCACTCCTACAGTTAAAGGAGGCCTTCTAGACAAATGAAGCCTGGCCTTCATTGGCTCTGTCCCTTATCCTCTACACTGATTTCTCCCCCTCTCTATCCTCATTTTCCCTCCACCCAAAATTGTGTCTAGTTTCCCCTGTGCTTATAGTTTTATCCTCTGAAGGGCTGCCACACATATTTACTTCTACAAACATTTATGGTTGAATTCTTCCTTAAATGTTAGTAGCTCCTAATGACGATGTAATTAAAACTCCCAGGGAGCTGTTTGAATTTCTTTAAAATAGGGGGTTCCTGGGGCAGCTAAGTGGTACAGTGGATAGAGCACCGGCCCTGGATTCAGGAAAACCTGAGTTCAAATCCGGCCTCAAGACACTTGACACTTACTAGCTGTGTGACCCTGGGCAAGTCACTTAACCCCAATTGCCTCACCAAAAAAAAAAAAAAGGGGGTTCCTGGAGATAAGGCCTTAATTCAGGGGTCCTTATGGATCTCGTCTCAGGATTATGCTTTTATTTATTAATTTTTTGTTTGTTTGTTTATTTTTTAGTGATTTACAACTATGATAGACTTAACTCTTTTCAGCAATACAATGATCCAAGACAATTCCAAAGGACTCATGATAGAAAATGTTCTCTACATCCAGAAAAAAGAACTTTGGATTCTGAATGCACATTGAACCATACCATTTCTACTTTTGTTTTTTGTTTTGAGGGTGTTTTTTTTGAGGTTTTTCCCTTTTGTTCTGATACTTCTTTCACAACATGACTAATACAGAAATATGTTTAATGTGATTGTACATATATAGCCTAAATCAGATTGCTTACTCTCTTGGGAGGGGGGAGGCAAGGGAAGGAGGGAGAACAATTTGGAACTAAAAATCTTATGAAAACAAATGTTGAAAACTATCTTTACATGTAACTGGAAAATAATAAAACACTCTTATGTTTTAAAACAAGCATTTTGACTGTCATTACCCTTACATCTATTTATTTATTTGTTTGTTTGTTTGTTTATTGTAGTCCAGTGGTCTAGATACTCCCAGCATGGAAGAGGAAAAATCAAAGGCAAAATAAACTAATGCTTTCATTTTCTTTTCTCCTTTTAGCTCCTATGCATTTGGGACACTTTAGTTAAAGCATCTTCTGATGTAATCTCATCTTCTTAATACACAAGCAAGTCTCTTTTGTGTACTCAGTTTCTCTAGAAATTACATAGAGCCACCAAGCAAAAGGAATGAAATAATAATAAAATAATATAAAGAAACCACAGTCACACTTTTTTCCTGAGTAAAACCTACAAATTCCCTGAATGTGAGTACATTCAGCCAAATTGTGCCCTGCTCTGTTCAATCTTTTTGTTCATCACTTGAAGACAGTGAAATGCTTATCACATTTACCAATAATGTGAAGTTGGGCAAGATAGAGAATACACTGGATGATAGAATCAGAATCCTGAAAGGTGTTGGCAGGCTGGAACAATGAGATGAATAGAACAAGATGAAATCTAATGTGGATAAAAGCAAAGCCCTACATTTAAGTTCAAAACATATTAAATGCACATAGCTTAATAGCTGTTCATATGAAAAAGACCTACAGGGTACGGAGCAAGCTTGCCATGAGTCACCATTGTGATGTGTCCACACAAAAGCTAATGCAATCTTAGGAAGCATTTGTCTTATTATTTTTTATTTTTTTATTTTTTTTTTTAGTGAGGCAATTGGGGTTGTGACTTGCCCAGGGTCACACAGCTAGTAAGTGTTAAGTGTCTGAGGCCGGATTTGAACTCAGGTCCTCCTGACTCCAGGGCCGGTACTCTATCCATTACGCCATCTAGCTGCCCCTTATTATTTTTTTAAGATTTTTTTGTTCTCAATTTAACAAACATCAAAAAAGTAAGAATTTTCAAATATATAGTAGAATAGGAAAAAAGGGAGATAGTACATAAAACTGCAGATCTCTATTATGTATAGCTTGCTTTTCTTTTTAAATATGTAATAAATTCAACATGTAGTATTCAAAGCAGTCCTGCTTATTTGTGATTCTTTCTGGCCTCCTTTCTGCTCCCTTGTATACATTTAAAAATGCTTCAATGACCCTCTTTTCTTTCATTTTTGGTTTCCCTATCCCCCCTTCCTACCACATACCCCTTTCTCACTGGAAAAAAATAAAGAAAAGAAAAAAGAAAACTCTTGAAACAAGTATGTATAGTTAAGATAAAAAAAATTCCCACACTCAATGCCTGTGTCCCAAAACACAAGTCATATCCTGCATGTTGAGTCCATCACCTCTCTGTCAGGAGGTATATAAATAGGGTCCAGCACATAGAGGGAAAAGGCCCAGTGTATTCTGGGCTGGTCAGAAGACAACTGGAATAGTCTGTTGACATCTAGTTATTACATTTTAAAGGGAACATTATCAGACTGGAGCACATCCAAAGGAGGGAGACTGGTATAGTGAGGGGTCAGAAATCATGCCATATCAGAAACAGTTGAGAGAACTGAGAAGGAAAGACTTGCTGCAGACACAATCATTATCTTCAAGTATGCAAAGGATTGTCACATGGCAGATGGATTAGACATTCTTTGTTCCTTCAGAGAACAATCTCAAGCCAATCAATGAGTAGAAGTTGCAAGAAGATAGATTTTTGGACTCAGTAAAAGTTCTAAGTATTAGAACTGTCAGGGAACAGGATGGGCTGCCTTCTGAGGGAGTCAAGTTGCCTCTTACTGGACATGTTGAGAATATGGTTGCACCCCTTCCCACATGCTGTAGAAGGTATTTCTAAGAGACTCTGGAAAGGCAGCAGATGTGTTCCTGAGGAGAAGAGAGATCACAGCTGCCTATCTTGATTGATTACCCCCTGGGTTACAAAGGATCACTCAGCATGTTTTCAAGACAGTGGTAATTGGTGGCAGTGATACAGGGAATGGAAAGCTATGAAATAGTGAGTATGAAAGATAGTATACAGAGAATTAGTGTTGGATTTAGAGTGATTATTGGTGAGTGTTAAAAAGAAAGTAATTACTTAGTGATATGACTATGTAGAAACTGAGTGTGTGTGTGTGTGTGTGTATGTGTGTGTGTGTGTGTGTGTGTGTATGTGTGTGTGTGTGTGTGTGTGTGTATGTGTGTGTGTGTGTATGTGTGTGTGTGTGGGTGCTTGACTAGGTGCAGCTATAGATCCCAGGGAATGGGATGGTTACAGGTATAGGAGGTATCTTGGGTATTAGAGAATTGCAAGAGAGTACATGCTAAGGCTAAGGGGGTGTTGGCATACTCTACTCCTGTGTCACGTTCTGAGATATGAAAGTCTGCTGGTTCCTGCTGCTCTCATACAGAGTGATTATGGCCTTAAAGATAGTGACAACAGAAACCAGAGAGATGTGAAATATCTTCATGTCACAGTTCTGAGCCCTCATACTCTCGGCATAAGAATAGAGAGTATCTGCATAAGCAGGCCTTGGGTCACTGATACAATCAGAACTGGTGTGTGTGCATGTGTGTCTTTTACATAAACTTGTGTTGAGTTTGCTGATCTCCAACATCACTTTCATCTCTGGGATTATGTGATTCTTTGAAATCAACAAATACTTCTTGATTTGCATTTTCATGTATATTTGGCTCATTTTAGGTGGTTTGGGAATGCATTAGGAAATAAGTCCTGCCCTCAAGAATTTTTTTTTATATTTTAATGTACTTAGGCCCTCCTGGTAGACCTTATTGAACTCTCCCACTTCTGCTTGTTTGACATCTGTTATAGAACATTCTGCCCATCTTCCTTTCCCGTAACCTTCTGCCTTTCCCCTACGTGGATATTGTAAATGTGCTCAGAACAGTGGGCATCAAGAATAATAGGTCCCCTCCACAATAATATCAGTTTCCACATCTATAAAATAAGATCTTATTGGATTCTGTTGGCTTATACTTCAGGACCCTTCTTTTTCTAACATCCTATGAATTTCAATGTCTAACCCATCCAGCTTCTTCCATTTGAATCATTCTTGTATCAGGCTATGAAACTACCTGAGTCCAGGGCAAACAGAAATGTGGAGACAATTAATTATAAGACATCAGTGCAGGAGGAGACCAGGGACCCTTTTCATGGAGCCCTAGTTGCACCAAGTAATACATACAATTCCAAAGGTGTAGCTCACCACCTGAATCAGGTTACACTTCGATCCTAGTGCCAGGCACCTTTTGTCAAAGTTTAGTAAAGGAGAGTTTCTTATGATTTTAAGGCCAAGTCTGGTACTCAAATTTCAATACTCAAACTGATTCCCATTCTCAAACTTTAATTTCCTTCTCATCGTGCAGAATTAAATGCTGAATACCATTCCTGGGTCTTCTAAAGACCAATCACCTGAAGGCTTTGTTTTCAACTTTTATATAAGTTTAAACTTCCTCTTCCCCTGCTAAAATCTCTGCCAAAACAGTCATCAGCAATGAAATTTTTGTAGATAATTAGTATATCAAATATCTGTAATAAGCTAATAATGTATTTCTTGGATTGCACCTCTCTAGTTTGCTGCTATTAATCTCAAATATTATTCATGACATTTGAAATATTCACATTAGCAGAAATTTTTCTGCTTGAAGAATTACAGCTAAAAGTCTACAACTTCAGCTCTCCCTCTCACCTCCCTCTTCCCACCCACTCCATAAAAGGGGAGATGTGATCCCCTCTTGTTGAACAGGGTTAACCTTCAGGGAAAACAATATGAAGGGAAGTAATTATCCATTCACACTGAGCAGGCTGAGAATAAAGTTAGAAAAATCACCTTCTCAGTGCTCACATGAAAAACATAATGTAGTTAATATTAAATAAAGAGATTGGGCAACCCTTCCCCTTTTTACAGTTTGCGCTGATGTGTCCTTGATGGGGGGCTGTTTTGTTTATGATTAATGAGTGACTCACCTTGAGTTGGGTTCCATTCAATGCATACCTCATTATGAATTTGAAGAGGTCATTTGTTCTCTGGATTTAAAAGAAAAGCCTCTTTGTACATTTAAAATGTACATATTTGGATACAGAACCTGACACTGAGTTAGGAGCACATTTGTTCATGGATTTTTATTTGTGTGTGTTTTTTTTTTAATTTTATAGTTGTGGGAGAAATGCTAAACTTGGACCCCAAATGCAAACTGGATCCCTAACCAATGTCCTAGAAAAAATGGATATTAAATCTATTCATCCATAAGGGGAAAGGAGAAGGGAACAATGAATTATGTAGGCCCTACAATGTCCCAGGCTTTTTACAAATTTACTCATTTAATTGTCACAGCAACCCTGAGAGATAGGCATCATTGATATCCCTATTTTCCAGATGAGGGAATGTTAAATGACTTGCCCAGGGTCAAACATCTAGTAAGTGACTGGAGGGGAATTTGAACTTAGGTCTTTCTGACTCCAGGCCTGGTGCTCTATACACTGCATTACCCAGCTGCCAGCTACTACCTTAGCTCAGACCCTCCTCAATTCTCACCTGGATTATTTCAAATGTAGTCTAATTGATTGGGCTCCCTGGTCATATCTCTCCATCTACAAACCATCCTTCACAAGGCTGACAAATTGATTTTCCTAAAGTAAGAATCTGACCTCACATGTATGACGTATATTGAATTGCTTGATTTCATAGGGAGAGTTGAGGAGGGAGGAAGGAAGAAAAAATTAGAAAACAGAATTATCTCAAAGGCCTAAACCTCATCAGAATGGGCTCAAGGAGGGAATAACACACACACCCAATTGGGAGGAGTAATCTATTTAACCCTACAGGAAAGTAGGAGGGGAAGAGGGTAAGGAGGGAAGAGTCAATGAAGGGAGGGTAGAGCAGGGGAGGGGGCAATCAGTAACAAAACACTTTTGAGGAGGATTAGGGAAAAATAAGATATACAATAGAGTAAATATTATTGGAAGGGAATGGAATGGAAGGAAATAGTTATGGTGAATGACTACAATGGCAAAACATATGGTACCTACTCTGCTGAGCTATTGTGAAGAAAATTCTCTGTCAGGTTCAAGGTACTATATATAAATTATGATGAATCAGGATGCTATCAGAAAAACCTGGAAAGACCCACATGAACTGAAGCAGAGAGAAATGTACTGTATACAAAATAACAGCATTAGTGTAAAATGATCTGCTGGGTTATTTTCAGCAAGGCAATGATCCAAAATAACTCTGAAGAACTTGTGAAAATTGCAGTCCATCTACAGAGAAAGAACTGATGGTATTTGAAAACAGACTGAAACACATTTTTTTTGACAATTCCTTAATCTGAAGTTTTGTTTTTATCTGTTTTCTCTCACAACCTAGATAATGTAGAATTGTTTGGCATGACTACTCACGGATAATTTATGTTGAATTGTTTGAGTTCTAGGGGTGGGGGGTGGGAGGGGAGGGAGGAAGAGAAGTTGGAACACAAAGTTTTTAAAAATAAAATTGATGTCAAAGTCTGCTTTTACAAGTAATTTGGAAAATAAAAGTCTAAAAATAAAAAAAATAAAAAGTAAGAACCTGACCAAACTCCTGTGACTCCCTGTTACTCCAATATCAACTATAAATTACTCTATTTGACATTTAAAGTCCTTAATAACCTAGTCCCAAACTACTAAATTAATGCTCCTTGCTCCCCCTTCATGCCCACTCCAGTCCAGCTAAAGTGGCCTCCTGACTGCTCTTGCATCCCATTGGCTGCCCCTTTTCCTTTCCCTAGATGTCCCCTAGGTCTAGGTATTTCCTCCTTATCTCCAGCTCTCAGATGGAGAGAGAAGCCTTGTTTCCTTCAAGGCTCAGTTCACATGCCACCTCCTACAGAGGATCATAGATTTAGAAGTGGAAGGAGCCTTAGGTTTTACTGAGTCCAACACCCTCATTTTATAGATAGAGAAGTGGAGGCACAGAAAGGTGACTTGCCCAGGGTCATACAGTGAGTAAATGTCTGAGGCACAACTACCCTCTCTATACTATCATATTTCTTAATACTGAGGCTTTTCCAGTCTCCTCCTGCTTCTAATGGGTCCCTCCCTTGCCTTGCCAATTCCCTTGAATAGATTGTGTATGCAGACACACATGTATATACATATAGACATATTATGTACATGTTAATATATAAGTGAGCACACACATGTGTACAGTCACATATACGCATGTATATGTGCATGTATATACATATACACATACTTGTGTGTTTGTATTAAATACACATTATCTCCCTTGAATAGACTTTGAACTTTGGGTGAAGGGATTATTTTCACTTTGGTCCTTGTATCTCTATCACCTAGCGTGACATCTGACATTTAGAGGCTGCTTCTAAAGTTTGCGGATTAATTAATTTATTAATATTGTGAGGAAAATCAGTGAAAATGCATATCTTACCACCTACACTTTTGTTTAGCCAATTCTCTCATCTCATTAGTGTAGAGAATTCTACCAATAAAGAACAGATCAGCAAGTTAAAGTCTTGAAGAGTTTTCCAGAGCAGTTAAGGTATAATTACTTGTCCTGGGTAACAGTTTTTTCATCCAATGTGTGTGTTAGACTGAATGGCCTCTAAGTTTCCTTCCAACCTTAGATCTATAACCCTACATAGATATTGGTATAGATATGAAGCAACATGATGTAAGAGGGTGGAAAATCATCCTCTGAGCCAGGAAATCCTGGGTTTGAAGTCCTTCCCTGACACATTTTGGCTGTATGGCTTTAAGCAAGTCACTTAACCTCTCAATGTTCTAGGCAACTATTTAAAACTGCAAATTTCAGAGTTTACTCATGTAGGAATTCCCTATACCAAAACCAGGCCTGTGGTTGCTTGCAGACCGGAGCATAGAACAGGGGAGTGATGAATCTGCTTCTCCTTAAATCCTACCACCTTGGACCCCTGAAGCTTGGGACAGTGTACCCTCAAGCAGTTCCCTACTTTAAGAAGGAGTTAAAAGTCAAGAAATAGGCTGGGAAAATAAGAAAACAGAAAAAATGCAGACCTAGAAAGTTTCTTTGGTGACAAAGTCAAAGCTCCTATATCCAAAGCTTCCAAGAAAAATATGAATTGGTCTCAGGCCATAGAAGTGCTCAAAAAGGACTTTGAAGATAAGGTAAGAGAGTTAGAAGAAAGAATAGAAAAAGAAATGAGAGTGATGTAGGAAAGTCATGAAAAAAAGTCAACAGCTTGAAAAGCCAAATGGAAAAGGAGATACAAAAGTTCTCTGAAGAAAATAATTGCTTAAAAAATTAGGAATTCAGGGCAGCTAGGTGGCACAGTGGATAGAGTACCAGCCCTGGAGTCAGGAGTAGCTGAGTTCAAATCCAGCCTCCTCAGACACTTAAACACTCACTAGCTGTGTGACCCTGGGCAAGTCATTTAACCCCAATTGCCTCACTTAAAAAAAAATCTATTTTATCTTTTGTGACCTTCTATGACTCTTTTTTGATATTGTTGTTGTTGTTGTTGTTGTTAAAGAGACTTTCCCCAACACTTCTCCATTTTAAGGATGTTATCTTTTATATTTAGGTTTAGCAGCAAAGAATTGCCAGTAGTTTTAGAAAGTACAACTTCAGTTCAGAGAATCAAGTTAGTGAGTGGTGGTGAGATCAGATTCTGGATTACAAGGGTATGAGAAGTGAATGGGAGGTGAGGAAACAGAAACAAGGAATGCCTTTCCTCTCCCTCCCGATGACTTCTTCTCAACTTCCTTTTCAACCCATCAACCATTTTTTACTTTCTCCTTAACCATGGATCTTCTGTTCCCTCTGGACATTTTGTGTCTTTTTCTCCCTATCCCCTCTTGTTGACTTCATCTTCTCCTTTGAGCTAGGTTGTCAACTCTTTGTGGATAATTCCCATATCTATATATCAAGCCCTAATTTTTCTCATTAATTCCAGTGCTACTGTCTCAGCTGCTTTCTTGGAATCCTCACATGGATTCCCTGTCTCATATTTGCATGTCTAAAATAGACTACTATTTTTCTTCTTAAACCTAACACCTCTTTCCCCACAACTAACTTTCCTATTAATATTGTGAGTACTACCAAACTCCCAGGTTTATAATCTCAGAGTTGTTCTTGACTCTTCTGTCTCCCTCACCTCCACCTCCCTTATTCATTCTGTTGCCAAGCCTTGTCAATTTTAAATTTCTTGCACCTATTTCCTTTCCATCCATGCTGCCACTGTCTTAGTTCAGAGACTTATCAACTCTCAACTAGACAACTGCAACAGCATCCCAGTTGGTCTCTTTGCTTCTGGTCTCTCTTGTCTCCAAATCTATCCCCTAATAGCCACCAAAAACATAATTTACGTCACTTCCTTGCTCACAAATATTTGATAGATCTCTATTGCTTTTAGGCTAAAAACATTAGCTGTTCACTGACATTTAAGCCCTATACAAACTACTTCTCACTTACCTTTCTAGAGTTATTTTATTTCTTTCTCTTTATGTACTCTCATTCAAGTCAAGATATCCTGTTAATAGCCTCCCAATCGCAATCCCAATATCCCATTGCCTGTTTCCATGTCTTTGCCCAGGTTGTCCCCTATGTTGCTTGCTCTAGCTCCTCACTCTACCTTTTAGAATCCTAAATTTCTTTGATGTTTACCTCATATGTCATTTCATTTCCCTTAGTTTTTTTTTTTTTTAGTGAGGCAATTGGGGTTAAGTGACTTGCCCAAGGTCACACAGCTAGTAAGTGTTAAGTGTCTGAGGCTGGATTTGAACCCAGGTACTCCTGACTCCAGGGGCCGGTGCTCCATCCACTTCGCCACCTAGCTGCCCCTCCCTTAGGTCTTAATGCTTTCTTCCACCTCTTATAATCTGTGTACCTGTTATATCTCCTCTAGCAGCATAACCTTAAGGATATGAACTCTGTCTCTCTTTTTCTGTGTGTGTGTGTGACTTCCTTGTCTTTCTATCTCTGTCTCTGTGTGTGTGTGTGTGTGTTTGTCTCTGTCTCTTTCTCTCCTTCTGTCTCTCTGTGTCTGTCTGTCTGTCTCTCTCTCTCTCTATTATTAGGACCATTTCCCTCTTGAAACTAGTTCACATAAAATCCCAAAGACTTGACTAGAAAGTAGGTTGAAACAATTAATAATTATAGCAAAGTAGCAGGATATAAAGTAAATCCCACATAAATCATTAGCATTCCTATATGTCACAGACAAAACACTACAAGAAGAAATAGTAAGAGATCTCCCCTTTAAAACAACTCTAGACAGTATAAAACACCTGGGAGTACACCTGCCAAAACAAACCCAGGAACTATGTAAACAAAAAATTCTAAAATGCTTTTTATACGAATAAAATAGGATTTAAACACTTTGTACTTACTTATTTTGAGGGCACAATAAATTGCCTCAGTATAAAGTATCTTCCTTGAGGACAAGAATAATTTCACTTCTATTTTTTACCCCCATCATGTAACGTGTCTTGTACCCAGTAAGTGCTTAATAAATGCTCAATGGATTAAATTAGAAGGGACTTTCCAAGTCCCTCATTTCATAGAAATAGAAACTAAAGCCCAGAGAACATAAGTGATTTACCCAAGGTCACATGCCTACTTAATAGCAGAAGTGTGATTATGTTCCAGGTTGCTACCATTCCCAGTGATATACAAAAACGTGTTGGTCTGACTACCTGCAGGTCTAATTGCAATTCTGTTAATAATCTATTCAAATGGATATTTGCGTACAGTCCTGCATTCAAATGAGGATTCGTCACGCAGAAATGTGGCCATGTGCATGTGAAAACATTTGTTGTTGAGGATAACAACTTCATATTTGGCATAGCTCACCAGTAACCTAACCTTTGCTATTTCCTCCCTTTTATGCCCAACTCTTTGCTCTTTTTTTTTTTCTTAAGCAAGAATTTTCTCTATGTTTTTAAATAGGAGATAGAATGTCTCTTAACCATTAAGTGTCCTACAAAGAATACTAGAAAGAAGTCAGGAGACTTGAATCTGAGTTTTAGTCTGGATTTTGCTATCAATTTGATATAGGAGTTTAGACAAACTACTTTTGCTCTCATTTTCCCATCTGCCCAATGAAGAGGTTGTAAGTACAACTCCTAGTGAGTGTTACTTAATACTCTTTCTATTACTACCCCAAATACAACTACTGGGAACAACCACAGCCATCATCATCATCATCACTATCTTCATCATTGACATCATCATCATCATTCTCTCTGGTCCCCTTCAGTTCTATGATGGAATTTTTTAAAGGAAAAAACTTAGAATCTTGGATCACAGAGCCCAAGGCTTACCATATGCATTATGAGAGGGAAGACCTCAATGAATAAATTTACAGATCCATGTGAGTATTTGAGACCTCAGAGAGCACCTTGAATGTAAAATAATTCCCTTATTGAAGTAATGGTAGTCTAACTCTTTTATCCAAACCAAATTTAGTTCTCAATAATACTCTAGTCTAGAGAATTACCTTGCAGTGTCAACTGTGGCTAGATGATAAAGGTTAATCCATCTTTTACACTGATAAAGTTTATACTTATTAAAAAGAAATCATTACACATAACTGCTATGGAGGAATACATAACCAAATAGGAATGGTTACAACCAAGTTGAGTATGTCAAAGCACATCAGTATACTACACATGCCATCTTCCCTTTTGCTCTTTATCCATATGTATTAGCCTTCTCTTCCCAGCTAGCCTAGATCTCCAGGAAGTCAAGGACCATATCTTGCCCTTCTCTGTAACAAGCAGGGTCCAAAAGTGCTGACCATTTAATAAGTGTTCCACAAATTTGTGTAGATTTATTGTCCAACGCCATCACAAATGAAGATGAGAGATGCAAGGCCGAATGCAGGAATTTTGTGCTAATGGGACCCCCAAATAGTAAAATGAAAGGAGATTCCTTTCTCGACTTCATTCAGCTAATATCTACCATCATTAGGAAAGCAACCTACTCTTTCCATTGGTTCTTACACAAAACTGCCTAATTGGATTCTCATAGCAATGACAACAGTTACCAGAAAGTCATGACAGCTTTTGAGGGGAATATTCCAGCTGGGGCCTTAGTATACCTGAAAAGGGCAATACACATTCCTCTACACATATGAAGCAAATGTAATGCTGGTTAACTAGCAATGAAGGTCTCTCCCTTCTGATCCTGCTGCTGAGAAAACTCCATGACCAATTTGCTCATCCAAACTCCCTAAACACTTATTTTCTTTAAGGGTAATTTTTACAGCTTTCCATAGAGAAGAGGACTTCTGAGGAAGTTGTCTGTAAATTGCCGTATAGAAATGTAATGGAAGAGCAGCTAGGTGGCACAGTAGATAAAGGAGTGGATCAAGAATCAGGAAGATTCATCTTCCTGAGTTCAAATCTGGCCTCAGACACTTAACTAGCTATGGCAAGTCACTTAAACCTATTTGCCTCAGTTTCCTTATGTGTAAAATGAGCTGAAGAAGGAAATGGCAAACGACTCCAGTATCTTTGCCAAGAAAACCCCAAATGGGGTCATGAAGAGTCATACACAATTGAAAAATGACTGAAAGACAGCAAATATAATATAATCCTATTGTACCATGAGGAAAATAAACAGAAATGAGAAATTCAGGGGAAAAATATAGGAAGACTTGTAAGAACTGATAAAGAATGAAATATGAAGAACTAGGAGAGCAAGGTTCACAGTGACTTCAATAATGTAAACAAAAGCAACTCAAAAAAGCAGCTGAGTTTAGATTAATTGTCATCATTCGGCCTTGGGGAGGACACATGATGAAACACTCTTCCCTATTTTCAGTATTGAGGTAAGCCATTATGGGTGTAATTATTTTATCATAAGATGTTGCATACACTGTCAAACATAGTTTTGTAACTTTTTTCTTGTTACAAGGAAGGATTGGGGTTGGCAGGGGGAGGTGGGAGGGGAATGATAAGATCAGTAAATAACTGTGAGTATATAAAAATATAAGACCTTTTAAAAAGAGGGAGGCAAATTGGCTGCAACCAAGAGAAAATTTGATGGTAAACATTAAAGAATAAGCACCTAGATTATGCAGAAAGAAAGGATCAAGGATCAAAGGAAAAGAGGAAAAACAATATTGTGTGGGACTGAGAGATTTCAGACGTCATCAAAGTTTCCAGGTGATTGCTATCTTGAATTGTGACAAGTGACACATGCTTTAAGGAGAAATAAACAAATCCCTTGACTTTCTCCAACATTTGTGAAAAATAGGAAAGGAGTTTAAAAATTACAAGGTGCTCCTTTGGACACTTGAGGGAGGCATGTTCTAGAGCAGTAACTCCTAGATGCCCCTTAAATAGGAATATCCAATTTGGGACTAAAATGCAAACTTATTTTCCAAGAGGCAGTGTAAGAACATGTCCATGGAGTCAGAGGACCTGGGTTTGAACTTTAGTTCTACTACTTACATGACTTTGGGCTAGTGGTTTAACCTCTCCTGTCTCACCTGTAAAATGAAGGGGTTGGACCAGGTGACAGTTGAAGTCCCTTATAATTTTAAATCTCAAATTCTCTAATGAAGGCTCTTCAAACTATCTGTGAAATATTTCACATGAATTCTTGTAGTGCCTAGAAAACTGATTTTCTTGACCTGTTCTGTGGGGTGGATATGGTTGGGGTTTGCAGTGATGAAGACTGTTGCTTTTACAAAGATCTTCATTGGAAGATTTCCCCTTATACTATGTGCCTCAACAAGGCAGAAGTAGGACAAATAGATATGTGAGAATTAGAGAGAGATTTTTCCTTGAAATGGGGAAGGACTTTATAACAATTCAATATATTTGAAAATGGAATGAGCTACCACATGAGGTAGTGAGTGCCCTATTACTGAAGGTCTATTCAGAGGCTATCAGGAAAGTTGTATGGGGATTTATTCATCAGGCATTAATGTCGGTTTTGCTTGGCTCCAGAAGGAGCAATAAAAAGAAAATTCTCCATAATCATTAGAGCCATCCAAGAGGGGAAAGGACTTCCTTTTCAATGAATCTTATTTATTAATTGTTTTTTGGTACTAAAGGGCTTCAAGTAAAATTTTGATAACTACTTGTCACACCCAAATTAATTATAAAGGACATATGAAGAAAGATGTTATCTGCATCCAGAGAAAGAACTGATAAACAGAAGTATGTTTAGAAAAATTTTACATATATATGTATAATGGTGGCCATCTCTAGGTTGGAGGGGGAGAAAAAAAAGGGAAAAAAGAAATTTACATGATAACTTTGTTGTATATTTAAAAGAAATAGCAAGCTCTAGATAGTAGATTTGCAGTTTCATGTGCAATCATATTTTTTATCATACCATGCTATGGAAATACTTGTTTTATTCCATAAATTAAAAATAAAATTAAATTTTTTAAAATTAAAATAAAAAAGAAATGTAATTGGCAAATGTCTAACAAAATAAATAAAATTACATTACAACAACAACAAAAGATAACTACTTGCCAGAAGTGTTAGAGGGATTTTTCTTCAAATATACGTTTATCTAGATGACCTCTGAACTCCTTTCATGCTATGAAGATCTGAGATTCTACTAGGTTCTGGGTCTAGTAGAAAAAGAGCATAATGGAAATGAAAAACAGCATAATCTCTACCTTTAAGGACTTTATAATCTAGTAGGGGACACATCATGTTAGGAAATAATTATCATACCAAGTAGAGTACAATGGGGCAAAGGAGAACAGGAGATGCTATAGATGCAGTGTGTCTTTTTTTTTTTTTTTTTTTTTTAGTGAGGCAATTGGGATTAAGTGATTAGTCCAGGGTCACACAGCCAGTAAGTGTTAATGGTCTGAGGCTGGATTTGAACTCAGATACTGTTGACTCCAGGGCTGGTGCTCTATCCATTGCACCATCTAGCTGCCCCAGTGTGTCTTAATTTTAACAATGCATTTGACAAAGTCTTACATTCCACTTTTATAGACAAGAAGAAGCAATGTAGGCTGCATGATAGGACAGTTAGACTAGAACCAAAGAATAGTCATTAATAATTCAATTTCAGTTGGAAAGAGTCTTTTAATTCAGTGTCCCAGGGATCTGTGCTTTTATTTTTTTTTTTTAAATCACTGAATCGGACAAAGGCACAGATGCCATGCTTGTCAAATTTGCTGACGGTACAAGGCTAGGAGGTGTACCAAACATACTGGATGACAGCACATTTGGGACATCCTCGAGTGTTTTGACAAGTCCTTAAGATGGAATTTAATAAAAGTAAATGTGAAGTCTTATCATTGGGTTTAAACAATCCACTTTGCAAGGACAAGATGGGGGAAGTGATCCATCTGAAAAGGGTATATCTGGGCGGGGGGGGGGGCGGGGGGAAAGTTCATGGGTCACAGAATCTCAGAGTTGGAAGGGAGCTCAGGCTACAGCTGATCTAACCCATACCTAAATATCATTTCTCTTACAATATTGCTAACAGATGATCATCCAGCTTTCCCCTAGTGAGGAGGAACAACCCGCTACCTCCTGAGGCAGTCCACACCACTCTACTATTAAGTAGCTCTGTCAGTTAAGAAGCTTTTTTCTTGCTATTGAGCTCAAATCTGCCAATTGGCAGCTTCCACTCACTGATCCTCGTTCTGCCCTCTGGGGCCAACCAGAACAAATCTAATCCCCTTTACACATGACAGACCTTCAAATACTTGAAAACAACTATCATGTCCCAGCTAAGTGTTCTCTCCTCCAAACTAAACAAAGAGCTGCTTCAATTCAGAAGGATGGGACTGGCTAGGCCATTGGTCCACATAGTGAGTCATGGATAGAGTAGCCCTTCATGTGATATGGCAGGCTGAAAAAACCTGTGACCAGCAGTGCATGCAAACTCCTACCAGGTCATTAAGCAGGGCCTTCCAGGGGATTTGGGGATGAAGTATCTGACCCCTGCTCCTTTTCCCAGTCCATGATTCAACAGTATGATAGAGCAGCCAAAAAAGTTAATATGATCTCAAGCCCCATTAAGAGAAGCAAAGCATTTTAATTCAGGTTTTGCCACTTACTACCTGTGTGTAACCTTGGGAAGCTACTGAACATCTCTAGGCCTCATCAACAAGATAAGGGGATTAACTGACTTTTAAGGTCCTTTAAGCTCTGATTTTTTGATCCTGTTACCCTATGAAATGTGCTTAGAGAAGTGACAATATACTTGTACTCTGCCCTAGTCAGGCCATATTTATTGTTGTTGTTTTTCCTTCATTCTGAAAGAGGACCATGACATTGGGAGGTGATGTCATGACTTGCAGTGAGTTGGATTTAAGTGAGGGAGGGCTGTGCAAGGCCACCAACCTTACTCTGCCCTCCAGAACCAACTGAGTCCAGTGGCAAGATACACATCAGGATGACTGGGAATGGCCCCAGATGTTTAAGACAATTGGGGTTAAGCTACCTGCCCAGAGTCACAAGAGTTAATGAGTATCTTAGGTGATATTTTAATTCAGGTCCTCTTCATTCCAGGACCAATGTTCTTTCCACAGTGCCACCTAGCTGTTCTGGGGCCATATATGTAATGTTATGCTCAGTTCTGGGCACCACATTTTATTAAAAATCTAGCAGTTATGTAACATTTTGAAGTTTGCAGAACACTTTTCATTTGGTCCTCACAATAGCCCTGTGAGGTGGGTGCTATTGTCATTTCCATTTTATAGGCATGGAGAAGCTAAAAGATATACCCAGGGTCACATAACTAGTCAGGGCCAGAGGTAGGATTCAAATGCAAGTCTTCTTGACTCTAATTCCAACAGCCTAGTCACTGGGCTACCCAGCTGCCTTGAGTTTAGTAAAGATGCTGATATGCTGGGAGGGATCCTGAGGAGAGTGGCCATGATGGAAAAGGCCTTCAAGATCATGTTACAGGAGGAAATTTAGCCTGAAAAACAGAAAACTAAGGTGGAGGCCACTATATCTCTGTTCAAGTAGAGCTGTTTTATGAAATAGGGATTAAATTGATTTTGCTAGACCTCCCCAGGACAGAACAAGGAACAGTGGGTAAAAGTTGCCAACAGTTGGGTTGTCATTTAATTAAACAAAACAAAACAAACAAACAAAACAAACCCTATTCCTAACCATTAGAACTATCACAAAGTAACTCAGTCTTCTTCAAGCTGTAGTGAGTTCTCCTTATTTGCAGGCTTCAGGCAAAGGCCAGATGATGCCTTATCAGATAGATATATTGTAAAGGGAAACACTTTTACATATTCAGTTTAGACAAGGTAATCTTTGAGGATCCCATAGCTGAAATTTTGAAATTCTGACACATGGCTCTGGCAAACTTTGAAAGTGCTTCAAATGTAAAGTCAGCGGCTTGGCTCTGCTGCTTACTAACCTGCGTGACTGTGTCAAGAGAGCTTTACCTTTCTGAGCCTCAGTTCCTTCATTTGTAAAATGGGAAGAATAATACTTGCAATACCTACCTCGCAGCTTTGTTATGAGAAAAGTAATCAGTAAATCTTAAAAGGGCTATAGACATGTGAGCTCTTATCATATTCAGTCCAGGGTTCTTATTGCCCTTTATTTTCATTTAATATTGCATCCATGTGAAAATAGTTATCCTGGGCCAGCCCATTTTAGGAAAGACGGTGTTTTCTATTTACATCTCTCCTCAAGAAGTCTTAAAGAGGGAATCCGGGAAAATCCGATTCCATAGGCACTCCTAAATTAAAAGGCAATACCAAGTTGTCTGTGGCATCAGATTTCAAATCAGATTCTCTCAAAGAAACTGCCTGACTTGCCATTCTAACATCGGAGGATTAGCATGATAACTAGTTTCTCTATACTATTTGGAGGTTTTGAAAGCACTTTGGTTATCTCTTCTGACCATAAAAGAATGCAGGTGAATGATTTCTTTGAGTTGATTGTCTCTGTGTAAATTATATTATCCTGATCTTTTTGGGGAGACCTGTTGACTTTATATTCAGAAAGACCATCTCTTCAGATGCAGACTTAACTGCTAATGTAATCCCCTGCTGACCACCTCCAGATATGTTTATAATATGCCTCATGTTATCAAATTGAAATAGAAAAGGGAGCAACTGATCTGTAAGGATCCCTCTTGGCCACATATTGACTTAGTCTTAAAATGTAATGTTGTATATGTCTTATTGTATTTTTATTTATCTTGTTAAATATTGTCTAATTCTATTTTAATCTGGCTTTGGCTCCAATCAGGAGTGTTGTGGGCCCTCTGTTTGACATCTCTGGTTTACCTAGTAGATGTTTAATAAATGTTCTTTGAATAAATACATTTTTGTGCACATTAGTAATAATCATTGGATTTCAGATCTGAAAGAGACCCCAGAGACTGTATATCTTGTCACAACTCCCTATTTCGTAAGTGAAGAAACTTAAACCTAGGGAATTTAAGTGAGAGTCAATACTCTTTCCACACTGCCCGCCCCCCTCCAGTTGCTAAGGACAGGCAAGAGCCTGAGTGAAAATGATGACGGTGATAATTCACATTTTTATACCACTTCCTGTTATAAAGATTAGCCTTGCAAGGTAGGAAGTCTGAGGACTACAGTCCCCATTTCATAAATGAGGAAAATAATGTTCAGCCAGCTTTAAGTGACTTGTAATATTAGTATCATATTGTCAAAAATAAATGATACAACCTTCCTTTCTCTGAGCAGTAAGTGAAATAACTTTCTTGGGAGATGTTCCTTGTAAGAAAGTTGATTTTATGTTGGTTGAGAAGTTTGTTTTGTGTCATAACAAAATGCATGGCTAAGCTTTTAAAATCAATTGGAAAGATTATATATGATTAATGTCATGTAATATAATGTGTATAATACAGTATGATATGATACAATATGGTATGGTATGACATAATATAGCATAGCATAACATAACATAACATAGCATAAATAACTGTCCTTCACCCAGCACTTTCAAGTTTGCAGCACAAATTCTGTGCATTAGTTGATACATTTTCTCAAAAGCCAGTGAAGTATACTACTGGGATGTTTTACCTTCATTTTACAGATAGAGCAAATGAGGCTCAAGCAGGTTACAGGTGACTGGCTGATGGTCACATAACAAATGTCAATGGAAAAACAGCACTCTTAAGTCCAGCTCCAAGTCTAGTATTCTCTACACTACCCCAGAACAAATGACAAAAACCAGCTTTGATTGGGAATACTACTAAAACTCATTTCCCTAAGGTTGTCAGGTTAAGAGCATCCTCTTCTACTTCAAAGGACAGAATTACTAGATTATTTCTTCAACACAATAGAAACTTGACCCTTTGCATTTCCTGGTGGAATGGCATTTTCTGTTTATAGGAAAACCCATCTCCAAGCATTTGCACAGACAAACGTCCCTTCCTGTTGATTTATTCCCCATCTTTTATGTAACAGTTGCACAATATTTTAATGTTCATATGATTCAGGCAAAATAACCTTGTTATTTGTGCTACAAAGTTCAATTGCTTAGTGTCATGTCAGCCCTTTAAAAAAATATGTCTAAGAGCAGTTAGTAAATTCATGAACTTTGAACTTCAGTTTGCTTGATACTCTGCTTCTATGTTTTCTCTAATTGCCCAGAACTATTTGTACCTTGATTATTAATCTATAACTAAACATTGCCCTGGGCATGGGGGCCTCATCTTACTGCTGGGAACCAAACCAAATCTATTATCTTTTCTTTGAATTTTGTCAGAATATTTATTCCTGAATCTTTCTTCTGGCTTCTCCCAAACTTTTCTGATAAGAAAAGCATTGCTTATTCAGCATATCTATTTGTGCCAGTTTCACCAGAAGTGAGTTCTGATAATATTCTGACTCTATGTCCTTATAAAAAAGACATTCCATAAAGGATGGAAATCCTGAGGGATACATCTTATTTTCTAAGTGTTGATTTTCTTGTGTTCTCTATTCACATTAGCAATCAAAAACATTATCAAGAAACTACTCGGGCAAGACAACAAATAAAATCCACTGCAACATGTTTTAAATTCAGAGCCATAACTAGGTATTATGGGGCCTGAGGCCAATATCATAGGGCAAGTAGCAAGAAGCAAGAAGCAATATCTTCAGGCAGGGAATACACTGCCCCATGATGGGAAGAAAGAAACACCAGGGTGCTGATTTAAGGTGGCCAAGACAGAGCAGAGGAGGCATTCACCCTACCCTTCATCTGGTAAGTTCTTATTTTAGCTCACTGGACTTGGATTCAGGAATGCCTTGGTTTAAGTCACCACTCTGATACACCTTTGCTGGGAGAGCCTGGGTAAGTCACTGAAACTCTCAAAGCCCCATACAACTTTTTAGTTGATAAGTTTCAGAGGAGGCACCAATATGCATTGGATAAAATGTGTTTTTAAGTGACAGCCCTCTGAACCAATGAAATCACCACTAATGATAATAATAAATAAAATTATAATAAATCATTTAATAAGTAAAATATCAGCAGCATCATCATAAATTGTCCATAACTAGGTGATAAGCTCTGTCATTCCTACAGAGCCAAAGAATTGTGTTTTCATCACCCCCTAAGTTCAGTTCCTTGGACAAAGTTACAGTTCCTCTACCCTCATCATTTCCCTGCTTTAATTGTTAGTTGCCAAAGCACAGGGATTGTAGTATCCATTTATTAAGACTTCTTATAATGAATAACCATTCCAGGGGGCATACATTATTGAAATTAACTTTTTCCATGTGAGTAAAAATTGTATAAGGCATAGATATGAGTTTTAGAAACTAGATTGTGTCCTTCTTGCATCTGCTCCAGGGCAGGTGGTCTGTGGGTCCCTGGTTCTCCTGAGGAACAATCTAAGAATTGCCCCTCTGCTCCCTCAGAACAGGAGTAGGTAAATAGATCACCCCTGTTGCTTTGCCTGCTACTGGAATTGTACCTGGAATGCTGTTGGTGAGCCCACTAACTTACGGCCCAGTTCTCTGATTCAATTAGGAAACACAGTTGTTTTATTCATCTGTTCAATGGTCCATAAAACATTAAATATGAAAAGACAGTAGCAGGATAGTTAGTGACTTGTCCCAGGACCATTTATAGCAGAACTCTATCAAATAAAATGAGAAGAATGCATTTACTATTTATAATAACAATAATAACAGTAAAACTTGTGTACAGATGGGATAATAGCAGGTTAAAATGGTTTGCCCCTTTATCTGTTTTGTAACATCTGATCTTGCATGTAAAGATTATGGCCCTGAGGTGTTTTGACCTTTTTTTTTTTCTGTTTTATTTTTGTGGGGGGTCAAGGGAGCCTAAAATTCCCACACATCTGGACAAACAGCAAACTCTGTCAAAACTTCCTCTGTTAGCTTGGGTTTCTGGGGAGTTACTCCTTATGCACTTGTTAAGTCAATGATTCTGATCAGACTAGGAAGACATGGTCAATCAAATTAACCCCTTTTGTGAAGCCTCCAAAACTGTTCCCTTCATTTGCCTAAACTAAGGCGCATTGGGGAACATTTCTAAGCTTGAAGGCTTCTCTGTCTTTGCAGCATTAACAAACTGTAACCTGGGAGAGAGGCCTCTGGGACACTGAGACCCGGTGGGCCCCCAATTGTTTTGCTAATCAAGATTATTGCCACCATTGAGATGTGGAAGTATAGACTGGCTGACAAAATTTGTCAGCTGCCCATGAAATAGTTCTGTCAGTTTAGCCTGGGCGCTGAAAACTATTAACATATAAATGAAGTTTCTCCCTTCCCCACCCCCACTCCCTTCCCCAACCCACCAGCCCCTGGTCCTAATGGATACAGAGAAAATATAAACACCCGTACCCCACCCCCCAAACAACAACCACCCTAGTGTTTAAAGCAAACTGGCAGCTTCTTCTACCCCCCCCCCCCCCACCTTCCCTACTCCCCAGGGAAAGGCCCTGGAAACCCTGGGGCAGCAGGACTTTAAAAATACATATATTTAAGGACTAGAAAAGAAAAAGGAGGGGGTTGGGAGGAGTAGAATTTACACAAAACCACTTTTAAGCCATAAAGCAGTGAAGCCACACACCCCTGCTGATAGCAACAGGAGATCAACTAAGCCTGAAGAGCTACAAATGGCTACTTGAATGAGCATGGAGGACCTCCGGAGCTGTCCCTGCCATGGGCAGCTCCTGTGGGTTCTAGTCGGGGATCTCTGGGACAGAGTGAGTGAGGGGAGCAAAGGTTTTGAAAAAGCTATCCCACTTTGGGCACCAAACATTGGAGGATGCACAAGCTACTTGCTGTTATCAAGCCCCCTTGGCAGAGAGGAAAATCACTGGACTGGAAGGCAGGAGCCTGTATTCTAGCCATCCTCACAATGGCTAATTTACTGTAGGCCATTGGACAAGTCACATCATCTGGACTTGAATTTTCTTCCAGAAAAAATTTTGATGTTTGCACTCAATGGCCCCTAAACTCCCTTCTATCTCTGAATGTATGATCTTAAGGTTGCTTCTCCTCTCGAGGCCTCGATATCCTTATATGAACAATAAGAAGGTTAGCTAATACCCTATAATTCCAAGTGAGGCAGGATTCTGCTATACCTATTCAAATTGAATAGTGTTTTTGTTGACCTCCAGGTTTCTCTCAGAGACAAAAGTCCATCTTTTTAAGGCCAGTGTACTTCCAGGTGATACTGTATGACTTCAAATCATGGAATGCCACAGTCTCCAAATCATCAACATGGAGGGTCATCAAAAGTGAAATGGAGATGCATAGGGTGGGCACATGTAGGCTGAAATATTTTATCCTTGAAGAGGAGTCTAGGCAAGGTATCATAAAAGATGTCATGAGAGATACGTGTGAGCAGAGAGTAAAACAGGATGGTTATATAACCAGTTTGACAGACCATCAGTATTCATGCAGAGATCTGAAAGTCTTCAGGGCAATGCATGGATCCTTATTGCACCCCCATGGAGACTTTCTAGAAGGAGATAGATAAGAGTCACATAGGATAAGCAGACATCAATAGGTTATGATCTGTATCATTGGAGGGAGCATCCGCATTGATGGGATCTCAAATCTGTTGGTTTACAAATACATTCAGACTAACATAGTCAAAGACCTTAGAAGCAGGTAGGGTTTGCAAAATGCTGGATCCAAAGTCACAAAGACCTGAATTTAAATCTCATCTCAGACATTTACTAGCTGTGTGACCCTGGTCAGGTCACTTAACTTTTGTCTGCCTCCATTTCCTCAACTGTAAGAAGAGGATAATAATAACACCTACTACACAGGATTATTGAGAGGATCAAATGAGATAATATATATGGGGTATATAGGATATTCATGGAGGACTACCATCTCTGGTGTGAGGGCTTGCCAAACCCCTTTCAAGGTTGCTCATCCACCTGTCATCCAACTCTCATCTGTGCCTCCAAGAAGCCGTAGCATGTGCAGTGGCCACACTCTGGTAAATTGTCTTGGCAGATGTGATAAACCAGGTAACTGATGGGCCTCAGAATGTCAGTCAGGTACAGGGATGTTTACCCCAAGCAAGTGAAGACTTCCCCTGGCAGGATGGGCAGATGAGAACAATTTGTCTCAACAACCATAAAGGTGGCTGAAGCAGGAACTGTGGAGCACTTAGAGCTTAGGCAATGAAAAATTCAAGGACATCCACCTCATCCTGGGTCATCACCAGTCATCTTGACTTTTGCCCTGCCAAAGCACTTCAATGACTCTAGAAGAGAGAATGAGGCTGATGTTTTTGTGCAACTCTGCCTCACTTAAATCCATTTGATGTGCAAGTGAAGACATCACCCCATGATGTCATCGGTCCTCTTCAAAAACAAAGGATGAAAAAAAAGAATGAAAACAAAGGATGAACAACAACATAACACACTTAGCACAGTGTATTGCACATAGTAGGTGCTTATTACATTCTTTTTCCCTTCCTTCCCTAGAACTCAAAATGGTAAGATCCTCATTTTACAGATAAGGAAACCAATTCCCAAAGAATGGAAGAAATGTATCCAATATCAGACAGGTAGTGAGTGTCAGAGAGAACACAGGACTTTAGGCAACTGAGGAAACAATACAACATGATGCCCTCTCTCCCTTTCCTTCCAGGGATCTGCTCAAAGTAAATTAAAAGCTCAATGCTATCCAATCTTTATTTGCCTCTTTTCCAATAATTGCGGCAAAATGGAAAGAACATTGACTCCAGAGCATGGCTGCCTAGGTTCAGATTCCACCTCAGATATATAATATCTGTGTGGCCTTGGGCAAATCATTTAATCTCCATGGGCCTCAGTTTCCTCATTTGTAATATGAGGGGGTTGGAATAAACAACCTTTCTGGTCCCTTCCAGCTCTACATATGATCATAGATCACATGAATCTAAATTCCAGTGGTTTCCAAACTCTGTCTTAAATCTTAGATTTATTTTTTACCAGGGTATCCCTTGATTTGGAACCATTTAACAACTTAGCAATATTGACCATGCAGTGCTAAATCAACTCTTGAATGGAATCTCTGCTGGCAGCTTTGTGCAGCTAGCATGAAGTCACAGATGACTGTTCAGCATTCAGTAGGCTCTGCAAAGTAAAGCTTTAAATAGTAGGGATCCTTCCATCATGATTTGTTCTTACAGTTTGAGAAACAATCAGACTCTTCCTGTGCCAGTGCTTCTGGACAAGAATTAAAACTAGCATATATGTCCAACCTCTCTTGGAACAGCAGGACCTCAGAGGTTCTGTGGCTTAATGGGGAAAGGCACCTACTGTTTGATACATATTAGATGAGAGCAAATGTGAAGCAAACTCTATATCAAAAGTTGTAGTGGGTTGGTTGGAGTGGTATCTTCTCTCCAATCCCATGGAATTTTCCACAGAAGTAAAGTTGGCTTCTTCTCATGAGGATTCAACACTTTGCTTCTACTCCACATCTCTGCTGCCCCAAGTGAGGGCAGTAACAGAGTGATGGGTTATCCCAACAGACATAAGTTCAGACTTATAATAGGAGCTTTCCTTCTCTTCTGTCAAATTTCCAGTCAGTTTTGTATGACCCAGAATTTAAGATCTTTCTGCATAGCCCTTGACTGAGTCTCTCAAGAAGTTTCAGGAAAGGAATGTTTTCATATCCTTCCATATCAGTTCTAATTAAGAAGGGCAAATGGAGAGGGGAGGAAGGTGTTGCATCTGACTTCCTTTTGATACAATTTCAAGGTTTTCCAACATTTTTCCATATACTATCTCATTTCAAGGTCACAGCCATCCCAGGAGATAAATAAGGCAAAATAGATAACTCCTAATTTTCTAGAAAAGGAAATCAAATACCAGAGAAATGAGGTTGAGGCACCACAGGTATTTTATGGAAGAATTGCAACTAGGGTCTCCTGAATGTGAATGCAGTACTTCAAACAAACAAAAAAAATACATTCCTTAGAACATCTGATATGGGATACAAATTGGCTATATGACTTTAGTCAAGTCACTTCTTGACTCTAGACTTCAGTATTCAGTACAGACTCTGTAAAATGGGGACAGGGACTAAATGTGTTCTAAAGGCCCTTCTGCCATCAATGTTTTATAATTCTATGGTGTAATGTCTACTTCAAGGGGCAATAATTTTAGTCTTGAACCATAAACTGAACTTAACTGGTCAAGGCTTCTGCTCCATTCTGGTATATCACCCCATCATTAAAAGGAGATCAAATCAGTCTGTTACCAGAGTCCAAAACTAGTTAGCTTTTGTTTTTGTTTGTTAATTGTTGTTGTTGTTGTTTATTTGAGGAAA
The DNA here is from genome assembly GCF_019393635.1 of Dromiciops gliroides. Taxonomy (NCBI): domain Eukaryota; kingdom Metazoa; phylum Chordata; class Mammalia; order Microbiotheria; family Microbiotheriidae; genus Dromiciops; species Dromiciops gliroides. The sequence continues at coordinate 404,500,115 of NC_057862.1, forward strand.
GAATTAACAGTCTTAATTTTGAAGATGGGAAAATAGTCAACAACTGGAGGAAGCAGCTTTTAAAATAGATGAACTTATTCTGAGGCTACTTTTAAGATATAAAAGGAAAAGAATGAGTAAAACTTACCTTTGGGATTCTTCAGATAACAGAATTTGGGGTTCTCCTTCCGAATCCTGGGATATAGAAAAGCTAGAAAGCCTTTCACTTACTTTTCATTTCTATAATAGTCATGGTTAGACTGGTGCCTTATGAGCTAAGTATTGAAAGGATATAAAATTCAATTCTAGAAACATTTCTTAAGCAAGGCACTGTTCTCAAGGTTAATGAAAAAGGTAAAATATTACATATATGACTCCTAGTCTAAAAAAAAAATCTAATTATGGAAAGTGGAGTAAGTCATATACAGAAGGTCCAGCCCCTACCTTCATGAAATAGCATCAGAAAATCATGGATATCATCTGTTGCAATCTTCCTCATTCAATGATGAGGAAACTGAGGCCCAGACACAAACATTATAGCTACTCAGTATAATGGAGTCACATTTTTAAAAATCCAGGTCTAGATGAAAAAGTCCTACATTATTAAGTGCCAACTATGCAAACTCATGAAATGGTGCAAGACATTATATAATTAAAGTGCTCAGTCCTGAGATGGAGACAGTAAAGGTCATGAGAGTTCAAGGATTGAAGAGATCAGTGAAGGTTTAAGTTTTCAAAGAAGACTTTGTGAAAGTTTAGGTATTCAATCTTTATGTCTCTTAAAGTTTTCCAAGATAATGACTACTGAAACACAAAAAATTCTTCAGTTGCTTAGATATGAAGTTACCTAAGCAATGCAGGTTTTTAAGTAGTGAAGACTCACTGATGACTTGGGTCTTTTATGGAAGGAATTTTCTTTTAGCTAGGCAGGATACAAAGGAGTTTACTATTTTTTTATTTTATTTTTTTTTGTGGGGAAATGAGGGTTAAGTGACTTGCCCAGGGCCACACAGCTAGTAAGTGTCAAGTGTCTTAGGATGGATTTGAACTCAGGACCTTCTGAATCCAGGGCCGGTACTTTATCCACTGTGCCACCTAGCTGCCCCTACTATTTTTTAAAAATAAAATCTAGGGTCAGGTTGATGGATGGGGGTAGGATTCAATCAAATTCAACAAGAATTTTGTAAGAACCTATTAAATCCTAGGTATTGTGCATTAGGAAGGAAAAAGTAGAGAGTAGAAAAGTAGATAGAAAAGAAGAGAAAAGAAAAAGAGGGAAAGGGGAGGAAAAAGGGAGGGGAAGGGGAGGGGAAAGAAAACAGAAATGAGAAAGGGAAAGGAAAGGGAAGGGGGAAGGGCAAGGAAAGGAAAGAGAGAAAGGGAAGGGAAAGGGGAAGTAGAAGAAGAGGAGAAGAGGAAAAAAGGAAAATGAAAACAGGAAGGGAAGGGAAAGGGAAAATAAAGGAAAGGGAAAGGGAAGGAAGAAGAAAAGGCCCCTGGAAGGGATAACACATACATAGAGAAATCAACCAACGAACATTGATTAAATGCCTACTTTATGCCAGGCACTGTGCTAAGCACTGGGGATACAAACATAGAAGTGAAGCAGTTCTTATCCTCAAGGAGCTTACATTCCAATGAAGGAGATGGCATTTACATATGTAGATATTTACACAATATATACAAATTATATGTGACACAAAATATATACAAAGTAAATAAAATGGTTTGAGAGAAGAAATAGGAAATAATAAAACTCTTCCATAAGAGGTAAGGCTCAATCTGAGCCCTGAAAGGAATGCTGGCTTCTAAGATGTAGGACATGGAGGGCATTCCAAGTTCTTGAGAAGGGGAGTGGAGGAAGAAGGATGGCACCTGTCTGCAGATGAAGTAGAGAAGGCTTCTGCAAAATGAGCTGAATTGGAAGAAGTTTGAGGAGAAAATTCAGACTGGAACAGGCAGTCAGGGCTTAGAATTGCATTGTCTATAAGACCACTGAATTTAGATGTGGAAAAGACTTTAGACTTTAGAAAACTTTTAGTCCATTAGCTTCTTTGGCAAATGAGGAAGCTAAAACCCAGGGAGAAGAAGGAAGTTGTCTAAGGCCATAGAGGTAAAAAGTAGCAAAGACAGTATTTCATCCCAGGTCATTTGGTTCTTAGATCCAGTGATCTTTTCAGGACACATCCACAGAGTTTCCTCAATTTATTTTTGTTGTTTGGGTTTTGTTTTGTTTTAAATTTATTTTTGAAAAAAATTTCAATGAACAAAAATTTATTTTTTTTCCTTTTCACCTCTTCCCAAAAATAATTGAGAAAGAAAAAAAGAAAAACTAAATCCTTATAACAAATATTAACGCAAGCAAAATAAATTCCCTAATTAGTCATATGCAAAAATGTATGTCTCGGGGCAGCTAGGTGTCACAGTGGATAAAGCACTGGCCCTGGATTCAGGAGTACCTGAGTTCAAATATGGCCTCAGACACTTGACACTTACTAGCTGTATGACCTTGGGCAAGTCACTTAACCCCCATTGACCCACAAAAAAAAATGTATGCCTCCTTCTCTATTATAAGTTTGTCACCGCTCTGTTAGGAAGTGGGCAGCATGCTTCACTCCTCAGAAACAATCCTTCAAAATCATGGTTGGTCACTGCATTGATTAATTTTTATATCTTTCAAAGTTGTTAGTCTTTTCAATGCTGTTATTGTTATATAAATTGTTCTGCTGGCTCTGCTTAATTCATTCTATTAATTCATACAAATTTTCCCAGGTTTTTCTGAAACTGTCCTTTCCAATTATTTCTTATGCTACAATAGTATTCCATCACATTCATGTACCGTATTTATTCAGTCATCCCCCAATTGATGGGCACTTCCTAGGTTTTTTTTTCTTTAATCTTTTTGGGAGTATTAGACTAGTCATGGTATCATTAGGTTTGGTTAGTGGATTTGAGGGCATAATTCCAAATTGCTTTCTAGAATGGCTAGACCAAGTCACAGCTCTACCAACAGTGCATCAGTGAGCCTATTTTCCCACAGTCCCTCCAAAATTGTCATTTTTCTTTCTTGTTATCCTTGACAATCTGATGTGTATGAGGAAGAACTTCAGAGTTGCTTTAATTTGCTTTTTTCCAATTCTTAGTGTTTAGGAACATTTTTTCATTAGCTTTGATTTCTTTCTTTGACAATTCCCCATTCATATCCTTTGACCATTGATCAAGTGGGGACAATCTTATCCCTCCCAGGTGCTCCCTTCCCCAACAGTTTTATTTTATACTTTTATTTTGCATAAATTTCATATGTACTTATATGTGTCCTTGTCTCCTCAGGGAGAATATAAATTCATTGAGTTTATATCTTATTTTTCTATCCCTCTTTACTACCACAATGATGGTCACAGCGCAGTAGAAAATAAGTATTTAATAAATGCTTGTTGACTGTCGCTCTAAAGCATTCTCACCCTCATTTGCCAGGATCAGTTTCTCGGCCCACTTCTAGCTGTTGTTTCAGAGCTCTTCAGCTGGGTGAGAGACATGTGGGGAAAGACAGCCGTAGCAGGGAGGAAGATCAAACCTGAGTCAGACCTGTTACTCTGCTGAGGACAGTCTTGGAGAATTCGGTGTCAGCCCTCCTGCTGGTCACACTTTTGCAATGATAATCATTTCCTAAAATGGTTTCATTTTACAAATGAACACCAAGCACCCCTTGGAGAAGAAGTTTGCAGAGATTAAGTAATTAGCATTTCAAAGTGTCTTTTTTTTTTTTTGGAGGGAGGGGGCAGGGTGAGAAATTCTTCAGAAAGAGGGGGAAAAAACTACTCCTTTTAATTTTTTTTTCAAAGCTAGAAGAGGCATTCAGAGTGAAAATAATCACAGCCCCATTACTGCAGCTCTGCTTGCCCAGCTCAGCTTCAAAAGGATGAGCATATCTCTTAGCCAGCCTAGCCTGAAAGACCACTTAAGTGAGTGATGGTTTATTAATACTATGACTCAGCCACTTCCCGATAAGAAGAACAATAAAGGGTCAAAGCTTGAGCATCCCTTACAGGAATTAATGAGAACATGTTGCTGGTAATTTGGGCTTTTGGAGATTACATTTAAATTAAAAGGCCCTTTTGTCAGGTTTGAGAGGACGTTCAAGACACCCACACAGTAATGGAAGCAGGCTGTATTTTAGCTTGGATGCTGGTTCCTAGAGGAGCCTGGAGGGTTGCAAATGGGGACTCCAGATAATGAGGTCAGGCAACTTCTTTTGCTATTATATTTTCAAAGTTTATTACACATGTGTTAGGTCAAATCTAGAACCCTTCTTTATCCTCTCCCCTCCTATCCCAAACTTCCCAATCAAGTATGAAGTCTCCAGATCCAAGAGACCCATCTCTCAAATGAAGGAGTATTTAGTCCTCAGCTCCAAGAAATTGGGAACCAGCAATTTGCCATAATGGGGAAAGAGCTGGACTAGGATTTAAGAAGAGCTGGGCTCACAGACTACCGCTTACTAGCTGTGTAGACTGTTCGTTTATACTCTCTGGGCTTCAATTTCTTCATCTGGTAAAAGAAAAAAGATTGCTCTTGATGGCTTCTGAGGCTCCAACCAGTTCTAATTTTTAAAAATTCTACAATCATAAAATCATATGACCTTGGGAAAAGTCATTTAACATTCTCCAGGGTCTCATTTTCCTGATCTATATATTAGGAGGATTACTTTGAGAAGACAAAGCTGTATGAGGGTTTGCTGGATTTGGGGGTCAAAGGCTACGCTTACTAGAGCCTCAGTTTCCTCTCATTTAAAATAAGAGGATAGACCTAGATGATCGCTAAGGTCCTTTCTAGTTCCAGATTTATGATCCTAAAGCCACTTTCCCACCAGTCCTCCTTTTCAGAAAGGGTTAAAGCATTGATTGATATATAGACTTGAGAAGAGAAGGTTTAAGGAAATATTTTGTTTTCCTGTATATTTACAAAATTATCTCAGAAAAACTCCAGGAAACAAAAGGCTCCATAGACTACATGTCCAAAATCCTAATTAATGCTTGTTGATAGACTGATTTGTTGGTTTCACATTGCTAACAGTCTAAATCTCAGTGCTTTATTGCTGGACAACTCCTCCTTTTTAACTGATGAAACAATGGGAAAAAAAAAACCTAATTCACAAGTACCCTCAAAAAGGTACTGGGGAAGTGTGCTATTGTAACAATAAGTAGTTCCCTTTAGCTAGAGAACTGTAAACCTACCCAGTTGGCTAGCTGGACAATGCAGAGAAGTCCACTCAGCTCTTCACTCAAGTGATGCTGGTTTGCCTTGTCAACTATCGGATTTTATTAAGAAAAATAAGAGTTCATGACAAACCTACTTAGGTTGGCTCTCTGGGAAATACAGACAAGCTCAAAGGATGATCCATTTCCAAATTACCTTCAAGTTTCTTAAAGTAGTCACAAAGCTACTGTTTCTCCTAATCAAACTAGAGGTGTCAGTAGAAAGCAACTAACTCATCTGAGAATGTTTGCCTCTCTAATACTATAGGAGACACTAAAGGACAATAGCTGGATTCAGCTCTTTTCCAATAAGATTCCAAGATTTTTCTTCAGGCAATCTGAAAAGTGATGCTTTTCTTAAAATCAGCAGCCTCTTAAACACAGCAGCCACAGCCTTCAAGTCACCTAGTCCCTGTTGTCTTCTTTCTTTTGGGTTTTTCAGCATTATTAATAGTCCAAGTCATAACATCCTGGAGCTCAGTGACATATTAACCTTACAAGATAAAACTCACAAAATTCCACCTTTCCATTTCTGATGAAATCAGAGGTCCTTATTTAACTCTCTCATAGTCTCAAAATAGTTATTTATTTACTACTTTGTGAGTTTTAACTTTCAAAACTGTTTTTAAAGAGTTACATATATAAATCTTCTGAGGAACCACAATGACCTACTATCCAAATCATGTCTTTGTTCTCAAAGAACTTTTCTCATTTTCTGTATTTGGTCCTCCTAACATTCTGTGACTGTCACATTTTAACAGAAAAACTTTTCTTCACACTAGAAATCTTAGTAGATTTTCATGAGCAAAGTTCTTTTTCTGTCCCTTTTGCAACCAAACTATTTACATATGAAAAGGGCAATACCTTACATCCTCCACAAGTTGATCCAATTATTTTTATGCAAAAGCCCATTTTTTTGCCCCTTTCAGCAAGAAAAATGTTCACTTATGAAAGGGGCAGTTTCTTCCATTTGCATACAGATGATAAATGAATCCATGGGAGATGGTGAAATCACTGAGAGGAAAGGGAAGGGAAGGGAAAGAAAGGGAAGGGAAGGAGAAATTGAAGGGAAGGGGAAATTGAAGGAAAGGAGAGCAAAGGAAAGGAGAAAAGAAGGGGAGAAAAGGGAAGAGAAAGGGGAAGACAGGGGACAGAAGGAGAGAAAATAGAATATTGCATAGGGCAGAGACTTGAAATACACTCACATTAAAGAACAAGACATAGATGATGATCCACTAGAGGATACTGAGGAAAGGCCATACAGCTAGGAGACCTCAAAGAGACCAGTATCACAAAACCCCCAAAGCATCAAGTAACTAGGAGAAGAGCACTGGCATCAGTATCAATTGTTGCTGCATATAGGTCAAGACTGACAAAGATTGGTAAAAGGATGATGAAATAAACATCACTGGTAATTTTGGAAATACATATCTCTAGGGGTTGAGAAATGAATGAGTATAGACAGGTTTGTGTTCTGATTCCTTCTAGTTCACCACAGTACATTATTCCTCTACTCTCCAGAGTTGGAGATAGGGCACTTGACAAGCAAAATTGTCAAGTATTAAGAAAAATAAAACACTCACATTCATATAATGTATTAGCCTCACAGCAGCCTCATGAGGGAAGACCTCTACAGTCATTCTAGCATCAGTTAACAGTAAATCAGCAAGCATTTAAAGAGTACCTACTACATACCAGGTACTGTGGTAGGCTCTTGAGATATAAATATAAATGCCTTGAATTTAAGGAGCTTACATCTCATTTCATTCTCCTAGAATGTGAGCTCCTTAACAGTATCTTCATTCTTTGCCCTTTTTTCCCTATCTTCTACTTTTCTTAAGTTACTCAGTGCTGAAAAAGAAGAAGAAGAAGAAGAAGAAGAAGAAGAAGAAGAAGAAGAAGAAGAAGAAGAAGAAGAAGAAGAAGACAAAGGAGAATGAGAAGGAATAAAAGAAGAGGAGGAGGAGGAAGAAGAAGAGCAAGAAGACCATCACCTCTTGGTCAGGAGGTGAGTAATATATTTCAATATGAGTCTTCTAAAATTAGGGCTGGTCATTCTCTTTCAAAGTTGTTTATCTTTACCACACTGCTACAGTTTAAATTGTTCTCCTGTTTCTTGACTCTTACCCCTTTCCTTTTATTTTACAGATGAGGAAACTGAAGCCCAGGAAAGTGAAATGACTTGCCCATGATCAATGGATGTTGATTCTCTTCACCACCAGATAGTCAGATGTCCCCTTAGACCTGCAGCTGCTTTGGAAGAACCAAAGCATCTATCCCTAAGGACCTCAGAGAATTCAATGCCAGGGAGCTTTCATAGAATTCTTTCAGAGGGCCACAGAACCACAGGGTTCCTGCTATTCATCTTCTTTCATGGGAAGAGCTTTCAGGTTCCTCGGCAGCCTCTCCTCCCAGCATATCTCCGAAGAAGCCCAGATGGCTATTGTCCAGTCATTATAATTTGTCAAATGTTGTCAATACTTTCCCCCCTCTAACTAGAATAGGGGAAAACTGTCTTTGACAAGGCTATTATCTGAGATTATTATGTTTCTGAGAAGTAGGGAATGCATTTATGGGGGAATAAGTTGCACATGTGCAATGCTCATACACAAATCTGCCTATATCAAAGTGAAACCTATTGATAGTTATTGCCAGCATAATACTATAAAGGTTAGCATTTTTCTCATAAATGATCTCATTTGGTCATTGCTTCTACCCTGTGATGTAGGGCTATTATTGTTCCTATTTTACAGATAAGGATACTGAGGCTGAGAGATTAAGTATCCTTCCCAAGGACACACAGCTAATAAATATATGAGATAGAATTGAAACTCAGTTCTTCCCAGTTTAAGTCAAATACTTTATGCACTAAGCCACCCAAATTCCTGGAAACAGAATAGTTAATAGGTAAATATAAAGAAACCTCAGGAGCAGAGCCAATATGGTGGAGGAGAGGCTGTGACTCCTGCAAACTCCAGATAAACCTATCTACTCGCTCCTAAATAATGCAATAAAAAAATCCAGAGAAGCCTAATGCACATAAGAACAGAGTGAGACTATTTTTCATCAAAAGATGGCAATTGCAATCACCTGCTGATCAGGCTGAGAAGCTCAGCAGGCAGTCGAGACCCAACTAGGAACAGACAATGCTTCCAGCTCCTTGGAGCCTTCAGTGCCAGTGGTTTCTTCTGAGGCTCAGCTTGTGGGCCAGAGAGGGGGTTTGGTGGTAGGCCAGGGTGAAGTGGCTGCAGTCTCTGCTGGAGTTGGGGTGAAGCACCCTGGTTCTGAACTATTGGGCTTAATTGAGTGGTGGTGGCCCAGTGAGGAAAGGGCACAGGCACGCCAGGCTTCTGAACATAGAGAATCAGATTTCAATCAAACTTCTGTTTCCAGGTCAAAGAGAAAGAGGCCATGGCTACTCACAGGCCAGGTAGGCTGAGAAGAAGCCCAATCACCCCCTGAGCCATGCTGTAGCTCAAACAGTGTGTCCTGTAAGCAGTGCTACACTTTCAGAAGGAGTTAAAAGACAAGAAATAGGCAACCAAGATGAGCAGGCAGAGAAAGAAGCAGACCATCGAAAACTTCTTTGGGGGAAAGGTAGACCAGAATACACCCTCAGAAGAAGAAGATAATAACAAAGTCAAAGTTCCAATAACCAGAGCTTCCAAGAAAAATATGAATTGGTCTCAGGCCATGGAAGTCCCTTAAAAGGGACTTTGAAGAGAAAGTAGGAGAGATAGAAGGAAGATTTAGAGAGATGGAGGAAAGAATGGAAAGAGAAATGAGAGCAATGAAGGAAAGTCATGGGAAAAAAGGCAAGAATTTGAAAAGCCAAATGGGAAAGGAGATAGAAAAGCTCTCTCAAGAAAATAATTGCCTAAGAATTAGGATTGAACAAATGGCAGCTAGTGACTTTATGAGAAACCAAGACACGGTAAAGCAAATCCAACCAAATAAAAAAAATAGAGGGTAATATGAAATATCTCCTTTGAAAAACAGCTGACCTGCAAAATAGATCCAGGAGAGATAATTTGAAAATTATTGGACTATCTGAAAACTTTGACTAAAATAAGAGCTTAGACACCATCTTCCAAGAAATTGTCAGGGAAAATTGCCCTGATATTCTAGAAGCAGAAGGTAAAATAGAAATGGAAAGAATCCACAGAACACCTCCTGAAAGAAATCCCAAAGGGAAAACCTCCAGAAATATTAGAGCCAAATTCCAGAGATCCCAGGTCAAGGAGGAAATATTGCAAGCAGTTAGAAAAAAGGAATTAAATACTGTGGAACTATAGTAAGGATAAAACAAGATCTAGCGGCATTTACATTAAAGGACATGGAGGGCATGGAATATGATATTCCAGAAGGCAAAGGAAGTGGGACTACAGCCAAGAATCACCTACCCAGCAAAACTGTGTATAATTTTTTTCAGGGAAAAAATGGGACTTCAATGAAAAAGAGGATTTTCAGGCATTTGTGATGAAAAGACCTGAAATGAATAGAAAATTTGGCTTTCAAATACAAGATCCTAGAGAAGCATAAAAAAGTAAACAGGAAAAAGAAATCATGAGGTATATTAAAAGATTAAATTGTTTACATTCCTACATGGGAAGATAATACTCCCAACTCATAACATCTTTCTCAGTATTAGGGCACCTGAAGGGAATTTACTTAGAAGGCACCAGTGTGAATTGAATGTGAAGTGATGAAATCTGTAAAGCATTTATTTTTTGTTTATCCTTGTTTTTTTGAGGAGTAGGTAGGGTGGGGTGGCTTATGTCTGGGGATGTAAATGGATGCAGGGCCTCCTGGGTCTAGGGCTGGTGCTTTGTCCGCTGTGTTACCTAGCTGACCCATGATGACATCTTCAAAATAAAGTTAAGGAGTAAGAGGAACACATTGGAAGAAAGAGAAAGAGAGAGGCAGATTAGGGAAAAGTAGTTCACATGAAAGAAATAAGAAAAAGCTTATGAACTAGTGGGGAAGGTGGAGAAGGAGCGGGGCAGTGAATGAGCCTAAGTCTCATCAGAATTGTCTCAAAGAGGAAATAATATACACACTCAAGAGGGGATAGTAATATATCTTGCCCTGTGGGAAAGTGGGAGGGGAAGGAGATAAGGATGTGTGGGGGGGAGGTGATGGAAGGAAGAGCAGACTGGGGGAGGGGGCAGTAAGAAGCAAAACACTTTCGAGGAGGGATGGCGTAAGGAAGATAGATAATACAGTAAATATAAAGGGGAGGGATTAAGATGGAGGGTAATACAGTTAACAATAGTAACTGTGAAAGAAATGATGAGCAGGATGCTATCAGAAGGATGTATGAAAAATGCAGACCATCAACAGAGATAGAACTGATGGTATCTGAATACAGATTGAAGTAAAATTTTATTTGTTAGCTCCTCTTTCTAAAGGTATTTTGTCTATTTTCTTTCACAACCTGACTAATGAGAAGATGTTTTGGATTATTGCGCCTGTATGATTTATATTAAATTACTGGATTTCATAGGAAGGGATAAGGAGGGAGGAAAGAAGAAAATTTAGAACACAAAGTTTTAAAAAATCAATGTGAAAAGTAATGCTGAGCAGGAGGAGTTCAGAGAAACCTGGAAGGACTTACATGAACTGATGCTGACTGAGAGGAGCAGAACCAGGAGAACATTATATATAGTAACAGCAACATTGTGTGATGAACAATGGTGATACACTTGGCTCTTTTTAGCAATGCAATGGTCCAAAACAATTTCAAAGAACTTCATAATAGAAAATGTTCTCAACATCCAGAAAAAAGAATCTTGGTTTAGGAATGAAGCTCAAACCATACTGTTTCTACTTTGGGGCTATTTTTTTTTCTTCTTTTTTGAGATTTCCCCCTTGTGCTCTGACTCTTCTATCACAATATGACTAATACAGAAATATGTTTAATGTGATTGCACAAATATACCCTTAGAAAATTAAATCTGATATTTATAAAAGAAAAGGGATAGGGCCTGGACCATTATTTCCATTGGAATATGAAAATCCCTGATAAGGAAACTCCTTCTATCAATGCAGGAAGGTCCCTTCCTTGTAGTTTATATTCTTAGTTACCTAGAATACAAAGGGGTTAAGTAACTGGTCCAGTGACACATGGCCAGTATATATCAGGCCCTGGAATTGAATCTAGGCTTTCCTGTGTCCAAGACCAGCTCTTCACAATGCTTCTCAGGAAAGAAAGAGATAAAAATTAAAGCGAGAGTATCTCATTCATTTACTCATTCACTAAGCATGTATTGAGTATCTGTTGTTTACCCAACGTTGTCCACATCTTACTAGCTGCTGTGGCAGATAGAAATGAAGTAAAATATATGTTACCTATCTTTTATTCTCTGCTTGGAAATACAAAACATATCTAGCAGAAACAAGAGAATAATTATAGGACAATATGTGAACAAGTGCATGGAAAAACAAAGCAATCTGTGTAAATATGCTGAGGAACATAATGGAAAGATCACTTAATTTGGAGTCAGAGGATGTAAGTTCAATTCTGTTACTTATTACCTATATGATCTTCAACAGGGAGTCTTTGTCTCTCTAGGCTCCAGTTTCTTCATCTATGAAACATAGTTGGATGAAGTGATCTTCTAGACTCTTAAGGAGGGCCTCTACTACAGAACTTCCTCCTCTACTGTAAATCATGGAATTCTTTTATTCCCCCCCCCATAGTAGAGGAGTCTCCCCTGTGAACACACACACACACACACACACACACACACACACCCCAGATTAGTTTGTATGTACATTGACTATATTTGGTATTTACTTTCCCTCCAATAGTAACCTAGAAGGCAGGGATTTTCTTCTTTGTAGCCCTATTCCTTAGCATGTAATAGAGACTTAGTAAATATTAATTTGAATTGAATTGAATCCCAGTAGGAGATAAGGTAAGAAAGTAAGCACAGGACAGTGAGAAGAAGGGAGGTCCCTTGCAGGAGACAAGAAGACATATTCAGTGACTGAATGACATAGTCAAAGAAAAGGAAAGGAGCTGTTTATGTATGAAGCATGACAGGCAACTTTTTTTTTTTTAGCAACAAACATTTATTTTATTTTCCAGTTACATGTAAGGGTAGTTTTCAACATTCATTTTCATAAGATTTAGAGTCCCAAATTTTTCTCCCTTCAACCCTCCCTCCCTTCCCTCCCCGCTCCACAAGATCACAATCAGGTTATATATGTACAATCCACAAGTATTCTTTTTATCAGTTCTTTCTATAGGGGTGCAGAGTAAGCTTCCTCATTAGTTTCTTGGGATTGCCTTGGATCATTGCACTGCCGAGAGTAGTTAAGTCATTCACAATTGCTCATTGAACAATACTGCTGTCACTGTGCATAATGTCGTCCCAGCTCTGCTCACTTCACTATACATCGATGTTCATTAGTCTTTCCAGGTTTTTCTGGGATCATCCTGTTTGTCATTTCCTGTAGCACAAGTCCATTCCACTACAATCATATAACACAGCTTTTTCCATCATTCCTCAATTGATGGACATTCACTTGATTCTCAATTCTTTGCCTGCACCAAGAGTTGCTATAAATATTTTTTGTACAAGTTTCCCCCCTTTTCTCTTTTTCATGATTACTATTGTTAACTGTTTCCCTTCCATCCTATTCCCTTCCCCATGATATTTATTCTATTATCCATCTTCTTTCATCCTATCACTCTTCAAAAGGGATTTGCTTCTGTCTGTCCCCTCCCCCACTCTACCCTTCCTTCTTTTGCCCCTCTCTCTTTATCCCCTTCCCCTCCTATTTTCCTGAAGGGTTATAGAGATTACTCCACCCAATTGAGTGTGTACATTATTCCCTCCTTGAGCCAATTCTAATGAGATTGAGGCTTTTGAGTCAATTCTGATGAGTGTTAGGCTCTTTTACTGCCCAGATTAAATAGATTACTCCACCCAGTTGGGTGTGTCTGTTAGTACCTCCTTGAGGCAGCTCTGATGAGTTTAAGGTCTTTGAGCCTTTTCTGATGAGTGTAAAATTCATTTACTGCCCTGCTCCTCTCCCATCTCTTCCCCCACTCCATAAACCTTTTCCTGTTACTTTCATGTAGGATTTCACTTTTTCCCTTCCTCCTCCCCCAGTGAATTCCCTTCACCCCTCAATTTAACCCTAAAGATGTCATCACCTAGCTAAGTGACACAGCGGACAAAGCATCACCCCTGGACCCAGGGGGTCCCAGCCAAAACCTGGCCTCAGACACAAGACAGTTGCCTACTGTATGACCCCAGGTATGTCCCCCAGCTCCAATTTTTTATGGTTCTCTAGGGTCTTGTATTTGAAAGTCAAATTTGCCATTCAGTTCAGGTCTTTTCATCACAAATATCTGAAAGTCTTCTTTTTCATTAAAGTCTCATTTTTTCCCGCTGAAAGATAATGCTGAGTTTTGCTGGGTAGGTGATTCTTGGTTGTAATCCCATTTCCTTTGCCGTTTGGAATATCATATTAAGTGCCCTCCAGTCCTTTAATGTAGAAGCTGCTAGATCTTGTGCTATCCTGACTGGGGCTCCACAGTACTTGAATTCTTTCTTTTTGACAGCTTGCAATATTTTCTCCTTGACCTGAGAGCTCTGGAATTTGGCTATAATATTCCTAGGAGTTTTCCTTTTGGGATCTCTTTCTGGAGGTGATCGGTGGATTCTTTCCATTTCTATTTTAGCTTCTTCTTCTAGAATTTCTTCTAGAGCAATTTTCCCTGAGAATATCTTGGAAGATGGTGTCTAAGCTCTTTCCTTTGTCATGGTTTTCAGGTAGACCAATAATTTTCCAATTATCTGTCCTGGACCTATTTTCCAGGTCAGCAGTTTTTCCCAGAAGATATTTCACATTGCCCTCTATTTTTTTATTCATTTGGATTTGCTTTATTGTGTCTTGGTTTCTCATAAAGTCACTGGCTTCCATTTGTTCTATCTTAATTCTTAGGCAATTATTTTCATCAGAGAGCTTTTGTACCTCCTTTTCCATTTGGCCAATTTGACTTTTCAAGCTGTTGACTTTTTTCTCATGTCTTTCCTGCATCACCCTCATTTCTCTTTCCATTTTTTCCTCTACCTCTCTAACTTTATCTTCAAAGTCCTTTTTGAGCACCTCTATGGTCTGAGACCAATTCGTATTTTTCTTGGAAGCTTTAGATATAGGGGGCCTAATGTTGACATCTTCCTCTGAGGGTTCCCCTTGGTCTTCCTTGTTACTGAAGAAACTTCCTATGGTCCTCACCTTTCTCTGTCAGCTCATCTTGCCTTTCTTTTACTTGCCTTTTAGCTCCTTAAAGTGGGGCATTGTTTCCAGGCTGCAGTATCCCAAGCTTAAGAAGTCCCAGGTGGTATGATTTAAGGAGAATTAGGTTCTTCACTCACCCGGACTGTTCCTTGGTCCTTAGATGACCCCAGACCAACTTGCTAATCAACCAGCTTTGTGTGTTGTGGTTGTTAGCTCCAACAAACCTGTGCCCCTTCCCCACTTGGGTCACTGTTACTCGAGCCCACCTCCTGGTTCTCAGCAGGGGTGTAAAATCCAAGTTCTGCCTTAGCACCAGCATAGACCCCTGTACTCTCCCCCCTGCCCAGGGCTCAGCCCACTCACCAGACTGTGAGCTTAGTTCCAGACAACACTGGTGCTTCAGCTGATTCAGAGGCTCTGGGGGTCTCTTTCTCTGGTGAGGCCTTCCTGGGACTGGATCTGTGTCAGGGTGACTGTGGGTTTGGGCTCAACTCCTGTATCAGCACAGCAGCTCTCCTTCTGACCTTCCAAGATGTTCTTGTTTAGAAGATGATTTCAGCACATTTTTCTGTGAGTTTTGCTGCTCTGGGCATTTTCCTATGGCATTATTTGGATTTTTTTTGAGCAATCATGTCATGAGTTCAGGAGCTCACTGCCTTTCCTCCGCCATCTTTGCTCATTAAGTTCTGACAGGCAACTTTTTTGATCCAATTGTAACAATTATATATAACCCCAAAATGAAATTTCTCTCCTACGCTGCTGCCTCCTTGAGGTATAGTGAGCCCAGATTTTCAAAGACTGACAGTGGAACCCAAGATAACCATTCTGTCCTACTCAGGAATTCTTAACCTCTCTTCTTCATATGTAACTGTTGACCTCCCTGACCTTCTACCTATTCTATCCTCCCTCTCTTGTGATTTTATTACTCCCTGTCAGTCTGTACCCTTTCCTATTTTTCATTGCAGGATCTTCCTTCATCTACATTTACTTATCCAATCTTAGGTACTATTCTGAACCTTGTCCGCCTCTTTGTGGGTTCTCTTCTGGTAATATCATTAGCTCCCATGTTTTCAACTCTTATCTCTATGCAGATGATCCCTAAATCTCCCCATCAGTTTTCTTCTTTCTCCAGAGTTCCAGTCTTATAACTCCAACTCTCTATTGGTCATTAGCAATTGGATGTCTCACTCAACATGTCAAAAATAGAATTCATTATTTTTCCCTTTGCCTACTTTTCCTCTTTCTTTATTTTCTTTGCGGGCACCACCATTCTTCCAGTCATTCAGGTTTGTTACCAAGGAGGCACACTCAACACCATTCCCTATATTCTATCAGTTGCAATTTTATAGATTCTACCTACCCAACACCTCTGATATCTATCTCCTCCTTTCTACTCAAATCCAATTCATTTGCAAATCAAGATATCACTCTTCTAATGTAATTGGTCCTTTTTGATTGAGAACAAAGGATGAACAACAAAAACTTATTACTGAACCATTCTAGTCCAGGCTCACACCTAGCAAATGAATTTAGAAGCCTATTAATTTGCTCCCCCCAGATTCAGTCTCCCTTTTCTCCAAGTCATCCTCCACACAGCAACCAAAGTGATATTCCAAAAAGGAAGATATAAGTACTATATATCACTGCCTTGCTCAAGGTGCTTCTAACCTTTAGGACAGGAATCCCCAGTAGAGCTTTTGGTTGTAGGACAAAAGATAAAATACTGTGTTTTAGGAATATTCACCTATTGGTTATGTGGAATAAAGTAGAGTGAGGAGAGATCCCAAAAGAAAAGTGAGTAAACCATTAAATATGGAGTCCCAACTAGGATGGTGGCAATGACAATGGATGATAAAGGATAAACATGAAAAAATGGGAAGAAATAATTGGAAAGACAATTGTAAAAAATAAATCTCAGCCTTAATTTTTTTTTAAGTATATTAGTTATAGTACTCTTGCTGTTCACTATCATTGAGCAAAGGAGCTTGGTTAAAATCTAAATACAGAAAATAAATCCAGGTGTGTTGCTAAAAACAAAAACATAAAAATTGTTCTGAGAAAAAAATAAATAAATGTAAGTGGAAGAAAACAAATAAAACCACCTAAATAAAATGTCAGACCTCTGGCCTGATATATTAGCAGCTATCTCAGTTGTTCTGGAGTTAGGACAAATATCCTGGCCAAAACATATGATTTTGTACTTCTTGTTCTTCTTTATACTATTCTTCAAAATAATCAGATTCTCAGAGAGGGGGTTGGGCATACAGTGAAGAGAACATTGACATTCAAGTCCAGAAATCTAGTTTCTCATTTCATCTTAGCCCCTTGATATTGTGCAAGTCACAAGGCCATTGGATTCAGACAGGAAAGGGTCCTGAGAGATCAACTGGACCAATGGTATCAAATTCAAATAAGAGCAACAAAACATAAGGTCCCTGGAGGTACATGTTGACTTAGAAAAACACATTAATATATTGCTTTTTTATTGATGCATCAACACATTAAAATCAGATAGAAACTACATCTTTATCTGGTTGAGGATGCACCTGAGAGTGTTGTGGGCCTCTGTCTCCATCTTTCTCTCTGCCTTATCTTCAACATTTCCCCATCTGCTAGAGCCTTCCCTCCTATCAATAAACATGATCAGGGTCAGGCCTTCACTTATTAAAACAATGGGATGCCTTGGTCATCCCCAGTCTTTTAGTGCTCATACCAAGAAGGAATAGTCTACATCTATCTCCTCTCTTTCCTTAACACTCTCTCATTCTTCAGTCTCCTGATTTACAGACCAACTGCTCTACTGAATTAATTCTCTAAGGTTATCAATGAACTAAGAGTTAGGAAGACCAAAATTCCAATCTTTCCTCAGATACTTACTAGCTGTTGTGACCCTGAGCAAATTACTTAACCTCTGTCTGTAAAATAGGAATGACAATAGAGTATATACTTCATAGACTGATGATGATCAGATGAGATAGCCTCCTTATAAATGCTTTGTAAATCTCAAAGTGCTTATAAATGCTAGCTATATTATTATTAATCAATAAGTTTTGTGACCTTTTTTATTCCTCAAACTCTTACATTTTAGAGCTCTCAAAATTTTGACCTCCCTTGCTCAATTATTTTTTTTTCATACTTTCCTCTTCTTTCTTTCTTTCTTACTTTCTTTCCTTCTTTTTGGTAATATTCCTATTACCAGCCTATCTTACTACTTCTTATCAGACTTTTTTCTGGTTCATAATGGATCTCTACTTAATTGTAGATGCACTGCTGCAAGTCTCTATCCTGGGAGTACCCAGCTTGTCTTTTTTCTCTATAAATCCTTTTGTCAGTCATAGGTTTCACACTTCTTATGATCTCATCTGATTAGTAAATGTTTGCTATTGAATTGTCCAAAGTTACATGGTTAGTAAGTAACAGTGGTGATAAATCTAGGCCATTTGACCCTGAACCTGGTATTTGTTCCATTTCTCCATGCCTGCCTCTGAAATTGCAGCTCCAGGTCTAAGTCTCCTCATGTGTAAAATGGAAAGAAGGAAAGAACTATGGATTAAGCACCTACTATGTGCCAGGCTCTGTGATAAGCACTTCAGATAAGCAAATTGTCTCATTTGATCCTCACAAAAACCCCTAGAAGTAAGTGTGTTATTATTACCCTAGTTTTGTAATTAAAGAAACTGATTCAGACAGTGATTAAGTAACTTGCCCAGGATCACAAAGCTAGTAAGTATCTGAGGCTAAATTTTAACTTAGATCTTCCCATTTTATCCAATGTCCCCCTAGCTGCCTTATGGGGGGCTCCAGAAAACTTACAGTGTTGTCATAGGATCAAATGAGATAATGAATATGAAAGTTTTTGGAAAAAAATATGTCATACAAATATAATGGATTGTCAATATCATTAGCAGCAGTGGTAGAAAGAATTACACAGGATGAGAAGCCATTAACAATAATGTGGTCCTCAGGCTCCATTGAAAGCATAGATTTGTCAAATTATAGTAATTAAGAATTGTACCAATACATCTAATCCATTGATATGTTGTCTTCCAAAGTGCTTCATGTAAAAAAAAAATTTAAATAAAAAAATATTTTTAAAAAAAAGGCAACTAGGTGGCACAGTAGATAAAGCACCAGCCCTCGATTCAGGAAAACATGAGCTCAAATCCAGCCTCAGACACTTGATACTTACTAGCTGTGTGAGCCTGGGCAAGTCACTTAACCCTCAGCACCATGCAAACAAACAAACAAATAAATAAACAAACAAAACCAAAGTGCTTCATGTCTATAAGTGCTGATATCCTTTATCCTTAGCTAAATGGCAAACTCTCTGAAGGGGCCACATTGCCTTCCTTTTTCTTCATTTTTATATTTCTATGCCACCAGCCTCCCAGTGACACAAGTTTGAGTTTTACCTCTCGCTTAGCCTCTATATCCAATCAGCTGACATTTCTTACTGACTTACCTTCTCATTGTCTCTAGCATTTGTCTCCACTCACATGACTACTCTCCTCATCCAGGACCTCATCACTTGTCACATGGATTTTTCCAATAGCCTTCTATTGTTTTTGTTTTTTGTTTTTTGTTTTTTGCGGGGCAATGGGGGTTAAGTGACTTGCCCAGGGTCACACAGCTAGTAAGTGTCAAGTGTCTGAGGCCGGATTTGAACTCAGGTCCTCCTGAATCCAGGGCCGGTGCTTTATCCACTGCGCCACCTAGCTGCCCCTCCAATAGCCTTCTAAATGGACTTCCTGCTTTAATTCTCTTCCTTCTCCAGACCATCTTCAACATAGCTAATAAAGTGATATTTCAGAAGCATAAATCCAATCATGTTACTCTTCACAAAAATCTATAGTACTTCTTTATTGCCAGTAGGTTAACATATAGCCTCTTCTTTTGGCATCTAAAGCCCTTCATAGCCATTCTTTCTAATTTGACTACATGCCACTTCCTGATAACACACTCTATGTTAAAATCCAACAAGCCAATTTACTGTTCACCATACTTAACATTCTTTTTCCCACCTCCATGTCTTTGCACAGACTATTCCCTCATGCCTGAAATGTACTTATCCTCACCTAAGACTGAGGATTTTCAAATATCCTTCAAGGAAGTTCTCTTTAATTACATCACAACCTAATATACATAGGCTTTAATCACTCCATATTGGTTGAATGATTCTGGCCCTAAAGGGACAACTGATGTTGTCCTGAAGAAAGAGAAGCACAAAAAGAGAGAATAATGAGTAAAAGTAGACTGCATCATACTTCTCATCATCATCAGGGGAAACCTCCGGAAAGGAGACACCTGGAAGAAGTTTTTTGCCTACTTTAATCTCTGAGTAAAAGACTAATTTGGATATGAATTTTCAAATAAATAAAACTCTAGGTTTTTCATGGTTGTTTCCATATCAACTTGATACATGAGTTCATCCTATTCTAACATTAATATTCAACTCTTAAGTGAAGATAGATTTATAAGAGAGCCTCACTAACCTTCAAGAGCATTGTATAGTAGGAGAAAAATCCCTGAACTGGGATCTAGAACACCTGGGTTTGAATCTTGACTGTGCTACTCATTAGCTGTAAGACCTTGGCCAAGTCACCTTCCATATGAATAAAATAAATAAGTATGACTAGTTGATTTCTAAATGATGCAATAGACAGAGCAATATGCCTAGAATCTGGAAAGTGTGCTTTAAATACAGCCTCCACACTTACTAATTGTATGACGCTCATCAAGTCACTTAACTTGAGCTTGTATCTATTTACTCAATGGTAAAATGAGGATAAGATAGCACCTATCTCCCAGCATTATTGTGAAGATCATATGAGATGATATTGATAAATCAGAATGCATGGCACATAATAAGTGCTTAATAAATGCCAGTTCTCTTTCCTTCACCCTCCTTCTAGGGTTCCTTCTAATGCCAATATCTTATGATTATATGGACTCTGCCAAATAGTCTATGTTCATTTTTTCTGCCCAATTTACTATCGCTTTCTAGCAAGAAAAATCTACCTGTGATATGCTACTCTACTTATTCTACCTCTTACCAACATACCATTCTTTTTCAATCAAATGGGAAGATATAATTAAGATACAGTCCATGGGCCAGTGCTAATGACCAAAGTGGTGGGAAAAGACAATTAGAACCATAGTAATTCAGAGGAGGAAGAGACATGCCTGTGGTCAAGGAAGATATTACAGAAGGCCAGGGACTTAGGAGATAGACTAATTCATGCAATCTATCCCGTCTCTTCCCTGTCCCTCTTTATTTTTAAAAACATTTTTTAACCCATGTCTTTTGTTTTAACATAACCTTCATTTCCCAATATATCCCTTCCCAGATCTCAGAAGCTATCCCTTATGAAAAAGAATAACAAAAGAGAAAAGAAATCAGTTCAGCAAAACTAATAAATTCACCAATAAAGTCTGACATTCTAGGCAGCATCCCACACTCTTGGTTTCCCATCTCTAAAAACAATTAAAAGTTATCAAAGGGTGAAAGGCATCTTCTCATAGCTCTTCTTTGGAACCTTGGTTGGTCATTATAATTTCACAGAATTCAATTTTGATTGCTTTGCTGTTGTTCCATTTATATCTTGTAGTCATCATGTATATATATATATATATATATATATATATATATATATATATATATATATATATATATATATATATATATATATATATTTGTCTTGTTTTCCTTTCTTTACTTTTCAGCAGTTCACAAGTTTTCCATGCTTCTTGGTGTTCACATCACATAAGTCTTCCCATGCTGCTCTAAATGACAACTTGTGTTGTTTTTTTTTTTTCAGGGCAATGAGGGTTAAGTGACTTGCCCAGAATCACAACTATAGTAAGTGTCTGTAGCTGGATTTGAAATGAGGTCCTCCTGAATCCAGAGTCTGTGCACTATGCTTCCTAGCTGTCCCCTAAATGACAACTTGTTAACTATGATACGATGGAAGTGTGTGTGTGTGTGTGTGTGTGTGTGTATGTGTGTGTGTGTGTGTGTGTGTTGGACTAGATGGCTACCAAGGTCCCTTCCAACTCTTACATTATGTGACTCTGTGGTTATCACATTCATCACTTTTTACAATAGAAATATTCCAATACATTCATGTTACAGCCCCTATTTAGCCCTTTCCCAATCCATTCCCTGTCCCTCTTATCCTGCCCAAAACTTACTATGATAAAACCATTGATAATCACTAAAAGGGACTTCAGAGACCATCTGGTTCAGTTCTCTTAGTTTACAAATAGCAAACTAAGGCCCAGAGAAGGAAAATGATTTGCCCAGGGGCACACAGATCATTTGTAACATAAATTGTCTTCAAGTCAATCCAGCAAATATTTCTAGGTTGCCAACTGTGTGAGAGACCTATACAAGGCACAAAAAGCCTTTCCTTTTAAAGCTACAGCATTTGAACAGTTCCTTTGCTCTGTTATATTCTCAGTTTGTAATCTCAGCACTTATGCTTCAATTGGTTAATACACACTTGGGCCCATATTTTATTGTATCACAAGTTTTCTAATTGTATACTTCTTATCTCATTAACAACATGATAAGTTCATCCAGGACTCTCTCTACAGTGTGGACAGGGAGTGCTCAGGCAAGCTAGCTTACTATTAATTTAGTTTCTTTTGTCCATGTGAAAATGAAAATGATCTTTGATTACAGCAGAGCAGAGAACTCCCTCAATTTAGGTGCACATCAAAATCTCGCTAATACAGTGACCCTCAAATTGTAATCTGTATCACCAAGACCCTTTCATGGGGTCCAGAAGGTAAAAACTATTTTTCTTAATAATATGAAAATATTATTTAATTAATAAATATTCATTTCTTTTCTAATGACATATTTGTTTGAGTCCAGCTTATTTTTTATGTGCCTCAACCAAAACAATTTATAGGAACTGATAGAATGTTGAAGCAGATATGAAAATCTGTATAGAATAGAATGTCGTCTATTGTTGTTTGTGCTTTGTTTCAAAGAGATCCAGCAAGATCATGGGGTGCTGTCTTGACTGATTCATGATTTGGATTTAAGTAAGGCAGAGTTACACAAAGTCGTTAGCCTCAGTCTCTCTTCCAGAGTCATCAAAGTCCACTGGTAAGATAAAAGTCAAGATGACTAATGATGGCATGGGATGCATTGGATTACCTTGGAATTTTTCACATCCAACCAAGCTCTAAGTACTTCAAAGTGCCTGTTTCAGCTGCCTGCATAGTCATTGGAACAAATTGTTCTCATTCTTCTATTTTTCGAGGGCAAGTCTTTTCATGCTTAGGGTAGATATTCCTCTAACTCATGGATAGCTTTAAGACCTGTGGGTTACCCTCAACCTGGTTTAGCCCATCTGTCAAGGGGATTTTACTGGGGTATAAATGCTCTAAATGGAGCTATAGTTGAGAGGTGGGTGAAGGTGGACACAAATGGTACATGAGCAGCCCTAAAAAAGGCTCAGCAAGCCCTCACTCACCTCAATCAGAGGTACTAATCTTGTCTTATATTAAGCCAGACATTAAAGAGATTTGCAAAAATATGTAAAGCAATGCCACTTTTGTCACTGATTTTTAAAAATATTATTTTTCATTAAAATTTTATGTTAAAATGTAATGATTTTATTGTTATTTTAAAATGAACTAATAAATACTTCAGAAATTTGTCAATTTTAGTTTTTGACAAAATAAATATCAATTTACATAATCCAAACAAGCAAAAGCTTTTGGGGATCCTCAACAATTGTTGGGGGTTGTTCATTATTTATTTGTTTTTTACATTCCTTTCTTTTTCAATTTTGATTTCCAGATTCTCTCCCAATTACCACCCCTCTCTCACCCATTACAAGGGCAAATAATATATCAATTATATATTTAAATTCATGAGAAATTAATTTGCATTTAGCCATATCACCAAAGAAGCACAAAAATATTAAAGAAAACAAGAAAATTATGCTTCGATTTGCACTCGGGGTCCATCAATTCTCTCTCTGGAGGCAAATAGTATATATATATTATCATTAGTCCTATGGAATTGTCTTGGATCACTGTCTTGATTCTAAATTATTTTTAAGAGTGTAAAGAAGTCCTAAGACCAAAACATTGGAGATGTACTGTTCTAAGACGTAGTAGGTGAGTCAATGAATAAAAATTTATTAAGTGCCTAGTATGTTTCAAGCACTATTTTTAGCACTGAAGATACAAAAGCACTGGGGAAGGAAAAGATAGTCCTTGACCTCAAGGGAGCTTATAATCTAATGGAAACAACAAGTAAACAAATACATACAAACAAGCTATATACAGAACAAATAGGAAATAATTAACAGAGGGGAGGCATTGGAATTGTAAGGGTTTGGGAAACAATTTCTGTTAAAGATGGAATCTTACCTGGAACTTAAAGCCAGGAAAGTCAGTAGGTAAAGCTAAGGAGGTAGAGCATTCCAGGCATGGGAGACAGCTAGAGAAAAGTAGCCAAAGCAGAGAGCTGGAGTGTCTTGTTACTAGAACAACAAGGAGTACAGTATCCAAAGAATAATGTGTAAGAAAGCTGCAAAGGTGGGAGGGAGCTAGGTTATGCAGAGCTTTGAATGTCAAACATAGCATTTCATATTTTATTCTGGAGGTGTTAGGGAGCCACTGGAATCTATTGAGTGGGGGATGAAGTGATCAGATTTGTAGTCTTGTAAAAACACTTTGTTGGCTAAACAGAAGGTAGACTATTGTGGGGAAAGGCTCAAGGTGAGCATATCCCCAGCAGGTTATTTCAATAGTCCAGGTGTGAGGTGATGAGGGCTGTACTAGAGTGGTGGCAGTGTCAGAGGAGAGAAGGGGGTGTAGTCACGAGATATTATAAAGACAAAATCAATAGGCCTTGGCAACAGCTTAGCTATGGGTAGTGCAAGATAGTCAGAAATCCAAGATTACTCCTAGGTTGAGAGCCTGAGAGACTAGGAGGATGCTGTTGACCTCTATAGAAGTAGGGTAGGGAGAGTTTGGGGGAAAGATAATGAATTCCATTTTAGACATGTTTAATTTATGATGTTTACTAGACATCCAGTTTGAGCTGTCTGAAAGGTAGTTGGAGATCTGAGATTAGAAAACAGCAGAGAGACTGGGAAAGGAAAGGTAGATTTGAGAATAATCAATATAAAGATTGTAATTAAATTCAAGACTGAGGAGATCACCAAGTGAAAAACTATGGAGGGAGAAGAAAAGAGAACTGAGCCCATCACAGAGCCCTGAGGAACAACTACAGTTAGGGGACATCATATGGAGAAGGATCTAACTAATGAGACAGCTCAGTCCTAGGAAGTTGTCAGAGACATACAGAGGTTAAGTGCTTTCCCTAGCCTACACAGCTAATAAGTCATAGAAATTGTAGGATCATAGATCAAGATCAGGAAGAACCTTCAGAGTCCTTCTATTTCAATCACTAGATTTTACAAATCAAGCTACTGATGCATAAGGAAACTAAGTAACTTGCCTAAAGTTTAACAGACACTAAGTATCAAAGGTAGGATTTGAACCTAAACTGAGGTCCTCTGAAATTAGAACTAGTATTCTTCTACTATACCATGCATAAGAGCTCACATTTGAATCCAGATCTTTCTGACTCTAAGGCCAGTTTCCTTTGCTCCCCTTTGCTGCAAAGCCATTGCTGTCCAGCCCCACCTTCAGTATTGGCCATGATGCTGCAAATCAATACACAGTAAACAAGATGAGAACACAGACATAAATATGAGGCTGTCTATACAAAATGGTACAAAGTGAAAAATATATCTCCACTTTATATGTACAAATGATTTTCACTATGCAAAAATAAATATAATTGTGTCATCATGAGACCTTGTTGAATCCATAGGATAGCCATTGGTGTCTGTACAGATAATTTATTTTTATTATAATATTGATTGAATACATAATTTAAAAAAATATGAACATAGAATCCAAGGTAAAACTTGTTTATGTAAGGAGGCTAACAGAGCACACTGTCTTCATGACTTATTGTCCTGGTAAAGTATCAAAGGACATCAATTGATTTTTCTAGTATCTAAGTATGATATTCTTATCAATATTATTTTTGAAATATATGGCTTGAAAAATCTATAATAAGTAGCTATAAAAATGGCAATGTCAGCCCACAGAAACTGATGGGTGAACACAACACCTTTTCCTCAAGCCCCCTCACTGTCGCAGTCTATTTTTCATAAGATAAACACACAGAAGAATGAGCCTTAGAGTATCTACATCTCTGTGATCCAAATCAATTAAATGAAACAAACATTTTTAAACACCTTCTACATGGCAGGCACTATCCTGGTGCTAGGACAAAAATAAAACAATCTCTGTCCTCAAGGAGCTTACACTGTCCTGGCACAGTGGGGAATATGGCATATACATAAATGAGTATATATACGGTACATCTAAATTAGAACAATGTAATTTTAAGAAGGAGAGAATGACCTTTGAAATATGCCCTAAATTTACCACAAAAAAATTAATATTGATACATGACCTGACTATTATAGGCCAGAAAAAGGAGGAGGAGGAGGGGGAAGAGGCAGAGGGGAAAGAGGAGGAGGATTAGTTCAGATGCCTTTCATAGATCTCTTTCATACAGTCTTTCATAGATGTGACTAAGGGAAGAACTCTTAACCATACCAGTGATAAAGGAAATCACAAAAGATAAAAACAGAAAAGTTAATTTACCAAAAAACCAAAATTACTACAACTTGGATAAGAAGAAATGAGTTGTGTGGATAAAAAGAAAAAAACTTTGCATCAAATATCTCTGATGAGAATCTGATATATATATACAGGGAACTAACATGGATATATAAGATCTAAACTATTCTCAGAAAGGAAAGCAATCAAAGTATACAAACAAACAGTTCTCAAAAGGATTAAAAACTAGCAATCACATGAAAGATTGCTTTAAATCATTAATAAAAGAAATGCAAATCTAAACAATTCTAAGGTTTCACTTCACAACTAGAAAATGTAACAAATGTGACAAACAATAGGAATGATGAATGTTGGAGAAGATGTGGGAAAATGAGCATCCCAGATTGTGAATGCCCTTAAGAGCAGGCCTTTCATGTGTTTGTTATTTTTTGGCCTTTTGTTGTATCCCCAGCACTTAGTGCCTAGCACATAACATGCACTTAAAAATGCTTGTAGACTTGCCTCATATACAGTTGGTATAACTTCACATTGGTTCAATCATTTTGGAAAACAATTTGGAATTGTTCAAAGAAAATTACTAAAATGTCTATGTCTTTTGACCCAACAGGTCCCGATGCTTCAGATACTAAAATTGGTCCCAGGTACCGCGTACCAAGAATGAAACAATATCTACTTTTGTAAAATCTTATACATCATGGAGGTGAATGATTAAGACAGCATCAGTGATACTTTTCGTAGTAACAAAAAACAAGAAACAAAGTAGAATCCTATCAATGTATGAATGATGAAACAAATTGTGGTACATAAATGTAATGGATATTACTGAATTGTTGAAAATGGAGATTATGCATACAAAGAAGTATATGATGACATGAACTAATGTACAGTGAAGAAAGAAGAACCAGGAAAGCAACATGTGTATGTATGTGTGTATATAATACCTTTAAATGTAAATGAAAGGAAAAATTAAAAAAATAATAAAAACTAAAATTTGTAAAATTATAATGACTAACCCTGGTCCTGAAGAAGAGATATAAGAATTCACTTGCCCTCCCTTCTTTGCCAAGGTGAGGCCTATGGATGTAGAACACTGGAAATAATATCATACATGGTTGATATGTTTGTTAGTTTTGACAAACTTACCCTTCTCCTATTCTATTCTTCATTATTCATATACCTGGGCAGTTAGGTAGAGTAGTGGATAGAGTGCCAGGGCTGGAGTCAGGAAGACTCATCTTCCTGAGTTCAAATCTGGCCTCATACATTTACTAGCTGTGTGAATCTGGGCTCATTTAACCCTGTTTGCCTCAGTTTCCTCATCTGTAAAATGAGCCAGAGAAGGAAATGGCAAAGTAGTCAGTATCTCTGCCAAGAAAAACCAAATGGGATCACATAGAGTTGAATATAACTGAAAAACAACTGAACAACAAATTAGTATACCACATGCTCTGAAGCTCCCAAACTCCAATTCACAATAGCAGGAGCTAGGGGTTTTCTTTTTAATGCTATAGGTCAGAAGTTCCAGTAACTTCCTGTCATAATTATCAGTTAATTATTGATAGTCCGCCAGACTTATCTTTAAGAAAAAAGTATTGGCTAAAGTAGTATATTAAAAATATTTGGTTAAAAAATAATCCCTCTGTAAAACTCTGTCCTAATAATATATAGAGTCCAAGGGAAAGAGGGCTTGAACCCAAAGACCACATGCAGCAAAGGGTTAACTCACAGCTCTGGGAAATCCTTGTGGAATGATTTAGATGTTACCATTAAACATGGTGTACTTTTTCTTCTGGATTCTTTGTAGAACCATTAATCTGTGTCCCATTTGTAAGTTTCTGATGGCAATGCAGACATTGCCAACAGTTGATGCTATTGTATGGATGCTGCTTCTAGGACCATGGGCCACATATTTGACACCTCTATTGTGGAATACCTGGAAGGAAGTAATTTATAAGAAGATTAGTAAGATAGGAAGGGGCAAGATTGTGAAGAGCTATAACTTCCAAAAAGAGAATATTATATTTGATCCTAGAAGCAATAGGGAGCCACTAGAAACTATTGTATAAGGAGGGTGAGAAGTATTACATAATAAGACCAGTATTTTATGAAACCAATTTGGCAACTGTGCATAGGATGGACTGGAATGGTGAAAAACTTGAATAAAGGAAACCAAATAGAAGTCTAAAACAATAGTCTAGGTGAGATGTGATAAGGGCCTGGAACAGGGTGATGACTATGTTAGCAGAAAGAAGGAGAAATATGAAAGATGCAGGGATGGAAACAAGATTTGACAATTGATTGGATACATAGAGTGGCTGAAAATGAAAAAGTAAAGAATGATGTCAGGGTTGCAAACTTATGTGATGGAAAGGATGGTGGAGCCTTTGACAAAAAGGAAAGTTTATAACAGATAAGGTTTGGAGAAAAGATAATGAATTCTATTTTTGGTATGTTGGGTTTGAGATGACTACAGGATACTTATTTCAACATGTCTCAGATGTAGATGGAGGTGTACTACTGGGTCCTATGAGAAACTAGATCTAGATGTATAGAACTGAGAGTCAACTGCATAAAGATGATAACTGAACCCATTGGAGATAGGTTCATAAGAGATCATTGTATAGACAACCAGCCAAGATGATGGAGCAGGAGAAAGCAGTGCAGCCTCACTTTCCCCACAAATAGTCTAACAATGATATAAGAACACAATACCTGCTAGTGGTCAGAAAATCAAAGAAGAAACTATAATTATTCATCTTTCCAGCCTAAGATCACAAATTTGACCTACATGAAAGTGAGCAGGGCAGAAACTGTGGCATAGAGTTAAGCCAGGATCATAGACTAAGTACCCAGAGTTCTGAGTTAGGCTAATAGCATTGGAATACCTAAACTTTATCACAGACTCAGTCCCCTGGCAAGTCCTGCAACTCATGCCAGAAGCATGGTCTCAGAGCCCAGAACTCCAAGCTAAGCTAGCAGAATTGAAATGTCCAGACATAATCAAAAATCGCCCCTGGACTCAAGTCAACAAAGCAGAGTTTCCAACAGGATCCAAGGGCACAAATTCAGAGCCATGTGTTAGGCTAGCATCACAGAAACTCCAAAAGCTGATCTCAGACTCAGCCTCCAGCCTAGACCAATAGAAAAAGGCATAGAATATGAATTCAGCACCCAGAACCCTGAGTGTTGGGTTGGCTAGAGAGGTTCATGGGCTCAGTCCCCCAACTAGAACATGGTTCATGCCCCACCCCCACCCCCCAGGCATGGAATGGGCCATCTCCCAGAAGAATTAGAATATAGACTCAGTCTCAAGAACTGCTAGCTAGGCTAGAAACTTTGTGTTTTTCAATACAGTTTTCTAACAAGAAATAAGGAAGAGAGAAAAAGAACTAGAGAAAGAAAAAGAAAGAAAGAAAGAAAGAAAGAAAGAAAGAAAGAAAGAAAGAAAGAAAGAAAGAAAGAAAGAAAGCGAGCTATTATGATCCTTAGGATACCTAACACAGAAACCCAAAGGAGGAGAATAACTCAAAAATATTGAAGTGTAAAGCCTCAGTGAAAAACAGTTTTTCCACAAGACATTAGAATTCCTAGAAGAAAATATTTAAGAGTTTTGAAAGTGAGATAAAATTGTATAATAAATTAAATGAGATCAATAAAGGCAAAATTTGGAAAAGAAATCAGAGCTATAAAGAAGAGATTGCAAAAAGAATTAACAGCTTAGCATAAGAAGTACAAAATTTTGCCCAAGTAACAGATTCCATGAAAATTACAATGAGCCAATCAATCAATCAATCAATACACATGGAATAAGTACCTACTATGTGGTAGGCATTGTGCTAAGCACTGGTGATACAAAAAGAGGCAAAAGACAGTCCTTGCCCTCCAGAAGCTTAAAATCTACTGGGTAGACAACATTCAAACAACTATATAGATCCCACTCTCTATAAAATGATCCAATAGCATGTGTCTCAAATAGCCTCTAACAACCGAAGCCCAACTCCTGGCCTTCTTGTGGTGGGACTGTTTCCACTAACAGAAGAAGGGTCGAAGGTGAGCCACTGGCACCTTAAAACCAGTCACTTCGGGGAGGTGGGACTCATTAGCCTTGGCAGGCAACCTGCCTAGGGGAAGGAAACCCTGATTTTAAACCTCCGCTGCCTTTCGGCTATACCCATAAATGGGAAAGGCTTCAGGAGTTAACCCCGAGGAAAAATCAGGAGTTGGAGTCCCTTAGGCAGTTGGATGTTGGACATCACATCCCTCTGGCAACTCCTGTGGCGGCACTGGTGAAAACTATATTGGCTCTGCCTCTCCTTTGGATACACCAAAATCACAGAGAAGGAAACCCTGCTGCATGGGCAACACCTTGTTTTCCAATTGATCCGTCCAGGCCAGACCCCTGGAAAGGACACTCCAGCTACTCCTCATGGGGTAGATACAACACAGGATGCGGCAGTTACCGGTTATAAGTCACTCAGGAGCTGCAGCTCCCGTATTGGACCGCACAGCCTCACTGTGGACTGTGGCTCTTCAAGGTGCTGATCCATGGTCATCCGTGACTGGTGTAGGCCTACATACTACACTATATACAGGATGAATAGGAAATAGTTAAGAGGGAAAGCACTAGAATTAAGAAGGGTTAATGAAAGCAAAGTTAGTGATTTCATGGGAAAACAAGAATTTTTTATGTCCAAGTGATAATTTTAGAATCATTGGACTACATGAAAGCCATGACCAAAAAAAATTAGTTTGAATATCATATTTCAAGAGATCATGAAGGAAAATTACTTGGACCTCTTGGAACTATAAAGAAGGCTGAATAGAGAATCTACCAGACACCTTTGAATGAGACCCCAAAATGAAACTCTAGGGAATGCTATGACCAAAATCCAGGTTTTCTATGGCATAGAATAATACAAGTGGCCAAAAGGAAAGAGTTAAAGTACCTAGGTATCATGGCCAAAATATCAGAAGATTTAGAAGCTAACACTACAATATAGTGAAGAACATGCAATACAATATTTCAAAAGACAAAAGACATAGGTTTGCAACTGAGTAATTTACTCAGTAAAACTAAGTATAATCTTACAAGGAGGAAAATGGATTTTTACTTAAGTAGAGGTGCTCCAAGCATTCCTAATGAAAAGATTGGAGCTGAGTTATACCTTTGTTTTTTGTTTGTTTGTTTGGCGGGTTTTTTGGGTCCCCCCTTTTTTAATTAGAATTTTATTTTTCCAAATTACACATGTAAAAACAAATTTTGACATCAATTTTTAATACTTTGTGTTCCAAATTCTCTTCCTCTCTCCCTCCCCCTACACCCCCCCCACCAAGAACTCAAGCAATTTAATATAAGTGATATATGAGTAGTCATGCAAAACATCTCCACATTAGCCAGGTTGTGAAAGAAAACAGACAAAAACAAAACTTCATATTAAGGAACTATCAAAAAAATTATGCTTCAATCTGTTTTCAGATACCATCAGTTCTTACTCTGTAGATGGATTGCAATTTTCATAAGTCTTTCAGAGTTATCTTGGATCATTGCATTGCTGAAAATAATCAAGTCATTTATAACAGATCATCTTACACTATTGCTGTTATTTTGTATATAGTACATTTCACTCTACATCAGTTCATGTAGGTCTTTCCGGGTTTTTCTGATAGCATCCTGATCATAATTTTTTTTTTGTTTCCAATAAAGTAACTAACAAAAAAGTTATGTTTCAATCTGTATTCAAATACCATTAGTGGAGGTAGCTAGGTGGGGCAGTGGATAAAGTACTGGCCCTGGTTCCAGGAGGACCTGATTTCAAATCCGGTCTCAGACACTTGACACTTACTGTGTGACCCTGGGCAAGTCACTTAACCCTCATTGACCCCCCCCAAAGAAAAACCAACAAATACCATCAGTTCTCTCTTTGTAGACGGATTGCATTTTTCATAAGACCTTTGGAGTTGTCTTGGATCATTGCATTGCTGAAAATAATCAAGTCATTCACAGCAGATCATCTCACAATATTACTGTTATTTTGTATACAGTAGATTTCACTTTGAATCAGCTCATGCAGGTTCCTCCAGGTCTTTCTGATAGTATCCTGCTCATCATTTTTTATAGTAAACTATATTTGTATAGTACTTTAAAGAGAGATTTCCTTACAATGAACCCATGAAATAGATTATTGCAAAAACAGTAATAGATAACTTTTATATAGTACCTTAAACTTGACAAAGAATTTTCTTCACAATAGCCAAGTAAAATAAGTACATACATTCTGCCATCATCATCAATCCATTCTGCCATCATCATCAATCATCATCAATCATCACCAGTCAATCCTCATCATTGTCAATCAATCCTCATCTTCTTCATTCAATCCTCATCATTGTCAGTCAGTCCTTATCATCAATCAATACTCACCTTCCTCCAATCATAATCAATCAATCCATTATCATCATCCATCATCATCATCTTTCATTACTCTTGCCTCTGCTTCAAATTTTTTTCATAATTACTATTGTTAATGGTTTCCCTCTATCCTATTCCTTTCCCATGATATTTACTCTGTTTTCTATCTTCTTTCACTCTATTGCTCCTCAAAAGTATTTTGCTTCTGACTGCCCCCTCCCTCACTCTGCCCTCCCTTCTTTCACCCCTCCCTCCTTGTCCCATTCCCCTCCTACTTTCTTGCAGGGTTAGATGGATTGCTCCACCCAACTGAGTCTGTATGTTACTCCCTCCTTGAGCCAACTCTGATGAGCTTAAGGTCTTTGAGCTAATTCTGATGAGTGTATGG
The DNA here is from genome assembly GCF_019393635.1 of Dromiciops gliroides. NCBI lineage: Eukaryota > Metazoa > Chordata > Mammalia > Microbiotheria > Microbiotheriidae > Dromiciops > Dromiciops gliroides. The sequence goes on from NC_057862.1 coordinate 404,533,095, forward strand.
TTCATTCACTTCCCCACTCCTCCCCCATCACTACCCCCCACTCCATAAGCCCTTTCCTGCTTCTTTTGTGGGAGATTTCACTCCATTCTACCTCTACCCTTTCCCCCTCCCCTAGTGCATTTCTCTCCCCCCTCACTTTTACTGTAAAGAAGTCATCATGGGATAGCTATGTTACACAGTGGACAAAGTACCCGCCCTGGACCCAGGAGGAACCAAGCCCAAATCCAGCCTCAGACACAAGGCACTCAACAACTTTGACTGCCCCCTGCCCCCCAAAAAGATAAATAAAAATAAATGCTTTACAGATATCATACCTTCATAATCAATTCCCACCTGTGCCCTCTGTCTAAAGTTATTCCTATCGTCTGTCCTAATACTCAGAAAACTCTTATGACTTAGACATATCATCTTTCCATGTAGGAATGTAAACAGTTTAACTTTTTAACACTTCTCATGGTTTCTTTTTCCTGTTTACCTTTTCATGCTTCTCTAGGATCTTGCATTTGAAAGTTAAATTTTCTATTCAGTTCAGGTCTTTTCATTGCAAATACCTGAAAGTCCTCTTTTTCATTGAAGTCCCATTTTTGCCCCAAAAGATTATATTCAATTTTTCTGGGTAGTGATTTTTGGTTGTAATCCTAATTCCTTTGCCCTCTGGAATATCATATTCCATGCCCTCTGATCCTTTAATGTAGAAGCTGCTAGATCCTGTGCTATCCTTACTGTGGCTCCACAGTATTTGAATTTTTTTCTTTCTGGCTGTTTGAAATATTTTCTCATTGACCTGGAAGCTCTGGAATTTTGCTATAATATTCCTGGAAGCTTTCATTTTGGCATCTCTTTCAGGAGGTGATTGGTAGATTCTTTCAATTTCTATTTTACCTTCTGCTTCTAGAATATCAGAGCAATTTTCCTTGACAATCTCTTAGAAAATGATGTCCAAGCTCTTATTTTGATCATGGTTTTCAGGTAGTCCAATAACTTTCAAATAATCTTTCCTGCATCTATTTTCCAGGTCAGCAGTTCTTCCAAGAAGATATTTCACATTGCCCTCTATCTTTTATTCACTGGGAATTGCTTTATCGTGTCTTGGTTACTGATAAAATCACTAGCTTCCATTTGTTCAATTCTAATTTTTAGGCAATTACTTTCTTCAGAGAGCTTTTGTATTTCCTTTTCCATTTGGATTTTCAAGCTGTTGACTTTTTTCTCATGACTTTTCTGCATCACTCTCATTTTGCTGTCCATTTTTTCCTCTACCTCTTTTACCTTATCCTCAAAGTCCTTTTTGAGCACCTCTATGGCCTGAGATCAATTCATATTTTTCTTGAAAGCCTTGGATGTAGGAACCCTGATGTTGCCATCTTCCCCTGAGGGTGCACCTTGATCCTCCCTGTGGCCAAAGAAATTTTTTCTGGTTAGCAACTTTCTCTTTTTCCTCATCTTGCCTGTCTTCTATTTGACTTCCAACTCCTTCCAAATATGGGTCCCTGCTTCTAGGCTATACTATCTCAGTATAGGGTCAGGGGGTCACAGGTGATACAACTCAAGGAGGGGCAGGTTCTTCACTTGCCTGGCCTATGCTCTGGTCCATAAACAACCCCAGGCCAAATTGCTAATTAATCAGGCAACAAAATTTTGTTTGTGGTTGTTAGCTCAGATGAGCCTGTGTCCTTCCCCGACCTGGGTCTCTCCTGCTCAAGATTTTTTCCAGGTTCCCTGCTGGGGTAGGACATCTGAATTACTCCTCAACTCCTGCAGACATCCCTGTATTCTTCTTCCCCCCACCAACTGTTTGGTCCTCTCACCAGTCCATGAATTTAGTTCCCGAAGACACTGGTACTGCAGCTGATTTGGAGACTTGGGGGTAAATTTCTCTGGCACAGCCTGCCTGGGGCTGGATCTGTGTCAGCATAACCACAGGGTTGGTCCACTACCAGCCCAGCACAGGTGCCCCCTTCTGCCAAACTTCTAAGCTGTCTTTGGCTGGAAAATAATCTCAGCCCATCTTTTTGTGGGTTCTGCTGATCCAGGAATTGTTTGGAGTTTTGGAGAATGAGTTATAACTTTGAAATAAAAACATGGTTATAAAAAGAAACATAAAAAGGTAAATATGAGTGAACAAGGAGAGAAGATTTTATAAGGACAACATATTTGCATTCTAATACAGAGGGATTAGATAGTGATACAACCATACCTTAAGAACCATGATATCAGCAGGAATAATACTTGAAGTCAAAACTGATGATCTGGGAATGATTTTGCTATGTTTTTATGATCTTAGAATAAAAAAGAAAAAGTATGATTTCACATGTATAATTGATATCATATTGCTTACCTTCTCAGTGGTTGGGGGAGGGAGATAACTTTTGAAACTCAAAATTTAAAAAGAAAAGAATGTTATAAATAGGAAATCTAGCCAAAGACATCTAGCATGCTGGATGGACCTGATTTGGAGTATTTCTCAGAGAACATGGGAAATCATCATATAATGTCAGAAGATGTATGTGACTTGTGATCTGTAACATTGCTGTGTACCCACATTTATGAGATCACAGATTTATCAAAGTATTGAAGCCCATAATTTTATATTTATTATTTTAGAAAGAAAAATATTGCTGCTTTCCTTTTTTCATAGAACCTCTATTGAGCACTAACATTCTATCCAAACTAGTTTGGAAAATGTTGCTCTGAGCTCCATTTATGTGCCAAATTCCATTAAATGATTAGCTGCAACATTGGAAAACTTTTGTTGGCTTCCATAATGGCAGACTTCACCACTAAATGCTACTGAAGGGTGCCCATCTACCTGTTGAATCAACTGAGTTTGACCAACAGTAGTCACTACCTATGAAACATTTCCTGAATCATTCAAATGTGAAAAACCAAATAGCTGAATAAAAACTGTAGACTTACTTGTATCAACTGAATCATTTGCTTAGTACTGTGGACATGTCGCTCAGGGGGAAAAAGCCATTCAATTATGTATTCACTTCATAAAGATTTTTGAAGTATGTATTATGGGCCAGTTACTGTGTTAGACATTAGCCATACAAAAAAAAAAATGAGACAATCCCTGCACTCTTGAAACAGCTAAAAGATAAATTTGACCAGAATACGAAACATATAAAGGGGAGTCATGTGAGATGCCTTGAAAGGTAGGTGGTGGTTATGTTGTGGCAGGCGTTAAATGACAGACATTAAAATGACAATACCAAAATAGGGAGTTTATGTTTCAATCTAAAGAAAATCAGGTGGGGCAGCTAGGTGGCACAGTGGATAGAGCACCAGCCCTGGAGTCAAGAGTATCTGAGTTCAAATCCGACCTCAGACACTTAACACTTACTAGCTGTGTGACCCTGGGCAAGTCACTTAACCCCAGTTGCCTCACACACACACAAAAAAAAAAAAGAAAAAGAAAAAGAAAATCAGGAGTTAGTGTCTTTTATTAGGGAAGTGAGATAGTCCAGATAAGACAGAATAGGGTTCTTAACCAAAGGAGTGGCTGGTAAATGGAAAGAAGGGAACATATACAGAAGAAGCTGTGGAGATGCCTTAGATACAACTTAGAAACTGATTTGATATGGAAATGAAAGCGAGGAAAAAGTCAGGGATGACTCCAAGGTTGTCAAGCCAAGTGACTGAATGACTGGGTTTTGATTCTTTCAAAACAAAGAGGGAAGTTTGGAGGACAGGCAGGTAGATTTTGGAAGCAAGACAATGAGGTCTTTCGTAAGCATATTACGGTAGGAATGCTTATGGGATAGCCACGTGGAGATCTGTTATTGGCAGTTGGTGATTTGGGACTACATTTTAAGAGAGTGATGAGGATTAGATTGATAGATTTAGAGGTCATCCACATATATGGAAATAATAATTAAATTCATGGCAGCTAGTAAGACACTGAAAGAGTAAAGTCACAGAAACCAAGGAAGCAAAGAGAATCTAGAGGGTAGTTAACAGAGTCAAAAACTGTAGAAAAGTTAAATAAGATAAAGATTGGAAAAAAAGTGATTGGATTTAGCAGTTAAGATATCACTGTTGGGGCAGGTAGGTGGCATGGGGGCAGCTAGGTGACACAGTGGGTAGAGCACCAGGCCTGGAGTCAGGAGGACCTGAGTTCAAGTCCAGCCACAGACACTTGACAATTACTAGCTGTGCGACCCTGGGAAAGTCACTTACTTATTCCCAATTTCCTCACGAGAGAGAGAGAGAGAGAGAGAGAGAGAGAGAGAGAGAGAGAGAGAGAGAGATCACTGTTAACCTTGGAAACAGCGGTTTAAGTCAAATGGTTTTATCCAAAACCAGACTGCAAGGGACCAAATGTATAGTTGACTTTTTTTTCCAGATGTTTGACTGTAAAAGGAGAAAGAGATGTAAGACCACAGCTTATGGGAATGGCAGAGTAAAATAAGAGATTTTGAAGGAATAGAGGTGGGATGGAGAGGACACATTATTGGCAAGGTGGCAGAGTCGTTTGTTTTCATTGTCTTCAACCTAAAAATCTCAAAAGAATTAAATAAGCACTAAATCTATAGCAATTAAAACTAAATCAATAAGATAAGTAGATAAGAAACACCACAAAAAAGAATAGCCTTTGAGAGTAATATTAGGAAAACTGAACTTAAAGCTCCCACTCACTCCAAACACCTCTCACTTTCCAACTCCCTTATTACTTTTTTTTTTGGTGGGGCAATGAGGGTTAAGTGATTTGCCCAGGATCACAAAACTAGTGTCAAGTGTTTGAGGCTAGATTTGAACTCAGGTCCTCCTGACTCCAGGGCCGGTGCTCTATCCACTGTTCCACCTAGCTACCCCCCTTATTACTGTTGAGAGAAATATGGGGCAGGTAGGTGGCATAGTGGATAGAGCACTGGCCCTGGAGTCAGGGGGACCTGAGTTCAAATCTAGCCTCAAACACTTGACACTAGCTTTGTGACCCTGGGCAAATCACTTAACCCTCATTGCCCCACCAGAGAGAGAGAGAGAGAGAGAGAGAGAGAGAGAGAACATTCTCCCATTCACCCAGGCTCATATGTCGCCCTGACTCCTCACTTACTCTCAGCCCACATATCCAATCTGTCACCAAGTCTTGTCATTTCTACCTTCACCATATCTCTTCAATGTGTTCCCTTCTCTCCACTCACTCAGCTGCCAGAGGCGTTCAGGCTCTCATCACCTCCTACTTCCTATGGGTTGGTCTCCTTGCCTCATCTCCCTGTTCTAGTGTCTCCTCCACTCACCTGCCAAAGTGATCTTCCTAATAAGGGAGACAACATACAGACAACTATGCACAACCAAGGTATAGATGATGTAAATGGTAAAAATTTCAGAAGGAAGTCATTGTAAGTGTGCGTGTACATGTTTATGACCCTGAATGTTACCCCACTACACAATAAGCTCCAGGGGCTCCCTATTATCTCTAGATTAAATAGAAAATATTCATTAGTTTTTCAAGCCCTTACCAATTTGTACCCCTCCTTTAGCTTTCCAATCTTCTGACACTTATGTCTCTCCCCAAACTGTACAATCCAGTGACACTGGCCCTTTTGCTGTTCCTCACACACCACCAGCTCGTGACTCTGTACTGAATCTGCCCCCTGCCTGGAATATGCTCCTTCCTCATCTAGCATCTTGGCTTCTGAAGCTTCCTTTAAGACAGAACTCTGGTCCTGTCTTCTGTAAGAGGCCTTTCTTGACACCTACCTATACACGCACACATACAACACACATACACACACACACACACACACACACTTATAGTGCCATCTTACTGAAATTACTTTGATTCTATACCACATACATTTTGTATGTGCACCATTGTCTTGAGATTGTCCCTCCCATTAGAATGCAAGCTTCTTGAGGTCAGGGAGCATATTTTTGCTTTTCTCTATGTCCCCTCATACTTAGCTTAGTAACTGTGCCTGGCATTTATTAAACATCTACTAAATGCTGGTTGAGGATAATGATGATTATCTTGATGCTACTGACCCTGCCCACTCCCATCCAAAATAACAGGATGAGCAATTTCATCTGTTTATGTATCAGGGTCAGGCTGTGGCAGTCCCTCCCAAGTGTCCCCAAAGCAATTACTCATTCTGGATTCTATTCCCCACACATACCCAACAAGATGAAGAAAATTGTTATTCTTCCCAATTATTCAATGGAAAAGGAATACACATGTGTGTGTATGTGTATTGGGGGAAGGGCTTGGAGAGGCAGGATACAGAACCAACTAGATGGAATGGAATTTTATTGATGTAAGGAATAAAGACTAGAAATATAGCTCTAGTCAATCTGCTTCCTATGGTATTTGTCCTGGGCAAGCATCTGGTCAAGAACACCTCACTGCCACCTAAAGGAAGCTGAAGATGCCCACAAGATCATAGGATCTTAGATTTAGAGCTACAAGGAAACTTAGAACACATAAAATTTAATTCCTTTATTTTGTATTTGAGAACAAAGAGAGGTTAGGTGATGTGCCTAAAGTCACAGCTAGTAAATGTCTGAGGCAAGATTCAAACTTAGGTTTTCCTGATTCAAAGTCCTGAACTCTATCCACTAAGACATCTAACTGCCCCAAAAATGGTGCTTCTGTAACATTGGGAGCATGTCATAGTATCAAACAATGAAGAGGTAATTCAGAGAGAAGCTACAGAGAATACAATAAAAGGACTGAAAGAAAAAAAAACATGCAAGAGAAGAAAACTGGGTATAAATCTACCTTTCAAATAGATAAACTAACAATTTAAAAAATTAAAAGCTTATAATACCTTGAATGCATACTAGACTTTGAAGGTAAATGAGCCAAAATTAGAAAGACAACTCTATAGATTCTGAAGATATCATGAAAAAATAGCAAAGAATTCCATTATGGTTCAAAGGAAAAATAAAACTTTCTAATAGAGGTTATTAGGGTGGAAATCAAGTTGACAATCAAAGATGTCAAAACATAAATAAAACAACAAAGTAAACAATTAGGATACAAGATGAAAAACCTCTTCAAAGTAGTGAAGAAAAGAAGAGATTGCTAGATTTGGACCTCAGAAAAGATGGAAGTCGAATAAAATTTAGCAAAAGAGAAGACAATTTTGAAAGAGCACATGAATTCTATAAAATTCAAAGCAACTGACCTTGAAGACAAGATACACATCAATAATTTAAGAAGCATAAAATTTAAAACCTGAATACCACAGTAACAAAAGACTCCTTGGCTCAGGGGGAGGACACTGTATCCCACTAAAGGGCTCTAATTCTATACACTTAGGCAAATCAGGTTCAGTCCTGGGAGAGCCTAACTACCAACAAGATGAGAAGGGTCAGACTTTTGTTTTTGGTAGTTGTTGTCTGGCTTTTTATACCTACATCTCCAGGGAAAATTATTTTTAGTTTAGTTGTGACTAATGTCTGGTGTTTACCAAAGAGGATCAGAAATATACTCAATGTTGAGTGCAGATCTGGTATAGGACAGCTATTTGTATCTTCCACTTGAAATACTGAAAATACAAAATACTGATAAACATCAATAGACAAAAACTTAAAACATGAAATATTTTAATGAAAGAGACAATACTTACACAACTATCTACATTCAAGTTATATACATATATATATGTATATATATATGCATATATATATTTATAGAAAAAGCCTCTCTCATAGAAGTAGGATTTAAGATTCATCTTGAAAGAAGCCAGAGAAGTCACAAGGTCAAGATGAAGAAGGTATGAGTATGAAAAAGGAGTCAGGAAATCAGCTGTCATGTGCAAGGAACAGAAAGCAGGCCAGTGTTGTTAGGTGGTTGAGTACATGGAAGGGAATAAAATATAAAAAGACTGTGTAGGAAGGAGTCAGGTTGAGAAAAGTTTTAAACACTAAAAAATTTTATATTTGGTCCTGTAGGTGACAGGAGAATGGTAAGAAATAAAGGTAAATAAATTATTGGAAGAATAATCAGTGCTAATGGTTATACCACTTCAGTATCATTAAAAAGATAATGCTAAATTAAGTTACAGATTTAATGCTATATTTATTTCTCTCACTCCCTGTAGCAAGGGATTACTTTACAGGAGAGAAAATAACAAAATTAATTCAGAGGAGCAGAAGATCCAGAATCTTCAGTGATATATATTTTTTAAATAGTAACAAAGGAGAAATAGTTCTTCCATACCTCAAACCATTTTATAAAATAGTAATCACCAAAACAATTCCATATTGGTTAACAAATAGAAAAGTAGATTAGTAGAAAAGACCAGAAGAGCAAGAATCACACATAGTTATACATAGCAATCTCATATTCAAAAAATCTATGATATAAATTTCTTAGATAAAGACACTGTGTCGAGCACAATACTGAAAAACTTGAAAAATAATTTGGAGAGAAAAAAATCTTTTGGAATAGTATCCTATTTCACATAGTAAGTTCCAAAGTATATATGATCTAAATATAAAAGATAACATCCTTAAAATGGAGAAGTGTTGGGGAAAGTCTCTTTAACAACAACAACAACAACAATATCAAAAAAGAGTCATAGAAGGTCACAAAAGATAAAATAGATTTTTTTTAAGTGAGGCAATTGGGGTTAAGTGACTTGCCCAGGGTCACACAGCTAGTAAGTGTTAAGTGTCTGAGGCCGGATTTGAACTCAGGTACTCCTGAATCCAGGGCCGGTGCTCTATCCACTGCACCACCTAGCTGCCCTAAAATAGATATTTTAAACTACATAAAAGTTAAAATATGTTGTGTGAACAGAATAAATGTAACTAGGCTAAGAAAGGAAGGAAATGAAAATTGATTTAAATACCCTTTGCACAAAACACTTCTGATAAAAGTCCAATAGCTAAGATATATGGGGAATTAACACAAAAATATATGACCAAAGGCCATTTCCCAAAAGAAAAATGGTCAAAAGATATAAACAAATAGTTCTCAAAAGAAGGATATAAATTATTTACAACTACATGAAATATTGCTTCAAATCACTAATGAAATCACTAGAGAAATGCAAATTAAAATAGTTCTGAAGTTTTACCTTATGCCCAAAAAGCAAAGGTGGCATAAGCAAAAATAATTAATGAGGTGCTGCAAGAACCTTTGTACACCAATCATTATTGGTAAGGTATGAACTGGTCCAACCATTCAAGAAAAAAAAATTAGAATCATGCAAAAGAAAAAAACCTTACTAAACTATTCATATCATTTTACTTGGAGATTATGTTGCTGAGCATGTACCCTAAGGAAATTAAAGAGAAAAATATTTTACCTATGACAAAATATCCATGACAGCACATTTTATGGTAGCAAAGAAAGCAAAGTGAGCACCAATCAGGGAATAGCTAAACAAATTGGGGCATATGTATATGATGGAATAGCATTGCATCATAAGAAATTACAAATTTGAGGAATTTGGAGAAGTATAGGAAGATATTCTTGACCTGATCCTGAGTGAGGCAAAATAAGTAATAATAAGAACACTGTAAAGAATAAAAATAAGTAAAAATAAACTGAAAACTATCAATGAATCTTCTATCTGATGAAGAAATGAGAAAATATAACTTTTCCCCCTGGAAAGGTAGAAGATTATGAATGTGGAATGGTGGATAAGTTGTCAGATATTATCAATGTTTCAGTTTACCTGTGGCTATTATTTTTATTTGTTACAAAACAAGTCTCACTGGATGGGAATTGAAGATGGAGTGACTGAAACAGCATATATCTGGAAATTAACGTGATGAAAAAAATAAAGACATTGATTAAACTAAAAATTATGTTTACATATGGGACTTCTTCAATTCCATAAAAGTAAACAAAATTCTCCACTTAGAAAAAGAAAAAAATGGGGATATCTAGACATATTTGTAGTAAAAAAAAGGAAACAACTACATGATAAGGAAAGATTGAATATGAGGATAAGAGAGAATGACCAAAGGGCCAAGTTCTGAGAGGAGACTAACACAGGTGGAATCAAATGTCTATGTAATAGGGGTAGACTATCTCTTCTGCAGAGACTAGCACAAAGAATGAGCCTATGAGCTGGAGGCAAAATTAGAGTTTTGAGTATTAGAGTAGGGGGGAAGAGGGGAAGTCCCAACAGATGGCATCAACTTCCTTAGTGAAGCAGGAATCAAGGACCTTTGCTGACAGGGAAAGGGAAACAAATGGTGACTTGAGAACATAAGGATAGATTTGAAACAATAGCTTTAGCAAATGGGTCACTGTCAATTGGGGAAAATGAATTGTTTGCCTTGAAGTAGAGAGAGATTAGGTGAGATGAAATAACAAATTTATTGTGCATCTAGTTAGCACACTTGTGTGACTTTCTCCAATAAAATTCAGCAGCAATAGAACCAAGATACAACAGATATAGAATGGTAACCTAGGCTTAGGGGTTGGTAAGACACAAATCTTAATAGGACAAAAAGAGGGCAAGCAAGGGATTTGAAAGTACAGGTCAATATAGAGTTGAACTGATCAACCATAAATTCAAACTTTTTAGTAAAGGGAAGAATGTTAGAGCAGAGCAGATGTAATGAAGCAGGGGTAGAAGACATCAAAGTATAGAAGAGGATGAAGGAAGAATTCTCGTTCAATTCTGAAAACTTTAGTTTTAAAATGGTATTGATGATATCTTAAGCAAATTAGTGGAGCATGGAAGAAATTACCTATTAGATTTATGAATGGGGAAGAGTTTATGACCAAACAAGTGATAGAGAGGTTCATGGGAGGTAAAATGGATACTTTTACTATAATTTTTTTTAAGTTTTTGTACAAAAAAACCCAAAGCAGCTAAAATTAGAAGAAAATCAGGAGACAGGGAAAATCTTTGAAGCAAGTTTCTCTCACAAAGTTTTCATTTCTTAAATATACAGAGGACTGAGCCAAATTAAAAAAAAATAAGATCCATTCCCAAACTGATAAATGGTCAAGAGATACAAACAGTTTTCAGAGGAAGAAATAAAAGCTATTAATAGGCATATTAAAAATGCTGTAAATCACTAGTAATTAGAGAAATGAAAATTAAAATAACTCTGAGATACTACCTCATAGCCATCAGATTGGTTAAGATGTTGTAAAAATAAAATAACAAATGCAGGAAGGAATGTGGGAATTAGGTACACATACACTACTGAGTGGAGCTGTGAAATAGTCTGACCATTCTGGAGGACAATTTGGATACATGTTCAAAGGGCTATAAAATTGTGCATACCCTCTGATCCAGTGATACTGCTACTGGTCCATACCACAAAGAAATCAAAAGAAAAGGAAAGGGACCCATATGTACAAAAATGTTTGTGGCAGCTGTTTTTGTTGGGACAAAAAAATTGGAAACTGAGGGGATGCCCATGAATTGGAAAATAGTTGAACAATAGCATTATGGTATATGAATGTGGTTCAATATTATTCTTTTTTTTTTTTTTTTTTTTTTTTTTTAGTGAGGCAATTGGGGTTAAGTGACTTGCCCAGGGTCACACAGCTAGTAAGTGTGTGTTAAGTGTCTGAGGCCAGATTTGAACTCAGGTACTCCTGACTCCAGGGCCGGAGCTCTATCCACTGCGCCACCTAGCTGCCCCGTGGTTCGATATTATTATGCTATGAAAATTTTAGTAGACTTCTATGAACTGATACAACATGAAGTGAATAAAATCAGAAGAACAATTTACACAGTAAGGGAAATATAAAGATGTGAAAGCCTTAGTAACTCTGATCAACACAATGGCCTATCACAATTTCAAAGGACACCTGATGAAAAATGTTATCTATTCCAAATAGAGAACTGATGGACTTAAACAGACGATTGAAACTTCTTTTTCTTTTTCTTTTTTGTTCTCTAGGATCATGGCTAATACACAAATTTATCTTCAATGACTTCATATTTATAATGAGTTTTGTATTTCTTGCCTTTTCATTAGGTGGGAAAGTAACAGGAGAAAGGATAAAATCTGACATTAAAAATAAAATAAAATTGAAAAAACAAAATAAAATAATAAGCTGCAAAGAGTCTAGAGAAGGACAGCCAGGCTGTTCAAAGACTTTGATTTTCTGTTATGAGTAACAGTTGAGGAAACTGGGGATTTTTGACTTGGAAAAGGGAAGACTGAGGGGAACATGATAGTTGGCTTCAAGTATTTGAAGGGTTGTCTAGTGGAAGATGCTAGACCTTTTCTATTTGGCCCCAGGGGGCAGAATCAGGAACTACTATGGATAAAATTAGCAAAGAGGTCAATTTTGCCTCAATGTAATATTTTTTTTTCTTTTTCTTTCTTTTTTTTTTTCATGAGGCAATTGGGGTTAAGTGACTTGCCTAGGGTCACACAGCTAGTAAGTGTTAAGTGTCTGAGGCCGGATTTGAACTCAGGTACTCCTGACTCCAGGGCCGGTTCTCTATCCACTGCACCACCTAGCTGCCCCTCAATGTAATAACTAAAAAAAACCCCAAAAACCTTCCTGACAATTAGAAGACTCCTTACAAAAAGTGGAAGGGGCCAACTCAAGACTTAGGGGATTCCCCTTCTATGTAGGTCTTTCTCCCATTGCATTAGGGCCACCTTCAGTCATCTTGATCTATATTTTGCCATTGGGCTCAGATGACTGGAGGAAAGAGCAAGGCTGGTGACTTTGCACAGCCTTCTCTCAGTTAAATTGAATTCATTACAAGTTAAGACACCACCTCCATGATGTTGTGATCTTCTTCGAGAACAAAGGAGAAACTACAACAATCAAAACCAAGGTCTTTATGCACAGACTAGACCAGGGCTTCTTCAACTTTCTCCACTCACCACCCCTTTCCAGCCAAGAAATTTTTACGTGACCCGAGGTGTACAGGTACATAAATAGGCATACAAAACCTTTTACTGTTGTCAAATTTTTCATAACCACTGCATTCAGTTACATAAACCCATATGGACCTACAGTTTAAGAAGCTATGGGCTAGAAGACCACTTATTGAGTATGTTATGGTGGAAAGTCATTTCACATAGAGTTTGGACTAGAAGACCACTGAGGTCCCTCCCTTATCTCAATTTGGGTAATTCTATTATTTAAGAAGAGGAAGACAGAAGAAGGCAAGAAAGGATAGAAGGTTATAATAAGAAAGAAGAATTTTGGAGTTTTGGATCAGAGAATTCATATGGGTTCATGATGAGATCTAGGGTATGACCACATGTGAATGTCTAAGGTAGAATAAAGATTTAGGTTGAAAGAATTAAATTGGCTTCAATTAAATTGGGAGGAGGCCAGGGTGTGTTCATGTATGTGTGTGTGTGTGTGTGTGTGTGTGTGTGTGTGTGTGTAAGAGAGAGAGACAGACAGACAGAGACAGACAGACAAACAGACAGAGAGAAAGAGAGAGAGAGAGAGAGAGAGAGAGAGAGAGAGAGAGAGAGAGAGAGAGAGAGAGAGAACCGAAGTCTCCAAGTAAAAGCAAAGGATAATATGGTGGCATAGAGAGTAAGTCAGACAAATGCTGTCCTTGTTGAGGAGGGAAAACAACCTGGAGGCCAGTAAAAATGACTGGGACAGGGACCTGAATGGAGAAAGATGCAGTAAATAGATGGAATAAATCACAGAGGAAAAGTCGTTGAATGATGGTGTCAAAAGGAGGGTCTGAATGCAGTGAGAAGCAAATGAAACATCAAGTGAGAGAACCCTTTTCATTAACTTTAATGAACTATTTGACTTGCAATAACATTTAAATTTTTAAATGACTGCCACAAGTTGAACAGTTCATCAAACTGCCTGCAATGTGGGACATTCTTCCAAAGCTAGAGTTGGGCTGTCCCAGGAGATCAGGAAAAAGAGGAAGCAACTGGCCAATTCTGTTTTAAATGAGCATTTACATAATCTAATTAAGATGACCCAAAGTAAGCCAAGCTTCATGTTAATGTCATGCATGCCCCTTGCATCCTCCCTGTCTCTTCCCCCAATTCCCATCCAACCCTGGTCAATCTTTCCCAAACACAAAACTAGGAGAAAGCCAGAAAACTCCTGATTCAGATATTCTATATGAAACAGAATCATGCTATCCTCTCTTTCTATAAATTATATTCTTATAGGGGGCAGCTAGGTGGCACAGTGGATAGAGCACCGGCACTGGATTTAGGAGTACCTAAGTTCAAATCCGGCCTCAGACATTTAACACTTACTAGCTGTGTGACCCTGGGCAAGTCACTTAACCCCAATTGCCCTGCAAAAAATAAATTATATTCTTATATAAATAGAATACATATATATTTATTGGTAGATATGTATGCTATACATATTTATTTCATATATAGGTATATTAAATACAAACACATATAATGTACATTTATACAACTGTAGCCTAATTAATAGAGAGCCAGACTTCAGAGTTACAAAGACCTGAATCGAAATCTTTCCTCTGACACATCTTATGTGCACTGGGGAAAGTCATTTAGCTTTTCAGTGGCCTGGGTAACTGTATGGTTATCAGTTACAGGACACCTGCAAATCTGCTTTTCTAGAGAGACCTTCCACACTGGGTACGCTCCACACAGGTGAAGGCCCAGGTCCAGTTCAGATTAATTCATTTGTAGAAATACATTATGCGTGTGTATACTCACATGTGTATATACATACATATAAATGTATGTGTATATTAATTCATTTGTATGAATGTGTTTCTATTATACATGTGTGTATATATATATATATATATCTTTCTACATATATGTGTGTGTGTATTACAGTGATTGGACTTATATTATTTCATCAGTTTAGGGATTCCAGGTGATAAACTTTTTCTGCCAGAGAGATTCCCCTGAGGCCCTGAAATGTTAAGTGATTTGCTGAGAGACAATATGTGTCAGAGGTGAAATTCAAACTCTCTATTCATTATAGTATGTTGCTTCTTGACTCTTAGGTACACACACATACACACACAAGTTTTTGTGTATATGCACATCTCTTTATATATACATATATGTATATTTATGTATTAGCGAGATAGATAGGTAGACAGAGAGATAGATTAGATAGATAGATAATGATGATGACGATGACAACAACGACGCTGAGCGACAGAGAGGTGACACATATACATAACCACACACATTAAAAAAAAAAAAAACAACTTCTCTCTTCCCCCTCCTAGATCCTGATCAGGTTTGTAATATCTCTTCTGTAGAAGGAATTGGAGAGCTAAGCATTAAGAAGTGTAAAGAGACAAACTGGGTAATCCAGAGTCTGAGAAACAGTCTCACATCATCACAGCCTCTCACAGAACCTGAAAAAACCTCACAGAGCTTCTAACCCAACCTTCTACCTGAAGTGAATTCCCTCAACAAAATCAGCTATCCAAGTGAGCCTGAGACCATGGCCAGTCATTCTATCTGGTCTAGCTGTGTTTTGTTCAGCATTAAGGTTTTCAAAGCCTGCTTTATCTAAATGGTCGTTTCAAGTACATCCTTTGTTGTTTATACCCTCTCACTCTGATCCTGAGACATCCCAAGGCATTTCCATCTATCTTGAGGGGAGGCATGAAACTACTGAAGACCTCCAATTATATTAATGCACAAGTTTTGTTTGTATTTGTCTTAATGCAAAAGAAACCACAGAGCACTTTTAGGAGGAGAAAGGGATGCTTCCAAATCTAACCCAAAACGATTGGGTGTCACAACTTCAAAAATGTTAGGAACCACAAATCTAGTGCCACAGGGCAGAGGAAAATGAAGCCATGGAGCAAACGGTCTCCAAATGAGGTAACAGTGCTGACAGTGATGGAGGGAGCCCCACAGCTTTAGCTGCTGACATGGGAACACCCTACCAGTCCTGAACCACAAAAACTCTCAACCCACAGGCATCTTTTGCTCTCCATTTGGTTTTCTGTCCTGTGGAAGGGTAGAAAACCCCCAGTTCCAATTGTTCGTGAGCTTGATTTTTGTTCTACTGACATTAGAATTTGCTTTTTTTTTTACTTAAAAAATATCTCAAGTGGGGGAGATCAATTCGAATTGCCTATTACAATAGTGAGAACTTAAACAGATCATAAAAGAGTTGGAAAGAACCTAAGAAATTATTCATTCAAATTCCATCATTTATAAATAAGGTAAATTGAGATCCCCTGAGAAGTGAGTTAACCCCAGCACTTCTACTTCCTCATCATAAGTAGCTTGCCCAAATTCAGTAATGATGAAAGGCAGAATCTGAAATCAGAGCCTTTGACTCCAGGATCAGTGTGCTTTCCATTATTTAATACCGATTCCTTCTTTTGGGATGAATTGCATGAACCCGAATCCCACCACTGAAAGCTGATAATATTTTAATTTTCAAAAAAGGAGAAGGCACCCCCAGGCATGTTCCTCTATACTCTATAATCCCCATGACACCTTGTTTTGCCCCTCTGGGACAACATCAGCTCACTCAGAGGATACAGCACCCATGAACTTTTTTCAGAATGGCATCTGTAAAATACAAAATCATGACAAATGGATGCTGCTCACTTCCTGATGACTTCTCTTTAAAGATCATTCTTCATTGTTAGAAACATTTTTTCCTTCACATTAAAGGCTCAAAATGGTTTCCCAACAATCATGGGTTCAAAGGATATGCTTTTTTAAATCCCCTTTCTTGTCAGACTCCTACCCCCAACTAATTATCCCTTAAGTTAGTGAGCTGGTTTCTTCCCTCCAGTCATCCCATGCAGAAAGACAACAGAAATGCTTATCTTCATGTAATTCCTGGAGATCTCTTCCATTGCTGCCATTCCAAGACTGTGTTGTTAACGTATGATCAAGAGACTGCCCAGTAAAAACTCCATGAAGTCAAGTGAGTGTCCTGTCAGCTCCAATTTGTTTGTGAACTTGATTTTTGTTCTACTGACATTAGAATTTGCTTTTTAAGTGTACAAGGCTAAGGGTTCCATTGCACAATCTACACAGGATAAAGACTATAAAATCTAGAAGGGACTTCAGAAGTCATCAAGTTCAAGTGAAATAGAGACCAAAAAAAGAAAGAAAGAAAGAGAAAAAGAAAAAGAAAGAAACAAAAAAAGTTAAATGATTCACCCAAAGTCACAGAAGTAGTAAGAAACAGTGAAGCTATCTGGGATTTTAAGTCACATCCTTCAATCCCAATATACTGTTTTCTATTCCATCACCCTACTTCCTAATCCAAGTTTTTGCTAAACAACTTAATAAAATAAATAAGATGTGATCAAATTCTCTGGTAACTGTAGAGATGGGATGTAGGGCACTTTGGTTAGATTCTAATTAACCAATGGTTATTATTACATTTACCAACAGACTCATTTGACTTCTTGGTTAGTTCTACTGAATTATATTTTTCTATTTTTTATTCTTTCTTATAGAAGGACAGAAACTGGATAGGGGAGTAGGGAGCAACATATTTGTACATAAAGGTGAGGTGAAAACAAAAGCTATGAATGAAAATAAAGATAAAACAAAGTTATCCTAGATTATATATATATATATATATATATGGTTACCAATTTTCAAAAGGCACTGGTAAAATACACTTAACTCAAAATTGAGCCTGAACAGGATCATCTTTCTTTGATGATGGAGGCCCATGTCAGGAATTCTGAGAGCCTCAGGTCATCATTATAAACACCAATCACCACTTTAATCAACCTGATCAGAACTTCTAGTTAGAAGAGATTTCCAATTGCTGGAATTCTAGGTGAAGTAGTTTTTTACAGCAGCTAAACATGCTTACCTCATCGATGAGGAAGAACAGTTTTAGAACCTTAGCATGTTCGCTGAGAGCAGTTGATAACCATCTGCTGCAAAAGAACTTTTGTCTACTCCTCCAAGCAGGCCTCTTTACTCGTGTATTCTCCCACCCCAAAGGTTTAATTGAAATACTAGGAGTCCAGCAAGAGTTTGTGAAAGTGTTCCCTTTAATCCTAGGGTCTGACCCTTGCTGCCATTTACCCTCCTCTATTAGAGAGGGAGGTCCCAATCACTATCCCTACCCTACCCAACTTGTTCATGCAGGGGCTTATTGGGCAGTATCCTTGCCTCTCAGGGAATCTAAAAGTAAATGAGGGAGTAGAGTATTACTCAGTAAACCACTCAAACCACAGACTATAACATGCAGCCTTCCCTAAGAGATTTCATATCTGTCGGCTGCTTGAGCCAATGCCAGTTAGTCAATGAGATCTGACAAGCCTCTAATCAGAAGTGGCATTTTCCCTCTACAGTTGCTTTCAATCTTAAGTGGATCCCCAGATAAGAGGAGGAAAATAGGAGGAAATATTATGAAAAATCATAGACCACTCTTACTAACAGCTCAAAGAGGACAAAAATATATAATAATTTTGGATATTCATTTTAAATTACCTAAGACTTCAGATTTAACCTCAATTTGCCAGTGAAACCATATCCAAAGCTGGGAATATCCCATTCCTTTTATTTTTGTTCAATTTTCCTACTTCTGGTTCCTATTTTTAGAGAAATCATAATTATTAAGAGAAGATAATAATCATATTTGGAGCAATTTTGGACTTTTAAAGAGTGGGGTTGCTTGTTCTCCTTTTCCCAATATTACAGAAAACGCAAACATTCACAGATCTATACTCTGCTCACAAGACATTAACTCTAATTAGGCTAATCAAACCCATGCATGGCTGTAAGAATAAAAAGTACTAAAGAATAAGACAACTCTATGAGAAACAGATATTATACAATGAAAATAAAATGAATGCTCCAGACTTCTTTAACTACTGTTCCATTAAATACATTTATGTTGAATAAGCTTTGATCTTTTTTTTTTTTCATTTCATAGACCAAGATGTTGTCATTAAAGGAATGAATTGCTTCCCTTTGGGCTGACCTCATTCATATTCCATACCAATATTCAATCTGATTACCACCATCATTGTGCATAATCCAATTACAGTTTTTATTTCAATATATAGCATGATTCCTTGTGCTTTAGGATCAAATACCAGAGAAAGTCTGAGAAGGAGTTTCTGTTTGGGCCTATGAGAAAAAGCAAAAGAATTTCAGAGAGCTAAGCTTGGAGAAGCTCCATTTTGAGAGACATGAAAATGGAATAAAATTCCCTTCTTTACTATCTAAAGTTCAGCTGAGGCCTAATTCTCTGGACTGAAGACTCAAAAAGTGACCAGATGTCAGGCAAGTGTCTAACACTGGGCAAGACAATTCTGGTTTTTACTATTTCCCAAATGTCTTTCATTATTACATTTTGCTCAACTTCTTTCTGCTTTTGCTCTTTTTCTTACTGAGTCATATTTACTTGAATATAAATAATGTACCTAATTATAATAGTCTTATCTACTTATTAAATCAGTCCCCTTGACACTTTATTTCATCTAATGACTGTCAAAAAGAAAAGTTAATGTAAACTCCAATTTCATTCAGAAAAGTCTAATATAAAGAATAAGGGGAGGAATAGTCCAACTGTGCCCGAGGCTGGTGAGACCACTCCTAGTCTATTCAGTTGTGGTGACCACACTTAAGAGGTACAATGACAAAGCAGATTTCAGCATCTCCAGAAAATGAGAACCAGGATGGTTAGGAGTCTGGAAATAATTTCATATGAGGAAATGAGTTTGTTTTTACCTATACTAAGGAAGACTCTGTTGGGATATGATCATGGTCTCCAAATAGTTGAAGTATTGTCAGTTAGAAGAAGGAGCCATCCTTAATCCTTGTCTCCCCAGAAGTCAGAGCTACATTCTCTGGGTAGAAGTTAAAAGGAGGAAGGTTCTGCTTCAATAAGAGAAAGAACTTCTAATTTTAAGAGCTGTCCACCAGTAGAGAAGTCCTTAGAGGCCCTTCTTAACTGCCCTACCTAAAAGTTTAATTTTTAACCAACATGGTGGATTTGAACTTTTCCTGACATAGACTTCATATCATCAGTGAAGACTTTGGGATGACCTTTTTGCTCTACCCTCTAGTCAGGGGTCCCAGGGTAGAGGATACTGATGAAGAATGAGTATCAAGTTGAAACAATACTGAAGGATTCATGTTGATGAGATTCCTGGATGTATGTTGAAGTCTAAAACAGCACAACAAGGTGGGAATGAGGTGTTGAAGTAGATAAAGCACTTGACCTGGAGTCAGGAAGACCTGAGTTGAAATCTGACCTTGTGCAAGTCACTTAACCTCTATAGGCCTCAGTTTTCCCTACCACAAAACAAAAAGGTTGGACTAGATGATTTCTGTATTCCCTTACAATAAAAATAATAGCTAATACAATAAATTATATAAATTTATATGAAATAGAAAATAAATACAATAAATATAAAAATGATAGCTATTATAAAGCATTTCAAGGTATTCAAATTACTTTATAGATATTATCTCCCTTTATCTTCACAACAACTACAGGCAGTAGCTGCTATTATTACACATCTTTTACACATAAGAAACCCCAGGCAGACAGCAGTTAAATGACTTGTCCAGGGTCACTAGGACCTAGAACTAGGAAGTATCTGAAGCAGATTTGAACTCAAATCTTCCTAACTAAGTCCAATCTGTTTTGGGGGCTAGAATTTGTTTGAGGTGAGCTTGGGGCACACCTTCCCCTTTAAGAAATAGCAACCAGCGAAGCAATAGCTTTTTGACTTTTGAAACTTTTTAGTCACACCCTGACATCAACAATATTATGAGATATAATTCTAGTCCTATATTTCTCTCTCAAAGGAAAACAAAGCAACCAGCTTCATGTCCCCTGCTCCTGCTCCTGTCCAGGCAAAACCAAAAGTCTCCCTTAGTACAGGGTAGAAAGATTTTAAAGATATCTATCAGTGCCTCTCCGTGAGCCATATTTAGATAACCCATGTAGACAAACATAGCCTACATGGGCAACATATACTCACTACACATGGAGATTGACCTGGAAGAAAATTGAGCTATTTGAATTTTCAGGAAACCCTGGAGAGATTACAGTCTGATAACCACCTGGTTAGTAAGAACATTTTTGATTGGCTACATTTAAAAGGTATAGCTGAGCAGAGCCTTGACACCTTTTCTTGAGTTTGATTTCATCTCATTAACTATTTCTTGCCTGAAGATGTCCATTGTAAAACAATGTTGTGTGAGGAAAAGCCCTCAGATCTCTTCCTTCTCTGAGACTAACATATGTCTCTATCATATAAATATATTTGTCCCTTCATTTTAGGTAAAGTGATACAAGACTAAGACTGTGAGTTTTGAAAAGTCAAGAGAGAGAGCACCAGAGGTCCAGGAGTCAAGTCCATTCTGGATTTTAAACTAGCCCAGCATTCATGCATCAAGGAGCAAGGAGAAACCTTCAAGACCTAGCCCAGCACAATGTATGTGAACTTGATGGGACCAGCACTGCTTAGAAACTGTACTAAATCTGAACCTCATCTCCCTGGAAACTATGATAGGACAGAAGAAAGTGCCCATGAGACACTGCGGAGGTGGGGGATATTTATATTTCTGTCCTTGTTATATCTTTGAAGTAAATATCCCTTTTAAAAAGCTAACTGATGTTAATTGGCTAAATGAAACTTGGGTACTAGTTGATGGTGGCTAACAGGGAAGAAATAAACCTTCTATGAGGGCTTAAGCCAATGGTATTAGAGAAAAGACATCCCAACCCCACAGTGGTATACCTAGATTCCTGAGGGAAAGGTGTAGCTGGCCTCATTCTGGGAGAGTGAATCCAGAATATTAGACTTTAAATACATTAGGATTGAACAAATGAAGTCAAATTGACCCCCAAAACAGAAAAGGGAAATTAGAAGCCTTTAATTGACTATGTCTTAAATTCCAAGGATTAGACTCAAGAGGACCATAGAGAAAAAAAAGATGTAGAGCTATCAGGACAGTCTCATCATGTTAGAATTGGAAGAAGCTTTAGAGACCCTAGAGTTCAACCTTCTTTTATAGATGCTAAAAATGAGGTCTAGAAGGAAGTGACTTTGCTAAGGTCACACAGAGATTTAGTGGCAAAACCCAATACATGAACCTAAGTCTAAGAATCATATATTGAGAGCTGGAAGAAACCCTAGAGGGCATTTATCTCAACTTCTTCACTTTATGGATGAGGTAAATGAGTCCCAAAGATGGAAAGAGGTTTACCCAAAATCACAGAAATAGTAATCATCAGAGGTAGGATTTGAACCCAAGTCCTCTAACCCCAGACCAGATCTCTTTCTATTGTACCACGTTTATCCAATGATAAGGCTAGTTCTCTCCCAACTATACAACAGACCATGTAAAATTTTCATTTTAGACCCTAAATTAATTGATTTCTCACAGTGGTGGATGCTTATCACCCTGCCCGATAAGGTTAACTTATAAAATACCTTCACTAATCACTGTGTAAAAGGAAAATGAGAAGGAAAAAAGAGAAGAAAACAGATATTTGTTAAATATCTACTGTGAGCTGCTCTCTGTACTAAGTGCTTTACAAAATCATCTCATTTGAATCTTATAACAACTCTGAGGTAAGTAGTATTATTGTTCCCTTTTGAGGAGACTGAGAAAACTGAGGCAGCCAGGGGTTAAGCGAATTGCCCTGGGACACACAGCTAATAAGTAATCTGAGGCCAATTTGAACTCAGGTCTTCCCAACTGCAGACCCAGTGCTGTAGCCACTGTTCCACCTAGCTGCCCCTACCATTTTTAACTTAACCCCTAAATATAGTATTTATAAGAAACAGTACCAACAAAACCAAAACAAAGCAAAGATACTGTTATGTAGGTAATGTCATTTTCCCTGGATCACACCTCCTGTTCTCAGTGAATCCATGAATTGCTCAGCTTTAGAAGGAAAGGATGTATTAGACAATGTTATCCTTAAAACCCCTTCCAAATCGAAAATTATCAAACTTTTTACAGGTACTTATGTCATCTTCAAATTATGGGAGAGTTTCAGATGACCTCTCAAGCCTCTTCTATGCCTGATTCTAGTGAGTTGTGCTATTTGACATTTATACATATTAATAGTGGCATTGAACACATTGTGTTAAGAATCTTCTCCAGGGCAGCTAGGTGGCGCAGTGGATAGAGCACTGACCCTGGATTCAGGAGTACCTGAGTTCAAATCCGGTCGCAGACACTTGACACTTACTAGCTGTGTGACCCTGGACAAGTCACTTAACGCCAATTGCCTCACTTAAAGAAAAGGAAAAAAAAGAATCTTCTCCACAGGGGATAGCTAGGTGGTACAGTGGATAAAGCACCGGCCCTGGATTCAGGAGGACCTGAGTTCAAATCTGACCTCAGATACTTGACACTTACTATCTGTGTGACCTTGGGCAAGCCACTTTAACCCTCATTGCCCCACAAAAGAAATCTTCTCTTTAGGCTGCTAGGTAGATAGAGAGCCAGGCCTGAAGTCAAGAAGACTTCAAGTCAAATCTGACTTCAGACACTTACTGGCTGTGTAACCCTGAGCAAGTAACTTAACTCTATTTGCCTCAGTTTCCTCATCTGTAAAATAAGCTGGAGGGAAAAAAATGGCAAACCACTTCATTGTCCGTACCAAGAAAACCCCATATAGGGTCACAAAGAATTGAACATGACTGAACAAAAAGAAACCACTCATCAGTCCACTGATTGCTGATGTCTTTGTGATCACTTTTTCTTCCATTACTTTCAAATCTTCCTCTCTTTGAAATACGTTGAAAAATTATAACTGAATACTTAAAAATTGTCTCCCCTTGTATATCTTTGCTCAAGTTCACTCCCTCTTACCAACTTACCAACTTACTCCCTCCAACCAATGGAGTATGGATGATGACATAACCAGGTAGTGTAGTTGATAGAGCCCTGGAACTGGAATCAAGAAGCTCTGAGTGAAAAGAAAAGAAGCACTGAGGGCAAATCTAGCCTCAGACACTAGCTGTGTGTGCCTTTAGATAATTCGGTTAACCACTATTTGACTCAGTTTCCTAAACTGTAAAATAGGGTTAACAGCATTGACCTCTCAGTGTTGTGGTGAGGTTAAATGAGATAATATTTATAGAGTGTTTAGCACAGTTGGCACTAAATAGCTATGGTATAAATGCTTGTTTCCTTTCCCTTATTCCCTTGATACAGCTAGGTAGCACAGCTGCCAGAGTACCATATCTAGAATCAGGAAGACCTGAGTTCAAATTTGAGCTCAGACACTTGCTAATTATGAGATCCTGGGCAAGTCACTTCACTTCTGTCTTGCCTCAGTTTCATTATCTATAAAATGAAAATAATAATGAGGCTAATCTGCTGTGGCCCTACATTAGCTACATAGGCTATTGAGATGTATAGCTTTTGGGGTCAGCTAGGTGGTACAGTGGATAAAGCACAGGCCCTGGATTCAGGAGGACCTGAGTTCAAATTTGGCCTCAGACACTTGATACTTACTAGCTGTGTGACCCTGGGCAAGTCACTTAACCCTCATAGCTCTACAATAATAATAACAACAATAACAACAACAATAATAATATATTAAAAAGGAAGAGATGTATAGCTTTCCCAGATTGAAGGAACAAAAGAACCAAGAGACATGTAGGACAGGGGAGCCAGTAACATCAGAAGTCTTCAGAGGGCTTATATCAGTAGTGTGAGATGATTGTAAATGAAAGACAATGCCACCTCAAACTGAATGGAAACATGAGGAGTTGAAGCCTTGTCTATCACACTGATTTCCTTAAGGAATTACCTTCATGGACAGAACTTGATGTTTACCTGAGTGGACTGCCTTGTGGAACTTCCTGACTTGGCATATCTTTCTATTCCCCAGTTTCTTCATTTCCCCTGCCTCCTAGCTGCCTAGTAAACCAGCATCCCTTACTCTTTGGGAGGTTTTTGCTCTTTTAATCCTTGTTTATTTGCCATTTGTACTTTTATAAAGAGTTTTGTCTCCAAATAAAGATAAGCTGCCTATAACTGTGTTCAGAGTGAGTGTTTGCTATGGAAAAGTGGTAAAAGGGAGGAAATAGTGCTTAGCAGGGATTGTTTTTAAGGTATACTATAGAACAAAAGGGCCAGTCAGCTTCATGGATAGATGCATTAACAAACAAAAAATTCTTCCCTACTATATGTACTCCAAACTCATACTTCACTGTCACCACTCTATCCAATCTGTTGCTAAGGGCTGTTGATTTTACCCCCTTAACATCTTTCATATACACCCCTTCTCTCCTCTGACACTGCCACCACCTTAGCACAAGTCTTTATCATCTCGTGCCTAGACTATCCCAATAGTCAGCTGGTGGGTCTGCCTGCCTCAAGCCTTTCCTCCCTCACTCACCTTTCAAAGCGATCATCCTTTTAAAGCCCAGGTCGACCAAGATACTCTCCCACCCAATGAATTCCAGTGCTTCCATATCACCTCCAAGATCAAATATAAAATTCTCTCTTTCCCTTTTTACTTTGCCCCACCTACCTTTTGAGTCTTTTTACACCTTATACCCTAACCTCACATATTCTGTGATCCAGTAACACTGGCCTATTTGCTATTCCTGGAACAAGACACTTCATCTCCCAATTCCAAATATTTTCTTTGGCTGTCCGTCATGCCTGGAATACTCTTCCTCCTCATCTCTACCTACTGGTTTTCTTGGAGTCCTTCTTCCAGACTCTGGAGTCAAATTTCATTCTTTGGT
Organism: Dromiciops gliroides; assembly: GCF_019393635.1. NCBI lineage: Eukaryota > Metazoa > Chordata > Mammalia > Microbiotheria > Microbiotheriidae > Dromiciops > Dromiciops gliroides. The sequence goes on from NC_057862.1 coordinate 404,558,663, forward strand.
CATAGGACATCAAACCTCAGGGATAACTATCATATAAAATCCTCCTCTTTGCATTAGGGGTTCTGGTTCACTTTACTTATTGCTTATACTGTGTGTGTGTGTGTATGTGTGTGTATGTGTGTGTAAATATCTAAGACTATAGGGTTTACTGTCTATTCCTTTATTAGATGTTGTCTTCTGTAAATTTATATTTCTACTATACTTTCTACCTGGTAGCTACTTAATTGCATCTACCTTGGTGAATATACATGGATAATTTTCTCTTTTTTTCCTCTTCCTTTACAGTTTAAAGCCCTCTTGCTTAGATTTGCTTTAAAAGGCTAATGCATTTTTTTGTGTAAGGCAACTGGGGTTAAGTGACTTGCCCAGGGTCACACAGCTAGTAGGTGTTAAGTGTCTGAGGCCGGATTTGAACTCAGGTCCTCCTGAATCCAGGGCTGGTGTTTTATCCACAGTGCCACCTAGCTGCCCCAAGGCTAATGCATTTTTAACCAGCTTTTTAAAGATATACTTCATTGCTAAATAGGGAGCTGTTATTCTTATGATTTAATCCATAGTCCAGAAATCCAAATTCTGTTTTCAGACACTATTTTCTTAAATAATTCTGGTTAAATAATGATGAGAAGAGATTGCTTTAGAAATTCCAGAAGATCTGTTTTATTTCATTTCTATTTGTTGTCCTCTTCCCAGTTTGACCTACAGATATTCTCAGGTTGATCTGGCATAAACACATCTCATCTCAAGATTGCTGATGACTCATTTTTCTCTAAACTGCTTTTATTTTTTACTTTTTTGTGAGCTTATAGTACTCATAATCTTGCATTATCTTCATTCATGATATTTTTGCAAATTAGATTTTACCCTAAACCAGTGTTATAGTTGATCTCCATGTCTTTATACTTGATGAGGAGATAAAGGATTTGCTGGCTGAAGTGGTTTCTATATAGTCTTTTACTCTCCTCATTTTGACAACTGTTCAATATTGGCTAAACTTTTCAAAGAAATGGTGATAGAGTCAATATCATTTATTTTTTTATCATTTCCCATTTTTCAGAGTCAATAGATTATTTCAGCAGGTTAGAACAGAGCTGCTGTAATTGCAGTTTCTTCTACTCATCTTTATCCTGTATTCTAATTTGTTATTGATTTTGACCTTTGCTCTAACTGCTTGATGATCTGACTGCACATAGATAGTTGATTCAAAAATGATTCCCACATCAGTTACTGTCAAGATATAGTCAATTTCATTTTTGTGATAGTGCTTGATGATTGACACTTTGAATACCTTTCAAATCTCTTTTTGGAGAAAATATTCATGATGCATAGAAATGGGGCTTCTGAATCATCAACAAGCCTTTTAGCCTCTTTTATATCTTAAAATTAAACCATATTTTCCAGCTTAGTTTTTATTAGCCTCTCCTTTGTCCACATTTCACAATTGAAACACCAAGCAAAGATATGTACTGACTTAGTTTAGAAGATTTTATCAAATTCTTCATAGAATATTTCTATTTTTTTATCCTTGACCATAGATATTGGCACCTAAATTGTAATTATTATTATAATATTTTACTTTCATATGTTCATCATAGGCATTACAAGGCAAGATGTTCAAGTATGCCATGAAAAGATATCTTTTGCTACCTTTTAATGCACAATTAAAATATTTCCTCTATACCCCTCTCTGAGAATAACCTACAAACCATACTGCAATTAGCTTCAACACCTTTATATTTTCCAGTTTCATTTATAATAAAAATATCAAAATTCATACAATTTAGTTCCTCCAGTGTTGTATTGATTTGTTGGTAGTTATTCCAGAATTTCTTATTAGGATTATCAACATTCTAAAAACTGTATGATTTTTAGCATCCTCTTTCTCCATTTTCAAACCCTGCCATGGGAAGTGCCTGACAGAATCAAAGGTTATTTTTGTTTTGCTGTGGGTTTCCCTTGCCAAAGGATTCATCAACTAACTATTGACCAACCTTCCTTTGATGAATTTCATCCTACCTAAAAAGACAGGACCTTGGACAGCAGATGCAATTGGGCTCATACTCAAAGCTTTTCCAGCTTGCTAGAACTTGTCTGACTTTGTGCTCTGTTGTCACATCCTTTAAAACTGCAATCCAATGCCAAACTATGATAAGACAATGGAAGAGGAGAATATTAATTTCCCTGTAATAACTTATTTTAGATTTGGAGCAGCTGGTGGGGAGGGGGGAGTGGTGAAGCATTGTGAGTGGTGCCTAGCCCAATTTAATAGTAAGAACCATGTATTACCAAACAAATGCTTCTTTCCATTTGTTACATTAACCATCCAATACCAGAGGACATTCTGGTTGCTGACTTTACTATCCCTAGCTCCTAGAGAGTTAGTTGAGTCTCTTATTAGCTCCATCTCTTTGTGGGGGTTATGGCTGGTATCACCTTGGTCAAGGATAAGGGTTCTTATCCATTTTTGTTGTCCATGACCCCTTTGGTAGTCTAGTGACATCTATGAAGCCCTTCTCATAGATAATTAAAAAGATCACTAAATTTCATTTAGAGGTTAATGAAAATAAAGATGTAATATTTTCCCAATCTAAGCTCATAGACCCCCCCTTCAATTTTATCAACAAATCCCTTTTATGGATCTCAGGTTAAGAATCCTCAATCTAAGATTTAAATATGTGCATTATCTCATGAAATTCCACAGTATGCATGCTTCACTGATTCATTTATAAAACATAGTATGTTAAAAGCTTGATTCAGAATGTTAGAAATGAGTACAGGGAAAAGCATTGACACACCCACCATGGGCATTTTTCACCCTGATCCCAGAAGGCATGATCCTACAATCCCCCTGGAGGATTAAGTGTAAAACAAACTAGAATCTCAGTTCACCTTGACCCACTCTGCTCCCCAAACACTAATACCAGGCTGTCTTTCATTGAGTTGTCAAATGCTGCTCCTGGGACTTTTCACAATAAAACCTACTGGTATGCCATGTTCGAATCCACTGGTATTGACCCAGGAACTCAAAAGTATTTCTGCTGATCTCTCCTGAGCTGGTATGAATTTTGCTGGCAAATTGCATCCCACATTGAAGTCTTATAACAGTGGCTACCATATCTGCTCCTTGATCTCTAACACCATTCAAGAGGATGCATTTAATTTGTCTTTTCATACCAAGAAAGTAATTGTGTGTGTAGGTTGTACTAAAGGGACCCCAGTTCCTCTCTCACTGCTGCACCTGTAAAAATTCCTACTTTCTGCTCTTGTAGCCTGAGGCCCATGGGGTGGCTTACTTTAAATACTCACAAAGTGCATTCTTGTGCCTTCTAGTCTGCCTCCTAGCCCAAGACATGTGTGATACAGGTCCATTATCCAGCTTCCCAAGCTAAGATGAACAATAAAAACAAAATTAAGATCTATAATTGGATAAGACGTGTAGGTGAATAAAAGGATGAGTGACAAGAGGCAATAGGCTCATTTCTTGTGATATAAAAGTCCTGACTGAGAGCCTATAATATTCAGGAAATGGATGTGTTTACCATCATCTATGGCTAAGTGATATGTCCAAGCCCCCAAGACATATATCCTAGACCTAATGGTCTGAGATGCCTCCTATGATAGTATTATAACCTTTGTGACAGAGACTGGCTCATGGCACCAAATTACTAGCTATACCTCAGGAGGTTTTTTTTTACTCTCTTGTCTTATAGTCAAAACCCAGGAAACCCAAGAAAACATGAATCAAACTGAGACACATTCACCTCTTACCTTTGACTCATGATATTCCCTTGCTCCCTATTTACAAGCATGAAGTTCATTGTGCTACAAAGAACATTTTAATAAGAGGAGGAAAACAAAATAGAAATATTTTAATGTGTAAGCATCAGTCCCTGGCTATAGGTTAACTCCAGAATCATTTGCATTCCTGAATATAAGACCATCTCTAACAGATTCCCTTCCATCATGACCCCCACCAGTACTGTCTTGGCCAGCCGCTCTCCACTGGTAGAAGAGGGTTAGGGGTATATCTTTATTCTCCCTCTCCAGTTTCCAGGCAGTCCTTGCAGTGTTCCCAGCTAGCCAGTCTACTAGTTTTTTCAGGAAAGGTGAAGACAATACAAAGAATGAGGGCAAAATTATCCAAAGTTCTTTTCTCCTTCCTTCTTGTTCTCTACTTCTATCTAGTAGGTATTTCTTCTTCTCTCTCCTTCCACTCTCAAAAACCAAACCTGCCTATCACCATGCATACTTTGGGGAAAGACAGACTTTATTTTCCCCAGTTATTCCAATGAGAGAAAGGAAGAGGAAGGGGAAAATGGTCTAGCACTTCCCACTTTCATAAGGAACTATAAGGCGAGCACAAGTCTAAAACAAAAGCTTGGAATCACAGGTCTTGTAGCAAAGAATATGCTGGCCCAGACTCAACAAAGGCTTATCCCTCCATGGTTGAATGACAGCACATTTAGAACCCTTCAGAGAAGATGATATGACTTTTTGCCTGGCATCCCCGGAACCCACAGCTACAGGAAATCACCCCATTAACAAAAGAAGGACTAGATAATTTGTAACCAGTCATCAGATGAGCCACTTGTCAACTCAAACTAATGACAAGGTTAGTTTAATGTCACACTTCAAGCTCTATAGATGGTCTTTGTATCGGTCAGAAAACATCACACAACTGATTGATGCAGTAGCACAAAATCAAGTCCATTGCCACATGTCTTCAAGGCCAAAGAGAAACCAGGCAATGAGCCAAATAAAGGCCAAGAAGAGGACCCAAAGAAACCAGTCAGCAGCCCTAAAAAATTCATATATATTTTATTCTTTGCCTTTGCCTTTGTTTTCCCCCTTTTTGTCTTCCTGGGACTGTCTGGAGGTGGGGGAGGGATGGGGAGGAAATCAGAGTGCATGGCTGGTGGGCATATTCTTGTGCTGTCTGGGCCTAGCCATGGAGGAATGCGCAAAGGTGCAAAACTCCTTGTTCCAAATAGCCCTTTTTCTGTGGGGGTGAAGGGGGATGGGGATTTTTGAAGATTTGCAAAGCCGAGTTACACTGGTGAACTTAACTTCCTTTTGAAGTACAGGGCCACAGTCTGTTGGATCCTTTCTTTAACAAGGTCGACAAAGTCATCTATAGAACACAGGCAGCCGGCCAGGATTAGTAACTCGAGGGGGTGAATGAAGGGGCAGAGGGCAAATCAAGCCTATTCAGCAGGCTTTTGCTGGATGCCAGTGTGTGGATGCCCTGTATTAAATACTAGAGGCCTAAGCTTTGATCCTCAGTGCTGCCTGGCAGTGTGATGCTCCCAGATGAGCATTGGTCCTTCTTGAAAGCCCCCCATCCTTTCCCTCTTCCTTCCTTCCTTTCCTCTTCTCAACCTTCTCCTTTCTCAGTACAGAGATCTCACTCCCTTTGTCCTCACAGGATCAGCCTGGCTCTGGAAAAGGAAGGGAGGGAGCCAAACAATAGCAATGGCATCTCCCTGCCCTCACTCCCCGTCCTTATTTAAGGAAACTCCATTGACATAGAATCAGAGAGTAGAAGTAAATAACCTCATATAATATTTTCCCTGACCAGAGTGGGATTCTGGAGCTCATTCCAATTGTGTTGTCTTAACTGGTCTTACCTTTTCTGGAGTGTCCAACCCTTCCTCTGGCTCCATCCTCTTTACCTCTGACTCATCATCTTCTTCATATGTTGATGTTGATGGGAATTTCAGGGACCTTGAAGATGGCAAGAGGTCCTAGAATCACAAGCCCTGTCTGTTATATATCAGTATGTTTGAATCCCAGTCACTATATATGTTAAATGAACAGAATTTTTTGTTCCTTCTCATCATCTGGTGTTTATTTTTTGGCAATGAAGTAATTGACTTGGATGTGAAAAGAAGCAAATGTATCATGATAAAAGAATCTTAAGACTGAAGAGAACAAAGAGGAATAGTAGGTCTGTGTGTCTCTACTCAACCTCCATAACTAAGCAGGATATAAAAACTGGTCCAGCCTTTTGTGTCATACAAAAAACAGGGAAGATTGTTCTTCTAGAATTATAGGATTTAGCACTAGAGGGAACGCTCAAAGATATTTAATTCCACCCCTTCATTTTATGGATCAAGAAATTGAAGTACCCCAAAACTAAGTGACTTACCCAAGGTCACACAGGTACTAAGTAGCAGAGATTTCAGTTCCTCTGACTTTGAATCTAGGGTTCTTTCCAGGATGCCATGTTGCCTTTCACTATTAAAGAAAGGGCATTGCCAAACCAGCCATTTGTCATGTGCAAAAAAATTCTTAAAGTTGTTCAAGACCATACTATTTACAGAATCATGAGTCCTAGATCTAGGGCTTACCAAATTAGGTCATCTTATCCAGCACTCTGCATTCAGGCAGGTAAGTTATTTTTGTTGTTATCTTAATCATCTCTTTTCTTCTCTCTCTGTCTCTGTTTTTCTTTTGCTCTCTTCTCTCTGTATCTTTACTTCACTCTTCTCTCTCTCATTCTCTCACTCTATCATTAAGTCATGTCCTACTCTTCATGCCCCCATGGATCATACTGTCCATGGAGTTTTCTTAGCAAAGATACTGGAATGGTTTACCATTTTCTTCTCCAGATCATTTTACAGATGAGGAACAGAGGCAAATGAGGTTAAGTGACTTGCCAGGGTCACACAGCTAGTAAATATCCGAGGCCAGTTTTGAATTCAGGATATATACACATATGTGTTATATATAAGTATATATGTTTATATATCCACTTCTATCTATTTATAAACACATATGTATTTTATAAAAGACAAGAAAAGAATGTGGAACTTAATGACACCAACAATGTCTTGGTACAAGTGAACAAGATTTCTCTTTCAACGTCGTAGATAACATTTTGAAGAGGTTGAAATTGGGACATATCATGGGCTAGTTTATCCAGCTGATTAGGACACCAGGCTAACAAGGCAAAGGTCACATGTTTAATACCCAAGTAAGTCAATTCAATTTACTCTGTTCCTTGGCTAAAAGCCATCACCCTTCCTTTAACCACCTTTCTTACCAATGTGTGTCCTTTGTCAGAAAGTGTAACAAGCAAGAGTGTGTGACTGGATCAAAGCAGTCCCATTCACAAAACTGAAAACATACACCTAACAGTGAGTCTATAGCATCCCTTCTGCATACAAAGGACAGGAATGTTTATTCTAGTGCAAATGTACCACACATATGCCTGGGTCCATGAACGTATACACAGAAACTTATGCGTGGATGTGCCTACATCAGCTTTTCCTTTTCACTTTGTCTGTTGTGGTTTTTAATTGTTCATACAAAAGATCTCTTCAAGTGACTTGCAGCATCTTATTGAGCCTCACAAAGGCAAAGGAACTCAAGGTTATAGCCACCATTCAGCCCTTAACTCTCCCCCATTGTGCCAAGACATGGCAGTGGCTTCTGAGCAGTCGGGGGCCTTACATATCTCCTATGTGCCATGATGCAGGGGAACAATGTGACAAATTATGAACAAGCTCTGAGCTCAGGCCCTGGAATTCTTCCCTTTGTGAACCTTTATCACGTGTCGGCTGAGCCACTGATTTGAGAAGGGACCCAGGGGTAGGGAAGATCCCAACAGCAGGAGGGAATCCTAGAGCCAGAATATATTTTTTTTCTCCACACTTGGGAAGATTTGTATTTTCCTAGTTTGTGCTATCATCCTGAGTTCTCTGAGGATATAGCAAAGAAGAGAGTCTTTTGATTGCCGTTTGGCAGACCTGAACATTAAAATCATTCACTGTTAACAATGAGAAAAGATCAAAGCACCAAGAAATGGAAATTCCAAAGAATCCATGCTCCAGGGGCCAGAGAAGGATAACATTTTTTTGATCAAAATGACATTCTTTGGTCCTATTTCAGTGTGCTGAGTTAAAGCTTTGCCAGCTCTCCCCACAAGACAGACACTTACCTGGTTATGACTCACCATCAGTGAGGGAGTTCTAGATTTTGCTGCTCTCCTCATTCTGTAGCACATTCTTGTTATGATGGGACCTCAGTGATATTTCTGTTGAAGCATCAGAATACCAAGTTCCAATACTACCTCCACTACTTTGACTTTGTGACTTTGGACACGTCCCTTCTTCCAAGAACCAGTTTCTTCACCTGTAAAATGAAATTTTTGACTAAATGGTCTTTCTCTAGGGCTCAGTTTTTATATCTATAAAAATTACAGTGTTGGACTAGATAATCAGGAAGATCACTCCCAGCTGTAAAATTATTTTCCAATGATCTCTAAGGCCCTTTATGACTTTAATGCCTTGCTATACTCTTATGAGCCATGGTACCTAGGCATATGGTAGGCCCTCAGCAAATATTTAATGTGGATTGATTCATTGCTGATTCATGGTAAAATAAATTTCAGCCTATCAACCTTACTAGGCATTTTTAAATGTCCTAATTATGTTAATAATGAAAATCATGGAACCTAAAAAGAAACTTATAGTTAAGTCACTTAACCCTGTTTAGCTCAGTTTCCTCATCTGTCAGATAAACTGGAGAAGGAAATGGCAAACCATTCCAGCATCTTTACCAAGAAAACCCCAAATGAGGTCGCTAATAGTAGGACACCACTACAGTGATTGAACAACAAAATGCAATACTTTCATTTTACAGATGAAGAAATTGAAATTTAGAGGAGTTTTGGTTGTTTGCCCGAAGTTACATAGAATGGAATGTGAACCCCGACCTTATCTCTCTAGATCTAGTTTTGTTTCTACTCTACTACCCAGTCTCTGGACTAAATAGGACAATATCAAGAGCAATAGATTTTTAGAGCTGAAAGTGACCTTGGAGAGCAGCTAGTTAAAGTGCTTGGAAAACTGTAAAGTATAAGACAAAGAGATGGTGTCATTACGGTGAGCCAATGGATGGGTGCTTTTCAGTTAGTTCTTCTAGCCTCTCTCAAAAGCAGCCATTCAATTTTCTCCTGGTGTCCTGGGAACTCATAAATGTAAATGGTTCATGAAACACACAGCCTATCCTTTTAGTTGTCCAGGATACCAGTCTTCAAGAGTCATAGATATCTGCATATTTACATTTGCAATATTTGCCCTTGCATACTTCTGTTGCTTCTTTAAAGATGAGGAGGGAGGGGGGAGGGGGGAGGGGCTACTAGTTATGTTTGTTGGGTCTCCACCTATTACCTAGTTATTAATATTTCTTTTCTTCTTTATGTTGAGATACGTGAAATCGTAACTGTTCTATTATTTTGTTTCAGTCTGTGGTGAATAATGGCAAATATATCAACTACTAATGAAGGGAACATAAACTAATCCATTCTGCATGAATTGACAAGAAGGTAGGAAAATGAAAGAGAAGAAACAACCATTATGAAATTAGGATCCAGAAAAATCTCGCCTTTGGACACTTCTCTGGGCCCATCCCTGACCTTTTCTGGTCTTTATAACCATTCCCCTTCTACTGATGACTCATCCTGGCACTTCCATCAGCACCTGAGGCCTCCTCCCCCTGAAACCACTTACTACCTCCTCAATCCTTCCCATTCTCCCATTGGTGAATTCTTCTTGGAGCTTCCATTTTGTGGAGGGTCACAGGCTTAACTGCCTTCATTTCCCTCCCAACCCTATTTCTGATTTTCTCTAGACTTTAAAACCATGTCCCTGCTTGCCTCCGCACCACATGCCCATAACACATACATCTTTTCAGCTCCCTTTTGTATGTTGTCTTCCCCTGTCGGAAGTAAGCTCCTTGAGGGCAGGGTCTATCTTTCTTTTTGCTTATATTTGTATCACTAGCACTTAGCACAGAGCCTGGCCCATGCTAAGCACTTTATAAATATTTGCATCCTTCTTCTTTCCTTGGGGACTGAGAGACAGAATGGTAAAATGCATATAGATTCCTAAAAATCATGGGCTCCTATATTAAATTCCAGAAGGAACCTAAGAGGTCCTTGACTCAACCCCTATCATTTTACAGATGAGGAAGAAGAGGAACTTGAATTATCTAGGATAATGATGTGTTGCATAAATTAATATCAACAAGAGTCAACAATACAGATTTTAAGCAGTGGGTAAAATAAATGGTCACCAGGCACTTTGTTCATTGCAGACAAGGTAAAAAGGCCTTCTTTGGGATCCAACCAGACTTGTCCCTTACTTCTTAAACTGTGGTTTGTGACTCCAAATTGGGTCACATAACTGAATGTGGGGGTTGCAAAACATTTGACAAAAGTAAAAGGTTACAGGGGCAGCTAGGTGATGCAGTGGATAAAGCACCGGCCCTGGATTCAGGAGGACCTGAGTTCAAATCCGGACTCAGACACTTGACGCTTACTAGCTGTGTGTCTCTGGGCAAGTCACTTAACCCTCACTGCCCGACAAAAAAAGTAAAAGGTTACATATACCTGTTTTCTATACCTACAGACCTGGTGTCATGTAAAAATTTCTCCGGTGAAAAGGGGTTGCTAGTGGAAAAAATTTAAGCAGCCCTTTACTAGTTTACTCTTCAGCATAAGCCTGAGCATCTGCAAGGGTTTTTAGTGCTTCCTATGGAGTGATGCTAATTTCTCAGACATTTTTCTAAAGGCTACTTTTTCCCCTTCAGGGTCCTTTTAAAACTAAACAACAAAATTATTTCAATATAACTACTGAATTAATCAGATACTTACTGATCATTACCTAAGTAGCACAGTATTGTGCCAGGATCAATGGGAGATAGTCAAGTGCAATACAAAAGTCCTGCCCCCAAGAAGCTTATATCTTGCTAAAGAAAATTAAACATAGGAGTTAAAAATACATATACAGCAGTGTAGACGTTAAGTTCCAAGCAGACAGAATGAACAGGAAGATTTAGAAGAATTCTGAGGGGAAGATTCTTTACCTCTTGCCTTAGTCAGGATACATCTGAACATTATGTTCAATTCTAAGTGCCATTCTGTACGAAAGACATTGATGATCTGGAAAATGCTCAGATAAAGCTAATCAGGATGGGTAAAGGCCTTGAAGGCGTACAATGAACATAAGTGCGTGCATTACAAAGATCAGTTGATGGAACTAGGAGTGTGAATCCCAGAGAAAAGAAGAGTCAGCAAGGGATATGCTAGCTGTCTGCAAGTATTTGAAGGACTGTCACATGGAGGAAGGATTCAACTTTTTCCAATTGACCCTGGATGCCAGAAATAGGGGCCATGAGTGGAAGTTGCAAAGAGGCAGATTTAAGCTTGGTGTCATGAGGAGAGAAAAAAACCCAACACTTCCTGACAGGGCTATCCAGAAATGAAATGGTCTTACTCCAGAAGTCATGTGCTTCCCTTAGGCTGAGGTCTTCAAGCAAGAGCTTTCAAGGCCTACCTAAGCATCCCGTAAAGAGGATTCTTGTCCAGATCCAGGCAAACAGCTTCTGAAGTCTCTCTCAGATCTGAGAGGCTGAGATGGCTCCAGACTGGGGTGACTGAGAAAGGCATTATATAGGATGTAGCCTCTGAGCTGGGCTTGGAAGGGTTTTTTTAATGGGTAGAAAGGAGTAAGTAGGATATTCTTAAAGAAGAAAACCTTATGAACAGAGCCAAAAATGAGTATGAGCACTGTCTGTGTATACAGGTAGTGGCAAGAGTCACGAGACTAATGTGGCTGGGGTGGAAGGTTCACACACTGTGGGGGAATATCAGTGAGTAAAACTGAATAAGTTGGGGGCAGCTAGGTGATACAGTAGATAAAGCACCAGCCCTGGATTCAGGAGGACCTGAGTTCAAATGCGGCCTCAGACACTTGACACTTACTAGCTGTGTGACCCTAGGCAAGTCACTTAACCCTCATTGCCCCCCACAAAAACCAAACAAACAACAAACAAAAACAAAAAGAAAAGTGAATAAGTAGTTTGGGAACATTTTCTAAATAGGTCATCATCATAACATCATCACCCCTATCACCCTTGATCTTTAATGCCAGGCCTAGGCATCTCAATTTTAGTCCATAGGTCCAAAAGGAGTCACTTGACATTATTAACCTGTATTATTAAGAAAATTTTGCAACTTTTAGGAAATACAGTGCAAAATATGGAAACTGAATCCAATAGCCAAATGGGAAAAGTGAAGGTGCCCTTAGAAAATCTAATAACTTGTAATACATTGATAATATGATAAAGGGAAGGATTTTCATTAATACAGCACCTGAAAGAAAGTCACAGCATCTCTAAGTTAATAATCATTGATGAAAAAGGTAGCTTGGGATTAGAAGAAAAGTCGGAAAATTATTATTAGATGACTTGGGTTGAAATCCTAGCCCTGCCATTGATACCTGTGTGACCTTGGGTGAGTCGTTTATATTCACTGAGCTTCACTTTCTTCCCTTGTAAAATGAGGGAGTTGGACTACATTGCCTCTAAGATCCCTTCTAACTCTAAAGCTATGATCCTGTAATCCCTTGAAAAGAATTAAAATGGGTCTTTCTCACAAGGATAGTTTAGAAACTGTTTCAGGTCCTCACTCTGCCACCTTCCTACTTCCAACTTTACTGAAAAAAAAAAAAAAAGATCATTTTTCCAATCAAAGACTCTGTCCTAACAAAGGGAGCATTCTTCATCAGTCCAGTAGTCTTGGCAACTCTCCACTGCCCTGCATAACCACATAACAGACCCATGTCTGGAGTCTGATGGGGGATTTTCAATCTTTGTGACTGTACTACAGAAGGCACACAATTCAGTTCCATTTCTATTTCATCTCATTATATACTCCCTTCTCACATTCTTGCCCCTCACCAAAATAAAATAAAATAAAATAAACTCTTACCAAGACACTCTCACAAGACCTGCTTAGTTTGTGAAGGTTTTAAAACTCAAGGCCAAGACAATAATATTGATAAAGGAGGCACAAATTATCTTTCATAAATACATGGCCTTCTGTATCCCCAACAATGCCTCCTTTATGAAAATGTGGCCTTGTTTATTCTCTCTGTGTTCTGTGTATTCCTTACACAAACGTTTAAGAAAAACTCAAAAGATACAAGAGATAGTCCTATAAACCCAATGTGCTGACATGAACAGGCAGCTCACTCCTGATATTTGAAAAGAGTTTAATAACCCTCAAAAGAAAAGGCCAACTAGAAAAGAAGACATTTGGTCCCTGTGCAAATCCAGCAGGAAAGACTACTGAGTCTCAATTGCTCATATGAGAACCCAAAGACTCCATCCAACAACAAAGCTAGGGAAAATCAGGCAAACAGCCTTTGGTTTACTGTCCTTGGCAAAAAACAACCCCTCTTTCAAAGGGATTTTATTTTATTTTATTTTTTAGGGAGGGAAAGACGTTCTTTGTGTTGGCTTTAAATTACGAGGTATGTAACCTTTTCTTTCTCCTTCCCTCCCAAATGGATGCTTTCACATCGAGTCCTGTTTCCCAACAAGGGAACTAGAATCATTGGCCTTCTCCTCACACAGATAGGGTTTTTTTTGCTGGGAATTCTTTGTATTCAGCCAAGAGGTTGGACCATACTCCTGCAAACAACATTCTGTGACATTATTCAGCAAGTCACCCGCCTAAGAGAAATAAATGTGTAACACCTTGTTCTGTTCCTCAGTTCAAAAGGCACTGTCACTGTGGTACACTAGTGCTTAAGGGGGAAAAAAAGGCTGTAATTCATATGCAAACTAGAGGGGGGATTTTCATGATTTCATAATAAAATGTTGAAACGCTTTGATCGTGAGTTGTAAGGAGGTGTGAAACAGTGCCTCAGAAACAGACAGATATTTGTGTAAGCATTCTTTATGTATTGCCAGTTCAGAATAATAACATATAAAAAGCCCTAACTTACCTCATCTGCCTGGTACAGCCAAGGCATAAATAAAGGAGAACAATGGAATTACTATTACTCACTCACTGAGCTCCAGCTACATCACTGTATTCTTTATAATTGCTGGCAAGAAGATTAATGTTTTGTTAAATATCAGAGTAAGGTCACAAGGGGGCTTGCGGGGCTGTCTAAACATCTAGTCTTTAAGCTCCTTCTCTCTCACTCACTCTCTTTGCGGAAATGAACTTGTAGCATTTCCTCTAATTATGGTGATTTTTGCTCTTGAAGGAGGGTCTCCATCTTCACTTCTCGAACATGCACATGTGCACACATACACAAACACACACACACACACATATACACATATACACACACAAACATTTTCTCCAAGCCCTAACACTTGATTTAATGGCAGCATACGGCCAGTGTTGCTATGCCTTGACCTTGGCCCCTCAACCAACTCAAGCAATTCATCGCCTGTCACTGCATCCTGATACCAGGGGACTGAGCTTAAGAGGGTTGCTTTATAAAGGTCCTCTGGGGCTTCCTTTCAATGATGGATATCATCATCCTCAGCTCCTGTTATGTTTAGTGCTTGCACCCATCCGTGGAGATGTCTCCAGCAGTAAACAGTTCATGACCCAAAAAGAAGAAAATATCTGGGCTTTCCCTGGCTCTTGGCATTTGTTCAAATCAAGGAGTCCTCTAGCCTCTCTGTACAAAACAGATCTATCATGCAGTCTCCTGGGAGAGAAGGCTCTTTCTGGGGTCAGAACCAATACTTATGATGAACCAAACTTCTCCTGAGGAATGATGTTCTTTCTTGTTGGCTTCCTGGTGAGTTTAGCAAAATGGATATGCCAGCTTTCCCTATTCAGATCTTCATCTCTCAGGGGAACGCCTCATCATGAAGCACGGCTCTTATCTATCACTTCAAAAATTCAACCAGAAATGTCACTCATATCCTTCTAGCACTTTGATTGAATTTTAGAGGACAACATGAATAAATGAATGAATTAATGAGTTAAAAAAGCATTTGTTAACTGTTTGCTACGTGTAAGGCACTATCCCCAACACTGGGAAAGCAAACTATAATATTGCAGTACTCCAATGAATGATAGGATCATAGGTCTAGAACTGGAAAATTCTTAGAGGTCATGCACCCCAACCACTTCATTTGATAAATGAGGATACTGAGGCACAGAGGTTAAGTGACTTGCCAGTTCACATGAGTAGTTAAATCCAAGGTAAGCCTGGATTTTAACCAAGGTCATTTTCTTTCAAGTTCAGTGCTTGCTGAACATTTGTCTAATGACATCCCTTAAGATTCTTCCTTCATGTGCTTTTCTTGTTCATGTGCCCACCATTGCCTCTGCATTGTCACTCAGGAGCAAATCTATGAAAACTCATATTGTGGGATCAGATCAATTTTCCATGTTCTTTTCTCATGCTCACCATAGATTGCAGAATAGACTGGAACATATTGCTAAAGATGACTGGAACATGAGAAATATCATAAAAGAGAGACAGCATCAAAGGGAAGCCTGGCACATAACGGGCTCTTAAATACTTGTTGATTGACTGATTGACATATTTGAAGACAAGGGAAAGGAAGGAGACATAAAGCAACTGGAAAGGATAAAAAATGGACAGCCCAAATGCTGAACTAATATCCACAGGAAGTAGACAGCACATTGGATTGATCATCCACTGATGATAATTTCACAGGATGAGAATGTATAGGCAGAAGTCTATACTCATGCTTCACATATATTATCTAATATATCCACACAACAACCATTTGATGTTGGTGTTTGATTATTATCATTTTTACAAATGGAGGAAACTTAAGCTAAGGGATTGCTCTGAATCATATTGCCAGTAATTGTCTGAAGTGGGATTTGAATTCAAAACCACAAGTCTAAATAGTGCTGAATTTGAAGTCAGAGGAGATCAAATTCGAGCTCCTCATTGTTACCACTTTAATGAATCTCAGAAGGTACCTCTTCACAGGTAAAGTAAAATGGATGGGTCAGACTAGCAGATCTCCGAAGTTTGAGCCTCAATTTCCTCATCTGTAAGATAAGGTGTTTGGACGAGGCAGTTAGAAGTCACTTGGGTTAGGATTTGAGGAATACTCAAATCCTGCTTCAGATACTTATTAGCACTGTGACCTTGGGCCACTTAATCTCTCTCAGTTTCAGTGTCCTCATCAGTAAGCTGAGGATAACAAAATCATCTACCTTGCAAGGGTTGGGGGAGGATCAAATGAGATAATATATATGAAGATATGAAGTAGTTGTTGTTCAGTCATTTCAGTCATGTCCAAATCTTGGTGATGCCATTTTGGGTTTTCTTGGCAAAGATACTGGAGTGGTTCACCATTTCCTTCTCCAGCTCATTTCATAGATGAAGAAACTCAGGCTTGTTAAGTGACTTGCTCAGGGTCACACAGCTAGTAAGTGTCTGATGCCAGATTTGAACTCAAGAAGATGAGACTTCCTGACTTTAGGCCCAGCGCTCTATCCACCGAGCCATCTAGCAAATCTTAAATTGCTATCTAACTGCTGCCTATAATTATGATTATGGGATGGCCTTTGAGGTCCTTTCTAGTTCTATATCATATCCCGGGATCTCTGTCTAGCTTTAAATCCTGATTCTACTGTTTCGTTAAGGAAGATAGGGGTAGAAAGCCCAGACATGGGGACATTTTTCTCAAGTGACTTTTTATCCTTTGGCAGCCAGACAGCTAGATTGGGAAAATGGCTCTTTTAAACTAACAGCTTCAGTTTTAAGAAAGGTTCCATGACCCTCCTCTCTATCCCCATTAGCCTCTGGAATTCAATAAGGATCTAAGGAGAAGAGGAGGTCTGAGTTGGTTGGCAAAGGAATTCTGACTTCTCATACTCGGAACTTACTCCAGGAATGTTGTTGTTTCTCCATTCTCAAAGGGGACTATGATAGATGTCATGACTTCTAATGAATTGGATTTAAGTGAGGCAGGACTGTGCAAAGTCAATGGTCTCACTCTCTCTTCTAAAGGCATCTGGGTCAAGTGGCAAGATAGATAGATAGATAGATAGATAGATAGATAGATAGATAGATAGATAGATAGATAGATAGATAGATAGATGATAGATAGATAGATAGATAGATAGATAGATAGATAGATAGATAGATAGATAGATAGATAGATAGATAGATAGATAGATGGATAGATGGATAGATGGATAGATGGATAGATGGATGGATGGATGGATGGATGGATGGATGGATGGATGGATGGATGGATGGATGGATGGATGGAAGAAAGAGAGAGAGGGAGGGGGAGAGAGAGAGAGAGAGAGAGAGAGAGAGAGAGAGAGAGAGAGAGAGAGAGAGATCAGGACAACTGGAGCTGGCACCAGATATTTAAGGCAATTGGGGTTAAGTGACTTGCTCAGGGTCATACAGCTAGTATGTGTTTGAGATAAGATTTGAACTCAGGTCCTCCCAACTTCAGGGCCAATGCTCTATCCACTTCACCATCTAGCTATACCTCTTACTCCAGGACTAATCTTGCAGACAGTGTGGTAGTTGGGGCTATTTAATCTCAGCACCATTTTTGCAGCATAAAATAAGCATAGTTTTAAAATATCAGTTTGGAAATTCAACCAGAGGTAGGCCAGGCTAGCATGTGTTTGGCATCATTGTAACTCATCCAAGGTCTCAAAGGGTTTATCCTATTTCTGTCTCTTCTCCGGTTTATATCTTGTCATCCTTGGTTGTGGCAAATCCCTGAGACTCTCCCAACCAGAAGTGAGAGGCTTGAAATGGAATTCTTCTTAATGTAGATAGATACAGAATGTCCTCTCTTCCAGTATGGATAGTGGAAATCTCATTTTTCATGGTGACTCCCACACAAACAGCTGAAGCAGGGTAATAGCTGTTGAAAGAAGATAAATTGAGAATTTTACACTTCCATAGTTGAGTTGACAATGATCATGGACCAGGATAGCAGGTCGGAGTTATCTGCTGCATGTCCAGTACTTCTTCAGCAGCAGAAAGACAACATGCCTAACAGGCAGGGAATATGCAGCAAACCAAAGGATTTGCAGGGAAATAGGCAGGGTGAATGGTTGCATAGGCAGACCCCATGGCTTAGACATTCATGTCTAATGGTTTACAGATTAATGCTACCTGGAATATACAAAAATCACCAATGGTCAAAGGTTGGCCTGACAGGGATGAGTGGTTTGAAGTATAATATCTACAATGCTCCCTCCAACCCTCTCCTATGTTGGAGAAATCATTTTCTCTTAGTTTGTTGGAGTGTCATTGTTTGCTTGTCAGAAACTTGGCTTTAGTTCTGTGGATTGTTCTCTCTTACCTTTGACTCTATTTTATCAGGTCAAGTTGAACTGTCATGAATAGCCATTACTCGGATAAGGAAACATGGTGCTGGGTCTAGGTAGTGCTGACAACTTTTGTTGTATTCAGCTGAGTAGAAACAACAGAGGTCAGCACATAGCAAGAATAATTACTTTTAATAGGAAACTACCACCTCCCCCTCCCTAAGCCCCTTCCTGTCCCAGACTGTCCCATTACCAAACCTATAAGGGTCCATTTTGTTAAGTTTCTTTTGGATGTGGTTTGTGATGCTGGAAGTGGGGGAGTGGGGAAGGGGGTTGCTAGCTACAGCTTTGCTGTCATTCAGCAGTAAATGACTCAAAGGGAATGCTAGGCCTCATGTGACTGACTGACTGGTTACTTTGCTAACAGGGAGAAAAAAAAAGCACCTTGGTTTTTGTATTCACCCACTAGCTTCTGAATTGATGGTTCTCTTTGCGATCCTGCCCACACACCCCAATCCTGAGATGGAGAGAGATGTTTCATAATCCTAATTGCTCTTTAAATTCTTATTTAAAAAAAAAAAGCTGTCTCCATTTAACAAACTCAATTCAAAAGGAATTTGTTAGCACCCTCTATATGTCTGGCACTGTGCTAGGCACAGCAGACACAAACACAAAATGAAAATGGTTCCTGACCTCAAGGAATTTATATTCTACTAGAAGAAGATATGTATTTTAAAAAATAATAATAAGAATAGGGTCTGTGATTATATTGGTCTAGGGACATGCCAGTGAGGGATTTCCTTTTTTGAGTGCAGATGAGTGCATCTGTCCTGGGCAAGTCACATAACTTCTCAAGGCCCCATCCAACACAAACATAGAAAATTAAATACAAAATTATTTCTGGGGTGGGAAAGACACAGAATTTCATTATAAAAGACATACTGTTAGCAAGAGAAGATAGATGAAGAAAATGATTGTAGAAGAGTATGGCAGAGTGGGAGAGGGCCACGAGAGGGATGGGACTGACATGGATGGGTATGAGGGAGCAGGGAGCGGTGGCCAAACCAAGTCAGGGAGCTCTGGCCAAGGAATTCTAACTGACACGGGTAGTGGAAAGATCACCAGACTAGGAATCAGCAGTCCCAGCATCTAGTTCTGTTTCTGACACTATTTATAGCTTGGTTTAAATTTTTTTTAGCTTTGAAAAAAAATCATTTCCTTTCTTTCTTTGGACCTCAGTTTCTTCATCCATGAAACAAAAGGGCTAGAATGGGTGAACTCTAAAATCCCTTTTAATGCCTGTTAATCTTTCTGGCCCTGTGAAGCCAGGATAAAGCCACGAGAATAATATTATGTTTGCAGCAACTGACACCAGGCAACCTCTGTAGACAACTAGCATCAGAGCAGAGGCAGGGTTTAGTCCAACAGGCATGGTCAGCACCAGTGACTCAGCTCAGAGACAGGATCACATTATCACTTTGCTTATTGAGTGAGAAAAACGACTTCAGCCGAGACTGATCTATTATGAACTTAGGAACAAATTCAAGCTGTACTGGTAGCCCCTGTGCAGATACCAGCCTCTGTAGATGTTATGTAAAGTAACCAAATCTTTTAAAATGATGGTGGAGAGTCATTAATAATATGGAGATAAAGTGACAATATATCAGAGCCCCACAGTTCTATGATGAATGGAAAAGCACCAATGTGTATATCTGCATCAGGAATGGGAGAAAAATGATGGTGCTAAACCACCCTGGCATATTCATTCATAGGATGTACAGGTCATATATGGACCTTTGAAGGTCACAGTCCCCTTTAGGCTAACCTCTACTCCCCAGCCACAGCCCCACTTTAATTTCAGGATCACACTTGCATTCCTACTGCATTAGAAAGTTAATTTGAGTTTCTAACAAATAATTCTGCTCTAAAATCCCAAACCATAGTGGTAAGCCACTTACAAACCATATGTCTTCCTTTTGGATGCTGTTACAATTTTTAAGAAATCAGATAAAGGGAACACACTCCCCTGGAATCCCCAAGACCATCTTTCTCAGTCCCCCTCTAATTCTCCTTCATTGTACAGGTAGCCCTTTTCTTTGTTCTTGATTTTGCTCATCCATTGCATGATACTCCTACACATCAAGGGTGAGGATGAGGACCAAATAGGATATTTGTAGAGTACTTAACATAGTGCCTGTCTTATAGTAGGCACTTAACAAATGCTTATTTCATTCCATTCCATCCCACCTTCCCTATCTGAACCTAATCATTCTCTTCCCTTAATCTAGAGTGGTCAATGGATGTTAAATAATGCCTGGGGGGTGGGGGAATCAAAATTTCAGTACCATGTAGGCTAGTTCGATGTCAATTTTTTTTATTTAGAATTTTATTTTTTCCCTAAATGACATGTAAAAGCAAATTTTAACATCTATTTTTAAAACTTTGTGTTCCAAATTCTCTTCCTCCCTCCCCCACCTCAAGAACTCAAGCAATTCAATATTAGTTATACATGGGTAGTCATGCAAAACATTTCTACATTAATCAGGTTGTGAAAGAAAACAGACAAAAAAAACTTTAGAAAAAGGAAGTCAGAAAAAAATCAAACTTTAATCTGTATTCAGATACCACCAATTCTTTCTCTGTAGATGGAATGCATTTTCCATAAATCCTTCAGAGTTGTCTTGGATCATTGTACTGCTGAAAATAAGTAAGTCATTCACAAAACATCATCTTACAATATTGCTGTTATTTTGTATACAGTACATTTCACTTTGCATAAGCTCATGTATGTCTTTCCATCAACCTCAGTTCTTGACAAAATTCTAATATGTATCATTAAAAGGATGATGGGGGGCAGCTAGGTGGTGCAGTGGATAGAGCACTGGCCCTGGATTCAGGAGTACCTGAGGTCAAATTTGGATTCAGACACTTAACACTTACTAGCTGTGTGACCCTGGGCAAGTCACTTAACCCCAATTGCCTCACCAAAAAAAAAAAAAAAAAAAAAGATTGATGGGATGTCAGTGACCATCTAGGAAAAGTAGAAGTGATTCCCTAAGAGTGAGTTATGGGTTTGTCAAGAGCGGGCTATGTCAGGCCAGCTTCATTTCCTATAATAGTAGATCAATTCAGTATAGTAAGTATCCTCTTCTTTAACAAGGCATTTTAGTCTCCCATGCTATTCTGGTGAACAAGAGGAAAGGACGTGGAGTAGATAAAAGCAGCTAGGTTGACTTTGAAATTGTTGTGAACAGTGAGTCAATATGAACACAGAAGCAGATTCCAGTGTGGGGCCTTAGGGATTCATGCTTGGCCCTGTGCTTTTCAACATATTATCAACAAATTGGATGAAAGTATAGATGACATACTTGTAAAATTTTTAAAAAACACCAAATCAGGGTGAATTGTTATCACAGTGGAAGACAAGGTTAGATTCCTAAAAGATTTGAGCAGTCTAGAATGTGGGGCTGAATCTAATAAGAATAAATGTAAAGTCTTATACTTGTATTTATAAAGTTAACTTTACAAGGACAAGATTGGGTGAAGCATTGGCTAGACAATTCCCCTGGAAAAGACCTGGGGGTCTAAGTGGACAACAAGCTCAATATGAGTCAACAATGTAGTATGCCGGTCAAAAACAAAACAAAACTACTTTGGTCTTGGGCTATTTTAAGGTTAAATATCCAATAATAAGGTCATAGGACTTATGAATTTTGCCCTAGTCAAAACAAACTTGTAGGATTATATTCAAATTTGGACACTGCATTGTAGGAAAAAATTAACCTGGAGAATGTCCTGGGGAGATGGACCGAAACAATATAGGACTCTGAGATCATGTCTTATGAAGATGGCACTGTTTAGTTCAGAGAAGAGACGACTGGGAGAATAAGATAAACATCTTGAAGGAGTCAAAGAATTGTGACATGGAAGAAGGATTTGACTTGGTTTGCATCACTACAGAAAGCAAAACTAGGAACTAGAACTAGGCAAAGGTCCGGGCCCTCCTTGTTTTTTCTCTTTCTCTCTCAATGATCTCACTCATTCCATAGGAACGTGTAGGTACTCTTCACAGATGATTCCCACATCTGAGAGTTGTATGTGGTGTCTGGAACCAAGTTCTCTCATTAGCCCAAACTATATTATAAAGAGGTGATATGGATGTCCCATAGACCAAAATCTGTCTGTCTTTAGCCCTAGTCTTTCTCCTGAGCTTGGGGCCTACTTCACCCACTGACTTTTAGACATTTCCAATTAATTTCCCATAGTTATAACAGGGACAGCCCAGCGCCACAGTGAGCCTTGAATCAGGAAGAGCTGTGTTCAAATATGGTTTTAGACACTTACTAGTTATGTAACCCTGGGTAAGTCATTTAACCCTGTTTGTCTCAGTTTCTTCATCTGTAAAGATTAGCTAGAGAAGGAAATGACAAACCACATCAGTATCTTTGCCAAGAAAACTCCAAATGGGATCACGAAGAGTCTGCCCCCACACCCCATATCCAGGCGATTGCCACATATTGTCAGTTCTATCCCTACAACATTTCTACTCACAAGGCCTCCAGACTAGTTTAGGCCCTCAGAATCTCTCTCTTGGACTACTTTGATAGCCTCCTAAATAGACCTCCTACCTCTGGGCATTAGCCCTTTCAAATCTAATTCTTCCTCCACCCAGCTGTCAAATTGATATCCCTAAATCAGTCTTCTGACTGTGTTCCTTCCACCCCTGAAATCCTAGGATTCTTTGATAGAGTGGGATCAGGAGAGCTGTACAAAATAATACAGAAAAGATTGCACTAGATGGTACAGACCCTTAAACCCTAAGCAAAGCCCTTTACAATTTTTCTTCAATGTCATGGGAAGCCACTGATGGATTTCAAGAATGGGAGGCATATGTTTAGACCTGCACATGAGAAAAATAGATTTGGCAGCAATATGGAAGATACAGTGAGAAGGAATGAGGAGAAACAAAATTTTATTTTAGTTGGAACTGAAACTAAGATTTCTTTAAAGGTGATGAGCTCAGGGAGACATTATCACCACCACCACTATCATAGTAGGAGTAGTAGGAGTAGGAGTAGGAGTAGGAGTAGTAGTAGTAGTAGTAGTAGTAGTAGTAGTAGTAGTAGTAGTAGTAGTAGTAGTAGTTAGCATTAATATAGAGCATACTATGTGCCAGGTACTGTGCTAAGCATTTTAAAATTATTATCTCATTTGATCTTCACAATAACCCTGAGAGACAGGTGCTATTATTATCCCATTTTCAGATGAGGAAAATAAGGCAAACAGAGGTTAAGTGAATTGTCCAGGGTCACACAGCTAGTAAAGGATCAAGGCCAGGTTTAAACTCAGGTCTTTCTGAACCCACGCCCAGTACTCTATGCACTGTGTTGCCTAGCTGCCCCTGCCTAGATTCTGAGAGGTCAGTAAAGATGAGATTTGGTCCTCAAGGTTTAAACTCAAGTGGCCTCCCTCACTTAAATCTAATTCACTGCAAGTCAGGACATCACCTCCCAATGTCATTGTCCTCTTCAAGAATGAAGGACAAACAACAACAGCTCTGGCTCCACCACCTTCCGAAGTTGTCCCTGATTTTTCTTGTCAGCATGAAACACTCCCTTGCCTGTGCTTCCATATCACTTTTTGTTTATATCACAAAATCTATCCATTCATTATCTATTATTTCATCTCATTCTCTCATGTGGTGTGTGCGTGCGTGCGTGTGTGTGTGTGTGTGTGTGTGTGTACCCCCTTAACTAAATCATGTCCTTCCTGCAGGCTAGGACCCTTTAGACTCCCTCTCTCTGGAGCCATTATCTAACACAGGACCTGTCATTGCCTGATGATGAAAAGGAAGGGAACAAGTAATTAATAAATGCTACCATTAATAATCAATAAATTAGTAATTAAATAACTAATAATAAATACTTATGATAATAAATAATTAATTAATGATAAATAGTGATTAATAATTAATAAATGCTATTATTATCCCAACTTTACAGTCAAGGAAAATGAAGTAGTTAGATTTAAGTAACTTGCTGAAAATCACATAGCTAGTAGGTGTTTGAGGCAGCTTCAATGTTCTTCTTCTAGGTCCAAGTAATTATTAATTTAAAAGGCAAAGAGAAGCCCAAGGCAGGTGAGTATTGGTGAGGAGGAGGGATAGGCAGGATGTCAGGCTGGAGAGAAAACAGAATGACTGAACAGCACCTGTTACTCCTAAAAACAGGTACATTGGGAAATAGCAGTGGTTGAAATAGCCATTCAATGCTTTCTATCTCGAATATCTTGGGGCCCTTGAAAATTGTGTCTTATAGACTAATTGAGAGAAGCCACCATTGTATAGAGACAAAAATTATAGCTAACATGGGGAAAATTGGGCTTTGTTTCATGGAACCAAGATGATAGAGGCTGGTGTGCTTTTCCTCCCCCTTCTCTACTTTGTAGTAAACACAATTCACCCTTTGTGGTACATTGTGACCAAGCCAATGGCTCTCTTCCTCTGTTCCCCCCAATTGTCTTATATTCATTATATATATACATATATATGTATGAGGTGACATATATTAACATACATTTGCATATATGTCTATAAGTTTCCCCCAATAAAATGCAAGCTTCTTGAGGACAGAGCTGTTTCATTTTTTGTCTTTGTATCCCCCAGATCCTATCATAGGTCCTTCCATATAGCAGGTGCTTAACTAATGCATGTTGATTGATTGGCTCCCCTGGGACATTTCCTCCTATAGGGTCCCATCAACTTTACACCCTTTTCTAAGGCCTCTTTCCCCCAAAGGGGCACTGATATCCCAAGATTCCACTGTAACATAAAAAACTGCCCACACCACCCCATCCTGCTGGGGACACATAGTATAAGTCTCCCAGGATCAGTTGGGAATAACAAGAATCATACATATTATAACACCCTCAACATTGGAGGTCTCTGACTCTCAAATGAGTTTTCCTTAAATTCCAGAGTTCCTGGCTTTGGCTCTGTATAGGTATTTGTGCTTTAATTAAATATTCGGTGTTTGGAAGGCAGATGTGGAGAGGGACCAGACAGCTGTTCCTTAGATAATAAGCTATGGTTACTAGCTAGTTAAGTCCCAGTGCCCTCTGAGCCTAAGCTCTGTGAATAGATGAAGAGGAATAAACTTTTATTTTAGTTGGAGGGAAGATTAAAGTCTATTTCTGCGGTGAGCGCAGCAAGGAACAAAAAGACAGGCCCAGGGATACAGGTGGCTGTAGGTTCCCAACGGGCATCATATTGCTTGATTCATAAGGTCAATCTTTACAACCCTGTTACTACCATAGATGATATTTCTGTCAGAGGATTTTATCTATTTCATCTCTGCTTTAAAAAAATGTGCATTTTTTTCTTGTAAATGGAGATATCAAAAGAATAAGTATATATTTGTGAGTGTTTACATATGCTTGGAAAATGTGATATGAAAATGAGAGTGTTAAAAAAAATTTAAGTGTAAACCATAGATTCCATCTTGGAATACCTAAAGTTGTATAACGAGAACTCCACACATCAGCCCTACAAGCTGTATGCCATGCTTCTCAGAAATAGCAAATGTCCAGTTGCAAGGGAGGTACCCCATTCTAGCAAGTCAGTGGTTCCCCCAACCACCCCAGATACTCTAGAGAACTCTATATATCCATTCTAAAATAACTTTTCTGGCAGACAGAAGCACATAGGATTAGGTCACCATGAAGCTAAAACTCTTTCCACAGTGACCCTATGTTATAACCTTAAAGAAAGACTTGAAATATCTGACATCAGGTATAGTCTTTGTACCATATATATATATATATATATGTGTGTGTGTGTGTGTGTGTGTGTGTGTGTGTGTGTGTATTCATTAATAGCATTAGAGTCAGCTAGCTAAAATGGGATTAACTAAATATGTGACCTTGACTACCTGAATCTCGATGTCCTCATCTAAAAAATGAATGAGGTAGATGAGGCAATCTCTAAATCTTCCCTTCAATTCTGAAATCTGTGGTTCTGGGACACAAATTCTTTCTTTTTAGCCTAAAAAGCTCATCTGAAACTACAACCAATACTATAAAACTGAGAGCAGCACCAGCAACATTAATAGCAAGGAGTTTCCCAGATCAGGGCTAGTCCTGCCTCCAGATGTGCTGGAAGCAGGCACATCTAGATATGATTTTTTTCTTTTAATTCCAAACCCTCTCTGAGTCTCTGCATGCCAAATGAATGGGAAGAGGCAGCATTTGGCTAAGTAGGGGGAATGGAGGCTGCTTTGACTCCTCAGGCCTGGTACAGGACCCAGACGCCCTTGGCCACCCGCCCATCCCATGGAGGCAAAGGAGGGAGAGAGTAAAAGCAACAGCAGCAGATTACATCTCTTTGCGATTTGGATATTTGTCTTTGTTTGCATAGGTATTTATTTGTGTTTTTCTCAGGCTATTTTGCAACATTGAGAGTTAAAGAAGATATATTGTATGGCCTAAAGAAATGCAATAAAAATAATTTAACTTATTTCTTTCATGTCGGAGTGTATTAATTCTTGCTTACATAAGGAAATACAAAAAACAAACTGTAAACAAGGAATCATTTGGAATCAGATTGTGCATGAATAATGACACACATTCTCATCTAGGATGTGAGTAGGGGGGTTGGGTGGAGAGAATCTAGTTTTACTGCCAGCAGTTTTTAAAAATGTTTTTCTTTTTCAAGGGAAATTACTCAGAATGTAATAAAAACATGTTTGCAGCTCTAAAAGGATTAATTTACCTTTTGTGTCATGAAAAAATAAATGCAATCAATACCTCACTTATCCTCTTCTCATGGAGAAATACATTTTCCAAGTTCGAATTCTGGGGAGATGTCTTGTAAAGCCGCAGACCATAAGCTGATCCTGTTTTCTTTTCAGAATTTTTCCTCAGTCTTTTCCCAGAGTTCAGGCTGACTCATGGCTTATCTGTTCCATATCTTGATCCTGAGTCTCTAAGTTGTCCCTCTTCCTTCTAACAACTACTTGTGGCCACACTCCACCAGCAGCCAGGTCTGGGCTGATGTGATAGTTTAGAGCCTAGGAGACCAGAACCATGTCCCTCCATTCAGTGCTACAAAGTGAATTGGCACTGCCCTCCTGGTCTCCTTCCCTTCCCTCCTCCCCATCGCTCCTTT
The DNA here is from genome assembly GCF_019393635.1 of Dromiciops gliroides. NCBI lineage: Eukaryota > Metazoa > Chordata > Mammalia > Microbiotheria > Microbiotheriidae > Dromiciops > Dromiciops gliroides. The sequence goes on from NC_057862.1 coordinate 404,585,935, forward strand.
GCCTCCCCATTACTATCAATAGAATTTAATGGTTAAAAATGCAAACAAAATCTCTGTGGTGACAAAAGATTAGGATACAGTTCTAAGAAGAGAACAGCTTGCCTCCCATTGGAAGTCATGCAGCATCCAGCAAACATGATAACTAGTCATGGAGCTCCACACAGGGCAGTCTGTCTGTGTGATACACAATGGTGAAAGCCAGTGTTGCAGAGAGTCAAGAAGAATTGGGTACCATTCCTGCCTGATCCACTTAACTGGATTCATGACCTCAAGCAATTTACTTAACCTTTCTTGGCCTTAGGTATCCCACCTGTAAAATGGGAATAAGAATAGCACCTACCTCACAGGATTGCTATAAGAGAAGCAAGTGATATAAAGCATCCTCAAAACATCAGCTATTATCATCCAGCTCCTGGCATGTAGTAAATACTTACTGTCATGCTTGTCAAATGAAATCAAACTGCTGGACCTCCTCTCTACCACAGATCTCAGGGTCCAGTGAAGCAGATGCATCATCAGCCCATCATTCCAGAACTCGCTGCCATCAAACCAGACCATTCTAGACCAATAGAACAGAAGTGACAAAAAGACAACTGCCATGAAACAGTCCCCATTAATCCCAAATCCTTTCTAGACCCATTGGCAACATCAGTGAAAGCAAATGAGAAAGTATTGACTTTAGGTCTGCCTTAGAAGGTCCTTTGTTCAGCCCTATGAGGAATTTAAAAAGATTTAAAAGATGTGGTCCTGCCCTCAAAGAGGGCAAAGAAGGCAGGTCCCAGAGGAGTTAAACACTGGAAGAACTAAAAAATAAAAGACTTAGGCAATTATTCATAGGAACAACAGAAGATAAGTCAAAAAGTAGATGGGACAAGGATGAAGTGAGTGGTTTAGGCAGTCCTGGGAATTCATAAGTCAGAGATGAATTGAGAGAGGAGGAAAGAAGAAGGATAGACAGGTAAGATTCTGTAGAAAATGTATTGACAAAGAATTGGAAATTGAGGGGAAGCCCATCAATTGGGGAATGGCTAAACAAGTTGTGGTATATGAATATAATGGATACTATTGTGTTGTAAGAAATGATAAACAGATGGATTTCAGAAAAACCTGGAAATTGATGCTGAGTGAAATGAGCAGAACCAAGAGAACATTGTATACAGTATCAATAACAGTATCAACACATTATACACAGTATCAACAACATTGTGTGATGATCAACTGTGATAGATTTAACTCTTCTCAGTAATAAAATGATCCAAGACAATATCAAAAGACTTACGGTGGAAAATGCTCTCTACATTCAGAAAAAGCATACTATTTCTTGGCAGCTAGGTGGCACAGTGGATAGAGCACCGGCCCTGGAGTCAGGAGTACCTGAGTTCAAATCCCGCCTCAGACACTTAACACTTATTAGCTGTGCGACCCTGGGCAAGTCACTTAACCCCAATTGCCTCACTAAAAAAAAAAAAAAAAAGCATACTATTTCCAATTTTGTTGTTTTCATTGTTTATTCTTTCTTGAATTTTTTTCCTTTTGTTATGATTCTTCTTTTACAACATGAATAATGTGGAAATATGTTTAAAATATAGATAGCTGGAGGCTTCTCCATGGGGGGGGAGGAGTCACTTGGGCCCCTCGGCCCATTAACAAGGAGGACATTCTTATCAAGAGATAGCCTTTGTGAAAGGGTCAATTCTTGGCCCCATTAACCATCTACTGTTTCAAGGGTTTATATGCTCTGTCCCACACCACCATGAGGGTCTTTGGTCTGAGAGAAATGGCCAAATGACTATCCTTTTATTAATAACCTGACAGATTTATTAATAACATTAAGGTATGCAAAAGCACCTTAAAGATTTAAGTGCTGTGCCAAGATAAAGTCATATTGTTATTCTTTTACCTGGGCCTTTAAGGTTGAGGAGGCTATTGGTGGTCAGAGAAGGGGAGAGGACATTCCAAGGAGAAAGTAAAATAGCTTGAGCAGTAAAGCACAGGCATAAAAAAAATCCTTACTAAAGAGAACATCGCTATGTTTTAGAATGACCCAGCCTTGGGCAGCTAGGTGGGGCAGTGGGTAGAGCATCAGCTCTGGATTCAGGAGGACCTGAGTTCAAATCCGGCCTCAGACACTTGACACTTACTAGCTGTGTAACCCTGGGCAAGGCACTTAACCCGCATTGCCCCACACAAAAAAAAAGAAGAAGAAGAAGAATGGCCCAGCCTTGCCCAATAGTACATTCTTCATAATGTATCCTTAGGGTATCTTCCTGTATTTCATAGTGGAGCAGGATAATTAATGAATTGGATTTAGGAGATCATGGTTGTGATCTTGAATTAGCCACCAACTAGCCATTTGAAGAAATCATGGATTCCAATTGTCTCAGAGTTTGAAGGGTTTCTAGTCCAATCTACAGCAGTGATTCCTTCTGTCATCTCTAATATTCCAACCTCTACTTGAAGACCTTCTCTAAGTGACACCCACTGTACGGTACATCATTCTACTTGGAGAGAATCCCTTTTCCTTTCAGGGCCTCAGTGTCACCTCTGTAAAATGAGATTAGACTAAATGACCTAACCTGCTCCTTCTAGATCTAAAGTGATATTAATCTATGCTTTCACTTAAAGTACTTTCAACCAGATGTTGTTAGTTACCTTGTATCAGGATCCCAAGGTATTTGTCTCCTTAGGTAGACAACTTTCTCTCTCTCTTTTTTTTTTTTTTGCTGGGCAATTGGGGTTAAATGACTTGACCAGGGTCGCACAGCTAGTAAGTATTAAGTGTCTGAGGTCGAATTTGAACTCAGGTCCTCCTGAATCCAGGGCCAGTACTCTATCCACTGTGCCACATAGCTGCCCCTAGACAACTTTCTCTACCGTGACATAGAAACCTCTGCACCCAGGAAGAGAGGGGGAGAGACAGAAATGGAGAGAAAAAAGGAGAGGGAGAAGTTCGTATAGTCTTTTAGAAAGAGCATGGAATTTAGATTCAGGGATCCTAGACCATAATCCCAGCTCTGTTACCTAATACTTGAATGACCTTGGGGAAGTCATTTGACTTCTCTAGGACTTAGTTCCCTCATCTGCAAAATAGGAGGTTTGGCTAAGACAAACAATGATCCTATGAATTGCCAAGAGTGAAAAGCAGTTTCCAACTTGGGGAAAGACCCCTGGTCCAAGACAGATCTGAGAAAGCTGTCCAGGCAATGTCCAGTTTGAACAACCTCTTATTCTCCAATCTGCTACCCCAATACCCAAGCTGTCCAGTTCTGAAGCTGAACTATTGCTTGTCTTCAGACCCAGAGATGAGTTTCAAGAGCCAACTGTTTTGGAAACCGAAGAGACAAGAACCCCTGCAGAGATCCACTCAGCCACCCTTCTCAGCATTCAGGGAAAGGGAGACAGCTGCCCCAGGATGGGGTAACAAGATTGCCAACAAGGAGGGGTGTGTGTGTGTGTGTGTGTGTGTGTGTGTGTGTGTGTGTGTGTGTGTCCCCCTTCTGCTACTTTGAAGTCCTGAGAGGTTCCAAGCCGCTGAAGCCTTTGGCCGTCTTCTGCAGTGAGTTTCATGTTTTAAGAAAACTTGCCGAAAGACAAACAGTGAGGACTCCCAGGCAAATAAACAATAGGGGAAATGTTCTGTCAAGACGGGAGCCCTGCTGCTGCTGGCTGCTCTTACAGATTAGATATCTGTTAACCTTTCATAAATGTCAGTCTCGAAATAAAAAAGACAGGATAATAAGATCTCATTCCCACAGAAGCAAACATGCACCTACTAATTAACCCACAGACCACTAACACAAACATGCTGTTTAGACGCTTTTGCTACAATTATAAGCTACTCAAATAGCTCAGGCTCAAATGAGACTATTTACCCCCACCCTCCTCCCTTGTTTTTATAATATTTCCAAAGGTCTGACAAGATAGCAGAGACAAACACATCCTGGAAGAATAATTCTTAAGCCATTCTGAAAGGAGTCATTCTGTCTTCCAAGGGCTCTTATTAGAAAGGGATCATTAGAAGGGATCCAGTAAGAGATCATGCCTCCCTTCCCTCTTCCCCCCAGCCTCAGCCCATACAAGCTCCTTGAGGGAAGGAAGAAGGGAATAAGCATTTTTATATATAGTGCCTAATATATGCAAGGCTCTGCTGTTAAGTGCTTTTTACAAATACTATTTCATCTGATCCTTACAACAAAGTCTTTTTATAGTTGAAGAAACTGAGGCAGATAGAAGTTAAATGACTTGCCTGGGGTCACATGACAAGTAAGTGTCTGAGGCCAGATTTAAACACAGGTCTTCCTGACTCCAGGCCTGGTAATCCATCCACTGTGCCAGCAGCTGCCTCTAGGAAAGGAAGTCCCTTTTTGTCTTTGCTTTCCAAGCTTAGTTTAATTACCCTATTGTGGGAAGTAATGATCATAACAAATTCATCTTGCTTTTCATACTTGACCATGAATTTTTATGTTAGGTTCCCATTGTGGTTGAGTCATTTTCGGTTGTTTCCAACTGTCTGTGACCTCATTTGTGGTTTTCTTGGCAAAGATAAAGGAGTGATTTGTCATTTCCTTCTCTAACTCATTTGAAAGATGAGGAAACTGAGGCAAACAGGGTTAAGTGATTTGCCCAGAATCACATAGCCAATAAGTATCTGAGGTCTTATTTTAACACAGATGCTCCCTGACTCCAGGGCCTGCCCACTATGCAATGCACCAACTAGGTATGCATACCAACCATATGAGATAGCTAAAGCAGGAAAGCAGGATTTATCATACCCATTTGACAGATGATAAAACTGAGTGCCACTGAGGCATCTCACCTCTGATCATAGAAAAGGAAGGGGAAAACTAGACCCAGACCCTGGTCTCTTGAGTTTTTATGTGCAGTATTCTCTTCATGAAACAGTGTCCAAAATACTGTACTTGCCATCAGGAGGAAATGTGGAGTCTGGGTAGATAACTCAAGGGGGTTTCTGACCTACCTTCTCAGTCAGCTAACCCATCTGAACTCATTAGCCTCATCCATAAAATGAGAGGGATTGGATTAGATTATTTCAAAATGCTATTCTGACCGCAAACCCTATGATTTTATCCCTGAAGTTTTCCCACAACACAGGTAACCTGGTCCTTGCTTCTCTGACCAGTCTTTCAATTATCCCATGGACATGTACACAGTAGGGCCAAGTAGAGCTCAGAGAGGAGCCAGACACATAAAAAATACTGCATTGTGGTAGCAGAAGAGTTGTCGTGTTCTCTTCTCTCCTTCACTTTTACCTTTTCTAGAAAGCCTTCACTAAATAATAAAGGGAAAAAAGAAAAAACATCCCCACATGACCAAGATACCTTTACTTTTTCTTGTCCTGCTCCTCCATCATGTATCATAAAACACCATGTCCCCTGTTTCCCAATGATGTTGACTTGAAAGAGCTGGTCGTTTCTTCAGTCCCTTGAACTGGACTGACAGGTCATGTGCTGCAATGCCATAAGAACCAGCCTCACATCGGAGTAGATCTGGGTTCAAATCCTGACTGACTCTCACTGATACTCGCTCTTGTATCTGTACCCTTTGGTATCTGCAATTAAGCCAATCTTCTTTGTGAAATGTGTCTTGCTTTCAATATTGACTGGCTGATATGATTCTTCTGCAAATCTTCCTTTAATGCCTGGTGACAAGACACTTAACAACACACACACACACACACACACACACACAAGTTCAGTGGTCAGCTTTGTGATGTGACTTTAAGAACCCTGCAAGGTCCCTGACCCAGAAACATCTTACCCACCATCCTGAAACCATGCCAGAGATACCAAACTTTAGGTCAAAAATCCCAAAGACAAACTTTGCCTTTTTCACAATTTTCTCCAGGACTACTCATATACACAAAATATTCTTCAGGTAATTGTGTTAACTCAGCATGGAAGCCCTCAGAAGCCTCAGATCTCCTTTGTATAACTGGTTTATTTTAATCAGCCAATATTCCAAGAGTAACTCCTAGAAAGGCTGAGTTGAAATCTCACCTCCTACATAAGACCATTCCTGTTCTCCTCAACTAAAGATGTCATGCTCTCCCAGTCACAAAATTACTTTGTGCCTAATTTGAATAATTTCATATGTATACATAGTATCTTCCACCTTTTACCACTCTCACCCCCACCAAAATTTGTAAACTCATTGAAGAGAGAGGTAATTTCACTTTTTATGTCTGGCTCATAGTAGGCATTTAATAAATGCTTGTTAAATCAAATTGCAACTGAGCAATGAAATTGTGAAAAGTTCTATAAGGGTACAAAAAATGCAAAGCCTGGAGCTACAAGGAAATTGCTATCTAGTTGGGAAAATAAAACAAATATTCAAAGACAAAAATTAACGATGTGTGACCTTACATGATTCGTGGCAAATGAATGATACAGACAGTAAGTCTTCTAGGACTTTAGAGAAAAGACTTCACTTTGGGCTGAGGTGTTCAGGGAGGGCTTCATGGAAAAGGTCATGTGTGAACTCAGGCTTAAATTAGGGTGGGATATAGTATAGGGGCTCTTAAAGGCTAGATTTGGAGTAGAATCCAGTCAAAAGAAGTACCCAGTGGAAAAACAAAGAGCTGAGGCATGACAAAAAACTGTACAGGAAATGATGAGTTGGTCAATATGATTGGAGTTCATATAACTAAGCAGAAAAAGTGGGACACCTAGGTTGGGACCAGATTGTAATATCAAGCTAAAGACTCAGGATTTGATCCAAGCAACATGGTTGTTGGGGGAGAAGGTGCTCAGGTGACAATGAAGGTTTTGAAGTATAAGAGCAGCATGAGGAATGTTATATTTTAGGAAAATTAATCTGGCCACTTTGTGCAAATTAGCTAGGATGGTGTTTATAACATTATTCTTTCCTGGTTCTTCTCTTACCTTTCTGATCAATCTGCCTCAATTTCAATCCTCATCATCCTCTAAATTCTTCACTCCAGTCCTGCAAATACTTTTTTCCCCTATATTCCCTTTCTCTTATTGGATGGCTCCTTCCACCGCCTTCATTTTAAGAAAGGTGCCCAAGCTGCACTCTAGACTTCCTCTCCCATACCCCAGGCCAGCTACCTTTGTGTCTCTCCCATCCCTTTTCAGCTTCCTTTTATGTGTTGTCTTGTCTAAGTAGAATGTAAGCTCCTTGAAGGTAGAGACTATCTTTGTACTTTTAAATATATTCCCAGTGCTTGGCACAGAGTAAGCACTTAATGAATGCTAGGTGATTCACTGACTGACTGACTTTTCTGGATCTTCATCCAGTGTATTACGCCTGACTGTAGGTGTCTTCCAAAGCACTGTCCCAGTCTTTTTCTGTCCTCCTATATTATTTCCTTTGATGATCTCATCAGCTTCTATGAATTCAATGATCATCTCTATGCAGATGACTCAGATCAACTTGTCTAGCATTAACTGTTCTTCTGACCTTGCATATCCAGTCTTGCATCTCCAACTGTTTATTGGACATCTTGAACTGGTTGTCAGACATCTTGAACTAAACATGTCCCAAACAATTCTTTATCTTTCTCCAAAGATCCTTCCTTCTTCCTAACTTCCCCATTACTGTCATGGCTAACACCAACCCCCATGCTCATAGCCTAGATTTTTACTCACTCTCTCTCTCATCTCCCCCATATCTAATCAGTTCCCTAATGTTATTGTTTCTAAATTCCTAACCTCTGGCACATACATCCTCTTTTGTCACCAGATGCAGACCCTCATCACCTCATGCCTGGACTGGTGGTCAATCTGCCTGCCTCAAGATTCTCCCCACTTCAGGACATCCCACACTGAGCTGTCAAAGTGACCTTCCTGAAATGCAGGTCTGACCATGTCATATTCAATAGGACTATATTGAATAGGACTATTCAATAAACTCCAGTGGCTTCCTATTATCTCAAGGATCAAACATAAAATCTTCTCTCTGGCTTTTAAAGCCCCTTATAACCTAGACCATTCCCACCTTTCCAGCCTTCTTACATCTGACTGCCCCCAACCCCATTTACTCTACATGCCAATGACATTGACCTCCATGCTGTTCTCTCCCACAAGACACTCTATCTCCTAACCCCAGGAATTTTCACTGGCTGTTCTCCACTTCCTCCTGGCTTCCCTGTATTATTTCAGGTCTTAGATAAAGTCCCACTTTCTGCAGGAAGCCCTTCTTGCTCTACCTTAATCCTCCTATTTATTCTGCATAGATCTCCTTTATACATAGTTGTTTCTCCTATTATACTGTGAGCTCCTTGAGAGCAAAGACTTCCCTCCTCTCCCTTTTTTTTTTTTTTTTGGTATCCACAGTGTTGAAAACAGTTCCTTACACATAGTAGATATTTAATAAATGCTTGTTGACTTGATATAACTTGAAGGGATTAGAGTTAGGGAGAAAGGTTTGGGAAGAAATACAATACCCCAGGAGTGAGGGGATGAGACACCATACAAAGGTGGCAGTGGGTATGAAAAGGAAGGATGTGGGGGAGAAGGAAAAGGGAGATTGCAGCAAAGTACTTAGCAAATCATATGTTGCCATAAACCTTTCTTCTACTTCCCTCCTAGCAATTCAATCTGAACTGGACTATGTTCAGGATACCTAGTGATCAAGAAAATAAAAATTGATACAAGAAAAAAGAGAGAAAGAAACGAGAAGGCAGGAATATCAACCTTTCCACAGGGTCATAGGTTTAAATCTGGAAGTGATCTTAGCAATTTTTGAATCCAATTGCTTCATTCTGGGAGTGAGAAAATGGGCCCAGAAGGGTTAGGTAACTTTCCAAAAGTAGCACAGCTAGTCAGTGTCTGAGATAGCATCCAAACCTAGGTTCAGCACCATCCACTGAACCACAATGCCTTTTGTTAACAAGCTGAACTTCTTCATTTCTTAGCTAAGTGCTGAAACTGCTGATCCTTGGGCTCCTTTAACTGAACCCTTTTGATTCTTGGTATCCTGGCTTGGTGACTTGCTCCTAGCTAGGACCCTTTGCTACCCAGACCAATGTCCCTATATTCCCTCTTTAACTCAAAGTACCAGGGATGTGACTGCAAAAAGCAAAGATATATAGATGCTACCATCTGTCTATCTAGCCCACTTGAATTCCCAGCTCTATGGTCTCTCTAATCACCAAATACAGAATAATTGCATTCTGAGATTTTGCTTTAAAAAAGCCAACCCCCTATAAGAATAGAGAATTATGTTTTTTTTATTTGAATTTCATTTTTAGTCTTCTTTTTAAGATCTGTCACTTATACAATGGCTAGAAAACTTTCTAAAATCGGGTATCATTTATGAATCCCTTCTTTTTGGCATAAATGTCATTTTGTACATTAAAATGATAGTGACTGAAAGGATCAGATGTACTTATCTGGGAGGGAAGAGGAGGAGGAGGGGGAGGAGAAGTGGGGAGGGGGGCCCTTTCAAGTTCTCCCTAGGCATAGTCCTACATCTATCTGTCCCCAATAAATACTCCCAAGCAAATTTCGTAAAAGGTATAAAGGAAAGATGCTTATCTGGAAATTGAGAAAAATGGATCATCTATTATGTGAGAAAGGCCCAGAGACAGATTAAATACTCTTACACACTATTTATTCTCACAGAATTTGAAATTCAGAAGTAACCTCCATGACCAACTAGTTTAACTCATATGTGAAAGGAATCCTCGCTAGGATGCACCCACAAGTGGCCATACAGCTTCTGTAGGCAGATGACCAAAAAGAGGAAAGCTAGCACTTCTTGAAGCATCTCATCTCACGATCAGTCAGCTATAATTTTTAGGGAATTTCTCCTGCCATCAACTCTAAAAATTTGGTTCTTTGCAGCTTCCACTCCCTGGTCCTGCTTCTGCCCTCTGGAAGCAAACACAACAAGCCCAGTCATCTTGATGACAAACCTCCAAAGACCTCAACCAGCTCTCACATCTGCTCTGACTCTTCACTTCTCCAGGTTAAATACATCCAGTTTCATCAACCTGTCCTCGTACAACAGAGACTATAGGCCTCCTCTATGCACTTAACAACTTATTATGCTTCTTCAACTATGACATCCAGACCTTAACACAGTGTTGCAGATGGGGTCTGACAAGGATAGAGTACAGTATGACTATCACTTCCTGATTTCTGGAGGCTCCCAATACCCTTCTTAGTGGAAGCTCAAGATCCCATGAGCTTTTGTGGCTGTCACATTATGTTGCTCTCTCATACTGACTTTGGCCTGTTGAAACCCCTGGATCTTTTCCAAAACGGTGTCAGGCTAATCAGGGCTCCCTCATCTTAATGCTTGTGATGTTTGGTTTTGGATCCACATAAAAGACTTTATTTATATTTAGCCCTCTCAATTTCATCTTGTTAGAATCAGCCCAATGCTTTATTCTCTCCCAGCTTGATGAACTTTACAAATTTGATGAGCACACCATTGATGCTATTATCCACATCACTGATAAAAAATGTTCAGCAGCTTAGGACCAAGGATAGATAGAGTATTCAGGGATATGCTGAAGCTATCTCATATCAGCTCAAGAGAGCCAGTTTTAAAAATTTGCATTGTATTTATACCTTGGAATTGGCAAATGCTACAAATAAGGGTTTGATTTTTTGTTGTGTTTTGTTTATCTCTAGACTTAAGAAAATGTCAATGATAGAAATTAAACTTAAAAGTGTGTTGGACACATTTTCCTTTTTCTTTCCATTACATGTATCTTTTCTTTTGGAGAGCCAATTGTTAAATTTTACCAGCACACCTGTAGGGATTCCCCAGGTGGTTGTTGACATTGAACCATTAACAACTGATCTTTGAGTCAGGCTACCCAACAAATTCTGCATCCACCTAATTGTCTTACTGTCTAATTCATATCTCTGCATCTTCTCTATAAGAGAAGTTACAATCTTCTCCATTTGTTCTCCATGAAATATTTTATTAAAAGCTTTCCTGGAGTCTAGGTAAATTAAATCCACAGAATTATCCTCATTTACTACTTTATTAATTCTATAAAAATGGAAATAAGATTAGGTTGGCATGACCTGTTCTTCATGAAGCCATGCTGACTCTTTGGAATCACCTCTTCCCTTTCTAGGTATTCACCAACCACTTCTTTAATGATTTATTATAGAATTTCCCCAAGAATCAAAGTAAGCTCATTGGCCTATAGTTTGCAGGCTCTGCTCCCTTTCCTTTTTTTTTTTTTTAATTTGGACATTTGCCCTTCTTTAGTCTTTCAAATGTCACTGATGATTGTTGCTCAGCAATCATATCTGCCAATTCTTTCTGGATTTGAGGAGGTCAATTTAAATTAATCAAAAGCATTTAGGTGTTCTCTTACTATCTCCTTACTAACCTTGGGTGGGGCAGCTAGATGATGCAGTGGATAGAGCACTAGCCATGAAGTTGGAAAGACCTGAGTTCAAATCTCAGCTCAGGTACTTACTAGCAGTGTGAAGCTGGGCAAATCACTTAACCCCAATTGTCTTAAACATCCGGGGCCATCTCTAGTTGTCTTAATATATATCTTGCCATTAGACACAGATGGCTCTGGGAGAGTGAGATTGGTGATCTTGCACAGCTCCCCCTTACTTAAATCCAATTCAGTGCAAGTCATGACATCACCCCAAAGTCATAGTCCTCTTCAAGAACAAAGGGCTGGGGCAGCTAGGTGGTGCGGTGGATAAAGCACCAGCCCTGGATTCAGGAGTACCTGAGTTCAAATCTGGCCTCAGACACTTGACACTTACTAGCTGTGTGACTCTGGGCAAGTCACTTAACCCCCATTTCCCTGCAAAAAAAAAAAAAAAAGAACAAAAGGCCAACAACTAATCTTGGGTATGAACTTCCTATTAATCATTTTTTTCTTCCATCATCTGCAGTGGAAAATGGAAAAGTCATTTTCTTTTGTATATGAAAGACAAACAAAAGATTTGAGTAGTTCCCTCTTCTCTCTGTTGTCAGTTACAATAGTCTTATCTGAGAATAGGTTCCATTCCATTTCTATCCTTGTTTTCCTCCCAATATAATTTTTTTAAAAATCATGTTCTTGTCCTTATCTGCCTTTATTGACCTAGCACATTCTGAGCTTTTACATTCCTCATGCTCCATGCCACACTTTTGAATGCGACTTTTACTACCCAGGCTTCCTTCCATCTTCTGTAACATATACTCTGCCCCTGGTCAGGTATCTGTCAGCCCTATATTGTAAGTTGTGATTCAGAAATTCAAATCCCATTCTTAGACATTACCTTCTTACAAACCATTCAATATTCTAATTAATTTTTCAGTATCCCTTGTCTTCAATAGACAAAAATAAGGAAACCACAACCTGTACCCTTATGGTTTTCATTTTTTCCAAAAAACTTCATAATCATTGGCAATATTGCTTAGGTACTTTCTAGAAGGGTCAATTGTCTCAACATGAATGTGTCACTAGAAGAAGTAGATAGATGTCATCAGTATTTTAACATGTTTGGGAAGATCCTCTGTTATATCTTGAGTATATTCCTCAGGAAGATAATAGACCTTTCTCTTGTTATCAGGCAAACAAATAACTGCATCATTACCCATAAGAAGCAAAGTGCCAATTATTAGGACTATTCTCTTTTTCCTGTTCATCTCATTGAATGATTTGTCTTCATGTAAATTCTGCATCTCTGCTACATCATTCTCGGGAAGGCAATTAGCCTCTTCCTCCTTAGAACATCTCTTCACGGGGGCAGCTAGGTGGCGCAGTGGATAAAGCACGGCGCTGGATTCAAGAGGACCTGAGTTCAAATCCAGCCTCACACACTTGACACTTACTAGCTGTGTGACCCCAGGCAAGTCACTTAACCCCCATGGCCCCGCAAAAAAAAAAAAAAAAAGAACATCTCTTCAAGAAAATCTTCATATCTTTCTTTTAAAAGAAGCCTTTCCCAAATCTTCTTAATTTTAGGGCCTTACTTCTGTTGACTATCTCTTGGTTGTCCTGTGTGTGTGTGTGTGTGTGTGTGTGTGTGTGTGTGTGTGTGTATACACACATATAAATGTATACATGCATGTATAGTAAACAGTCATATAAACTATGTAAAATATTAAAAATGTTATATATAAAATATATAGAAAATGCCTATTAAGTACAAGCACTGGACTAAGTACTGGACATTCAAAGAAAGATTCTCAGTCACATGGAGAGACAATATACAAATAAATATGTAAAAACAAGCCATAGGTATATATGTGTGTGTGTGTGTGTGTGTGTGTGTGTATGTAATTTTATGTATATATGTATATACAATGCTTATTGACTGAATCACTGACTTTAATTATAATATAAAAGTAAGATTTGGACATTATACATCTAAGTATGGTGCTCCTAGTTGAATGAAGGGAAGATAAATAAGAGCCCTCAGATGACTATAATAAAAATGATAAATATACTGTAAGTGTTGCTGCTGAGCCCATTATCTGAGAATGTAGGGTTTGAACTGATATTGCCAGCATGGCCTTTATCTCTCTTCCCTCCATGCAATGCAACCTGAAACCCAGATTTAGACAAATGCCTGAAATACTGACTGGGAAGAGTCTAATATTCATTCAAATGTTGTTTATTCAATATCAAAATACACAAGAATTTCTCACCCACACCTGCTGCTCTCTTCCTTCAGTATTTCTCCCCACTGTACTATGGGATGCTTCTACTCTGGCCCTAACCTCTAATAGCACTAGGGTTGGTTTAATTTCCAGCATAAGTACCATACTTAGGTGTTTAAATTTCAAATAACAAATAACAAATATGAAAGGAACATGGATCTTTTGGGGATTACCACAACAGAGTATTGAAGAAAAATGGAGTATTATTTATGATGATTCCATATTAATGGCCCCAGAATGCTCCAACATTTAGGCTGTTCTAGACAAAGGGTGGGGATGTGCTGTGGTATAGAATTCCTTTTCCTAAGAAACAGAGCTTATAAAAAAAAAACTTTTGAAAGAGGTTGTTGGCGATCAACTGCCTCTTTAGAAACAACATTTTTATGAGTTAATGCAAATGAATAAAAACCATGTGGATTAAATTCTCCCTAAAACACTCATGGACTTAAAAATGGAAAGGGAAAAGGACCCTAGGCCAAATGAAGAGTAGATTTGGCCAAAATCTAGAAAGGGCATGGGGAGAGACTTCTAGTCTTTGTATATTACACACCTGGGCTGCCTCACTCCCACACAAAGATACCTACCCAAAAAAACTCCTCTCATGCTGGGAGGTCTTAGAGAAGTCCATGAAAACTTTGGGGTACCTCTCAAGAAAAGTATGTACAACCTGCAACAGCTACAACACCTGGCCAGCTCACCAGGCCAAGAAAAAAAACAAAACAATCCCAAGAGTTGTCATCTAGGATACCCTGGGAAAAAAGAATTATGACATGTTAAGGAAGCCATGATAGACACAGCCCTTTATGAAAGGTAGGCATTAAGGACAAAGAAATATGGATACAACTAGGATCTTACTGAAGACCCACAGTGAATGATGACAAACTTATAAAGATTTAATGTCTGGATGTTATCTTGACACTTATCTGGCCACATCATTCTGTATAACATTTATTAAAAATATAATAATAACCTCCCCTTGCAGTTCCTCTCCATGCATATGTCTTCCACTGGAGCTGGGGGCTAACTAAGTACTACAAACTACTACAGTAGAAGGGATTGTGGAACCTAGCATCACAGATTTAGAACTGGAAGGGACCCTTGACACAGAAGGAAAAAGAGACTCAGGGAACTTACGTGACTTCCTCAAGGCAACACTAAGTGGTAAGAGCGAATTTGAACTCAGGTTCTGAAATTCCAAATCCATTGCTCTTTCTACTATACTACACTGCTTCTTATAGCATATAGAGGACCCTGGTTCAAATCTTATCTGTGATGTTTCCATACCCAAGTCACCATGAGCAATCATTTAATCTCTTTGGCCAAATATTTTCTCATCTATAAAATTACCAATTATGAATATTTTTATGAAAAATAAGATAAAGAGGACCAGAAGAACAATTTATACAATAACAACACTGTAAAAATAAACTTTGAAAGCTATAAGGGCTATGATCAATATAATTAACTTTTATGTTTCTGAAGAACCATTGATGAAACTTTATACCCTTGACAGAAAGGTGATGGATTTAGGGTATGGAATGAGACAAACATTCTTGTATACAGTGAATAAGGGAATTTATTTTTCTTAACTACACAAATTTGTGGTGAGGAATTTGTTTTTCTTTTCCCTTTTTTCTGATGAGGAGGGGAATAGGAGGGAGAGAAAATAGATTTCTGTCATTTGAAAAGAAATAGAGCGTTGTGAGAGTATGCTACATATAAGAAACTGTGTGTGCATTTTTAAAGGTCATTGCATTATTACTTTTACTTAATTATTTTACTTTGTTACAACAAACCTCTGATGAAGCCAATCTGTAAATATTTGTAATGTAAGAACAAAGATCATCAATAAAATTTAAAAAACATAAAATGAGGAGATTGGACTTGGTGGCCTCTGTGGTATCTTCCAATTCTAGACCTATAATCCTTTCATGTCTAAATATATTCAATTTTAAAATCTAAACAATGAGGCATAGTGCCCACAAAGGAGAATGCATTATCTATCATTACCTAACAGTATTTGAGAAAGGGAAAAGTGTGGAAGGCAAATTCAGACCTGTGATTTCATCAGTTCAGGGAACTGCTAGTTCATACATCTTCTAATGTGAAGCTGGAAGAGAACTTAGAAGTTACTGAATCCAACCCTTTCATTTTACAGTTGGGGAAACTGAGGCTCAGATGAGTGACTTGCCCAGGATCACATAGTAAATGGCAGAGCAAAGACTTGAACCTGAGTCTTCTGAATCTTGGCTTCTGAAGCCAAGTCTTATGCCCTTTCTGCTTTACCATGTTGCATCCTTCAAAGTTAATACTGATGGCCCATGTGAGAATCAAACTCATAACTTTCAGACCATAAGATTGATGGGCCACCTATTCTGATACATCTCCTTTCTGAAATGATCAGATGCTTACCTATCTGAGTAAATGTATCCCCCTCCAATGAAATTCAATGTCCTTGAAGCCCAGGCCTATTTTCCTTCCTAGCCTCTATCACAAGACCCTGAATATAGTAGATGCTTTGAAAAGCTTATGAAATGAATGAAAGTATAAATGTTTGAAGTATAACCAGGAGAATGAAATTATGGACAGGGTTTCATCCCTTTTCCTCTCATACATACAAATCCAGCTCTACTTCAACCATAGAAAATCTTCCAATCAGCAAATCCAACACTTCAAAGAAAACAGCAAGATAAGACTTATGCATGCAAAGAGTTGATGTTGTCTGCATGGTGTGATTTGGAAGATAATGAGAGATTGCTTTGCCCAAATCTTCAACCACAGATGCATTAAACTTAAACATTAGTAATTCATTCCTGAGGGTCAGCTAGCTGGCACAGTGGACAGAGTACTGGCCCTGAACTTGGGAGGACCCAAGTTCAAATATTTTATCAGAAACTTACTAGCTGTGTGACCATGCTCAAGTCACTTAACCCCAATTGCCTTTTAAAAAGGGGGCCATATGGAGCAGCTAGGTGGCACAGTGGATAAAGCACAAGCCCTGGATTCCGGAGGACCTGAGTTCAAATTTGGCCTCAGACACTTAACACTTACTAGCTGTGTGACCCTGGGCAAGTCACTTAACCCTAATTGTCTCACAAAAAAGGGTGGGGGGGGCATCTCTATTTGTCCTGATCTATATCTTGCCACTGGACCCAAGTGGCTCCAGAGGAGAAAGTCAGGCTGGTGACCTTGCACAACCCTGCCTCACTTAAATCCAATTCATTGCAAGTCATGATATCTGTAATGGTCCTCTTCAAGAATGAGACACGAACAACAACAAGTGCTGAACTCTCTCTGACCCCCTTTCCTGATGTAAATAGGCCTGGTTGGGGCCCCCAGTACCACCTGGTTGGTGGCCCCACTGGCATGGATTCGAGTGCATATTAGCAGAGGCCTTGAGTAAGTTGTCCAACCTCAATTTCTTCACATGAGAAAAGGAGGTAGGCCGGGCCCTAATTACCAAATTAGCGGTTTTGAGGATCAAATAAGATAACATATGCGGCTTTTTGCTAACACTTTACACAGCATGATGCAGAGGGAAAAGTGCCAGGCTTGAATTCAAAACATTTGGCTAAGGCTACTAATGTACCACTAAGTATCTGTGTGACCCTGATTAAGCCCTTTCCTTTGAGCCTCAGTTTTCTCACATCTCTCTCTCTCTCTCTCTCTCTCTCTCTCTCTCTCTCTCTCTTAGGGTTATTTTTAGGAATTTTTACAGAGCTATATAAATGTGCACCACTATTATTAGATACTTTAAAAAATATGGTGAATGAATACACCAAATAGATAGGGTATTAATTCTGTCATGATTTAGTAGTATAAATGAGTTTTTCAAGTAGCTTTTCTCCCAGACAGGAGGAGTACAAGAAATTGAGGGACAGAGAGTATTTGTTTAAGGGGCTACAATTCCTAAATGGCAGAGAAGGGGTTTCAACTCAGACATTCTAACTCTAAGCCTAGTGCTATGCTACCCTTTTCTTCTGGGAGTCTTTGTCAGCAGCACCAAGTCAATTAGAGGCAGAATTAGAAAGAGCCCACTCCTACTCATGCTGCAACTGTCCTGTAGAAAAAGGACTTTTGAGCTTAGAAAGCAAAAAAGCCAGATACTATTGCCCAGTCTGAGATCAAGGAGCAGAGAGAGTCCTGGGAGTGTCAATTTCCCAATCTATCGATTTCCTTGGGGCCAAACATTGAATTTTGAAAATCTTGCCCCTAAAAAGCTCAGAGGGTCCAGGCTTAGGTTAATTAAATGACAGCATGGTTTTTATTTTTTAAATTAATTTCTCTTAGTAAAAAAAAAAAAAAAGCTTGCTTGCGTGGGTGGACGCTCAAAATGCCAAAAATCTTCCTCTGTCTGCAAAAAGACGAAGAACACTTCACAAATGATTGACACCTGGCACCCAGTGGGTAATCAGGTGGAAAGTGTTTTTACTTGGAAAAGTCAGGCATTTCAGAACTACTCCAAGATGGGAAGGACCAAAAAACGATCTCTTTCCAGAAGCATACAAACAGGAGAAAGAAAAAAGGGAAGAGGAGAGACTGAAGAGAAGGCAAGGGAGACAAATGCCTCCAGAATTTGAAGATTCCTTCCTGTTATAGAATCCTTAGAGACACTCGCTCCAACCCTTTATTTTACATAGAAAGACACTGATGTTTGGAAACAAGCAGCATCTTGGTCCAAACTCAGCACACAGAGGCTTTCCCTGATCCTCCCAACTAAGAGTGATCTCCCTGACTAATTCCTTCAGAATGACTTTATGTTTATTTTGTATTTATTCTGCTTTGACACATCCTTGTTAAGTGAGCATAGACAAGTCACTTAAACTTATTAGTGCTCTGTTCAACTCTCTATAACTGTACATTTCAGAAAAGGTACTAAGCTGTGCTGATAGAAGGAATTTTTTCACCCCAGAATTTCATACCAATGAAATAATGGGTTCAATCCCTACCCTACATATTTATTTTGCATATAGTTATTTATGTATGTGTTGTCTCTCCAATAGCATGCAATCTTCTTAAGAGATGGAATCACATTTTTGAAAATTTTCCTTTGTATCACCAGTTCCCAGAATAATTCTTGGCACATAGTAGGCATTTAATAAATGCTTGTTGATTTATTGATAGAATGCTGGGCCTTTAGTCAGGAAGACTCATCTTCCTGAATTCAAATCTGGCCTCAGACACTGACTAACTGTGTGACCCTGGGCAAGTCACTTAACCCTGTTTGCCTCAGTTCCTTATCTGTAAAATGAGCTAGAGAAGGAAATGGCAAACCACTCCTGCATTTTGCCAAGAAAATTCCAAATAGGGTCACAGAGTCAGACACGGGTGAAATGACTCAACAACAACAA
Organism: Dromiciops gliroides; assembly: GCF_019393635.1. Taxonomy (NCBI): domain Eukaryota; kingdom Metazoa; phylum Chordata; class Mammalia; order Microbiotheria; family Microbiotheriidae; genus Dromiciops; species Dromiciops gliroides. The sequence goes on from NC_057862.1 coordinate 404,604,906, forward strand.
ATAGAAGTCCTAGTTCTGTGTTCTTTCTCTTACACAATATGTCCTCTTATTAATTACTCCACAAACCTCTTCTCCATATTAAATAATGCCAAGTCCTTTAGTTTTTTATTTTTTAGGACAATTGCTCAAGCACTCAGTGTTTCCAATGGGTTTCTTTGTATCCTTTATCCCAAAGTTTAAGTGTATACCACTTTAAGAAAACTTGATACACAAAAGGTGAAACTCACAAAACAAATTGCGGCAATAGGGAGTAACTTCTTTTACACAAGAAGTTTGAGTTTGATTTACTTTGGTTTTATACCTTACAAAAAAGTTCGATTATGGTGTTAGTGTTTCCATTAGGTTTAAAATACCACTTTCCTCTCAGACTTCAATGCTCCAAAATTTAAGATTTCATCAGTGTGGGTAGCCTCTCCATGCATGCAGATCTCAGTTCCCCTGGAATTGGATGATCACTTGTCAGGTGTGTCATGGAGTGAAACTTTTTTGAGAGGTAGGATAGACTTGATGGTGGAAAGCCACTTCCAATTCTCTAATTCTAAAATTCTGTGATTCCATGACTTAGTAGATGCCTTATGCATAAAACCATCATTAGCTGATGTAATACTAAGCCTTTTCAAACCTAGCTAGGTAGCTCCTAGAAAGAAACAAACAAAAAAATGCAAAATTTATCGCTGCTTCATCCTCAAAAGTTTTTCCAGACTAGTAGAATCTATTTCCTTATTTCTGTTCCATTAGAATGGACTTTTAGCCCAGCTAATCTTTTTTTTTTCAAAGTTATTGTTTATTTAACATTATTTTCATTTTAAATTTTGAGTTCTGAATTTACTTCTTCCCTCCTACATGCTTCTATACCCACTGAGAAAGCAGACAATATGATATCAATTACACATATGAAATCATGTAAAACATATTTTTATATTAGCCATATTTTTAAAGCAAGAAAAATAAAATGAAAAAAATTATATACTTGCTTGCATTCAGAGTTCATAAGTTCTCTCTCTGGAGGTGGATAGAATTTTTTCATCATGAGGCCTTTGACATTGTCTTGAATCATTGTGTTGATCAGAGTAACCCAAGTCTTTCATAGTTGATCATTATAACACTGCTGTTACTGTGCACAGTGACCTCCCAGTTCATCTCATTTCACTTTGCATGAGATCATATAAGATTTTGCAATGTTTTTCTGAAATGACCTCCCCTTGTCATTTCCCATAGCATGATAATATGTGATCATAATCATGCCACAACTCATTCAGTCATTCCCCAATTGATAAGCATGCTTTTGGTTTCCAATTCTTTGCCACCACAAAAAGTGCTAATATGAATATTTTTGTACATATATGTCCTTTTCCTTTTTCTCTGATTTCTTTGGGATTAGTGGTATTGCTGGATCAAAGGGTATGCAGAGTTTGATAGCCTTTTGGGCATAGTTCCAAATTCTTCTCCAGAATGGTTGTACCAGTTCAGCACTCTAGGAGTTCATTACTTTACCTATATTCCTTCCCCCCATCCTTCAGCATTTGTCATTTTTGATAGATGTGAAGTGGTAAAAGTTGTTTTCATTTGCATTTCTCTAATCAATAGTGATTTGGAGAATTTTTTTTCATGTAACCATAGAAAGCTTTAATTTCTTTTTCTGAAAACTGCCCGTTTATATCCTTTGATCATTTATCAATTGGAGAATGACTTTTTTATTATTTGACTCAATTCTATAATCAATATATATTTGATAAATGAGAACTTTATCAGAGAAACTTATTAAAAGTTTTGATATTTCCTTATTGTCCATGGTAACTTTTAGCAAAATTTAGTTTCCCTGATTATCTCTATTAATTAGGACTATTTTAACTTTCATTTTGTCTGAGATTGTAATTGCTATCCCTACCTATTTTCTTTTTACTTAAGCTCCTTAAGAGATGGGATTATATTCTTTTTTCAATTTTCCTTCATATCCCCAGTGCCCAGAACATTTCTTGGCACAAAGATGCTTTTACCATTAGGCCAATTTTATTTTTTAAGATGTTACTTTTTTCAGTATTTTTGTGCCTCTTTTACCAAGCTGTTAATTCTCTTTTCATAATTTTCTTGCTTCACTTTCGTTTCTTTTCCCAGTTTTTCCTCTACCACTCATCTATTTAACTATTTCAAAAATTCTTGTCGGGTTTGGATCCAATTAACATTTTTCTTTGAGGCTTTGTTTGTAGATATTTTTCACATTGTTTTCTTCAGAATTTATATCTTGGTCTTCCCTAACATCATAGTAGCCTTTTATGATCAAGTTCTGTTTGTGGTTTTTGCTCATTTTTTGAGCCTATTTCTTTACTTTCAATTTTTTGTTAAAGTTGGGTTCTGTTTACCTTGGGGTAAAGAGGCACTGCAGGATTTGGGGGCTGCTATTTTGCAGAGCTTGTTGTGGGGGGCAGTATCTGTATGTTTCTAGTGTTTCCAAGAAGATATGATATTGGGAAAGTTATGGTCACTGCTTTACTGGTCTACTGGTTTTACAGATAAATAATTGATATAATCAATTGAAGCTATCATTAGTCACATGAAAAAATGTCCTAAATCATTACTTATTAGAGAAATACAAATTAAAACAACTCTGATATTATCACCTTATAACTATCAGATTAACTAATATGACAGAAAAGGAAAATGACAAATGCTGGAAGGGATATGGAAAAAAATGGCACACTAGTCCACTGTTGGTGAAGTTGTCAATTAGTCCAACCATTCTGGAGAACAATGCTATCTAAATGCTAGATACTATTGCTATATGAAATGATATATTTTCTGGTTCATACATTTCCTTGACATTATCTTTTGGGGCCTCTTCTCATACTCAAGTTTTTGTCAGCTACAAATTACAGCCTGCTTAGATCTATGTCCAGATTTCATCTTTATGTTTTCCTTTTAGTTTTCTGTAATCTTGATTATTTCAAGATCTTAGTGGCCCATGATTCATTTATATCTCAAAACAAGCTTGTCACATCAAATGCAAAGTAAGGGAGTAAGCTAGGATAATGTGCAAAAATAAATAAATAAATAAATAAATAAAAGAATACTACCATTAAGCTGTTATTATGACAGAGATGCCCAAGATGCAAATCCAGAAGAAGAGAATAATTCCAAGATATCAGCAAGCAAACCTTCAAATAAAACCAAAGCTTGAGTCCAAATTTTACCAGAATTTACAAAAGAGATGAAGCAAGAGTTTTAAAATATTTTTGTCAATAAATGAAAGTGGAAGAGGAAAAACATTGAAAAAGATTCAAGAGTTCTGAAAAGAAAGAATTGGATAGGAAATTAACAGTTTGAAACAAGAAATACAAAGCCTTGCCCAAGCAATAAACTCCCTGAAAATTAGAATGTACTAAATAGAAGTCGATGGTTACATGAGGCAACAAGAAATAATAAAATAAAACCCAAAGACAAAACAACAACAACAGAAAATGTAAGGTATCACATAGTAAAAACAACTGACCTGAAAAACAGACTAAGGAGGAAAAAAATTCAGAATAATTGGACCACCTGAATGTTAAGACAAAAAAAAAAAGAGCCGCAACATCATATTTCAGGAAATCTTAAAGGAAATTTACCCAAATCTCTTAGAACCAAAGGGCAAAATGGAAATAGAAAGAATCTAACAATTACTTCTTTGAATCCCAAAATGAAAATGCCCAGGAGAATTATAACCAAAATGCAGAGCTTCCAAATCAAAGGGGGAAAAATACTGTACAAGCATCCCAGAGAGAAAGAATCCAAGTAGTGAGGAGCTACACTAAGAATCACACGTGATTTATCATTGACTATATAAAACAAAGATCTTGGAATATCATATTTCAGGAGATAAAGTATATACACTTAAATAATTATTTATCCAGCACAACTGAGTATAATGATATGGGGGTGAGGAAGGGGATGAGGGGTAGGAATGATATTTTAATGATACAGAGAACTTTCAAGTATCCTGATGGAAAGATCAGAGCTGTATAGAAACCTTAAAATCCAAACATAGGCATTCAGAAGTATAAAAATGTGAACAATGATAAAAGGCTAGACAAGGATAAATTGTTTATATTCCAACATGGAAAGATGCTATATGTCCCCTATTATCATCAAGCATCATAAAAGGAGTCTAATTAAACAGAAGACCTAGAAGTGGTTCTATTCTGTCATGATGATCTTTTTAAAAAATGGAAAGGGAAGAGGAGAATACATTGGGGTGGGGGGAGAAAGTTAAGAAAAATTATCTCATATAAGTAGACATCAACCAATAATCAATCAATAAACATTTATTAAGCCCGTACTAACTGCCACTCATTCTACTAAGCACTGAGGATACAAAAATAGGTAAAAGATAGTCACTGCTCTCACAGAGCACAAATAGGAGAGGTGGGGGAAGAGGCTGACACTTGAACCTTATCCTTATCTAAAATACTCAAAGGAGAGAAGAATGCATACACACAGAATTGGATATAAAAATGCACATCACACAGCAGGAAAATAAAAGGAAAGGGAAGAGGAGGGAAGAAAAAAATCAGGTAGAAAGTAGATTAAGGGAAGTATCTAAGTGTGTGTGTGTGGGGGGGGGAACCTAAGGATAATATGAAAATATTTACAGCTCTTTTTGAGATAGCAAAGTATGGAAATCTGAGGGAATGCCCATAAATTGGGGAAGGACTAAAGAAGTTATGGTATATAAATGTGATAAGATACTATTGTTTTGTAAGAAATAATTAAATAGATGGTTTCAGAGAAACATCGGAAGACATATAAACTGTTACAGAGTGAAGTAAACAGAACTAGGAGAAAAACTTATACTAAGTCAGGAATATGGAAAATACAAATAATTTTGAAAGAATTAAGAATTCTGATTAGTGTATTGATCAGCCACATTCACAGAGGACTAATGATGAGATATGCTAAGCATCTCTTCATAGAAAAGTGAAGGATTCAGAGTCCAGAATGGGGGGGGGGGAGGCGGGAATGCAGACATGACCAATGCAGAAATGTGTTTTGCTTGACTATGCATATTTGTAAAAAGAGTTTGGTTATCCTTTTGTTCTATATAGGCAGGGGAATTTTGAGGGGGGAAGAAAAGGCAGATTTTTGTTGATGGGGAGAAGTAAAATACAAATTAAAAAACAAAACACAAAAAAAAATGAGCATATGCAACAGGGATAAATAAAAGCACTAAGTGGCTTCCCCAAAATGACCTCACCTAGAGCAGAGGCAAATGAGGAAATGAAGGAAATCTTGAATTCAGATGGTCTATAAACACTGTCAGGTAAAAATCACTATTCATTGTTATGTGTGACCCAGTTTTGTATAACACCAAGGGAGCAATGTTGCCATAGGAAATATACAAACATCATGGCCCTCAGGTGCCCTCTAGGACAGAAAGTCTCCCAGGCTGCAAAGCCCCTAAATAGAATTTCCTCAAGCTCAAATTATTGCTGTTTCATTCTTCACTCCCAAGTGTAGGTGGGCTCACAGATTACCTGGCACATGCTCCCTATTATCCCCAGGATCAAATAAAAATTCCTCTATTTGGTATTTCAAACTATTTATATGCTGACCCTAGCTCTCTCTCTCTCTCTCACTCTCTCTGGTCATCTTATACCCTCTTCCCATCCACACACTCTACAATTCAACTACACTGGTCTACTTGCTTGTCCTCATACTCAACACCCCATTCCTTTGTCCTGGTTATTCTCCATGCCTAGAATGCCCTCTAGCCTCACCTCCTCCTCTTAACTCCCTTGACTTCCTCCAAGATTCAGATTCTACCTTCTGCAAGAGGCCTTTCCTGGTCCCCCAAGTTACTACTGCTTTCCCTTCTGAGATATCCTCCATCTTCTCTGAATATATCTTGCATGTACCTAATTATTTACATATTATCTCCACTAGAATGTATTGAATGTATTAAGCTTATTGAGAACAGGAACTGTTTTGTTTTTTTTTTTTCTTTCTACCCCTAGAGCTTAGCACCAGTTCTAACCCATAGCACATAGCACATAACTTACTGAAAGCTCATATACTGCCTGACTGACTTCCTGACTGGGATCAGACCAATCTATTCCCAAAGATTCTGAATCTATCAGTCTTTAAATTCCAGTTACAACTATTTCCTATTCGGGGCAGCTAGGTGGCACAGTGGATAGAGCACTGGCCCTGGAGTCAGGAGTACCTGAGTTCAAATCCGGCCTCAGACACTTAACCCCAATTGCCTCACTAAAAAACAAACAAACAAACAAACAAAAAAACAAAAAAACCCAACTATTTCCTATTCTCTGGAAGTTTTGGGGTAGTTAGAGATGGCAGGATGGCAGGGGGAAGCTTCAAAGACGATAATATCTACAAATTATATCATATGAATTTAAGTGTTACATGAATTGATTTTCTGATTTATTATTATCATAAAGTAAATGCATCATACTCAAGAAAATGCAGAGATGAACAAGAGCAAAGGTTATAATACCAGCACTTGAATGGCAATAGAAATCACCAGCTCTGCCTTTTTGTCAGGGGAAAGAAGTTTGAAGTATTACCAAAAGTTGTGAAATACAATGAAGCAATGAGGAAGGGAGTCAGGAGGGGTTTGAGGCCAAGGGACAGTAGAAGGAAAAAAGAAAAAACAAATCTGTAAAAAGGACTAATTTTGAACTGTCTAATGCAAATCTTGGGTTAAAAGACTTTCAAAATAGACTACATTGTAACCAGAAGCAGAACTGAACCCTTGCATGGGCTGTTTCCCTATCCTGATGCACCTCCTTCCCACAGTATAGCGACAATGGCTGAGCAGTCTGGTGAGACAAAGATAGCATTCCCATATTCCAACATCTGGAATCTCAGATGTTCACCTATGGGGATTGTGCCACCATCTGCAGGATAGCTGGTAACCATGACAAAAGCAGATAGTAATTGGTAGTAATTGCTCTAATGAATGTTTGAACTCCCTCTAAAATCTTGAGACTGCAACCCTGCCTCACCCCTACCCCCCATCCACACCATCTAGGCCAGTTGTATCCAATTCAAATAGAAAAGAAATCCACTAAACCATAAAAGCATCTGTTGGCCATTTATTAACTTAGAACACTACAAATCAACATTATCTCTATTCTACTGTATTTTTATTTTTTTGTTGAATATTTCTCAATTACATTTTAATCTGGTTCAAGAGCGTCATAGGCACAATGGGTTGCTGTTTGACACCTCTGATCTATGTTGTCCTCATGCCTTTGGGAGCACAACTCAGCCAGTCCAATTAAAGACAATAGAGCCTAACTATGGATAAAGAAGACACTTTGGCATACCCCAACATTTTACCCATCCTAATATTTAACAGAATGCTGCCACAAAGTTCTTCCCCTAAGCCTCCTGCTATAGTTCAATCAATAGAACAATATTTCTTGACAACTATAAAAGATACTAAGGAAAAAAAGGAAAGAGACAGTCTTTGCCTTCAAGAAATTTACAAAATCCCTGGGGAGGAGGAGGGGGCAGAGCCAAGATGGCAGAGGAAAGACATTAAATGCACAGGGCTCCTGATACAATCACCCCAAAAACAGCAATAAAAAAACCCTTGGGGCAGAAAAACACACAAAAATATGGGCCGAGATTTTTCTCCAGCTATAGATAGATTACAGGGGGCCATGCTGGGCCACGAATAAAGCCTAACCCCGTAATCAGGCCAATACACCAGACACCCACAGGAGGAATTTGCCCCAGTGCCTCTGAATTGGCTGCAGCACCAGCAACTTCTGGAGTTGAGTGTGCAGTTGGGCTGAATGGCTGGCCCAGGGGGGTAAGTGCAGGGGTGCCAGTGGACTGTGGGGAAGGATTCAACTGTTCCACCCCAGTGGGCAACCAGGAACAAATCCTGAGCAGCTGAAGGTCCAGGTTGGGGAGGGGACCAGGGGACCAGGGGACCAGGGGAGCAGGCAAACAGTCTCATCGGAAACTGAGAACCACACCATAGAAAGCTTTGATGGTTGGTTGCTTAGTAAGTAGGCCTGAGGTTATCTCCAGACCTGAGAACAGTCCAAGTGAGATTAAAATCTGCCCACCCCCCACCCCCAAACCAAAACACCTGGGACCCTCTGAAGCTGGGAACAGGAATGGAGCTGAGAAGCAGCCCCAACCCCACCGCCCACCCCACACTGGAGAGTTTAAAATCAAATGAAAGTGAGGCAGGCTGAGAAGAAGCCCAACCATCCCCCCGGGCCACGCTGTAGCTTGAACATTATGTCCTGGAAGCAGTGCCACACTTTAAGAAGGAGTTAAAAGCCAGGAAATAGTAAGCCAGGATGATTAAGCAGAGAAAGCAGAAGACCATCAAAAACTTCTTTGGGGGTAAGGTAGACCACAATACAACCTCAGTAGAAGATGATGATAACAGGGTCAAAGATCTAACATCCAAAGCTTCCAAGAAAAATATGAACTGGTCTCAGGACATGGAAGCTCTCAAAAGGGACTTTGAAGAGAAAGTAGGAGAAATAGAAAGAAGATGTAGAGAAAGGGAGGAAAGAATGGAAAGGAAAATGAGAGAAATGCAGGAGGGTCATGAGAAAAAAGTCAACAGTTTGAAAAGCCAAATGGAAAAGGAGATTAAAAAAAACTGTCTGATGAAAATAACTGCCTAAGAATTAGGATTAAACAAATGGAAGCTAGTGACCTTATGAGAAATCAAGACACAGTAAAGCAAATATAATTGAATGAAAAAATAGAGGGCAATGTCAAATATCTCCTTGGAAAAACAGCTGACCTGGAAAATAAATCTAGGAGAGATAATTTGAAAATCATTGGACTACCTGAAAACCATGACCAAAACAAAAGTTTAGACACCATCCTCCAAGAGATGGTGAGGGAAAATTGCCCTGATATTCTAGAAGCAGAAGCTAAAATAGAAATTGAAAGAATTCACCGATCATCTCCTGAAAGAGATCCCAAAAGGAAAACCTCCAGGAATATTATAGCCAAATTCCAGAACTCCCAGGTCAAGGAGAAAATACTGCAAGCAGCTAGAAAAAAGGAATTCAAATACTGTGGAGCTCCAATAAGGATAAAGAAAGACCTAGCAGCTTCTACATTAAAGGACCTAAAGGCATGGAATATGATATTCCAGAGGGCAAAGTAACTGGAACTTTAGCCAAAAATCATGTACCCAGGAAAATTGAGTATAATCTTTCAGAGGCAAAATTGGATTTCAATGAGAAAGAGGTCTTTCAAGCATTTGTGATGAAAAGACCTGAATTGAATAAAAAATCTAACTTTCAAATACAAGACCCTGGAGAAGCATAAAAAGGTAAACAGGAAAAAGACTTCATGAGGGATATTAAGAGATCAAACTGTTTACATTCCTACATGGGAAGATAATACTTCGAAATCATAAGAACTATCTCAGAAAGGAATTCACAGAAGACACAGGTCTGAACTGAATATGAAGTGATGATATCTGTGAAGCATTTATGTTTTGTTCTTTGAGGGACAGACAGGGTGGGGTATCTTATGTCTGGGGCTGGATTTGGCCTTGGGGCCACCTGGGTCCAGGGCTGGTGCTTTGTTCACTGTGCCACCTAACTAATCCATGATGACATCATTAAAATAGGGTTGAGGTGTAGGAGGAATAAACTGGGGGAGGGAGAAGGGGAGAGATGGTCTGGGGAGAGGTAGTTCACATGAAGGAAACACAAAAAAAGATTATAGAGGAGAGTAGAAGAGGGGGAAGGAGTTGGGGAATGAGTGAACCTTAATATCATCAGAATTGGCTCAAAGAAGGACCAACATACTCAAGTAGGTATAGTAATATACTTTTGCCCTGGGGTGGGGGAGGGAGAAAAGGCGGGGAGAAGGGAAGGAGGAAAGGGCAGATTGGGGGAGAGAGCAGTAAAAAGCAAAACACTTTCAAGTAAGATGAAGATCTTCTGCATTACTGCACAAGTATGACATATTGAATTGCTTGATGTCATAGGGAGGGTTGAGGAGGGAGGGAGGAAGAAAAATTTAGAACACAAAATTAGCTCAGGGACCACTCAGGGAGTGGGCTCATGGAGGGAATAACTTTCATACCCAATTGGGAGGAGCAATCTATTTAACCCTATAGGAAAATAGGAGGGGAAGAGGATAAGGAAGGAAGGGTGAAAAAGCGAATGCAGAGCGAGGGAGAGGATAGAAGTAAAACACTTTTGAGGAAGAATAGGTAAAAAGAAGATAGAGTTAATGTCATGGGAAGGGAGTGGGATGGAGGGAAATAGCTATGATGATTGATTATAATGGCAAAACAAATGGTACCTACTTTGATGGGCTTTTATGAAGAAAACTCTCTGTCAAGCTTAAGGTACTATATACAGGTTACAATGAACAGGATACTATCAGAAAAACCTGGAAAGACCTACATGAACTGAAGCAGAGTGAAATGTACTGTATACAAAATAATAGCAATAGCGGGGGATGATCTGCTGGGAAGCATGTGGTTATTTTCAGCAAGGCAATGATCCAACATAACCCTGAAGGACTTATGAAGATTGCAGCTCTGCAGAGAAAGAACTGATAGTATCTGAAAACAGATGGAAACACATTTAAAAAATTTTTTTCTCTTTTCCTCTTTGACAATTCCTTAATATGAAATTTCGGGGTATTTGACTGTTTTCTCTCACAACCAGCTAATATGGAAATATTTCTATGACTACTCATGTATAACTTACTTTGAATTGCTTGAGTTTTTGTAGGTGGGGGATGGGAATGGAAGGGGGAAGAGAAGTTGGAACACAAAGTTTAAAAAAAATTGATGTTAAAGTTTTGTTTTTACATATATTTTGAAAAATAAAATTCTATTAAAAAAAATCACTGAGGAGATAAAACTGAAATCCAGCAATTATTTGATCAGCATCTACTGTGCATCAGGCACTGTGTTAGGTGTCAGTGTACACAGATGAAAACAAACACCACTTCTGCCCTCACAGTATTTATAGATTAAGAAACTAACCACAAACACCAAGAACAGAACAGAACAACATACAATCACATTCTAGGGTATGTGATATGGGACTCTAAAGAAGGGACAGGTGACATAGAAAGGTAGGAGAAAATAACCAATCATGATTCCAGAAGACTGTTAATGAAGCAAGCTTCCAACCTCTTGGAGAAAGGTGAGAAACCAGATATGAAGAATAAACCATGCATTTTCAGATATGGATTTATTTTGTTTGTTTATACTTGTTTGTTATAAGGGAAGTTTCTTATTGAAGGAAGGGGTGTTATTGGGGAACAAAGAGGAGTGATAGGGATGCAAAAATAAAAGAGAAAAGAGACAAGAATCTCAATGAAAAACATTTTAAATACACAGAAGAAAGCAGAAAGAAGTTCAGAAGGTGATGTAGCCAACTAAGGTCATACATAGTTAGTAAATAGCAAAGCCAACAGTTTGACAGGGATCCCTTTGCCTCTTTCCAATGCAATCACACCAGAGGAGAAGAAATCAAATATTCCAAATAAGAAAAGGAGAAGCAGGAACAACAGGAGAATGGGCATCTGGAGATAAGACAAGAAGAGCTAAAACTCCTCTACTTGAAATAGTTTAGATTGTTGTTGTTATGAGTTGTTTTTTCAGTCTTCTCTGCCTCTTAGTGATCCCATTTGGGGTTTTCTTGGCAAAGATACTAGAAAAGTTTGCCATTTCCTTCTCCATGCCATTTCTAGTAAAATAGATAATAGACAACAGATAAATGAATGAATAAGAAAATGAAAAAAGACAATAATAAGCTAACATTTGTATAGCACTTTAAAGTTTCCCAAAACTATAGAGATTATCTCATTTGCCTATAAGTAAGCCATTGTGCCCATTTTACAGAAAAAGAACTGAAATTCTGAGAATGTAAATGAATTATCCATAGTTTCACAGCTAGGAAATTCTGTGGTGGAACTTCAACCCAGGGGTCTTCCTAACTCCATTCCACATACTTTCTCCACTACACCATTCATTCCTAGATAATATTTTATATTATCTGTTTCTGATATTCCACCATTTCTTACTATGAATTTGTGAATGACAAATGCTTTGCTAAAACCTATTTGTTGGGACACCTAGATGGTGCAGTGGATAAAGCACCAGCTCTGGAATCAGGAGGACCTGAGTTCAAATCCAGCCTCAGACACTTGACACTTACTAGCTGTGTGACCCTGGGCAAGTCACTTAACCCTCATTGCCCTGCAAAAAAAGAGAAAAAAAACCCTTTTTGTTTTCCTTCTCCCATATTTTTTAAGGGTGGGGTCTTCTAGTAAGGAGGAAGTTTCCCATGGAGGTACTGGGTGACTGGCAAATACATGAATTCCATTTGACCTTCCTTCCTAGCTCTGGAAGCCCTTTCCTTTACTAAGGGTGGTTATCATTCAACATAGAGATTCATTCTAGAAACCTGAAATTACAGGGTGAGGAGTAGGGTGGAAGCCAAGCCCCAGAACAGGGGGGAGTAGAACCAGGACCTCCTTCACTAGAGCCTCTCTCAAGCCTTGAACTCTGGGTTGGCAACTGCAGGATTTCTGTTGGGGGAGGGTTGGGTGGGTGGGTGTTTTTTTTTTTTCTTTAAGTGAGCTAACAGAGCGGACAGATTTTTCCCAAGGCTGCCCTCCTCTATTCAGAATAAAGAGGTGGGCAGGAGGCCATGCTTGGATGCCTCCGACCATCTGCCAACAAAAACAGAAAAAAATTAATTATGAATGGTGTCTTCCCATGCTAATCATTTATTGTAAAGGATTTTTCCAGCTTGTTTAGAATAGCTGTTGCCTAAGGGTGCATGCTGTATAAATTGTCTGATTACAGGATACAGAGTACTTCTTAATAGGCCTCAGCTGATTAGGAGAGGGGAAAAGAAATTAAGGAGACCATTTCCCCTTTAGGTATGCAAATGCCTTGCAGAACAAAAGACAAAGATATGATAGGCCATGATGAAACCCACCCTCTTTTCTTTTACCTTAAATTATGTACCAGGCAAGGAGCAAGCTTCATTGCATGTGTCAGCTGAGATGTGAATGGTTTCATAATTGAAACAATCCCAATGCCAGAGAATGCATGTTAGGATCTGAGATAAACTTGCCCTTTTTTGTAGCCCTGCAGTGATTTGGGGTTTGCTGCCTGAATCTGGGTTGGGAAAGGGGTTCCTTTTGACCTCAAGCTAATCTAGCTCTACCCAGTTGAGCTAAATGTGCTTGTATCACGTTGGACTTTTCATCTCCGAAGCCAGAGTTGACATGTCGGCATCTGCTGGGAAGGGATCCTTTTAAGGCCAATAATGGACCGGCAGATTTGGTGTCTAAAAAAAAAAAAAAACAACTGATAAGCATAAGAGGGAGAACTTCTCTACTCTAATGCCACCCCCAGACACACACAGCTGTCTGGCTGAATTCAACAGTTTATTTCCTCAAAACTTTTCTTAAAAATGTTATTCCCATCATTGTCCCTGCCTGGAGGATTTGGGGGATGGGAGGAATGCTGAATGGGAGGAGTAAGATAGAGGGCTAGGGATTTACATTCACTGGCATAGGGACAGCAGGAGAGTCAAGAAGACATGTGTATTCAGACCCTACCTTAAACAGTTAATTAGCTGAGTAACCCTGGGCAAGTCATTCAACTTCTCTGCTTTGTTTCCTCAGGTATAAAAGGAAGAGATTGGACCAGAGGGCTTCTGAAGTCACTTCTAGCTCTCACCTGTTATCCTTTGGTCCTTATTCCCAGCTAGGTGTGAGGAGTGGGGCTTAAACATTCAAAAGGGGCCATTGAATTTCATAACAGCAAGGTGCATTTTCTTGGTGTTTTGTAAGTTTAAAAAAATGGCTGGCCACTTTTCAGGAACTCATTACAATCAGTTGCTACTCATCAGCAGTTCTAAACTCACACTCCCCCTTATCTATGCAAGAAGGAATATTTCCAGTTCTAAGTTGCACCCAATATGGAGCCCCCTTCTCTCCCACATACATCCTTTGACCTTTCATTGCTTTAGACTTGGAAAGTCGATGTACATTAGGGCAGATGGATGGACTGGCTAGAGTTTCTGAGTACTTCTGAGAAGCCTACAAGCAGCAGTGTTTAAAGGATGAGCAATCATTTAATCCAATCAGCCTTTGACTCCGTTAAAATGGACATCACTCCCAGTGAAAGCCCCCATCTCAAACTCCACCCAAACAACCCAGGCAGTGTGGTCTGCTAGAGCAGAGGTCCAGCTTACCTGATTTGCCAGGCTAACTTGACCATCCCTTCCCCATCTTTACGTTAGTTACCTGATATGTAAAGCCAGCTATGATCATTCCATTGGTGGTGGTAGTGGTGGTGGTCCTTCATTCTGGAAGAGGAACAATAATTTCAGGTGGGTAATGTCTTGACTTGCAAGTGAATTGGATTTAAGTGAGGAAGAGTTGTGCAAATTTGGTGTAACAGAAAGAGCATTGGTTCAGGGGCCGGAAGATTTGGAGTTACTCATCTCTGAAATGAGGGGACTGGCCAAGATGTCTTTAATGTTTCTACCAGCCCTAGTTCTATGTTCCTGTATCATCTATCTCAGTCAGATGCTAGAAGCAAAATGAATCTAAACTCAGAGAATTTTTTTAGGAGGAAAGACTATACAACTCTTAGGGTATGACAAAGTCTTTTTCTAGGTACAATGACTTTTTTCTAATATCTCAAGATCCCTGGTGTGAAATATTTCCCTTTGGGTCAAATTAAATCTATTGAACTTCCCCTTCAGGAGTCCAGAGGGAAATGATTTTTTAGGTTCATCCTTATAACTTAAAAGCCATGCTAACCAAATTTGTTCTAATTTTTAGTCAGGTGTTCTGTGACAAAGGAAGTCTCTGTCACATACCCAGACAAGCTGTATGGTGCCTGTGTTCATTTGCTTTATTGCTTAACATTCCTAATGGTGGTTAGATTATTGTTCTAGGCATTTCTGGGGAAATTAAGGAGGGAAGAGAAATTCTATTATGGACAGAATATTCAGCTTATTAAAAAGATTCATTCATTCACAGAACAACTCTTTGGTAAGAACATAGAAGGGAAGAGAAAAGAAGAAAATAAGCATTTATTAAGCACCTACTATATATGCTAGGCACTGCACTAAGCACTTTATAAATCTTATCTCACTAGATCATCACAACAATGTTAGGAGATGGGAGTTATTAACATTTCCATGTTACAGTTGAGGAAATTTTGAGGCACACAGAGGTTAAGTGACTTGTCTGTGGTCACACAGCTAGTGATGTCTGAAGCTAGATTTGAACTTGGGTTCATTTCTTTAGGACTAAGCACAGAAACACTGCCCCCCCCAAAAAAATTACCACATCCATATGGCTTTGATTAATTACTGCTCAAATAATGCCCATCATATCCCATCGCATAGTACTGTTCTATACCTCTTTTATTCCATTGAAAGCCTATGGAAGGGATACCAGTCTTGCCCCCACATCAACACTACACCTTCTACAGACAGACTGCAGGATACAATCCTGTGCAATGGAAATTACACTGGACTGGTAATGAGGAGACCTTTGTCCTGATTCTGAACACTGAGTTTGATGAACTTGGACAATGTATCCCTTTCCCTTTCCCAATCTGAATCTGTTTCCTATTCTATATCATAGGACATTGGACTAAATAATCTTTAAGGTACCTTCCAGCTTTCACATTCTTTGATCTTTGTTTGTGACTAAGAGGCAGCATAGTAGATAGAAAGCCAGACTTGCAGTCATGAAGACAAGTTCCAATTCAGCCTCA
The DNA here is from genome assembly GCF_019393635.1 of Dromiciops gliroides. Classification (NCBI taxonomy): domain Eukaryota; kingdom Metazoa; phylum Chordata; class Mammalia; order Microbiotheria; family Microbiotheriidae; genus Dromiciops; species Dromiciops gliroides. Next base: position 404,620,675 of record NC_057862.1, read on the forward strand.
GACATGTGCTAGTTGTGTGACCCTAGGCAAGTCATTTAACCTCTGTTTGCTTCAGTTTTGTCATGTATAAATTGAAGATAATAATAGCCATCTAACTTTCAAGATGGTTGTAAAGATCAAATGAGATATTAATTGCAAAGTGTTTAGCACAATGCCAGGTACATGATAAGCATTATGTAAAGATGAATTATTATTGTTAATTATTCTAAGACATCTATTTGCTATGGACCAACAGTAAAATGAACCCATTTACAAACAGGGAAACCAGCATAAAAACAAAATAAAATTGATTTGAAAAAATCATTGTTCAAAAATGGCTTAAGGGGCAGCTAGGTGGCACAGTGGATAAAGCACTGGCCCTGGATTTAGGAGGACCTGAGTTCAAATCCCTGTCAAGACGCTTGACACTTACTAGTTGTATGACCCTGGGCAAGTCACTTATCCCTTATTGTCCCATCCCCCCCAAAAAAAATGGCTTAGAAGCCCTACCCTAATTGAGTTCTGAGTAAATTTAAAAGACAATAAAATTATTAAAATACTTTGCATTAAAAGGATTGAGATTTTTAAATTAATATTTCCTTTTCAAATTTTTTTTCAAGTCAATAGAATAGTTTTGCTTTTTAGTCAATACACTTTTTCAAACCCTGAAATTAAACTTTTGTCTCCTTAAATAAATCCTACAGGTCAATTTGTAGATGAACATCATGATGTCTGTTTATGAATTTTAACATGCATATGTACAATTTATGCTTTTTAGCAAGCACTGAGAAGTCCATAGACAAATCCTTTTGTCTGTTCTCTTCTGAGCACATTTCACAGCCAAAGAAGAATCAGCATTGACTATCAGAAGAGGAATTCCAGCTTTATGTTGAAAGACTACCAAATGTGGAGTCAAAGATCTGGGTTCAAATTCTGCTTCTGCCATTTACTATATGGAAAAGTCATTTCACTCCCCCAAACCTCACTTAGCTCCTCTGCAAAATGGGGGTGGATTGGACTAAATAATTTCTAATAACAGGGGCAATTAAATGGCACAGTAGATCTGGGTCTGGAGTCAGGCAAACTGAAGTTCAAATATGGCCTCAGATACTTACTAGTTGTGTGATCCTGGACAAATCACTTAATCTCTGTCTGCCTCATTTTCTTTAACTGTAAAATGTGGGTAATAATAACACCTACCTCCCAGCTTTATTGTGAGGATCAAATGAGATAATATTTGTAATGCACCTAGTATAGTGTCGTACTCATACTAGGCATTTAATAAATGTTTGTTTCCTTCCTTTCTAAAATTCCTTCTAGCTCTAAGGCCTGTAATCTGATGGTACTTTCACCTTTCTTCCATGGTTTCACTTCTTCTATCCATTTCTGAGATCCTAGATGTTTGGTGGAAGAGTTTAAGAAAGAGTCCGCACATGGGACCTGTGAGTATCACAGGAAGATCAAAGATCACTAAAATGGGATGTCACAAGATGCACAGTGAGCATTTTAAGGATCCTAGTTTGGAGTAGGTCTATTTTGCAAATATTTTCTTTGGGGATATAATTTAAAATCAAAAGCCCAAACACCTTTCCTTTATCCATTTGTGGGGCATATGTGTGTTGGGAGAGGGCAATCAGGAAAGGATATTTTAACTCAGAAAAATCACAAACTTCTATTGGAAAAGATACTTTGAATGGATGGAAAGGCACATCTTGACCAAAATTTAGAGTCCATCTGAGTTTTTCCAACCAAATGCCAATGAATCTGCAGTAGAAGCAAAAATGCAACTTCCTGTTTCTAAGAAAATGTGTCTTTAAAAAGAAGAAAGAAAGGGACAGGGCACTGAATAGAACAAGGAAAAAAGTTCAGAAGTCTTCTTGGAAAGCAAACAGCTCTTGCAAAGCAACATTTTGATGAGTTAAGTGCAAATGAATCAGAAATAATCAGAAACATATGGACTAAATTTTCCTTAAAATATACGAGTTTAAAAATTAAGAGGAAAAAGCGCTTGGGGAAAATGTGTTTTAGGTTTTAGCCAAACTGAAAACATTTGCAAAATAGATCAAGATATTTGTTGAGCCCACAAAATGACTAGGTTGGTCCATCGAAGACAGATAGAGAGATAAAGAGACAGATAAACACTGGAGGGAGACATTCTCAGCCTGTATTGGGACCCAGCTTTACGACAGAGCTGCTCCAACTTCCTTCCCAGAGAGCTGTAAATTGGGGATTTAGACTGATATTGCTTTTCTTTCCTTTATTTCACAAAGTAACAAGGAGAACGGCACTTTGAATGTGATACTAATGAATAAATAATATAGTCATTTGAAAAGCTGTTTGTTGAGAATGAGAAATATATTCAGGATTTTTTTTAATGGCCCTTGAATGCTGTTCTAACATGAGAGCATGTAGGAAGAGGCAAGAGACACGCATGTGACTGAGCCACTTGAAAGTTGCTCAGCTGCAGCAAGATAAACATGTCACAGACATTACATGCATCACCACGGACAGATCACATGATGTCCAAACCTACTCTCTCCAGCAGCTGACACCAGAAACACCTTGAGAGCAAGGAAGGATCTTCTATAGGGATTTGGATCCAAGAAGATGAATCTTATCTTGGTTTGTGGAGTTGTGGATGCTCATTCCCCCACGTACTACCAACTGGAAGAGAATGCTATTGTGTTTGCCCATTTAATATTTACAATGTTCCTGCCAGAAATGGTTGCTTGGAGGGTCGAATTCAATTTTCATTTAATGTCATTTTTAGGTGAAAGGAAAAAAATTCCATTTCCCCCCTCAACTTGAGGTTTTTATTTAATTGATTTATTAAAAAGGAAGAACACAGTGATAGACCAAGTTACCTCAACAGCTTACAACCTTCTAAAGGGCTTTATGAAACCATGAATTATAGCAGGTTAGCACAGGGTCTGTGTTGGCAATTAGAGCAGCCATTAGGCTCCCAAAATAGCAATGACATTTAGCCTTGAAAACTGTCCTTGTTCTTACTGAGAATTCATTTTCGGGGGGACCCCCAAAAGGGAAGGGAATCATAGGTTCATAATCCCACCTGGACCCCCTCCCAGATTGGATTGGATTGGAGAGATGTTAGTTTGGATTATTCCTTACCCATTGGTAAAACACACCCTCATCATGCAAAATGCCAACTAGAAGCTGGACTGCTGGGATGAGAATTGCAGCAAGGTCTTGGAGGAAGATGCAGAATATTAGGTTTTACAATAGTACAGTCAGGCCAGACCTCAACTTGGGTATAGACAGTGAGGGAGGAGGAGGTTCCTTAAAGGAGAAGTTCAGTATAATCCAAAGAAGTGATTGAAAAGAGAATACCTTTGTTGTATTATTTCATCATTTCCCAGGCTGGGCAAATGAGTTTTGCATGTTGATATAAGGATTTAAAGGACAAGTTCCTTTAAGCTGTTGTGAATCACACACATATCTAGTGCACCTACTTTCTGTCCACCACTGGAAAGATTTTTTTTTTTTAAGAAAAAGAAGAGGTCTGTCTGTAATTAAAATAAACCCAGAGAAAAGGAATAGCTTTGCCCCACTGGTCAGATGTCTTTTGTGTCCCTGGTCACTGGAACATCTGGATTCAACATCTCTAGGATGTGAGGGAAAGTGTGTGTGTGTGTGTGTGTGTGTGTTTGTGCATATGTGTGCACTGCATGTATGTGTGCATGTTGGGGGTGGTGGTAAAGAATGTAGAAGGTGAAGAAAGACAAATTCTAAGAGAATAACCTTACATTCCATCATTTTGTAGGTAGAGGAAATCCTAAGAATATTTCTTGGTTCATATACTTAAGAAAAGGAAACTTTAATATGGCACAGGGGGCTTATTTACTCTCATCTTCCAATATGTCTCCATCTCCATCTGTTCAGTGCTTGATGTGCAGAGGGAAGGAGCATATGTCCATTTCAAGCCCTAGAATTGGAGTGTGAGTGCACACCGTCCACATCTGTAGTTTTGTGGGTGAGGAGTGGGGGATGGGAGAAGGGGCAACATTTCTGAAGCTCCTTGATTGAGAGGATCTACCATAAAAAAAATGGATAGTAAAATGAAACTTCTCTTGTTTAAGGAACACAGACAACCCTCCTCTAGCTCCATCGGATGGGGTCTTCCTATTTAAAACATGAAAGGAATTTGGTTTTGCCAGAAGTTTTAAAAGTTTGGGGGAAAAACCATAACAACAACAACTATTCTTCAGACAAATGGAATAGTTCATCTATGACTCTTTCTTCACTGAGGCTGGAACATCTGAGCTAACCATGAAAGAACTGGGTATCAGCCCTGGTTGCTATATCAACATAGATAAAGGGTTAAAGACACTAGAGTCAAAAATCCAAGATTATTTAATAATCATAATCATAATATTTGTCCTAGGAAATTTTCTATCAAAACTCAATAAAAATGAAACTGAGATTAATCTTTAAAATACTTTTATTCAGCTACAAAAGCAATTATTTTATTTACCCATATAATGGTACATAGTACATTAAATACAAAAAGGTAATAGCAGGGTAGTGATCTGTCCCAGGACCATTTCTCTCTGAATCCCATAACAAAGTTAGAACAAGATGATGACAACGACGATGATGATGATGAGAACCATGGCAATGGACAAAATGGCATGGTAAATATAGGGCTGACCTCACAGCCAGGATGACCTGGGTTCAAATCTAGTTTCCAACACATACTGACTATATGATACTGGGAAAGTCATTTAACCTCAAGTGACTCTCTAAAAACAGAAAGTGAAAAATAGTTGTGAATCGGCATTGGGAGGAGTATCCTTACCTTGAAATTACTACAATACTCAAACTTTAGGTCGACAAACAACAACAATAATGATAAGAATTATAATTATAATTGGAGTCAAAGGATCTGGGTTTGAATTCTGGATTTGCAACCTGCGTGACCTTGGACAAATCATTTCGCTCCTCTTGGCCTCAGTTTCCTCATCTGTAAATTCAGAGGGATAAGCTAGGCAAACATAAAATTCCCTAAATTTATCATTCTAATTTGATAACAAGTTGACATTGAGATAGCACTTTAAAGTTTGCAAAATGCTTTACATATAATGATCTCCTTTGAGTTTCAAAACCCTTACAACTAAGTAAAATAAGTATTTTTAGCATGTTTAAGGTCCCAATTTGTGATTTAATTTCCCTCTGCCAATTTAGCTCTCTAGCTATGCTTCAATTTTCCCAATGTCACATACTCAGTATATATCAAAGGCCAGACTTGCTTCTAGGTTTTCTTGACTCAGGGTCCAGCTCTCTCATACCACATTGCCTCCAGGCAACTATGGATATTACAATACTCTTTTTACTAATGAGAAAACTAAGACTCAGAGAATCTAAATGATTTGTCCATGTTTACCCAGGTAGTAAGAATTTAAACCCAGGTCTTTCTGAATCAATAAATTCATCAGATAAAGAGATGTCTTTTACTCATAATTCCTCCAATTCCCTTGGTTTATACATCACAGTCGCTTATCTTTCTACCTGCTCATGAAATTCACAGAATAGGCAATTCTCTACACCTCAAAATGTTTCACAAGTAAATCAGCTTTATCTCCAATGTGAAGCGGAAGCTTCAGTCCTTTAATAGATCCTTAATCTCAGTTCTGGTACTTCCTCAAGGGCAGTCACACTAAGTTCATCTTTCTCCTCATCATAGGTCCTTTGCTATTGACATATCACTTAAGGGTACGTGGTCATTGTTCTAAAGATACAAGGAACCTTAGAGGTTATCTAATTCAAACCCTTCCCTGCCTTTTTTACAAGTCATCAAGGTGAGTCCCTGAAAGGTGGCACAAATTGTCCAACACCACACAGACAATTCTGGCAGAGACAAGATTCAAACCCACGTTCTCTTGACTACAAATTTAGTACCCTTGGCTCTGCATCACCTCTCTGGAGAAAAGCAACTAACCAATAGGTCCTTCAAAGTTTTGTGTTTGTGTTTTTGTTTTGTTTTGTTTTTATCTGGTGTATAAAGAGGTAGGGTTCTTGTTGTTGTTTTTGTCTTTGTGGGGCAATTAGGGTTAAGTGACTTGCCCAGGGTCACACAGCTAGGAAGTGTCAAGTGTCTTGAGACTGGATTTGAACTCAGGTCCTCCTGAATCCAAGGCTGGTGCTTTATCCACTGTGCCAACTAGCTGCCCCATGTAGGGTTCTTTTTTAAAAAATGTTCTGCTACCCACTCTCAAATAGGAACAATTATTTACTTTCTCCATAACCCATTAATTCTATATATAGGTCACTCAAAGGAAAAAGAAAACTGGGTTGGGGGGGTGGGGGGTGGGACTCACACCATATAGGAAAGGGCTATAGATTACCAATGGCTAAACTGGCATCATTTTAGTGACTTCCCTTCTATAGGGTGTTACCATTCTTATATTTGACTTTAGAAAGAAGGTAAAATAAGTGAGTTCATTTATCTTGGACCAAGTTGGATACAGACACATTAGAGATCTGGTATCATCATCATCACTAGAGGTAGTAAAATTTGGACATGCCAAGTTTCATGTATGCCTGCAAGCAGTTTTAAAAGGTTTTGGTTAGCTGCAATTTTATTAGAATGAAAGGCTTTCACAAGTAAGAGGGTTTACGAGAGTTATTTTTAAAGTAATGTGTTTTTATTGGTTTCTGGTAAGATCAGTGAAATCACATGGCATTTTTAAGAATTTTAAACCAAAAAAAGATGTTCAAATAACTTGACTGAACCCACAAAAGCCAGGAAATTCAGAATAAGATATTAGAACACAAGAAAAAAAAACCCAAGACAAAAACACTTTTATGAAAGTGTAAAGGGGAAAAAAAAAAAGATTAGTGAGAGAGCACAGACAGTTCAGTTCCCAATTGGGCTGGATTCTAGTTCTGGCCCTGCCGCTTACTACATATGTGGCCTTAGGCAAGTCACTTAATTTCTCTGGCCCCAAGTCTCTCTATCTATAAAATGGGAACATTATCACTTGCCTTACTTTTCTTCCTGAGTTATTCTGGAAAAAGTAAGATGATGAATATAAAAGAGCTTAGGGCGAAATCAAGTTTAAAGTGGTCTAAAAATATCAGATTGATCAAACATTTTTAAGCACCTACTATGTTCCAGGCACAATGCTAGAAGAAGGGGATATAAATACAAAGACAAAATCCCTGTTCTCAAGAAGCTTACATTCTACTGGGGGAGACAACGTGTACACATAGGTACATATATGGTAGGTGCAAATAATTAGCATAAAGAAGAATGTGTTATGTGCACATGAGGATATGAATAGAAATACAAAGGGCAGGTAGGTGATGCGGTAGATGGAGCATGGGCCCTGGAGTCAGAAGGACCTGAGTTCAAATGTGACCTTAGATATTTACTAGCTGTGTGACCTTGGGCAAGTCACTTAGCCCCAATCATTTCCACAGAGACAGAGACAGAGACAGAGAAACTTTAAAAGAGGAAGAGATTATCCACCCCAGGGAAATCTGGGAAGGAATCAAAGAGAGTTTGCATTTGAACTAGGTTTAAAAAACCTGGGTCTAGGAAATGGCCAAATGGAGATGGGGACATGAATGGGGAAGGGCATTCCAGATTTAAGGAATAGTATTATTACAGATGTTATAGTTAATAGTAACTTTTTTTGCAGGGCATTGAGGGTTAAGTGACTTGCCCAGGGTCACACAGCTAGTAAGTGTTAAGTGTCTGAAGTCACATTTGAACTCAAGTCCTCCTGAATCCAGGGCTGGTGCTTTATCCACTGCACAACTTAGCTGCCTCCAATAGTAACTTATCAAAGAAGAGCAGTTGTAATGGCATGTCACCAATAAAAACTGTTGTCAAAGGTAGAAATGCCACAAGAGGCACAAGGATGTGACCTAGGACCTAGATTTTTTTTTTTCACTATGGAAGACTTTAGGGATTGAATAGATTGGGTGAACCACAAGCAAGAGAAAAATCCTCCCCCTTTACTTTTTTTTTAAGGATCCTTAAAGATATTTTCACTTCATATATTTACTTGTGAAAGAAAGCATGAAATAGTGTATAGAGCTCTGCACTTGGCCAACCCAAAGATTTGGGTTCAAGTCACACCTCTGGCACTTGTTTGATCATTTCAGCAATTCACTTCATCACTATGTGCCTCAAGCAACTGTGAGAAAATTATTAATAATAGGGTGTTGTGGGGACTCAGGATCCCCACCAACACACACACACACACACACACACACACACACACACACACACACACACAGGAACTCTGGCTGGTTCTGCAGGGCCAGCCCAGAGTCAGGAGAATTTCAAAGGAAATGTAGATCTACCTTACTAACTAAGTAAAGGAAGTTAACTGACCTAAGACCAGCCACAAGTTATGTCAATCAATGGACTTGAATGTGACCCACCTCTACCTGAGACAGGTTAAAAATCCTCAAGTGGGGTCTCTCACTCTCTTGGCATGCTCTTTCCTTTCCCATGCTGTGCTCTCTCTCTCTCTCTCTCTCTCTCTCTCTCTCTCTCTCTCTCTCTCTCTCTCTCTCTCTCTCTCTATATATATATATATATATATATATATGTATATATGTATATGTATATATATGTGTATATATATGTATATATATGTATATATGTATATATATTTGTGTGTGTGTGTGTGTGTGTGTGTGTGTGTAGGACTTCTAACCATGTGCTCTCATTTTCTCTAACATTTAGTATGCTTTAATAAATGCTTAATGCCCCAAACTAGTATAGTAGCCTCTAATTTCTAAGCAACAATATATAAGAAACCCCAGCTATATTCCCTAAAACTTGGGACATAGATATGGCACCCCATAAATTTTTAATTGTCACACAACTCTTTACAACTGACCCACTAAATTACTGATGAGTTATGATCCCAGGAGCTCCCTACAATGACAAAAATCACAAGTTATTCAAGTGTATTTTTGAAAAGGGAGCCTGAAATTGCTGAACTGGAATATTTCTTTAGCTGGACTACAGAAGATCTAGTGAAAACTGGACTATTTACTGTCCTCTAAATATACCCTATGTTTTTTCTGTCATTCCCTACACCTGGAATTCCTTGCCCCATCCCCAGATCTATTTGATCAATTTCTAGCCTTCCTTTCCAATCTTTCCTCTTCCAGGAAGCCTTTCCTGATTTCTCTCAGCCAGAAGAAATCTCTCTCCTTAAAAGTGGCATACATCTGTTTGAATCCCTCATGTACAATCATCACATCCTGCCTTATGTTAGATTATTTTTCCCTATCTTGTGTCCCCAACTAAATGTCAAGTTTCTGGAGAGCCAGGAAAGCCCCTTCTTCACCTTGATTACCCTCCCCAAGTACCTAGGGTAGCACCCTAGTAACACATAAGCTTGTCAGGAAATGTTTGCTGAATGAATATCATTACTGTTGTTAATAAATACCACACTATCTGGACTAAATTTAAAGTGTATTAAAGTTGATGCACTTTATATGCATTAGCTTAAACATTCATTTAATTCTCAGAACTAGAGAGGCCACTTTTGTTGCTTCCAGACAGTCTCCCTAGGAAAAAGAATTTTGGACCCCCTGCCTATTATTGTTTGAGAACGGTTAAAGAGATAGAAGACAAAGGAGAATTTAATATACACTACAGACAATCTACTGATCATTCCATTACATGACATTCCCTTTCTCTGAAGCAGGATACTAGGGTTTAGATTCAGTCTCTGCTACTTCTTCGCTGCATGGTAATGGCCAAACCATCTTTAAAATGAAGATCATACATAATTCCTTCATTGGTTTGTTGGGGGAAAAATACTTTGTAAACTTTATTAAGTGTTTTGTAAATCATAAAAGTTCTACAGAAATGTGATTATCCTTGGTAGAATATAAGAAACTCCTAAAAAAAGAGAAAGAAACTCCTTGAGGCCCTCAGATGGCTGCATTTTTGTCTTGGCACCTTGAGTGTATGACACAGTACCTGGCACATAAGATATGCTTCATAAATATTTGATGAGCTCAATAAAATCATAATAAATTGTTAAACATTATAAATAATGAACAGTATGCTAATTCATAAGCTTCAATCAGTGGAGATGAGCCCAGAGACCACAGGATTAAAGAGTTAGAGGTGGAGGTCATCTAGAGGTCTTTTAGTCTTATGCTCTCACTTTACAGATGATGAAACTGAGGCCTCTAAGCAGAAAGTTGCCTTCTCTCTCCTGGAAGCAATCAAATGTCCCCACGGAACCAGTGAGCAACACAGTTTGATAACACCTGGTAGAATTCCATTGATGAAATTCTCATTAGGGCCAACTGACTTGTCCTCATCACCACATTTAATCCCTGTTCATTCTAGCCTCTGATGGAGTTAGTTACTTCTCAAGGAATGTTTTAACCAAGAGTACCCCTTTGGCCACTTTCTTGTTGCTGCCATCTTTGCACAGGGCAGGTCCTGAGTTAACTAGCCACTAGGACTTTGTATTCAGGAAACATAGATGTCTATACATATTTGATTTATTGGACTATCCTTGGCAGCACCAATAATGATCCAGGATATTCAAGTTTATCAGTTATTTGGTCAACAACTCTTTAATCACCTACTACGTGAAAGGCAGTGGACTGACAATCTGGAGAACTAGAGGAGGGGCATGGTTAACTACATGTTTTAGGGCACACGTTCATGGATTTGGAACTGGAAAAGGCCTTAGAATTCAACAAATCCAAGCCCCTCATTTTACAAATTAGTGAACCAAGTCCAAGAGAAATTAAATATCTTGCCTCAGGTCATACACAGTAAGGATCAGAGTCTGGATCCAAACGGAGGTATTCCTGACTCCAAGTCCAAAGATCAGTCTCTCTGCTACACCGTGCAGTAAGTCATCTGACCACTGGGTCCTCGGTTTTGTTCTTGGTAAAATCAGAGTGAACTAGATAATTTCAGATTTTCCTTCTTGGCCTGATAGTGAATGATTTAGCACATCAAAGTTTCAAGCTGTACCTTCCCACCTACTAAGGCTCAGTACTTACTTACACACACACACTCACACACACACACACACACACACAGTGAGAGACAAACATGCTAAAAAATTCTAAACCAGGAATTATTCACCTGGATTCAGTAAATTTGTTTTTGTTGTTAGATTTTGATAACATAATATTTTAACATAATTTGTTTCTTTAGTAAACCCATTTTATTTTATGCACTTAAAAACATTATGAGAGAGGATTCATTGGCTACATTGTCTTGACAAAGGGGTCCAGGACACACACACAAAAATGTTAAGAACCACTGTTGTTATAAGCAAATATTTCAAGGGAAAAGAAGAATGGCAGCAAAGGTTCCCAGATTTCATCCTCTCTAGATACAATGACATTTGGTCCTAATTTTACTCACCCATCTAACATTGCCTTTAAAAAGCTACCCCTGTGGTCTATAGCAGTGTAAAGGGGGTGAAGGGGCTGCCTCGGGTTCTCACTGACAGTGATTTCTGATGCCAGTTTAGTGAAAATCTATCAGGGTCTCTAAAATTTGGGGAAATTCTCTAAGACAAAGTTAATTTTAATCCCATATATGTATTCATGTACATATACATGCATAAATGTATACAGACACATATATACATATGTATATACATACATGTACACACATGATTTATGTACATATACACATGTATATTTAAACATCAGTGGGTCCTTTTGGTGGATGCAGTTCAGGGAGAGAGTTTGAGAAGGAGTAAAGAAACTATTTTTAAATAGGACTATATGATTTTCAAAACATGTTCACATCTATTCGTTAATTTTTTGTCAGATTCACTAAGTTAAATGGGCAGGCATTAGTGGTATGACTTTGGATAAGATACTTCCCCTCTCTATGCCTCAGTTTCTTCCTTCGTAAAATGAGGGGTCAGGTTAGGTGGGCTCTAGCTGCTCTGAAATTCTAAGATTCAGTGAGAAAAATGAATCACCAAGAGATGAAGTGATTTCAAGGTCACATAGCTGAGTGGGGAGGCTAGATGTAGAGATTAGAACTCTGGTCTGGTCTGGGCCAGTCCAATGTCTCATTGGTAGTGGAGGCAACTAGGTAGCTCAATGGATAGGGCACTGGGCCTGGAGTCAGGGAAACTTGAGAACAAATCTAGCCTCAGATATCTACTGGGTATGCGACCCTGAGCAAGTCACTTAACCTCTGTTTCCCTTTATCTATTGGAAAAGGAAATGTCAAACCATTCTAGTATCTTTGCCAAGAAGACCCCATGGACAGTATTGGCCTGCTATGGTCTACAAGGTTAAGAAGAAGAGTCAGACAGGACTGAATGACTGAACAACCACCACCACTCACAGGTAGTAATGATAGAGCCAGAATTTCCACTGTAACCCACAATCTCCATTCTTTCTACTCTCCCACACCCCTTCCTTGGCAGCTCCTTGAACCCTGATCAAAATGGAAATTTCTATAGCATTCTTTGATGATATTATAGAGAGATCTCATGGGGATCAATTAAAGTCTTCAACTTTTTTTTTTCTCCTTATGCCATGTCACCTTGGTGCTTCTATCTTCAAACTTCAGGCTTTAACAACTAACTGCACAAGTCAGGGCACTCTAATCCAAGGAAGATTTTCAAAACTAGCTAGCAAATAGTCTCATAAAAGCATTTACAGCTTCTTCACACATCATGCCAGCTTTACTAGCAAAACATGGTAAAGGTAATGTGCTGTCCTTGCTCTCCGACGGTCTTTTGAGGCTAGACTCTCCCGGCAACTTGAATGATTGTCCTCCAATTGACTTCCTTTTCTTTTGACTGCAGTTTTCGGAGAAGGCCTGACTATAGACTGGGAACATTTTTCTACTACACAAATTCCGCAATCCCCCCAGATTTGCCCAGGGTCCCTTTGCCAGCCTGTGACAGCCTATGGATCTCCTCCACCCTCTCCCCCCTGCCACCACCCCCCCAGTAAATTATGTGTTTAAATGCTTAAAATAAAATACATAGGATTACTAAGAAAAACAACTATTAAAATACAGTTATCGATTTTTTGGGGGGGGTGGGACAATGAAGTTTAAGTGACTTGCCCAAGGTCACACAGTGTCTGAGGCCAGGATTTGAACTCAGGTCCTCCTGAATCCAGGGCTGGTGCTTTATCCACTATGCTACCTAGCTGCCCCAATTGAAATATTTTTAAAATAAGTTCATGGACCCCAGGTCTAGAAGGAAGCATCTTTTCAACCTTCCTTTGGCTATTTTTCTTATAGAATCACATCTCTGACCTGGTAGCTGAGGAGAAGAAAGAAGTTGGCCATTCCTCTACTGAACTTTTAGAGTGATGGAACCACCAAGTCAAAGTTTTATTGTTATGAAAGAAAGGAAAGAAAGGTGGAAGGAAGGAAGGAAGGAAGGAAGGAAGGAAGGAAGGAAGGAAGGAAGGAAGGAAGGAAGGAAGGAAGGAAGGAAGGAAGGAAGGAAGGAAGGAAGGAAGGAAAAGAAAGGAAGGAAGGAAGGAAGGAAGGAAGGAAGGAAGGAAGGAAGGAAGGAAGGAAGGAAGGAAGGAAGGAAGGAAGGAAGGAAGGAAGAAAGGAAGAAAGGAAGGAAGGAAGGAAGGAAGGAAGAAAGGAAGAAAGGAAGAAAGGAAGAAAGGAAGAAAGGAAGAAAGGAAGAAAGGAAGAAAGGAAGAAAGGAAGAAAGGAAGAAAGGAAGAAAGAAAGAAAGGAAGAAAGAAAGAAAGAAAGAAAGAAAGAAAGAAAGAAAGAAAGAAAGAAAGAAAGAAAGAAAGAAAGAAAGAAAGAAAGAAAGAAAGAAAGAAAGAAAGAAAGAAAGAAAGAAAGAAAGAAAGAAAGGAAATGAAATGAAATGAAATGAAATGAAATGAAATGAAATGAAATGAAATGAAATGAAATGAAATGAAATGAAATGAAATGAAATGAAATGAAATGAGGTAGGGAGACAACTAGGACCAATTAATTAGTCGGCGGATTAAGGGTCAAGAAGCACATGCCCTTCCAATGTAGGAAGAGCTTTGTAACAACTAGAGCTATCCAGAAATAGAACTGAGATAGTGGATTCCTCATCATTGATGCTATTCTGCCTGTCACAGATATTGGGGAAATGGTGAAATGGTATGAGACAGAGGGATGGTGTTTGCCAATTGTTTTCAACTGAGCAAATATATTATGGATACCGGCAGAGAAGGGTAATTATAAGAATGAACTTTGATGGGAATGAGGTGAAAAACGTGGGGATTCAAATGAAATCTAACCCCTCATCTTCTTCCTTCAAAGCCTGCCCCTCCTCCACAAAGGGCTTAACAGTTGCCTTGGCACTTGAATCCTTCAGTCCCATGATGCCCATCTTCTAGTGCTCAGAAAGCTTCTGGCAGAGACCAGAATGGTAGCTTCCAAAGTCATGAAGTCAGAGTTCCCATCTTCTGTCTTCTTCTCCTGGCACTTCACCAGTAGCAGCCAACCACTTATCCAATGTAGGCCGCATGAGGACAGGAGACTCCTTAAAGCTCAGAGTAGGTTAAGAATCATTCTGCTCTGGGGCAAGTCTCCTAATTCTGAGTAAACTTTTTTCCAGGACACTTGGGTGGATTACTCTTAAATTTCTAGAAGGAAGCAAAAGTTGGAAGGGCAACCCAGCCTCATGTCCAGACTCTTAAAACTGTAGGAAACTTACACATGGACTCTCCAGCTTGGGTGTCCATACTTTTCCAAGCTAGCATAAGCAGTTCTACCAATTGCTATTATTCAGGCCTTTCTCATTTTCCCTAGTGTTGACTATGTACTTCAGGTGGACAGGGTATCTTTCCAGGGAAATGAAAGCTAGCCTCTTCCAGGAAGCCTTCTTGAACTAGCCTTGGCTCAACACCTCAAAGTTATCTTTGATTCTTCCCTTTGCCTGGCCACCAAGTTCCAATCAAATGCTACCACATTCAAGTTACATTGTCTGTAATACCAGTCCATATCACCTCCCCCTTGCACTATTGTGAAAGCCTCCTAACTAGCCTCCCTTCATTTATTCTCTCATCTCTCCTATCCATCCTTCCCCCCACTGCCAAAATAGTCTGCCTAATGCAGAGGTCTGAGTATGTGCAATATAGTGCTACTCACAACTTAAATCTTCAATAGCTTCCCATTGCCTATTGGATAAAATGCAAATTCCATAGCTTGACCCTTACCAATCTAGACCCTTACCAATCTTTCTAGACTCACTGAAGATTACTCCCCTTCCCACAGTCTATGCTGAGGTCAAATAGGCTACCAGGTGTGTTCTTCCAATATAACATGCTGTCTTACACCTCCACGGGTTCACACAGGCTGCTCCTACTTCCCTGTGCCTGAAATACATTACCTCTTCATCTCAGCCTTTCAACACTATTCTCCTCCCTCAAATCTCAACTCAGGCAGTACCTTCTCCACAAGGGTTCCCAGATTCCTCCAGCATAATGTATCCTCTCCCTTTTCAAATGACCTTAGAGCCCTTTCTCTCTTTTACCTTTATATGTGCATGTGTCCTAAACACCAAATGTAAGTTCCTTTAGTTTCAAGGAATCACAATGACTTTTTCTACCTTATATTCCTGGTGCCTGGCATGGTGCCTTACACATAGGAGATGCATAATACCTCTTTGTTAATTTATACAGAAAGTTATTGTGTACTTCCCATATATTTTCCTTGGACCTCTGTCTATTCTGATATTTTGTCTCATTCATTTTTTAAAATGTTTTTTAATCAACAACCATTTATTAAATATGCACCAAACATTGTAAATTATATTCAATGAATACCATAAGCTTCTTGAGTTCAGGTCCTATTTCACTTTTGTCCTTGTACATTTAGTGACTAACCCCATGCCTGAGACATAATACGTACTGAGTAGATGTTTGTTGAGTTAAAACAAGTTAGATACCAGCTCTTCTTTTCACCCACTGGGGAACCAAGACACAGAGAGGAGGAATGAATGACTTTCCTAAAGACACCTAGCTAGTTTTTGGAGGAACCCAAATATTTCAGGTCTCCTAACTCCCAGCTCAGGGCCCTTTCCACCAGATCCCAGGTGCTCCGTGAATGTTTGGTGACTAGACCCACTGGGAAGAGGACGGTTTGTTGGAGGGAGGCAGGCAATTTTGGGTACCACACCCACAGAATCTCAGGGTTGACTGCCCCTTCAATAGTCACCCAGTCTAACCCCACCTGAATAATTTCCTTGAAAAGCCTTTACTCAGCCTCTACTTGAAGACCTCCAGTGATGGGAAATCTACTGTTTTGGATAATGCTAATATGGTTTGATCATTTGTTTGTTTGTTGTCATAGTTTTCCATACAAGAAACCTAGATCCAAGTTCTACCCCTCATTCTTCATTCTAATCCCTGGGGCAAGAAGGAAGCTCTCTTATTTTGGGAAGCATGCCTTTCTCAATATAGCCTCAATTCCCATTAGCCTTTCTGGCTGCCCTATCATATTGACACATATTGAACTTGCCATCCACTAAAATCTTTAGTTTTTTGTTTTGTTTTGTTTTGTTTTTTCCCAGGTGAGCTGGATCTTGCTGTGTGTCTTTCACTTCATAATTGTGAAGCAGATTTTTGGGGGGTTGAGATCTTTTTAGATTCTGACTCTGTCATCTAAAGTGTTAGTTCTCTTTTCCTGCTTCCTGGAAATTGCCCGAGCTTCTTCCTGACAGGAAGCAAGCTGGTTGCCCTTTTGGTCATGATGTGATAAAGTCATAAATTCTTCCTCCAAAATCTAATGCTGGTGATGATGAAGGCCTGAGATGAAAATGTTGGCTTCTGGGCCTAAGGTCTGGGTTCTTTTCCTTTGATACAGATGCAGGCTCTATGAGGTGAGGGGGAATTATTTTCTCATCTGTGTTCCTGGAGATAATCTGAACTGTCCTTTTCTAAGCCTCCACACGCAGCCTTTTTATGCTTCTCTAGGGTCTTGTATTTGAAAGTCAAATTTTCTATTCAGTTAAGATCTTTTCATCACAAATGCCTGAAAGTCCTCTTTTTCATTGAAGTCCCATTTTTCCCCTGAAAGATTATACTCAGTTTTGCTGGGTAGGTGATTTTTTATTATAGTCCCAGTTTCTTTGACCTCTGGAATATCATATTCCATTCTCTCCAGTCCTTTAACATAGAAGCTGCTAGATATTATGTTATTCTGACTGTAGCTCCACAGTATTTGAATTAGTTTTTTCTAGTTGCTTGCAATGTTTTTTCCTTGGCCTAGGGTCTCTGGAGTTTGGCTATAATATTCCTGGATGTTTTCCTTTTGGGATCTCTTTCAGGAGGTGATCAGTGGATTCTTTCAATTTTTATTTTACTTTCTGCTTCTAGAATATCAGGGATATTTTCCCTGAAATTTCTTGGAAAATAATGTCTGAGTTCTTATTTTGATCATGGTTTTCAGGTAGTCCAATGATTTTCAAATTCTCTCTCCTGGATCTATTTTCCAGGTCAGCTGTTTTTCCAAGGAGATATTTCATATTGCCCTCTTTTTTTATTCATTTGGATTTGCTTTATTGTGTCTTGATTTCTCATAAAGTCACTAGCTTCTATTTGCTTTATCCTAATTATTTTGGGGGGGGCAGGGCAGTGAGGGTTAAGTGACTTGCCCAGGGTCACACAGCTAGTGTCAAGTGTCTGAGGCCAGATTTGAACTCAGGTCCTCCTGAATCCAAGGCCAGTGCTTTACCACTGCGCTACCTAACTGTCCTCTACTCTATCCTAATTCTTAAGCAATGATTTTCTTCAGCGAGTACCTCCTTTTCCATTTGGCCAATTTGGCTTTTCAAGCTGTTTTCATGGCCCTCCTGCACATCTCTCATTTCTCTTTCCATTTTGTTCTCTATCTCTCTATATCTTCCCTCTACCTCTCTTACTTTCTTTTAAAAGTCATTTTTGAGTACTTCCATGGCCTGAGACCAATTCATATTTTTCTTGGAAGCTTTGGATGTAGGGTCTTTGGCTTTGTTATTATCTTCTTCTGAGGGTTTATTCTGTTCTACCTTGTCATCAAAGAAGCTTTAGATGGTCTGCTATTTTCTCTGTCTTGGCTTTTAACTCTTTCTAAACGTGTAGCGCTGCTTCCAGGATGCACTGACCCAAGCTACAGTGGGTTACAAGGGGGGGGTGATTAGGCATGTTCTCAGCCTGCTTGGCTTGTAAGTAACTATGGCCCACTTTCTCTTTAACCTGGAAACAGAAGTCTGATTGAAATTTGATTCACTATGGTTGGAAACTTGGTGTGCCTGTGCCCCAACCCCACTGGGCTGCTGCTGCTCAAGTCAGTTTACTGGTTCAGAATATGGGTGTTCTGCCCCAGCTCCAGCAGAGACCACAGCTATCCCTCCCCACCCCTGTAACTGCCAGCCACTTGAACCCCCACACCGGTCTGTGAGCCGAGTTTCAGAAGTAGCCTCTGAAGATTCTGAGGCTCTGGAGGCACGGCCTGCCTGGGGCTAGATCTGTGCAATATTGCTGAGCTCCTCTGTTACCCTGAATGACCAGTGATCCCAGTCACCTAATTAAGCCATCTTTGCCTGGAAAATAGTCCCATTCTGTTCTTTTGTGGGTTATGCTGCTCCAGGAGTTGTCTTATGGCATTATTTTTGGAGTATGTGGATGGGTTTGTTGGGAGCTTGGGAGAGTCACAGACTTTCCCCCACCATCTTGGCTGTGCCCCATGTCTTATTCATTTTTTAATCTTTTGAGTTACTGATTGTTCATAGCTTCAGAGCTTTAGAGTCAGAAGAGACCTCAGAGGCATCAAGTCTACCTCTCTCATTAAAGGTCTCATGGCTATTAATAGCCTGAGGCAGGATTTGAACTCAGGTCTTCCTGAGATGGCTTTCCATCTGTCTATCTCACAACAGTCACTTGTAAAGGAAAACAAGTCTAGATTTCCTTGCTTAACAATTCTTATGGCCTCTACAAGCACATAATTGCCTTTTAATTAACTTAAATGTGGTTTAAAAATGCCTAAGGCAGAATAAGGCTATTTACTTGATCTATCTATTTTTATATCTATCTATTGTTTTTAAAATACTTTATAAATTGGGAAAGTAAATAGAAAAATAAATGTGAGTAAATGAAGAAAAACCAACATCTGATAAAAATTAGAAATGTTCCATCCCACCCACTTCTTTCTTTTAAAAGTTTTATTGATGCATTTTGTTTTTCATACCATTACTTCCCCTCTCCCCCAAAAAAGCTTCCTTAACCTCTAGACACTTACTCCTCCTAAAAAATAAGTTAATAAAAGCTCATGTTTTTATAGTGCTTCAGGGTTTTATAATCTCATCTGATCTTTACAACAACTCCTTAAGGTAGGTGCTATCATTATTCCTATTTTATAGATGTGGAAACTGAGGCTTATTGATGTTCAGCTCCTTACTCAGGGTTGCTCAGCTAGTTAGTTCCAAAAGCTAGATTTAAATTTAGGTCTTTCAGACTCCAAATCTAGCATACTATCCAATGCAAAACTATGAACTTCTTGAGTAACAGGGGCCATTTCTTTCTTTTCTCTTCATCCACAGCACTTAGAACAATGCCTGGCACGTGGTTACACTTAATATATGCTTGTTGACTTAACTTTATACTACATCTCTCATGAAACAAAGGTTAGATATCATATATAGCCTGAATTCTATTTCTTTTAGTGTTATTTTCATTTCCATTATGGTTATTGTTGAGTGTGTTGTTCTCCTGGTTTAAGCAAAGTCTTACAGCAAAGCCGTTGGAAAAACCATAAATGCTGCCTTAGAGTCAGCATCACAAACAGCAGTCAGTTCTGTGAGAATCTGTTCCAAATAGAAGTCAAAATAGCATCATTCAGTGTGTGCAATGTAGATAAGAGTCCTCATCTCTGATCTTCTAAAACACCCATAAATGTACACAAACAGCTGTTACTGTCAGTGGCACCTCATAAAGGAAGCAATCTTATACACAAATAAGATCTTAATTCTGAATAATTAGGAGGGAAGTCATACTAAATTAGTGAAAATCTAAATCATTGACTATTTTTTAGAATAAATTTAAAAGAACAACTTTGGCTACATACGATTTGTGTGACCTTGTACAAGTCATTTGACCTCATGAACCTCAATTTTCTCATCTACAAAATTTTCCTCATCTAGCTGAATGTTAAGGTCCCTTCTGGCTCTAAATTTACAACCTAATGATTTGTCCACATTCACATGCTTGTACAAAACAAAGGCAGGATTTGAACTTAGCCTTCCGCTGATTCCAAGTTCAGGGTTTCTGTCACTATATCAACTTATCTCTCAAAAGTGCTAAAAAGGTTTTAAAGGCCCAAATGACATCATATTCCCTTAAGCAGAGAAAACATTGCCTTGTGTTTTTTTTTCCATTATTAATCTCCTTCAGTCACATTTTTTCATATAGTGTTCAAAAGCAGATTTTGATCAAACCCAAGTCTGAGTTATCCAAATTCACAATTAGTAATGTAAAAATTACTTGTTTTGCTGAATAGTTGAATATAATAACATTCCCTCACTTAATATATTTTTCCTTCTACTTAATATATTTTTCCTTCTGTATACCTTCTAAGTTGAGGAGAATTCATTAAAAAAAGTTCTAGGTTGGTAAATCATTGGTACTTATTTGTGAGGTTTCAATAGATTCCTACTTGAAAGGGGCACTCAGCCTCCAGGTTTTTAACTTGAGATTTTGTTCTATTTTGTTTTTGTATCCTCTTCATTTCCAAAAATGTTACAGTGACAGAGATATAGAGCAGGATCTCTCCTCCCACTCCCTGCCCTCATCCAACAAGCCAACTTTACAATAAAGTAGTTTTTAAAAGAAAGAAGAAAAAGCAATACAACAAATGTTACCATCACATCAAACTAGGCGGAAAGTGTATGCAGTGTTCCACACCCATATCTCCTTCTCTCTGCAAAGAAATTAGGGACATAGATTTTCCCCTGTCCCCATCAGGACCAAGTTTTGTCATTAAACTATAGTATTCATACAGTGATTTTGTTCTTTTTATTTGTATTATTGTAATCATTATGTATATCTTTTTTCCTCTCTCTGCTTACTTTACTTTGCATAAGTTCATATGTCTTCCCAGCTGTGAATTCTTCATAGTCATCATTTGTTAGGGCATACCAAAATTTCTTTAGTCATATCCCTCTCCGCCCCCAGCCCCCACATTGTTTCCAGTTCTTTGCTATTACAATTGAATGAAAGAATTGATTTTTTAAAAAGCCTTCTCATGTGCAAAGTACTGTGCTAAATACTGGGTATGCAAACAGAAAAGCAAGATAGCCTCTGCCCTCAAGGCACTTATATTCCAAAAGAGGAAGATAACATATACTGGAGGGCTCAGCTGAAGGGTAGAAAGAAATGCCTCAGCAAGGCTGATGGAAATACATCATTTTAGTAACATTTCCATTAATAAAACTGAATCTATTTTAGATGTGGAACCATTCATAATACCAAGGACTTTGGTGACCCTGGGAGGGGGGGAGTGTTGGTGTCTTTAGTAGCTGTGGCTACAAAAAGTACTATAAATATTTTGCTATAATATGGGGCATTTCTTTCTGTCCTTAACCTCCTTGGAATATATGTGTATATGTGTGTGTGTATGTATATACACATATATAGACACATGCATATAATATATGCATATAGATATATACACACATATGAGTGCATGTGTATCAGTGGGATTTCAGAATGACCAAATATGTATATTTCAATAGGGCAAGTCACAACTCTACCAACAGTGCATTAGTGTGCCTACCTTCCCATAATCTCTAAAACATTAACTGCTTTCATCTTTTGACATTTTTTTCATTTTGCTGGGTGCAAGAATAAAAATTCAGAGTTGTTTTGATGTGCATTTCTCTCATTATAGGTGATGTAGAGCAATATTTCATATGGTTAGTAGTTTTTCCATTCTCATGCTTATTCTTAGCCTTTGATTATTTATATGCCTTGGAAAATAGTTCAAGGTTTTATATATTTGTGTTAGCTACCTACATAGCTTGAATATCAAACTCTTAGCAGAATATGATTACAAAGACAGCCCCCCCCCCTTCCTCCAAGGAACAGTTTCTTTTCTTATCCAAGTTGCAAAAGATTTTTTTTTGTTTTTTGTTTCAAATTCATGTAATTGAAATTAGCTATTTGATCTTTTCTGATCACCTCTTTCTCTCTGGTTTGGTTGATAACTCCATAACAACAGCTATGAAAGGTACCTGATCTTATTCTCTTTTATTTTTTTATGGTATGACCCTTTTATATGGAGGCAGAGTAAACATTTTGAGCTTATATATGGAGGAGGAGAATAGAATGGAGAATACAGTATAAGGTATTAGCCTAATGCTAGTTTTTGCCAAACTGCTTTCCAATATTTCCAAGGGTTCTTCTCAGTTCTTCTGCCAATAGTTTGTGTTCTTGAATTTATATAACACTAAGTTATTATGTTCATTTATTTCTCATTTTTCCATATCTAGTCTGTTCTCATCAATTTTTCTATTTTTTAACTATTACCAAATAATTTTGATTACTGCTTTATACTATAATTTAAAGTCTTTAAATTCCATTACACTTCTATTCCTTTTTTTCATTATTTCCCTTGATATTAAGAACTTTTCATTCCTCCAATGAATTTTGTTATTATTTTTGTTAACAATAAACTATCCCCTTGATAGCTTGATTGGTATGGTACTAATTCTGTAAATTAATTTAGGTAGTATCATTTATATTATAGTGATGGGTGTGACCCAACCATGACTAATGAATGTCCTCCACCAGTTGTTTATATCATTCTTTATGCTTTGAAAGGGAGTGTTTGTAATTGTATTAATATAATTCTCTTAATGTGTGTTAGTAAAGTGACTATCAGGAATTTTATGCATTTTGTAGTTATTTTGAATGAGACTTCATATTCTTTTATTTCTTCCTGGATTCTGTTTTTGCTATACAAAAGTGCTGTTGATTTTTGAATGTTTATTTTATATCCTATTACTTTAGTGAAACTATTGTCATTCTTTTTTTTTTTTTTGGTGAGGCAATTGGGGTTAAGTGACTCGCCCAGGGTCACACAGCTAGTAAGTGTCAAGTGTCTGAGGCGGGATTTGAACTCAGGTACTCCTGATTCCAGGGCTGGTGCTTTATCCACTGTGCCACCTAGCTGCCCCTATTAATTGTCATTCTTAATTCAATTTGACAAATTGAATTCAATTCAAGAAATATTTATTAAACCTTTACATTGTCTAAGACCCAATGCTAGGCTCTCTGGAGATTCAAAGACACTTAATACAGAGCCTTTTCTCAAGGAATCTAATGGTAGAATGGACAAAGAGAAACAAAAGACTAAGAGACTAAGAGACTGAGAGAAGTGTGAAGAGAAGATACAAACAAACTGTTATGGTAGCTTTTTTAGAAATGAAAGATCGGGGCAGCTAGGTGGCGCAGTGGGTAGAGCACTGGCCCTGGAGTCAGCAGGACCTGAGTTCAAATCCGGCCTCAGACACTTGACACTTACTAGCTGTGTGACCCTGGGCGAGTCACTTAACCCCAATTGCCTCACTAAAAAAAAAAGAAAAAGAAAAAGAAATGAAACATCACATTTAACTGGATCATCAGGGAATGCTTCATGCTGAATTAGACCTTAGAAAGGGTGGAGGGGGGTTCCACAGACCTAACTGTTGGGGAATCCAATCTAGGCATGAGCAAAGACACAGAAACAGGAGAGGAAAGGATTAACAGACGATAAGAGAAAACAATTCAGTCTCACTAGAACCTATGTCATCATACTATGGAATGCCTCTTCAAATTTCCAAGGGTTTGAGTGTGCATGTATGCCTTTGTTCCCTGGGGGGACCATTTCTTTCTGTGGGCTTACCATCCTCTTCTGTGAAGGCAGGCACTATTACAGACATTTTAAGTCAGTTTTGGATTTGTTCAATGTGACTCCTTATAAAGACTTTTAGGCTTTTTAGAGAAAAATCATGAGCCCATAATGAGCATTCTGGAAATGATGAGAGAGAAAGGAGTAGAAGAATAATCAAATGTTCTTTTTTTGAAGAGGATCAGTGCATCCTAGGATGATATCTTAACTCGTGCTGAATTGAATTCAAGTGAGGTAGAGCTGGACAAAGTCATGAGCCTCACTCTCTTGAAAGTGCAGTGGCAGGAAAAACATCAAGATTACTGGCAATGGCCTGGGATGCACTGGAGGACCAGCACCTCTGGTATGAGGTCTTGCCAATCTCTTTTCAAGGCTGCTCGTCCATCTTTGCTTTCCACATGTCACCCAGCTCTCACCTGTGATAGGATGGTATGCTGGAAACAATTCTAGCCCTAGAGTTAAAGAACTTGGATCTAAATTGACCCTCAGCTGCCTACTGTATAACCCTATGCTCTCAGTTTCCTCATCTATAAAATGAGGTGCTTAAATTATATGCTATGGCATTTGCTCATCTAGGTGAAGGAGGGTGAGGAGAGAGGATCCCTTCTGATTTCCCCCTCTCCCCCAGGAAGTCCCTGAGAAAGAAAGGTTCATACTACACCTTTAGGAGAGACAGATTGGAGAGTGTCAGAGGGTGGAGTCACATCTTTTAAGGTCTACTGGACAGCCATTCTCTGGTGTGATTCCCCAACATTACCCAAATTATTCTTGAATACCCCAAATGCAAGGAAATTTGTGGAATTATGAGCAACCCCTTCTATCGTTAGACAGCTTAGATGGGGGGGGGTTCTTAAATTGAGCCCACATTTTCCTCCCTGTAATGTTATCCCCTTGGTTTTAGTTTTGCTCTTTGGAGTATGACTGGTCCATCATTGTTATCCTCATCAGACAACAATTGAGCACCCACTTTGTACATGGTCTTATTCTAAGTATTTAGATGGAGACTAATCAAAGAGAAGCTCCATCTCCCGTCCTCATGGAGCTTACACTCTTAGGACTACAGCCTTTCTTGCACAAGGGCATCCAGCCAACCAGTCAATTCAGTTAAATTATTTGGCGAGTACCAGACAAAGTAAAACTTGCTGATTTGAGCTACTCACTTTTCAGCAGTCATTCTGCTGTCATCACACAAAGTCCTCCTCAGAGGGGATGTGCAGCCATTGAGCAGGGTGAGAAGAAGGGACTGGAACACGAAGCCATCAAATGTACAGATGCGTCCTCCTTGTCAAACATAAAAGAAAGACGACACCCAGTGTTTAAAACAACAAATCACAGGGGATCCTTTTGATCATTTTCCTTTCTTGTTTCATTCTTCATCTCCCCAAGCAGACACACAGATTCCACTCTAGGGTGATCATCATCTGTCACACTGGGAAAGAAGAAATATTTGCTCCCAGAGCCCAGATCGCTAAGTGAGGTTTCCAAAAGCTGTGACTTATGGGTTTGACCAAAGAGAAAAGGGGTTTGACCTGACTAAATATTAAATATGGCCCCTCCTTCCCTCCTTCCCTTTCATCTCCCAAAGTAGTTTTCTCTCGGCAACCCTCTTCATGCCAAAGGCCTCAGACTGAAGATGAATGAGCAGTCTGATGTCAGGGGTGCCAAGTTCACATCACCTTCCCCCCAACACTTCCTCATTCACCACTTCCCCCTTCACTCCTTTCCCCTCTTCCCCTCCCCCCAGCCCTATCATTCAGACACTTGCTTATGCAGCTGCTTGATATAAATTCCTCGCATACATCTCTGGCCGGACAGTTTATTTTTATAAACAATAAATAGACCAGCATTCCTATGGTGTCCCGATTAGCCCAGCCCAGTCCATGGAGCCGGGGAGCCGGTGGCAGGAGATTAAGTTGGGTTTGCACAGATGGCGGCCATCATGTTGTAAATCTTACAAACACAGAGAAAGCAACTTTTTTTTTTCTTCTAAAGAAAAACAATTCCCCACTCTCACCCCACCCCCTCCTTTCTCTTTCCCCAGGATCACAATCTATTATCGGGGCCTACAAATCACGAGGAGATGATATTAAGTTGCTTTGATAACACCCTGGATCCCTTCCGGTGTGATATTTTTCTTCATTAGAAAGGATAACTCAAGCACACCAAATCCTCTTTCTCTCTTCTCAAAATTTATAGATCATGGTCTCTAAACTAATTGTTAGTTGCACAGCAGGCCTAAAGCTGTGCCTGGACTGAGCAATTACCTTGGCCAGCCTTGATTAAAGGAGAAGAGGAAGCAAAAGTGCAAAGGACCCCTAAGCCCGTGCAGTCAGGATGTCATGCCTCTTGTTTGCTTCGGCAGACATTTGTTGATAAAAGTGAGAGAGGAGGTTAGTTATCCATCACTGACCCCTCGTTCAAAGCTCACAGTGTGACAGGCGGGTTTCAGGCTGCTGACTCCATTTATAAAATTATAAGCCAAAAGGATTTCTAGACCAACATGGTATCCTTCCCATAAGACCATGTGGATTTCCTCATATTTCTCCTTTAAACTGTATTACTTTCCATTGCCCATAAATCTATTTATTTCTCTGAGAATAAATAAAACACAGAATTGCTTTGCTCCTGAAGGGCTTGGACTCAGTGGTCCAAACAAATTCATGAATTTCTAGGACCTGGAGAATGTACCCTTATTAAAAACTATAAAGTGACCAGTGCTCAGCCCACCCCCACCATCAGCTGCAAAATGATGCCCCTTATAAGGTTTTTTTCCCCCTTTGCCAATAGAGTCGGCAGAATCCCAAACTGAATTATTCTGACCAATAACTATCACTTGACAGGAACTAGACAATTTTTTCTAAGATGCTAGATTTAGAAATCAAAGATACCTTAGAAACCATTACATGTAGTCCTCTCATTTTGTAGATGAGGAAAATGAAGCGCAGAGAGGTTATATGACTTTCCCAGAGTCACACAGCCAGGAAGTATCTAAAGATGAGATTTGAACCCAGGTCTTCTTGACTCTAAATCCAGTGTCTGTTATGGCACACTGCCTCTCAGAATGTAAGAACTAGAAGGTGCCTAAGAAATCACTCAATCCACCTCTTCTACCTTACAGAGGTGGAAATTGAGGCCTACAGGAATAAAACAATGTGCTCAAGGGGACATGGACACTCAAAGCAAGAGGTCCAGGCTAATTTCACCATTTAGGAATAAAATTCATCTTCAAAAGACCTTATCAAAGTTGTTGGGGGGGGGGGGTGGAGGCTTAGATACTCTAATTTAGGCTTCTGGATTTCCATCAATGCAGATAGAAATATGGGGAAGGCACGTAACCTTTTGAAATTTAATTTCAAGTTTTCAAAACCTTAGAGTTTGGAGTTTAAGGCATGGCTTAATAAGACCTCTATCCTGGGTGGTTCATTCCAGACATCATTATTGTACCCAAAGTCCTTGGGGAATAAAAGATGGATTTGCAATCAAACAGTTACCAGGTGATAAAAATTCCCAATGTTCCTATGTCACTTTGTTTTTTTAAATCTTCTGTCTACCTTTAGTAGTTTGTCCATTAGTCAAAGTCTTCATCCTTCAGTAGGTTTCTCACTTTGGGGGAGGGGTTGATTTTAATATTTATCTTTGACTTTTTCTAATATTTTGTCCAACACAGGTGACATTTCAAGTATCATCCCTGGGCTAGAAACATGTAGGATCATCTTGTCTTAAACTTTTCATTTTATAGATAGGGAAATAAGCCCAGATGGGGAAAAAAGATTGCCTGAAGTCACACAGCAAGTTAGTGACAAAGTCAGGACTGAATCTCAGAGTTCTATCTTAGATTTAGGGAGAAGAACTCTGCATTATGAGATGTGTGTGTCCCAGGATCTGGAAATGTATTTAAGATCTTTATTTCTTCCAATCACACATCGATCCCTTTTTTTTATGTCCCTTGCATTTCATTCAGAATAAACAGTGAAATGAAACCAGTGAGTTTCTCTTTGGAGTTCAGTCAAATTTAATTTCAGGTTCTCACATCTCCAGCATAACTAGGTTTGACTTTTCCCTTGAGGGGAATATCAACTTTCAAAAAAGAATTCCCTCCCACTCTCCTCTCCCCACCCCCTCCTTCACTAGTACTGCCGTTTTGGCTATTTCTTCTTCTTTGAGGTCAAACCTCCATGAAATCCTGAATGTCAACTGTTTCCTTATTATTCTTTATGACTGCCCCCTAGGGTAGGGAGTTTTTAAATTTGTCAGTATCTATGAGAGGTTATGATGTCACCCTTAGATAGAAGTGAAGACTCTTAGAGATGGAAAGGACACTGGAGATTATCTAGTCTTACTCTTTGCTTTTGCAATGAGGAAACTGAAAAGAGCCTAGAAAGGAGAATTGACTTACCTAAGGTCATGAGCTAAGATTGGGGGTGTGGGGGCGGGGGAGAGGCAATGAGGTATATAGCCAAAAGAAATGGACCAGAAATTGGAAAATATGCCTTCATCATTCACTGTGTGTGTGAAAACAGATGAGTCACTTAATTTATTTGTCTCACTTTCCTCATCTATACTATAGAGATAATAATAGTCTGCCCATTTTGTAGTGTTGCTATAAGGAAAATATTTTTAAACCTTTAAGAGGTATAGAAATATGAATTGTTAATGGCCAGCCTAGAACTAAAATCCATTTCCTTGACTCTCAAGCAAATGGTTTTTGATTGGTTGGTTGATTTTTGCTTTGTTATGTTTTTTACTTTGGTTCATTGTGTTACTTCCCATATATTTCATAAGCCAAGAATGATAGCAAAACCAATTAAAATAGCTAAGTGGTGCAGTGGATAGAGGGTTAGAGTCAGGACGACCCTAGTTCAAATCCAGCCTCAGAACTCACCAGCAAGTTACTTAACCCCATTTGCTTTGGTTTCCTCATCTGTCAAATGAGCTGGAGAAGGAAATTGCAAATCACTCTAGTATCTTTGCCAAGAAAATCCCAAATGGGGTCAGGAAGACTTGGACAGGTCTCAAAATCAATGAAACAACAACAATGCTCAGTGCTTGGGTTAGACAGACAACAATGAAACAGAGCCTGCCCTTAGAGAGCTTACACTTACTGAGTAAATATACCATGCATCTTTTAGGCCCTTGGGTGACCAGGAAGCCAACCCCTGAGCCTTGGTCCTCTGAGCCAATCAAGCCTCAAGGACAATTTCAGTCCATTTTAAGAAAAAGAACTAGTTTAGCCCTGATTTGGGGGGATACTAGTTGACATTTCTCTCTTAAAGGCATCAGAAAACAAATTACAATTGTTTATTAAGGAATGTCAGAGGAGTGGAATGGCAAAATGAGCACACTTGAAAAGTATGACCTGCATATGCCTGGAAGTATGCGGAAAATGGAATCAAAATTAATTTAAATTTGGAAATGAAAGATAAATGATCGAAGTAGTATAATGCTATTGTAATGTTATCATTTTACATTTATAACTCACATGAATTTGATACAAATCCATTCTACTGGTACAAGCCATAAGGGCTGAACATGTCACAATCATCTATTGTTGGGAGAGAAATCTGGCAGTTTTACAAGTGGGAGAAGCACTGTCTGTCACCAGTGGATGACAGGTCCCCCAGCTGGCTCGATGTCCAACTGGTGTGCAGCAGGACCCCGTTGCACTAACCCAGATGACTTTGCACTCGCTTTGATGCTCCTCAGTTTCCACATTTGCTTTTGCTCCTGGGCCAGCACCACATGCTTGTTTATTTTGTCTACAAGGATTTTCAGATGTTTCTACTAAGCAGGACAGCTACGTTAAGAAGATCCACTGTTGTTATTACTTTTATCATACAACAGAATGTCAGCTCCATTGGCTCGCTAGTGTGACTCTCCTTTAGTTCGTTTTACATGTAGCCTTGATCTTCTGAGATGCCCTCCAATTTCTACTTGTAGCGTTGTGCTCATTGCCTTATGAAACTCCTTTACAGACTGATTTCTGGGGCTAAGATCATATTATTAGGCCTGCTCTAATAAACCAAAGGGGCTGCTTGTTTGATAGATAATGCAGTTTTTCCTATCACTTTGCCTAGACCACGTTCCTTTGAACTTATCTCACTTTCTCTTGTATCATATTTATTTGTACATATCTTTTCCACTTATTAGATTTTCATCTCCTTCAAATCAGACTGTACCACATCTATGTTTGTATCATAGTGACAGCTAGATTATCTTCCAGCCTCATTATACATCATTCCCCTTCGCTTGGACTAAGGTCCAGGCAAACTTGGATTTTAACTGTTCCTTACCCACATCTCCACTTCCCATTTATGAGTCGATATACTGGCTGTCCCCCATGCCTGGAATGCAGTCTTTCCTTATCTCTGTCTCTTAGAATCACTAGTCAGTCTCCTTAAAGAGTCAGCTAGAGTACCCCCTTCCCACCCACCTTTTCTGATCTCCCCAGTTACTAGTGTCCCCCTCAAGAAATCACCTTGTATCTATTTTGTTTACAACTATAAATATTGTTTTGCTCCCCTACCTAGTTTGTGAGTTAACTGAAGCGCACAGGGGAGGGATCAAATCACTTTTGTCTGTGGGTCCCCAGCATGAACTCAATTATTTGGAGGCACATAATAGGTGTTTGGTGGTTGATTGATTGATTTCAGTGCATCAGAGCCTTTAACTATCAATCATATTATGGTAGCTAAGTGGCAAATTGGATAGAGCACCTGGCTAGGAGTCAGGAATACTCATCTTCTTGAGTTCAAATCTGGCCTCAGACACCTACTAGTTGCATGATCCTGGACAAGTCACTTACTTAACCCTGTTTGCCTCCGTTTTCTCATCTGTCAAATGAGCGGAAGAAAGAAATGGCAAACCACTCCAGTATCTCTGCCTGGAAAACTGAAAGTGAGTTTAAGAAGTTGGACAGGACTGAAAAGAAATGACAACAAGAAAATAAATTGTATCAAGTATCAATATCTGAGTGACTGTGGGTAACCTGTTCTTTGGGCAAATAGATCTGAAATGTGCCTTCAAATGTGTAATTAAGGATGGGAGGATAATGCAAAGAATTAAGACAAATCCTGTTGAACAGGACAAAGAATATGTAACTATAGTGACTGGGCCTTATGGGATAAAATCTAAGAGTGGGAAGGGACCTCAGAGGTCATCAATAGCAATCCCTGCGGGGCTTATGGGAGTGTGGCCCCTTGTCCTGAGAGAGCCCCAGAGATGCTGATCTGACAGCATGAAGGGGAGCCAAGGAAAGCCCTGGGGATGGAAACAAAGGGAGTTAGTTTAAAAGATTCCTTTACAATACCCTAAGGTGATGTAGACAGTACCCCTAGCCATCCAGGACCCTCTTCCCCACTCCTTGGCCACCATCTGTTCTCACTGCCTTCATCTTCTGCTGAAGGGGAAGCAAATGCAACAATTTTGTGCCCTCTAAATTTTATTTCTTGAGTAAAATTCCAGATCTCCTAGTAGTAGCTATAAATGTGTGTTTGATGAATGTTTGTTGAATGAATGACATACTCCCTGGCTTCACCAGTTACCTACATTGGTCAACCATCAATTTTTCTTTTAGGAAATATTCAGGATAATTCCAAGTCACACATGCTATCTTAAGTTGCCAATCAATCAACACGCATTTTTTTCAGTTACTACTATTTGATATGCACTATGCTCAGTACTGGGGATACACAGACAACAATGAGATAGCCCCTGACCTTTAGAAGCTTACATTCTATAGGGAGAGATGACAAATAGACATATAGGCATAAGCAAAATACACATAATAATATAAATTAATTGCAATTTCATCAGCAGCTAAGGGTAGAGGGAAATGGGGAAAAGCCTCTGTAAAAGGTGATGTCTATTCTTGAACGGATTCAAAGAGATTGGTCTGAGATGACAGGGTATTCTAAGTGTGACAGACAAGCTGTACAAAAGCCCAAAAATGGGAAATGAGCCAGTGTGTGTGTGTGTGTGTGTATGTGTATGTGTGTGTGTGTGTGTGTGTGTGTGTGTGTGTGTGTGTGTGATAGAAACTAGGTAAGTTTGGCTGGACTATATTATCCATAAAAATGCTTAAAATGTGTGATAAACGTAGAAGAGTAAACTGGAATTAGTTTGTGTTAAACCAATGAGTCTGTGTTTGATCCTAAAGGTAATAGGGAAGCGCTGTAATTTACAGAGCAAAGAAATGATATGGTCAGACATACGCTTTAGAAATATTGCTTTAGCAGCTGTGTGGAGGATGGAATGGAGAGGGGGCAGAATAGAGGAAGACATAGAAGCTATTGCAATGGACCAGAAGATAGATGATAAAGGCTAGGACCTGGGTGGTGTCTATGTAAAGGAAAAAGAAAGGTTATGGATATGAGACATTGCAAAGGTAGCATGGTAGCATCACCAAAATTTGGCAACTGGATGGGTATGTGGAGTGAGAGAAAGACTTCCAAGCTCACACAGAAATACGCCTTGCTTCATAAATTAGACAACATTAGCTGCACGATCTTTGCCAAACAGATGTGGATGGATTCAAGAGAGCTTTTTTTAACCTAATGTGTGAGTTTTCTATTGTGTTTTTCATATATTTTTGTCTAGGTTATATTTTATCACTCCAGGTCTTAATGGGGGTAAAACAATGGCTGTTTGTTATTGGACAGTTGATTTAGGATACAAACAAGCTTAGTAAGAAGTAGCTATTTCGCACATCATAAAACCATCCTGATGGTATGCCCAGCATTGTCATGAATTACCTTGCAATGTCTTTAAGTGCTAAATTGGCAAATGGAGTAAAAACTGGAAATTTTCATTGTTGGAAAAGATCTCCTACATGGGTCTTTGATAATTGCCTTAGCCTCTAGTGCCTCTATCCCAAATTACGTAGGATTTGTTTTATATGATTTTGTGTATGTACATATGTGTACATGTTGTCTTCCCCCCAAAAAAATCAAACTCTTTGAGACTGTCTACTGTTTTATTTTTGGCTTCAAATCTCCAGCAGAGTGCCTGACAAATAATAGGTATTTAATAAATGCTGATTAATTAATTAGTAAAGAAAGAGAGATAGGCACATTCATTCATTGTTGCTAAAGCTATGACTTTATACAACTATTTTATAAAACAATTCTAAATTATGCAAGAAAAGCAACTAAATTGCTCATACCCTCTGATACAGAGACCTATCTATTGGGTTTATATCTCAGTAAAAGACACATAAGAACAAAAATATCAATTGCAGTACTATTTAAGAAAAAATAAACAGAAACCTAATATGTACCTAGCATTTGGAGAATGGATGAACGTTGTCCTAGGTAAATATAATGGATACTATTGTGCTTTAAGAAATGATGAATACGAAGAATACAGAGAAACATGCAAGATTGGTCAGAAGTGATACAGAGTGAACAAAGTAGAAGCAAAGGAAGAGTAAAGATAATAATGATAATAATGTAAAGAAAACACAAAAAGTTGGAGGAGAAAGTCAAATACAACAGATAGTGCTATTACCAAATAAAGTTAAACCACACATTCTTAAAGCAAAATATAGAAGTGGAAAGTGCTGCAGACTTTTAGAAATCCCAATCTATTAGGTGTGTTTGCTTAACTATTTGGGGGTAAAACACTTTTTTAGAGCATATGTTTATTTGGGTCAGATAATCTGCTGTGTCAAAATGAAATATTAAAAATAATGGTAACTGGGGGCGGCTAGGTGGCGCAGTGGATAAAGCACCAGCCCTGGAGTCAGGAGTACCTGAGTTCAAATCCGGCCTCAGACACTTGATACCTACTAGCTGTGTGACCCTGGGCAAATCACTTAACCCCCATTGCCCTGCCAAAAATAAATAAATAAATAATGGTAACTGTGTGTTGACCTCAGTTTCTTGTAACATGAATCCTATAATATTCATTCCTTTTTCTTTCCCAAGGATGAGAATTGAATTATTGAATTAATTGAATTATTCTATTAACCTATGAATAGTTGTTGTTGTAGTTGTCTTTAGTATTCAAAGTGGACTAAAATGACATCATGAGATAGGGGTCAATGTATAGTGTGTCTGACTCTGGCTGAGCAAACCAGTCTGAGCTCAGTAGGCTCTACCACAGGTTGGACACAAATAGTCCACATGAACATTCAGGGTGGAGATGTCTCTAAATCTGTGCATCTCATTTTTCTTTTTTTTTTTTTGTGGAGTTCAGGTGGAAATGTCATTATTCTTCTCTTCTTTTATATTTCATTTTTTGTGGACTATTGCACAAATAGATAAAACAACTACTTTTTATAATTGAATAAAAGTATTGGGATATAAGCTCATCTTTGGCAGGCTTACTAAAAGTATCTTTGGGACAGTTCCAGTAGCACACAAGATGATGAAGATGACATGTATATCAACCTGTTCCCTCACTGTTTAATTTTTTCCCCAATGTTCTATTTTTTTAAAGATTATCATTGTTGTTTCTATGATACAATCTGTATGCACTTTTTCTTCTAAGTAACAATATTACTTAAGTATTATGACATTCTGAATCTTTCCAAATTCTTATAATTATCATCATTATGAGGGTTATTATTAGTAATTATAATGATAACAATAGTAGTAGTAAGAATAATAGTTGTGATGAAGATAAGCACAAAGGGTGCCCTATGCTGTACAAAGTACTTCAGGGATCACAGACAGAATGTCTGTCCTCAAGAAGTTTCCAATATAGGAAGGGACAATAGGAGTATAAGGAGACTGTTGTGTAATCAACACAAATATGAAAATTCATGATAGATCTGTTATTTCATTAGCATGAGAAATTCCCAGTATAGCTTAGGAGGTAAACATTAGGGAGGTGCTTGAGGCACATGGAAGTTGTATAACTTGTTCAATGTTACATATCTAGTAAGTGCCAGTGACAGAATTTGAACTCATGTCTCCCTAATGCTAAGCTAAGCATTCTGTTCATTATTTCACACTGCCTCTAATCACCATGTATATAAACACAAAGATTAAATCAAAAATTTTAAAGGAATAATATATAATTGTTCCTGAAACCATAAGAGATATAGCTTAATCCACTTCTCTATAGGCACCTGTCTCTCCTGTCTGGAAAACACTTATTGTTCCATCCCACCCCCCTTCTCTGTTGACAATACTAATGACCCCAGGCTACCTTCACCCCCAATCTCTGCAGAAGCATAGACCTCTGAAGAACCATTGGATAAAAGGCATAGAGGACTTTGGTCTCTAGACCAGAGCAAGAAAGAAACCGTATCTTCCTAAGTGTCACCTCCTCATACATAGCCCCCCACCTCAGTTATTGTTCTGTATATGACTATATTGGCACTTTATTTTGTTATTCAATTTTTTCTGAGCATAGATATTATTCCCTTTCATATATATTATTCCTCACTGCCACTACTTCTATTTGTAGTTCTAATTCTCATAACTGCTTACCTGGATAATTATATTTTCTTGCTAATTGGTCTCTCCCTATCTAGTGTCTCACTATTCTAACCCAGCCTGCTGCCAGATTGTATAAGGATATCTGGGAGGACAGAGAGTGAATGAGAGGACAATGAGGAGGAGGAAGAAGAGGGAAATGAAGGAAAAATGAAGTGAAAAGGAGGAGGAAATGGAAGAGGAGAAGGAGGAAGAGATGCAAGAGGAGGAGGAAGAAGAGATGCAAGAGGAAGAGGAAGAAGAGATGCAAGAGGAAGAGGAAGAAGAGATGCAAGAGGAGGAGGAGGAAAAGATGGAAGAGAAGGAAGAAAAGATGGAAGAGGAGAAGGAGGAAGAGATGCAAGAGGAAGAGGAGGAAAAGGAAAAGGAGGAGGAAGAAGAGCAGGAGGAAGAGGAGGAAGAGATCAATTATATAGTGCTTTAAAGTTTGCAGAGTGCTTCACAAATACTACTTCATTTTCTCCTCACAAGGCCCCCTGGGAGGTAGGCATTATTATTATCCCCATTTTAGTTTAGAAAAATGAGGCTGAGAAGGTCAAGTGATTTGCCCAGGGTCACAAAGATAGTGAGGGTCTGAGGCTGGATTTTAATTCAGGTCTTCCTGGCTCCCAGCTCAGTGCTCTATCCACTGCACTACCTAAATACCTGATCTCTAGATAATCTCTAAGGTTCTTTCAAACTCTAGATCCTATGATATGATGAGGCCATGACGTGTTCTCTGATAATGTCAAAATCCTGGTCAGAAAACAAAAATATTCAAGAGCTTCTTGTTCTACTGGATAAAATCCAAACTCCTAAACCCAATATTCAATGCCCTCCCTGATCTGGACCCTGTGGAGGTCTCCAATATTATCTCCCTTTATTTTCCTAGAAGCACTTAAAAGTGGCCAGACAATGGGCGGCTAGGTGGCGCAGTGGATAAAGCACCAGCCCTGGATTCAGGAGTACCTGAGTTCAAATCCGGCCTCAGACACTTGACACTTACTAGCTGTGTGACCCTGGGCAAGTCACTTAACCCCCATTGCCCCGCAAAAAAAAAAAAAAAAAAAGTGGCCAGACAAACTGGACTCCTTACTTACTATTCCCTGAAAATGTCCCTTGTATTGTAGCATCTGTGCCTTTGATCATTTAGTAACCCCTCTCAGTAAAGCCTTTTACCTTGATCCCTGCTTGTTAAAATTCTACATGCTTTTCCAAGCCCAGCTCAGCCATGAACACCTCAATGAAGTCTTCCCAGATTCCTCCATTTTATTGTCAGCTGTCTCTATTCTGAACACTCCCAAAGATTTTATACTACTCTCATAGTCCTTATCATACTTATTTATTTATGTACAAGTCTTTACTCTCCCAACACTAAATTGGAAGCTGTGTGACAGTAAGAACCCTGTCATATTAAATGATATTCTACCTACAATAAAAAAGAACACCATACTCATTCAGTATATGATTCTTGAATGAAAGAATTAAAAAATGAATGAATAAATTACTGAATTAAGTAGATGAATAAATGATACCATTAATTAATGGGAAAGTTGAGTCCTTCAGAACTGAGTGAATTGGTTTTTTTCTGCCATCCCATAGGAGTTAAAAAGGGCCATTCTAAAATTATCTCCTGCTATTGTTTGAGGTTAAACAAATGGCTTGGGAATAGGCCACTCAAAGTAGCACCTTATGAAGGGTGACTAATTGCTTTGTGGATCTTCTTTTTCCTCCCATCCCATCCCCTTTCCCATCAACGGAAGGGGAGTTTTCCTCCACTGGTTGTAAAGATGAGCAAACATCAAAGAAGCTTAATGAACTTGAAATTGCAACAGGAAATCTGAGAGACAGATCCATCCTTGGTGACAGATAATCTTTCCACCATTCTGTCCAGCTGGGAAGAGATTCGGTTTCAGATATACTGCTCTCTATGAACATTTTAAACTTTGACAATGGGAGTAGTGACTTGGAGCAGCCTCTGGAAAGGTAGCCCTGGGTAGCTACATTCAGACTGGATATTGATGGATAATTTCCTGGTAAGAGCTTGATAGGGGCAGTGCCAGGTGGGCTCAAGGAGACAAACTCCCCTGAGTATAAAGCTAAGGTCAAATTGTTGCTGCTCACCCAGGTTTGCCCTTATTTGAATCTAATTTCAAGGCCCCTAAATCCCTACCCACCCACCTGGGACAAGGGCTAGGTAGCTACAATCCTCAAGAACTTTGGATCAGGGTAAAAATAAAGGGAGCTATATCATAGCAGCTTTCCCAAAAGAGGAAAGGAAAGATGTCCCTATTTCCATAGAAGATACCACTTCCTTCAAGTCAACCAAGTTGGCAACCTTGGTGCTTTACTCAATTCTCTCTCTTGCTCACCCCACATATCCAATGAGTTGCCAAGCATTGTAATGTCTTTCTCTACAACATCTCTCACATGCATTCCCTTTTCTCCAGTCACACAGTTGCTCCCCTAGTTAGGTCCACACCAGCTCTTGCCTAGACTATTTCAGAAATAGCTTTTTTTGTGAGGCAATTGGGGTTAAGTGACTTGCCTAGGGTCACACAACTGGTACATTGTCAAGTGTCTGAGTCCGAATTTGAATTCAGGTTCTCCTGACTCCAGGGCCGATGCTCTATCCACTGCACCACCTAGCTGCTCCCCCCCACCCCCAGAAATAGCTTTCTAATTGGTCTCACTGCCTCACATTTCTCCCCACTCCAATCTATCCTCCAACAGAGCTGCTGAAATTATTTTCATAAAACCTCAAGGTGATTATATCACCTCCTCCCCTAGTAATTAAACTCCATTGGTTCCCTATTAACCTTTGGATCAAATACAAAATCCTCTATTTGGTATATAAAGTTTTTCACAACCTTGTCCCTTCCTTCTCTACATACTCAAAAATCTGGCCATACTGCCTACTTACTGTTGCTTAGATGTGATGATCCATCTCCCATCTTGGGGCCTTTGCATTGTCCCTCATGCCTGGAGTGTTCTCTCTCTTAACTAGGGCCTTATGGATTCCCTAGCTTCTTTCAAGATTCAGCTCAAGTGGCTTCACCTTTCTTAGTTGTTCTAGCCTGCAATCACCTGCTACTGCTTTCTCCTCTAAGACTGCCATCCATCGACTCTGAATTTATCTTGTCGGCACCAATTTGTGTGCATGTGGTCTTTAACATTATAAAGTAAGCCCTCAGAGGGCAGGGACTGCATTAGGGAACATAGTTTATTGGGGTTTGGGGGAGGAGGTATTTTTACTATGTACCTCCAGGACTTAGCACAGTACCTGGAACAATGGTAAGATAATAAATGCTTTTTGATTAATTGATTAATTTTGCCAGCACCTTGAAACCCAGAAGGAAGGAGGTTAAAGCCAGGCTTGGAAGGTGCATAGAGAGGAGAATGCCGTTTTTTATTCAGTTCTGAGCCATACATCTCAAATGGAATTTAAAAAGAGAAAGAAAAGGCTGACTTTGTTCATTGTTTTAATTTCGGGTAAAGGAAAGATAGTATGTGTGAGAGGGATATTTCTAAGAGAATACATATATCCCCTACCCAGCCCTGCAAACCCTAAACATTGCTTCCCTAATTCCATCTGGGTCTCTATTTCTCTGAAGCATTTGTGACCCCAATCTAATTCTTACGGCTTGCAGCTACATCCATCCTCATTTGGAGGCAGTTTTCATTTAATCAAATTATATCAACGAGCATTTATTAAGCACCTACTATGTACCAAACAGTTTGCTAAGTACTAGGGATACAAAGAAAGCCAAAAACACTTTCATCTCTCAGGGAGCTTATAATATAATTGGGGAGAGTATGTGCAAAAACTGTATTTGAACAATATACATACAGGATAAATTGGAGAACAAAGATATTAGTTCCATCTTTTTGGTCCATTCATCATAGCCTTTTATTCACATCCCAAAGGTTCTCTTAGTCACTTTTAAATTTCTCATGTTGAGAATGCTCATATCTAATCAAAATCTATTATGGGCAATCATGCCGTGCTGTGAGCTTATGCACAGTCTTCTGAGAAATGAGCTTTCAGCTCTAAGCATAGTGGGAATACACAACCTGGCCATATCAGATACAAAACTCCATAGCTAAGTATACTCAGATATTTGTGTAGCTAGATTCCTGATCTCAACAAGGTAGGCATGCATTGGTGCAGAATTTAACCTATCCACAACTCATTCTGTACATTTCTTCATGCTTTCCATAAAGGCTTCATAGAAGATCAATCAAACAATAAACATTTATTCTGCACCTACTATGTGCCAGGCACTGTGCCACGTACTGGGGATACAACAGAGGCAAAAGACAGTCCCTGCCCTTATGGAGATGGCCATCTAATGAGGGAGACAACATCCAAACAAATACATATAAAGGAAGATTGATATAGACAGACAGAGAGGTATAGATATATGATAGGAAATAATAAATTAGGAAATCAATAGAATTAAGAGGAATTAGGGTTGTTATAGTTTGTCCTTTATTCTCAAAGGAGACCATGACATCAGGGTGATGTCATGACTTGCAGTGAACTGGATTGTAAATGAGAGAGGGTTGTGCAAGTTCACCAACCTCACTCTCTCCTCCAGAGCATTCTGGGTCCACTAGCAAGATAGATGAGAGAGAGAGAGATGGATGGATGGATGGATGGATGGATGGATGGATGGATGGATGGATGGATGGATGATAGCAGGATGCATAGAGATGGTCCCAGATGTTTAAGGCAAATAGAGTTAAATGACTTGCCCAGGGTCACATAGCTAGTGTCTGAAGTGAGATTTGAACTCAAGTCCTTCCAACTTCAAGGCCAGTGCTTTATCCAATGTGCTACATAGCTGTCCCCAAGAGGAATTAGGGAATACATCTAGTAAAAGATTGAATTTTAGTTGGGACTTAATGGAAGCCAGGGAAGTCAGTATGTAGAACTGAGTAGGAAAAGTATTACAGACATGGGGGAACAGTTAGAAAAAAATGCCCAGAATCAAAAGATAAAATGCCTTGTTTGTGGAATAGCCAGGAGGCCAGTATGTGTCAGAGAATAAAGTGTAAGAAGACTGGAAATGGAAATAAATTTACAAATAAAAGAAAAAAGAAACACAAATTAATAACTTAAGCAAAACCCTAAAACAAATGGGAAATAGGGGTAGAGGAATTGGGAAAAGAGAATGTGCAAATGGGTTTAATGTAGTTTAAGCAAAACTAATTATAGGAAACAAGTACTCACTTCAAAGAGGAAAAGAAAGCCCGAAAATAAATTAACACTAAAGACACAAATAGAAGAAAATATAAACCTCTCAAAATTGTTCATGTCAATGAATGGATAAATCAATATAGTAAAACAAAAAAGGGATGGAATGTATAAGAAAACAAGACTCCATCTTCTTTTGTTTATGAGAAATGTTTCTAAATAGCAAATACAGGCATAAAATCAAAATGAAGTGCTGGAATAAAATTTGCTATGGATCAGGTGAATCTAAAAAACAGGAAATACAATCATGTTATAGGAGAAAAATAAAAAACAATATGCATAGAGTTGTTTTTGTTTTTTTTTTTTAGTGAGGCAATTGGGGTTAAGTGACTTGCCCAGGGTCATACAGCTAGTAAGTGTTAAGTGTCTGAGGGCGGATTTGAACTCAGGTACTCCTGACTCCAGGGTCGGTGCTTAGAGATTTTTAAAAAGAAATTGTATTATGTTTAATGGAACTAAAATCAATGAACCAATATCATTATTCAGTTGATATGTTCCAAATGTCATAACATCTTATTCATAAGGAAAAATTAACTGAATGTTTTTTTTAAGATATAGCAATGCAATAGTACTAGGAGACTTTGATATTCCTTTTTCAGAGGTGGAGAAATGCAACAAAGATTAACTAGAAGGTAAATATAGAATTAAACAATATCTTTGGAGAATTTAGTGTTAAAAACATTTAAAGCATGATCTAAATGAAAATACTAAGGACACAAATATTCCTCAGAACCACATGAAACTTTTACAAAAACAAACCATGTACTAGGGAACAGAGCAAATATAAATAAATGTTGAAAAAGCATAAATACAAAACACATCTTTTAAAGACCATAATGCAACAAAAAGAATAATCAATTGAAAGAATGCAAACAAAAGACATGGACCTAAATGCAGACCTAATAACAAAATCCTCAATGATGTCTGTCCAAAAAGCTAAATTATAGCACAATTAATAACTATATGAAAAACAATGATAATGCTAAGACAACATTTCTAAATTTCTTGGATGCAGCTAAAGTATTACTCAGAAGAAAAAGTATATTGTTAAAAACATACATTAACAAAAGTGAAAAGGAAAGGATCAATGAATTAAATATACATTTTTAAAATTAGGAAGTCACACAAGTAAAGAAACTTCAAAAAAGCACAAAAGAGGAATGCTTGAAAATTAGAAGAAAAATGTATAAATTGGAAACAAAGATTATAAAACTGATGAACAAAAATAAAATCTGATTCTTTGAAAAAAAACTAAAAAAACTGATAGACTTTTAGTAAACCTGATTAAAATGATGATATAAAAGTCACATTAACTAAAAATTAACAGGGTGAAATTGCAAAAAACCTCCAGAAGATTCAAAATATAATTTTAAGAAATTTATACACAGTTATATTTCTTTTGTTTTGTTTTGTTTTGGTGGGGCAATGAGGGTTAAGTGACTTGCCCAGGATTACACAGCTAGTAAGTGTCAAGTGTCTGAGGCCGGATTTGAAATCAGGTACTCCTAAATCCAGGGCCAGCACTTTATCCCCTGTGCCACCTAGCTGCCCCCCACAGTTATATTTCAACAAAATTAAGATCAACAAAAGAAATAAAGGATAAACTTTAAAAATAAAAGTACTCAAACTAACAATATCAAATAGAGATCTTAAGTGATTCAATCTCAGGGAAGGAAATAGAGTAAGTTGTAAATGAAATACCAAGATATGTGGTGGGGGAAAGAACTCCTGATTAGATGGATTTAAAGAAGAATATTAATAAAATTGTACACAATAATAACACTAATAGTACACAAATTCTCACTATTTGAGAAAGAAAACTCTACCAAACTCCTTTTATGGGACAAATATAGTTTTGATACCTAAACCTGGGAAGGACAAAACAAATAAAGAGAACCATAGTCTAATTTCACTGAGTGTTGTTTAAATATTTTAAAATAAAATCTTGGCAAAAAAAAATTAGATCAATTTATCCCTAAAATAACTCATTGTGATTAAGTGGACTTCATACAAGGGATACAAGATTGTTTCAATATCAAGAAAAATATTATCATAATTAATCATATTAAAAACAAAAACATAAAAAAACCACTTGATTATGTCAATAAGTTCTGAAACCTTTGACAAGGTATATACTCATTTATGCTAAAAAGTCTACAAAAAACAAGAATACAAGGATTGTTCAATATGATAAAAAAGTGTCTATCAAAAATCAAAAGTAAGCTTTATATGTAATGGAGAAACACTAGAAGTCTTCCAAACAAATGCAGGTATAAAGCAAGTATATTTTCTTCCCCCACTATTATTTGATAAAATTCTTAAAATGCTACCAAAAGCAATAAGACAAAAGAAGGAAATTAAAAGCATAAAGATAGAAAACTTGGAAATAAAATTATATTTACTGGTTATATGATAGTTTTGTTAGAATAGTCTAACCAATCAGCAAAGAACAAAGAAATAATGCTTTAGTAAAGTGACAGGCTACAAAGTCAACCCACAAAAATCAACAGCATTTCTATGGAAAGAAATGTTGTAATATAACAAAATCTAGTAAGTAAAAATAGAAATGAATAACATATTGGAGTCACTAAGTTACAACAACCTCAATATCAGCATAGTCTCAATTATAAAATGTTCCCTATTAGAAATAAAGAACAAAATAAATAGCTAGAAGAATTCTGAGTGTTCATGACTAAGTCATGCCAGTATAACATAAATGATAATATTACCAAAGTTAATTTAAAGATTTAGTGTCATACCAAACTTCCGCAGATACATTAGAGAGCTAGACAAAAAGATAACAAAATTCATTTGAAAAACAAAAGAAGGAGTTCTGGTCATGTAAAATAGATGGAGGATTAGACACTTTCTCTGATCCTTGCATCCTCTCAAAGCTCTTCAAAACAGAAATTATCTGCCAAAGATAACACATCTTCAGTTATCTCCATAGTATAGGACACACTGAATCCAAAAGAAGGTTTAAAAAAAAAAAACTGTGAATGTCAACTACTCTGAGCTAACTCAGCACTCCACCCCCACCTCTAACTCTACTAACAAGGAGAAAGTATTAGCATACCCTAAGCCCTGACACATGGACTTGGAACAAAATCCAACCATACATTTTGGTCCCTACTTCGTCTTTCCAGTGCCATAGAGACCCCAGCTCCAGGCTGAAGAAGTTTCCTTGGGCTTTCACAGCCATCTAAGTGGCAGCCCTTCAGGAGCAAAAGTCTGCTGGGGGGCAAGAATAGACAGCCAGTGCCATGAAAGATAACCCCTTACTACCAATGCCCCAAAGCTCTAAACTGCCAGTCCCAGGGCATATAGCACCAGTGTGGCAGCTCTTCAAACTTCCAGCACAAAGCCAAAGAATGGAAGGACACAGAGAGAAGGATAGGATATGGGGACACTGTGTCTTGGAGTTTGCACCCTTGGTGCAAACCTGTTTGGTTTTGGTTTTGTTTGTTTGTTTGTTTGTTTGTTTTCTGGAGGCTCTCTATGAATTCTTTCAATTGATGTTCCATTTTCTATGCTCAGAAATTCTATGTAAGTCTCTTCTATTATTATGTTAAGGGGTTTTGTTTCTTTGTTTGTATGTTCATTCATTTGCTTGACCTGTCATGTTCTTCTGGAAGACCTAGAATCCTTACCTTGTTTCTATGCGTGAAATAATAGAAGAGATGTTCACAGAAATTTTGAACTTAGAAAATGCAATACTAATTGGAAGAATTTATAGATGGCCTCCATAAAAAAAAAAAACCCTCAAGAATGCAAACTCCACAACATATAGCAGTTAAATTTTAGAACATAATTCAGAAACAAGTTCTTTAAGTGATCAAGAGAAATGCCTTCAAATATAAAGGAAAGGAAATTCAAATAATAGAAGACTAATCTGCACTCACCAGGAAACATAGGAGGGAATGAAATAATGTGTTCAAAGAAACAACAGAGCTCAGAATGTAGTACGGGGGAAC
The DNA here is from genome assembly GCF_019393635.1 of Dromiciops gliroides. NCBI lineage: Eukaryota > Metazoa > Chordata > Mammalia > Microbiotheria > Microbiotheriidae > Dromiciops > Dromiciops gliroides. The sequence goes on from NC_057862.1 coordinate 404,665,186, forward strand.
TACACCGCAAATAAGAGCTTAAAAATAAAATATTAACTGGCATCCAATAATAAAAAAGCATTTGATACATTTTTAGAAAGAAAACTAGAACTGAAAGGATTGTTTTTCAAACATCCCCAAATCCCAGAAATTCAGCGGTGAATGCAGTAGCTAAGGACAACAACAGCGACACCGACAAAGTAACACAAGAAAAATAAGTAAGAGGCTTCTTTCCAAATGGAGACTGGAGTGAAGGTGGACTGGTGGAGGGAGGTAACAGTGAAAAGTAAAGAGATACCCTACCTACAAAAGAATCAATGTTATTGGTAGGACAACATTACAACATGGAAAGGTACATGAAAGTGGGGAGAAGATAGTATAGGTATAAAGAGGAATGTGTAATGTTCTGGGGTCAAATTCAGGGCTACCAATGAAGGGGGGGATGACTCCCATGGTCTTAAAAAAAGAATTGCCTGAAAGGAAGTTGGTGAGGAAAAAAGGAGGAAGGATTGAAAAGGCAGAGGGAAAGGAAGGAGTCCTTGCTCTGAGGAGGGGAGGGGGTTCTACTGATGAATGCTCCTAAGGGGGAAGACAGTTAATCTGTGAAGAGAGATATGGAATTGGTACTAGGTGTGGTCTGAGGGATTTGGTGCTGGAAAAGTCTACCTATCTTTCCTTGGGAGTGGAGGAATTAAAAATTCCAGGGGCAACTGACACCTAGGGTAGTGAGAGGACATGAATCCAGGGAGATTTTGAGGTAATGGGTTTGGCATAACCAGGGGACATGGTGGCTCAGTGGCCCTCCTATGAGGCAGTGGCCTCTCAAATACCTGAAATAGTTGTTCTGGGAGTGAGGCACAATGGAATAGGGGAATCCACCAAAGATACTCTACAAAACAGAGCCTAGATACTTTGGAAGTTTTGATTGCATGAAGAATAAAGACTAGATAATTTTAAGAATAATGAATCAGAGAATGACCATCTAGAATACACAGAGAGGATAGATGATGAAGAAATTGAGAAACCTTTTTTGGGAAAAAGACATAAAAATGAAATTTTTTAAACTAATGAACAGAACTAGTTGAAGGAGAGGAGAGGAACAGAAAATCTACTTGAACAATTGACAGGAAAAAGGAAGAGGGGAGAAAGAAGTAGAAGAGAAAAATGAACTACAAAGTAAAACTCCAAAGGGAAAGGGGTAACAAATGGGACTTGGGTGGGAGGGGGGAGGAAGGGAAGAAAAATAGTAAGAATAGAGTCACCTTAAAAAAGATTAAGGTAAAATAACCAAAGGAAAATAGTAGTGTGTTTACAGGAAAAAATGATAATTAAAAATATATATTAGAGAGGGGTAGAGAAAACAAATCCAACTATTATAACTTTAAATGTGAATGGATTGAAATCCAATTTGAAAAACAGTGACAGACCAGATAAGCAAACAAACCCCACAATCTGTTACTCACAAGAAACACATTTTTTTTAAATGTCACATAAAAAATGGAAAAGGACAGACATATACAAAAATATTTATAGCAGCTCTTTTTGTGGTGGCAATGAATTGGAAATTGAGGGAATGACCATCAATTGGGGAATGGCTGAACAAGTTATGGTATATGAAAGTAATGAAATACTATTGTGCTATGAGAAACAATGAGCAGGCAGATTTCAGAAAAACCTGGAAAGGCTTACATGAACTGATGCTGAATGAAGTGAACAGAACCATAAGAACATTGTACACAGTAATGGAAACATTTTGTAATGATCAACTATGATGGACTTAGCTCTTCTCAGCAATACAATGACCAAAGACAATTCCAGGAGACTCATGATACAAAATGCTATCCACATCCAGAGAAAGAACATATGGAGTCTAAATATGGATCAAAGCATACTATTTTAACTTGTGTTTGTTTTTTTTTCTTTCTTGTGGTTTTCCCTTTTGTTCTGATTTTTCTTTCACAACATGACTAATGTGGAAATTTGTTTAACATGATTGTACATGCATAAGCTATAACAGATTGCTTACTGTCTTAGGGAGGGGGAAGGGAAGGAGAAAAAATTAGAACTCAAAATCTTATAAAAATAAATGTTGAAAACTAAAAAAGAAGAAAGAATTGGTTTTTTTAATTCATAAAATAACCCTGAGTAAATGGGGGGGGGGATGTTTGCTATGGATCAAGTAAATTCTAAAAAAGCATGAGTTGCAACCATATTATCTGACAAAGCAAAAAACAAACATCAAAAAACAAAAAGGGATAGACAAAGAAACTACATTTTGTCAAAATGACATCAGTCACAAATTTATATAGTTCAAATGTCATGGTATAAAAATTCACAAAGGAAACATTAAATGAGCTCCAAGAAGACATAAACAGTAATACAGTAGTGACAGAACACTTCAATATCCCTCTCTCATTTTTGGATAAGGTTAATAGAATGATAAACAAAAGGAAAAATACAGAACTGAACAAATTTCTGGAAAAACTAGGGTTAAAAGACTTATGACATCTTCTAAATGGGACTACGAAAGAATTTACATGCTTCTCAGCACTACATGGAACTTTAAAAAAAAATTAACCTGGCATTAGGGAAGAAAGATATTGCAAACATATAAAAAGGCAGAAATAGTTAATACTTCCTTTACAAACCATAACAATAAAAATAGTTATTGTTTCAGGAACCACAAACAAAAAAATGGACCCAAGTGGGGACTTAACAATGAAATCTTAAATAATGAGTGGGTCAAAGAATAAATCATAGAAATAATTAATAACAATGTAAAGGAAAATAATTTTGAAACAGCATAGCAAAATTTCTAGGATGCAACTAAAGCAGGCCTGAGGCAGGTGAAAGAGGGATCATATCCCGAGAAATGTACATCAGCAAAATAGAATTTTAAAAGAACGTTATAAACTGAATTTGTATTTTGAAAAACATAAGAAAACAAACAAACCTATAATAAGTACAAAAGAGGAAATATTTTTTAAATTATAGGAAATAAATTGAAAACAAAAACTTAGAAATGTAATTAAAACTTGGTTTTCTGAAAAGACTAAGAAAATTGATGAATCCTTAGCTAATCTGATTAAAAAGTATAGAAAATCAAATCAATAAAGTAAGTAGTTATGAAGGTGAAATCACAACAAAATCAAAAGAAATTTTTAAAAATAAGAATATATTATGCATAGTTTTTACTCACAGAACTGAAGAGACAAAAGAAATGGAGGAATAACTCTAAAAATATGAAACACCCAAAATATCAGAAGACGAGATAGAGATCTTGAATAACCCAATCGCAGAAAAGGAAATAGATCTAGCTGTAAAGGATATACTAAAGGGGAAAAAAAAAATCTTGGTCCTGATGGATTCTCTGTAGAATTCTATCAAACTTCTAAAGAAAAATTAGTACCCACATCTCACAAATTATTCTCAAAAACTGAGAAAGAAAGAACCTACCAGGATGCTTTTATAAGAAAAATATAGTCCTAATACCTAACTTGGAGGAACAAAAGATCTGAATAACAAAGGAAGTTGGGGTAGGGGAAAGAAGGGGAAAGTGAAAGACAGAGGAATAGTATTTCTAAAATTAAAGCCATGTTATAAATCAGCAATCATTAAGACCACTTGATATTGGTTTTAAAAAGAGAAAAGAAGATAAGTAGAATAGACTAGATGAGGAAGAATCAGAAATAACGGAACTCAACAGCCCAGTGTTTCATAAACCTGAATATAAATTGCCTAGAAAAAGACTCCCTAACTGATAAGAACTGCTAGAAAAAGTGAAAAGTGGTCTGGAAAAAAATGTGGCTTCAACCAACATCTTACATCATATTTCGCAACAAATTCAAAATAGACATGTAACCTAAATATTAAATATTATACCATAAAAATTAGAAGAGAAGATGATCATACACATACATAGGTAGAAGATGAATTTTTAACCATATAAGGGGCAGAAGTTACAAAAGATAAACTATATAATTTTGACTATATGAACTTGAAAAGCTTTTGCACAAAAAAATTGATAAATCAAGGATATGAAGGGAAATGGTTGGCTTGGGAAAAATTGTATCCAATATCTTTAAGGTTCTGTATATCTACTCTGAGGTACCACCTGACACCTATCAGATTGGCTAATATGACAAAAAAGGAAAATAATAAATGTTGGAGAAGCTGCGGAACAATCAGAACACGAATGCATTGTTGGTGGAGCTGTGAAGTGATCCAACCATTCTAGAGAGCAATTTGGAACTATGCCCAAAGGGCTATAAAGCTGTGCATACCCTCTGACCCAACAATACCACTATTAGGTCTTTCCCCCAAAGATATCATAAAAAAAAAGGGAAAAGGACCCACATGTACAAAAATATTTATAGCTGCTCTTTTTTGTGGTGGCAAGGAATTGGAAATTGAGGGGTTGCCCATCAATTGGGGAATGGCTGAACAAGTTATGGTATATGAATGTAATGGAATATTATTGTGCTGTAAGAAATGATGAGCAGGTGGATTTCAGAGAAACCTGGAAGGACTTGCATGAACTGATGCTGAGTGAGACGAGCAGAATCAGGAGAACATTGTACACAGTATCATCAACATTATGGGTTGATCAACTGTGATAGACTTGATTCTTCTCAGAAATACAATGGTCCAAGATAGTTCCAAAGGACTCATCATGGAAAATGCTCTCCAAATCCAGAAAAAAAAAAAAGAACCGTAGAATTTGGATACAGATTGAACCATACTATTTCTTTTGTTTTTGGTGCTGTTGTTTTTCTTTTTTGAGGTTTTTCCTTTTTGCTCTTATTTTTCTTTCACAGCAAGACTAATGAAGAAATTTGTTTAATGTGATTGTACATATATAACCTATATCAGATTACTTGTTGTCTTGGGGAGGAGAGAGGGAGGGAGAAAGGGAGAAAAATTTGAAACTAGAAATCTTATAAAAACAAATGTTGAAAACTATCTCTACATGTAACTGGAAAATAATAAAATACTTTTATAATTAAAAATAGATTCTGTATATCTAAGATACATAGACAACTGACAATAACATATGATCAAAAACTATTTTCCAATAGATAAGTGGTCAAAAGATATGAACAAACAGTTCTCACAAGAATTGCAAACTATCAATATCCATAGAAAGAATATTCCAATTAATTAATAATAAGAGACATTCAAATCAAACAAATTGGCAAGATGACATACAATGAGAATACTCAATGTTGTAGGAGTTTTTGAAAGGCAGGCACAATGATTTGTTATTGGTTCATGCTGTGAATTAGTAAACTATTCTAGAAAGATAATCATGCACATAAAATTACTAAAATGTGTATACCTTTGACCTAGAGATTCCATTCCTAGGCCAATACCTACCCCAAGGAGAACAATGACCAAGAGAAAGGATATGTACAGGGTGGGCCAAAAGTCACAAAGTGGTTTCAATATTTAATAACTCCTTTTTTAATTTTTATTTACAATACCAAAGAATCATATATAGTATATATAGGAAATAAAGAAAAAATAATTTTCAAAAAGTTATTCAAACATCAGACCCTTTCATGACTCTTGGCCCACCATGTGTGTGTACATGTGTGGGTATGAATGTAAATATGTTTATATATATATATGTATATATATACATATACATATATACACATATACATATATACATATGTATGTATATATGTGTGTATCTATGTATACCAAAAATATTTATAGCAATACTTTTTGTGGTATAAAAACTAGAAAGTCGGGGCAGCTAGGTGGTGCAGTGGATAGAGCACCAGCCCTGGATTCAGGAGTATCTGAGTTCAAATCTGGCCTCAGCCATTTCACACTTACTAGCTGTGTTACCCTGGGCAAGTCACTTAACCCCCATTGCCCCATCAAAAAAAAAAAAGAAAAAGAAAAAGAAACAAAAAAACACCTAGAAAGTCAATTCCCATCAATTGGAGAATGGCTAAACCACTTGGTTAAAATCTACATGACCCTGAGCTCATGCTTTCTGAACCTCAGATTTGCCATCTGTAAAATGGGCAAATAATATTTGTTCTATCTATATCACAGGAATGTCTTGAAGAATGTATAAGCCACAAAGTATTATATTAATGTGGGTTGTCATTGGCATTAAAGTTAGCAGTATTAAAGCACCTTCCAAACTATTAGAAACCTACCTCACACATTAATAGCTCGATACTGAACAATTTACTTAACCTCTTTTCTTCATCTGGAGGATAGGAATCATAATATCTTGTAGCACTTACGTCATAGGGATATTTTGTGGGTCAAATGAAATAAAGTATATCAATTACTTTTTAAGTATTTAAAACACTATATAAATGTCAGTTATTACTTATCATAAGTTATGTTTTTATGTTATCTGAATTAAAATGGTATAGTAGAAAAAGCATCATCTCTAAAATTGGAGAGCCTGGGCTCAAATCCTTACTATCTGTGTGACTTAGGAAAAGTCACAACTTTCCCTCGGTCTTGGTTCCTTCATCTGGAAATGGAGGGGATTGGACCAGATCAGAAGTGTCAAACTCACATCTGGCTGAAAAAACTCTCAAGTCTGGCCCAAATCAGATTAAAATATAATTGGGGGGGGGGGCGGAGCTAGGTGGCATAGTGGATAGAGCACCGGTCCTGGAGTCACAAGGACCTGAGTTCAAATCCAGTCTCAGACACTTAACACTTACTAGCTGTGTGACCCTGGGCAAGTCACTTAACCCCAATTGCCTCACCAAAAACAAAAATTTTTTTTAATGTAATGGGGGAATATTTACCAAAATAAATTAAAAAATATACAAAATAGATAATGTCAATTTGCGGTTTTTTAAGTCAATATGACCCTGCAAAGATATGTTTCTTTTTGAGTCTGATACCACTGGACTAGGTGACCTTGAGGTAACTTTTTTTTTTGGTTAGACAATGAGGGTTAAGTGACTTGCCCAGGGTCACACAGCTAGTAAGTGTCAAGTGTTTGAGGCTGGATTTGAACTCAGGTTCTCCTGACTTCAGGGCCAGTGCTTTATCCACTGTGCCAACTAGCTGCCCCTCCCCCCCCAGGTAACTTTTTATTCCAGATCTATGATTCTATTATCCGGGTCTTGTTTTTTTTGGGGGGGGGGGAGTTCATCTTAAGTACTCTCAATTTCTCTCTCTCTCTCTCTCTCTCTCTCTCTCTCTCTCTCTCTCTCTCTCTCTCTCTCTCTCTCTCTTTCTCTCTCTCCTTTTCACAAGCTTATAGCTCAAAGGTACCTGGGAGCCCTACTCCTATATTTGCTAGATTAGGAAATTAAAGGAAAGGGGCAGGACAAGGGGAGTGATTTATTTTCTCACTGGAAATGACAAGATTCCATGGTAAGTGGACAAGAAATACCCAAAGAAGACTTGACTTTAGCATCTTGATAAAAACATAAATACATGAAAAGGGAAACATGTGAGACTAGTGTGCTAGAGAGAAGCCAGAGAGACCAGATTATTAACCAAGTCACAGACCTATCTATGCCCACACTCACAATGGCACACATCAATTTTCCTGGCCTGGTGTTAAGGTTTGTCAGATCAATAAATAAGTTTATGGCTATATGAATTATTCCAATGGGAATTCAAAAACCAGGGAAAATAAAATGGAGGCTTCCTAGTTAATCCTATTGGTTAGCTTCTGATTAAAACACCGGCCTACAAATTGATTACAGCTGTAATCCCTTTTAAGAAGCCTTATTTTAAAATTGCAATTATAAAGGATGTTTGTAAAGAGTAGAAATACTTAGATGCAGCTTACAAAGGAGATGGCTTCTGGCTTCAGGAATCAGAGAGTCAATGGACATTCCCTATTTTCTTGTTTAGAGTATGTTTAGAGTCAAACTGGAAACTTGGGTTGAAACTCTTCACTTCTTCAGCCTGACATTGTGGATAGAACACTGGACTTAAGAGTCAAGACAAATCAAACACTGTCAATACCATATGATCCTCAGCAAGTAACCTCCTGTCTATAAGCTTCAGTTTCCTCATCTATAAAATGGAAAAAATAGCAGTACCTATTTGACAGGATTGTTGTAAAGCTCAAATAGAATAATGTGTATTGGTAAAATGCTTTGTATGTCAGAAAATGTGACATAAATATGGCCTGGACATACATTTGTCTCAGTGTTTATTAGTCTAGGGCTCTGATCTGGACAGGCATTCTAAAATCATCTTGAATCACCTTCTTCCATGCAGGGTGTATTTCTGATCTGCAACCAAGTTCCCATGTGACCTTAGGCAGATTACTTGACAAGTTAGTGTGTCGGTTTTCTCATTCATAACATTTGATTATTTACTTGGGTGGTAAGAATCATTCCAGTTCTGATGTGCAGGTGCTTGGAAATATGAAAACTCATGTCAGTGTGGGACCAGTAATCCAGGATATGTCGGTGTAGGACCTGTAGTCTGGATTTAGGCAGATTCAACCCTCATTCCCACAAGTGCCAAATAGTCTTGCCAAGAATCAGAGGATGAGAGGTGTACTCTTGGATTTCAAATGTTTCATCAATTCCATTTGATTGACAAACATACAAAAATAGGGAGGAGGGGAAGAAACAGCAATTTATTGTCTAACAGGGGGAAGGGGAGAAGATCGATGCACAAATAACCATATACCAATTGGAATCATAGAAAAAGTCAACGTATCGTTCAAGATTTGAAGAAATCACTCTGAGTTGGCTAGGAAAGGGGTAGAATGAACTGGCAATCAGTGATGGCTTCATGGAGGAGAAAGCACTCAGCTAGGCTTCAAAGGAAGAGAAAGCAAGCATTCCTAGTCATGGGCTTGCTTAGAGAGGACAACGGGAATAGGCACAACCCAAAAGAATATTCCAATTGGTTCATCCCTTGAGGTCCCCTTGGGGAACATTCCCACTAGCCAACTCTTGGAGAACTGGCAATAGAAATATGGCCTCAGGATGTACAAAATACAAATGAAAATGGATCCCTAGAGCGTGTCTTGGCCCCTTCCTGCTCCATTTTCTTATGTTTGTTTGTCTCCTGGTCACCTTGAAGCTATGCTTATTTTTGTGTGGGGGGAGTGCTTTTGTTCCGCCCCCCCCCCCCCGTGGGGGGAGTCCTACTCTGACAAGAAGCATGTTTCAGTTTTTCTCTAATTCTTTCCTGAAATCCTTAAACACCATTGGTATTTCAAAATAAATTTTAGTTATTCACATTCAAAGTATTTTGTAATGCAAGGTACCCTTTGAGTTTGTTTGATGTCATAGCACCAAGGACTTAGGAGAGCCCATTCCAAGGTTGAGGCATCTCCTCCCTCCTATCCCACATTTCCAAGGAGTCTCCAGTTATGAACCTCAGCCCCCACTTCTTCCCCACCCCCCAGCTCCCTGACAGTAGCAAGATCTGTGCTACAAGTTGTGAGCTGCAAGTATTAAGCCTTATAATCCTTCTTTTCCTTAGATGTGGTTTCCCCCGGGGGAGGGGGGAGAGTTGTAAATCCATGGTGGCAAACAAGAAAAGCCTGAAGCCCTGAGCAAACAGGAAACAAATGATTTCAATCCCAGAATGTAAACCACCATTGACAAAGATGCATGAAAGCATCATAACAGGGGAACCTGCTGTAATTTCTCATCCAGTTCCTAACAGAGTCAGCGCCACGGGGCTGGGGAGCAGTGTGCCCACCCTGGCTGGGGACAGTGGCACCATCACCTGGGACACTGGGTACTATGATTTACAGGCCAGGTGGGAGGTGAGTTGGGAGGGACTCGTGGGAGGCTAACCTGCCCCCAAATATCTCCCATATCCAGAACCCAGAGTGCTAGAAAATTTGCTATTATTCGAGAATCATTAATGATCAGTTAGGATTTGAAATGTAGAAAAGACATTGGAGGTTTGAGTTTGGGGGATTTCTTTGGCCATAGAAGGAGCTTTTGAAGGAATGGGAGCTGTTTATTCTGGAGGATACATGGAAGGCAGAGAGGGGAGAGATCTAAGCGCTTCTTTACAAGAATTTGAAGGTGAATTGTGTCAAAGAGGGGCTATGCTTTTTCTGTTTATCCTCAAAGAGCAGGACTAGAAGCAGTGGGAAAAATAGGCTGAGAAGCAGGCATTGGCTCTATGTGGGGGAAAAGTTTATAACATTTAGAGCTGTCCAAAGATAAAATTAACTGCCCTGAAGCTGGTCCACCCCCACCCCATCAAGAGAAAGGCTGGCTGATATCTGTCAGAGATACCTAGGAGTAGATTTTTGCTCAGGTATGTGTTTGACTAATGGCCTCCCAAGGTCCTTTCCAACCTTGAAATTCTCTGACCTGAAGGTCATCTTCTTGCACCCCTACAGTTCATTTAATGCTGGACCAATCAAATGAAACCAAGGCATGGTGGCTAGGGAGGCAGTCTTGTAGTCTTCGCAAGACAAGGATTCAAGACCTGCCCCCTACCACATACTGTGTATGATCCTGGGGAAGTCACTTAACCTCTTAATATCCCCACCCCACCCCAAGCAACTTTATAAGAAGGTGAGGCTCTGTACCTGTCCAGGCAATTCCTCATTGAAAGCTTCCTACCCCAGTGAAATCACTGGTCCAGTACAAGGGAAAAAGGATCATGTTATCCAAAAGCCTTAAATCCAAAGAAAGGAACTACAAAGCTCAGAGCAGATGAATGACATTTCCCAAACCAAAGAGGTGGGATAAGAATACAGATCTCCTGATCCTTGGCTGTGATGCCAGGGGCACCACATTTAGGTTAAGCATTGCCTTCAACCTGTGATTTTCTTTCCAAATGCAACTGCCCCAGGAGATGTTGAATTACTTAGGTTCAAAATAAGGACGAATTAGATAATGAACCATTTTTAAAGACTAACAAAGAAACAGAGAGAGATGGAGAGAAATACAGAAATAGATATTGAGAAAGAGCCAGGGATAGAAACACTGAGAGAAATCTAGAAAGAGAAGAGAGACAAATATGATATAGTGGAATGTGTACCAAGCTAGGGATCAGATACTTATTGGCTGGATAACTTTGGGTAAATCACTCAATCGGTGCCCTCAGTTTCTTCAGCTGTAGAATGGGGTTGCTTATATTTACATTACTTTGAAGGATTGTTGTGAGCAAAATACATTGTCCAATGACTTTTCCCACTGAGATCTCCCATAGTAATTTGCATCTTTCTTACAGTTATTGTGTATTCTGTATTATAGATATTTGTGAAGAGGTAATAGGGTACTAAATACATGTTTATTATATTGAACTGAATCAGAAGAGAGCTAGAAAAGAGCGAGATGCCTTAAAAAAAAAAAAAGACATGGATCTTAGGCAATATCAATGAGTTAGTAGTAGAGTGGAAGACAAACCTTTCTTCCTAGCCCAAGGCATCTGCAGAGTTTCAAGGCCTTAGATCCTAGTGGGTGTTGTAGGAGCAGTCCCTTTGGCCCCTGGGATGTTCCTGAACCCTCACTCAGAGTGGCAGTCCTTTCCCCCTTGAACCTAGCTTTGGGATAATGGGGCTCTAGGTCATTTCAACAGCTGTGTGACACCCCAGCAGCAGCTGACTAGATCCTTGTAGATAGTCTACGAATAATAACAGCTACATTTATATAGCACCCTAGACTTTCCAAAGTTCTTGATTTAATTGTGTATGTGTGTCTGTGTGTGTGTGAGACCAGACCTGTGATTTCATCTGTGTAGGAAGCTCCCAATAAAGAATTTCTGACTCTTCCACTTTGCAAGTTTTCTGGTGGGGTAGCTAGGTTGCGCAGTGAATAGAGCAACCAACTGGAGAGTCAGGAGGACTTGAGTTCAAATACAACCTCAGATATTTACTAGCTGTGAGACTCGGGGCACTTAACCCTGATTGCCTCAAAAAAAAAAAAAAAAAAGGAAAAAAAAGAAAAAAAGGAAAAGAAAGTTTCCTGGTACATTATAAGATGAAATGATTTGCTCAGGATCAGATATCTAGTATGTGGCAGAGGTAGGATTTGAACCCAGAACTTCTTGATTAAGATCAGCTTGCTAGCCATTATGACAGCTTGCCCCTGGCAAAGCACTCTATATCTCATTTGGGCCTCAATACAACTCTATGAGATAGGTGCTACAGGTATTCTTATCCCACTTTTATAGATGAGCAAGTGGAGACCCAGACATTTTAAGTTATTTGCCCAGAGTTAAACAGCTAGGGAAGTGTCAGAGCCAAGATTTGAATGTATGTCTTTCCTGAGTACCAGTCCAGAAATTTTTTTCTACCATTGTTGGGTACCATAATTGTTTGCTGATTTCAGTTGAATTGAAGAGAATTAACTATATTAAATTCAAATGATGAAGGCTCTGAAGTCAAACTACTCCTTCCTGTGGAAAGGCCCAACCTGCTTTTTGCATTTTCATCATAATCACTGCCATTTGCCCCATTTGATTCCTAGGGTTCACCCAGTAACCAAATGTTGGGGTTTTTTAAGGCACTGAGCAACTGTTTCCTTCTCTTTGGATTTCTTAGAATCAGAAAGATGAGGCTTTTCAGGGTTGGGACTCGATGTAGCTAGTCAGGGAAATTTGTCTATGCCATCCCTTCTGCAAAGGGTCATTGTAATGGCATTACTATGAAAATAAGGGTTGGCAAGCAGCACAGAGTAAGCTGATTTGGGGGTGTGGACCAAGGAAAGGAGGTGAGATGCTCCTTAGACTCAACTGTGCCTCTCTCCCCTCCCCCCAACCCCCCAGAAAAGAGTTACACATCCCCAAAGAGAAGAAAAGGGGGAGGGGGTTGCCTTGCATTCCTGAAGCCCTCATTAGCAGGAAGAAAGCCCATTCCAAAATCCCTCCACCCTCTCTGCCAATTCAGGACAGCTGGCAGCCCAGAGTCGGGACTTTTGTCTCAAATTCAGGGCGGTCCCGGATGGTTGGCAATTCTACCAGGGACACATTTCCAGGGAGGCAAACTTAGATATTCAAAGCAGAAAGAAAAGACACACACATACACACACAAATCCCATCCCCGCTATCAGGATTACACCTCCTAATGCATGCAAAGATTGGGGGACCCTACACCATCTCCTCTCAGGAAAGATGCCTTACCTTCATTCCTATGAAGACATGTTTCTGTGTCCCCAATTCTGGGGGCTTCTTATATTTCTCCACTGAATCCCTTACAGTGTTTTGAGTAAATTACAAGGCTCTTATCAGTGGCAGTAGCCTTATTGTTCTGCCAAGATATCTTCCTTTGTCATAAAACAATAACTTGTTGTAAGGAGTGCTTTTTTAGGTCTACCATTCAGACAGACTAATTGTATCTTTTAATCTGGGTCAAACTGCTCTTGCTTATTACAAATTGGCTCCAAACCCTAAAAAAAAAAGAGAGAGAAAGAAAAAAGTGAGGAACATTTGCAAATAATTTAGTGGCAGAATTACCCTCAGATAAACACTCTGTAATGTTTAGAAGAAATACTGCCCCCCCCCCATTCCCAATCTTCAGCCATTTATCCCTGTGGCTGTCTGGGAAAGGAAAGGAGGAGGGGGAAAAGCAAGGGATAGTGGAGAGTGGGAGAGGTATTAGGGCAATGAGTAAGGAACAAGGAATACTCCTAGCTAAGGATTCTTCCTGCTCAAAGGGGTTGTGAAAACAGCAGGGCCCTACCTGCCACTAGAACAAAGAAATTGAAAGACCTCATTTGCAGTGCTCACCTGGGCACCATCCAGTGGGTTCTGAGAGAGGAGGAAGATGATGAGTTTGGTTCAGTACATGGTGAGTTTGAGGCACTCATCTTAGGTAGACATTATGGAATCATTGCATTTAAACCTGGAAAAGGCTTAAGTGATCATTTGGAAACTGAGGCCCGGAGATGGAGTAAATTATTTGTCTAAGGGTTGTCAGTGGGAGACAAGTTCTGATTCCTGTTCTAGGGTAAAGATGCAAGGTAAGAGATCATCATCAGGCATGTAAGTCAGGGCCTCTGAGCCCTCCTGGCAAATTTAACTAACTTGCAGAGTCTGAATTGAAACTAAGCCTTCTGGCCTGTGGTCACAAGCAAAGCCCAAGACAGGACATGAGTTTGGGAGAAAAGCCAGTTTGGAAACAGATCCATAAGGGACACCAAGGACAACCAAAGTCAGGCTGAAGACACTGGGAGAATGCATGAATAAGTGAGGGCGGGTAGGTTGCAAGGAGAGGTGCAAAAATACAATTTCATGACATTATAGTTTTCATAGGATTTAGGTCTGGAAGGGGCTTTAGAATTCTTATAGTCCAACCCCCTCTTTTTACATAGGAGGAACCTAAGAGGGAAATGACTTGCTCAAGATTATTTGGATAGTAAATAGTATAGAAGAGCAGAGATTTGAAACTGGGCCTTCTGACTTCAAATCTAGTATTTTTTTTATACCACACTAACCTCCCACACCTTACCACCAGGGATCTAATAATGTTGGAGTAACCTAAGAAAGAACTTCTCTATCCTTGGTCACTCATTCAGTTGCTCTCAATGTCTCTGATACCATTAGGGTATGTCCTGCTGAAGTATGAGTTCTATCTACCCAAGGGTCAGACCCTTGGATAGGAAACCAAAGTAAAACCCACAACCTTATTTCTATGGACTCAATAATACTTCACTAATGTAGCCGTCCATATACTGGAGGTCCTTATCACATGTCTCACTCTTATAAGTTGAGTCCCCAGAGGACTGGATAGCCATACCTCCCCCTCAGGATTCTAGGGGCACCCCTAAATGACAGTGGGGTTGTATTGCAATCAGCTTGAGCCTCCATTCCAATATATTCTCTTCAGTATCACTTGCCAGTTAATGTTTCTTCAATGTCAGTGATTGTCTCAATGATTAGCATACCGATATCATTTAACCAATTAATAAATATTTAGTTTTTAAAAGGGACATTTACCAAAAAGATATAGCAAAAAACAATGAATAAAAAGGTGCCCCTGGTTCAGGGGAACTTTCTCCCCCATACTACCTCAGGCCTTGGGAAAGTAAGCTCACTTAAAGTGGTTGCTACAAAGCATTTGCCCCCTCCAAGTTTATTTCTATATGCAGCATAGGCTTAACTGCATAGCTAACTGCAGTCCACATCTTGGCTGCCACAGAACCACTGCTACACCAGGTCAAGCAGGTAGCTTGTTGCCTCACCGGGTGCAGTTGCTAGCAAACTCTCATACAGACACCAGTCCCTGATTTCTAGTTGCTTGTTCTTCCAATCTTTTTGAAGCCTAGAAGCTTGCAGCCTCTTCCAGTTGACCTTCACCCAAGAGCAGAACAGAAAAGAAATACCTGAGACAGAAACAGCATTTATTATGATTTTATTAGTTCTGAATGAGAAAGGGCCCAAGACTCTTCCCAAGACTCTTCCTCTTCCCAAAGATCTACAGAATTCACCTTCCCCAATCCAATCCAATGAAGATGAAAGGGTTGAGTTGTCCCATCCACATCATGGGAGATTTTGGGATGTACCATCAGTTTTAGCTCAGCAGACAATCCAAAATACTTTTCTTTAGTATACAGCAGATAGATGTGAAAAAAATCATAAAACACCTTAGAAAAGTAGAGAGTTGTCCATTACCATGTCCCAAAGCTGTCTCACTAAGCTTCTCACATAGGTGGGCAGCAAGGAGAAGGCTACAATTGCTCAAAGAATTGAATGCCCATTGATAATCCCATTATTGCACTAAAATAATACCTTAATATTTCTACCTTTTCCAAAATGCATTTGCATCTTTTCATAGGAATATAAATTGAGAGGTAGAAGGAACCTTGGAGGTCACCTAATCCAGCTTTTAGAAGAATCCATTTTAGAAGAATGGAGACTGCTAAGCAAAAGAACTCCAAATCCATTGGTTTTTCCATAATATGATGATGTTTCTCACTTTATACTAACCCAACCCTGTAAATTACTCAGTGTAGAGATTATTGTGCTTATTTAAAGATGAGGAACAAGGCCTAGCAAGGTGAAATAAGCTACCTGAGGTCAAACAGCTATTGAATGACCACTCTTACTGCTAAGACAAATGCCCTCTCAGATCATAGTACCATGTATTTAGAAAAAGGAGCCTTAGAGATAATCTAGTCTAACATCCTTCATTTTATGGATGAGGGTGAGGATGGCGATGATGGTGATGATGATAAATAACATTTATATATCATCTACTAAGTACCAGGCACTGTGCTATGTATTTTAAGAATAACAATTTGTGGTATATAAATACAATGGAATACTATTGTGCTATAAGAAATGATGAGCAGGAGGAGTTCAGAGAAACCTGGAGGGTCTTGCGTGGGCTGATGATGAGTGAGATGAGCAGAACCAGAAGAACATTGTACACAGTATCATCAACATTGAGTGTTGCTCTACTGTGATGGACTAGATTCTTCTCACCAATGCAATGGTACAGAAGAGTTCCAGGGAACTCATGATAGAAGAGGATCTCCAAATGCAAGAAGAAAAAAAAAGAACTGTGGAGTATAGATGCTGAATGAACCATACTATTTCTTTTGTTTTTGGTGCTGTTGGGTTTTTTTTCTATTTTGAGGTTTTTCATCATTGCTCTGATTTTTTCTCTTATAACAGGACTAATGCAGAAATAGGATTAATGTTATTATGTGTATATATATGTGTGTATAGATATATATATCTATATATGTATATGTATATAGATATAGAGATATAGAGATATAACCTATATCAGATTACCTGCTGTCTAGGGGAGGGGGGAGGAAGGGGAGGGAGGGAGAAAAATCTGAAATTGTAAAGCTTGTATAAACAAAAGTTGAGAACTATCTTTACATGTAATGGAAAAAATAAAATACCTCATATAAAAAAAAGAATAACAATTAACATTTATATAGTGCTTATAAGCTTATCACTTAACAATTATTATCTTACTGGATCCTTATAATAACCCTGGGAGATAGGTGCTATTATTATCCCTATTTTATAGATGAGATTGTATACATGAGGAAACGGACGTAAACAGAGGTGATGTGACTTGCTCAGTGTCATACAGTTATCAGGTGTCTGAGGCTAGATTTGAACTCAGGTCTTCCTGACTCCAGGCCTAGTGATCTATCTATTGCATTAGCTTAAGGATTTGTTAAAATTGCCCAAATATTAAGTGAGAAAAGCTAGCATTTGAATACAGATCCTGTGATTTGGAAATCCCCACACCCTTTCCATAGCACTATTTCCTCATCACCCAGAGAATTTCTCCCTTTGTTCTGAAAAATTTTAGTGATGTCTGGCATGAAAATGATTACTCACTTGTACTAGATCTCAGTGACAGCCAGCCAAACATCAGCAAGCACATCTGGAGGGCTGTCTCCTAATTGTGACCGGGTATCTTGCCAAGCTGATATCTCTACAAAGGCTTTCACTATCCTTCCCCCCACCCCACAAAGCCCTGTGTGGAAATCGACATGCTGACTTCATCCTCCAGCATTCCAAAGGCCCCAAAAATTGAACGCCCATTTATGTCCAGACCCGGGAGAAAAGCATAGCTTAGATAAAGGTTTTTTGCCAGCAAGACAAATGTTTTGCAGCAGAAACAGATGGTGTGCCTGCCAAGACACATGCTTATCTCACAACCAAATACTGTCTTTGAAGAAAGGTAGGCGGAGTAACTACTCCTGCCCACCCCATTACCACACATTCCCATTTGTGCTGGACACCCCTTTGTGCCATTAAAATTAAAGACTTGTGAGAATGCTTAACATCAACTTCATATAAAAAGTTTCTGTTCCACAGAAAACAGGGTCTACAGAAAATACAGGCCTTCTGTGATAACATTAGGCCTAGACCTACACATTGACAGAATAGGGGGATGCCTAAATGGTAGGATTCCAGTGACATCCAAGGACTTCCTCCACCCCCACCTCCTCCTGCATACTTTAATAATCCCCATTGCTAATTCCTTTGAACTACTTTGTTGAAAGCCCGTTAAAAATGTAAAAATGCTTCCTAAGAGAAAAAAACCACTGAAGTAATATGGCTCATGAACTTAGCTTCTCCTGACTTAGCTAATCAAACCATTAATTAATTAATATTTATGATAAATAAAAAAATTGATTAATATCCTGAGGATATGGATCACCAGACAGGTAAAATTTAGAAAAACTTGGGAGTCAGACAACCCACATTCAAATCTTGACTCTGCCAATTCTTAATTGTATGACCTTGGACAAGTAATTTCCCTCTAGGCCCCAGGATCCTCTCTATAAAGTAAGGGGGATGGACTAGGTCAATCAGTCAATAAATATTTATTAAGCACCTACTATGTGCACTCTTGGTAGTACCCCCACTCTGGCTATTTCCTTTCTCTAAGGTGCCCCAAGCTCTGGATCATATTTTTGGAATTGTCTCCTTAACGCCAAATCACAGAATGTTTGAGATATAGATATAGAAATAGAGATAGAGATGATATAGATATGGATATAGATATAGATATAGATATAGATATAGATATAGATATAGATATAGATATAGATATAGATATAGATATAGATATAGATATAGATATAGATATAGATATAGATATAGATATAGATATAGATATAGATATAGGGAGTGAGATAAGGTGAGAAATTGAGGATGATTCCTAGTTTTCACTCTTGTGTGATTGGGAGGTTGGTGGTACCCTCAATAGTAATAGGAAAATTTGAAAAAGAGGAGAGTTAAGGGGGAGGGAAGAATAAGTATTTAAGTTTGGGACATGTTGAGTTTAAGATGTCTGTGAGAAATTCAGTTCAGGATGCCAATAGGCAGTTGGAGATATGAGAGTAGAGATCATCAAAGAAGTTAGGACTGGATAAGTAGATCAGAAAGTTATTAGCATAGAGATAATAATTGGAGTTCATGGGACCCCCAAGTGAAATAGTAGAAGAAGAAGATAAGAGGTAGATATTGGGGACACCCATGATTATGGAGTATGAGCGGGATAAAAAGCCATTAAAGTAGACTGAGAAGGAATGGTCTGACAGGTGAGAGGAGAATGAGGAGAGAATTTGTTGTGTGTTGTTTCATCATTTCAATCACATCCAACTCTTTGTGACCCCATTTGGAGCTTTCTTGGCAGAGATACTGGAGTGGTTGGCCATTTCCTCTTCCAGCTTATTTTATGGATAAGGAAGTAAAGCAAACAGGGTCATGTAATTTGCCCAGGGTCACCTAGCTAGTAAGTGTCTGAGACAGGATAAGAACTCAAGGCTTACTGACTCCGAGTCCAGAATTTTATCCACTGTACCACTTAGTTATCTATCACACAAACCTAAAAAGAAGAAAGTACCAAGGAGAAGAGGTTGATTTAGTGTCAAAAGCTACAGAGAAGTCAAGAAGGATGAGGACTGAGAAAAGACTACTGGATTTGGCAATTAAGAGATTATTGGTAATTCTGGAGAGAGCTATTTCAGTTGAATGAGGAGGTTGGAAGCCAGATTGTAGAGAGTTAGGAAGAGAATGAGAGGACAGGAAGTCAAAAGGACTATTGTAGACAGCCTTCTTAAAGGATTTATTGTTGCTGTTTGTCTTCCATTCTCAAAGAGGACCATGATAGACATCATGACTCCCAATTAATTGGATTTAAGTGAGGAAGGGCTGTGCAAGGTCACCAGGCTCACTCTCTCCTTAGGAGCCATCTGGATCCAGTGGCAAGATAGACATTAGGATGACTAGAGATGGCCCTGGATGTTTGAGGCAATTGGGGTTAAGTGACTTGCCCAGGGTCACACAGGTAGTAAGTCTCAAGTATCTAAGGCCAGATTTGAATTCATGTCTTCCTGACTCTAGGGCCAGTGCTCTATCCACTGTGCCACCTGGCTGCCCCTTCTCAAAAAATTTAGAGACAAAAGAGAGAAAAGAGATGAGGTAGTAGCTAGTGCATTTTTGGATGATAGGGAGAGACATGGGCCTGTTTGTAGGGCAAAGGGAAGCAGCCAATAGACAGGGAGATGATCTCTAAGATTGCTTCTAAATAATAAAATACTTATATAATTTTTTAAAAAATGATTTCTTCTAGCTCAGACATTCTGTGATTTGGGGTTAAGGAGACAAATGCAAAAAAAAAAAAAAATGATCCAGAGCTTGGAACACCTTAAAGGAAGGAAATAGGCAGAGTTGTCTATCATGAAAAGTATATCCAAGAAACACCAGAACACTTCAGGAAGAAGTCACAACCCAATAGGAAGGGTGTTCCAAAGGAGATAAAAATAAGGTCAAAGAACCAAGTATTGTCCATCCGCATGAGACTGACCTATCACAGATGTTGACTAAACTTTGATATCATCAGTTTGGGGGTCCCCCAGTAAGGAAAGCCATGTACCAGTAGAGCAGGTACTTGCTATATAACAGAGTCTTAGAAAGTTTTCTGAGGCATTGAGAGATAGGGGGACCTGTGTAGGGTCACACAGCCAGTATTTGTCACAGATAGGACTCTGAAGTCAGCATTCTGTGCACTGCCCCATGCTGCCTCTCAAAACAAGGAAATCCAGCAGAGACAGCTCCCTCTCAAAAGTAGGAAGAGGACTGAATTTGGACTCAGAGGACCTAGATTTGGATCTATTAACTGAGTGACCCTCAGGCAAGTCACTTTTAGTCCTTCATTTCCCCCTTTGTGAAAAATTAGGAAATGGTCTACTCAATGAAAGCTAAGTCCTGAGTGGTTGTGGCCTGACCTCAAGGGGTATATGTTCAACCAATCAAAGAGTGGGAAGATGAGTGAAATACCAACCTCCCTTCCTTTCTTACCTTCATCCAGGTCAATCTCTGATCTGCCCTTGCCCTCTTATTAATCTAACCCCCAGCTCACCCAAAAAGCATCAGCCCAGCCCTGCTCAAAGTAGTCTTCCTCAAGCCTTGTTTGCTGTACCTAACGCCAGCCCTGTTCTTACATGCCAGTTCATGACACTTGCCAAGCAGAGGGGAGGGTTCACAGGAGCCAACCCAGTTAATTCTGGGGGAAGCATGTCTTGGGCAGCTAGCTTGGAAAAAAAATCATAAGATATTAGATTTAGAGCTGGAAGAACCTCAGATACCTAGTCCAACCCCCTTGTTTTTTCATTTTATAGATGAGTAAACTAAGGCTCAGGGAAGTCACATGACTTACCCAAAGTAACACACATATTAATAATGGCAAAGTTAGGATTCAGACCCAGGTCTTTGGACTACAAATGCAGTATTTTTTCCCATGATACCGTACTGCCTCTCAACACCTAACAGGTGTTAATCCTATCCTTCATACCACTGTCTGAGATGAAAGGGCATCCTTGGACCACAGGTAAAACATAGCTTCTCTTGTTTCGTTGTCTTGGTGACTAAGCTCTGAATGATCAATATAATCATTACAGATCAATTTTTTCATGTGAAACTAAAAAGTCAGAGTCTAACACTAAAGTCCTTCAGGAAAAAAAAACGCCTTCTTGGTTCTTCTCCTCAGACTTATTCTCTCATTTGGCTGGAAATGCCGAGTAGGGGAAAGTTTCTGCAGTGGGTAACCATCCTGGCTTTACTGAAAAGGCCTGGGTCCCCAGTCCCCAGCTCTGCCAGCATTAGGGTTACACATGTATTCAATTTTTTATTATCTGCATTGTGGATTATCCATGGAGAATTTTTAATGCTTCCCCTACTGTCTAGCTGGCATGTGCTCAAAGAAAGCAGACATTTTCATTTGATCCTAAGCCAAACATAATTAATAAAGTAAATATACTGGAAAAGTCATATAATGTAATCCAAGGCCAAATAAAAATGATTTTTAATTATCCTGACCACTTTAATTAGGATTCCACTTATTTGAAATCTGTGATCATTTAACATGGGTTGGACTGAAGTTTACCCCTCCACTATCTATGAAAAAAGCATTCACTAAGCAAATCAATAATGTAAACAAAATTGGAAGAGCTGTGTTTAAACTACCTAATAAAATGCTTTTTTAAGGTGCCCTCAAACACTCAGAAACTCTTTTCCATAGAAAGGATGATATGATCATTCAAAGCAATTCACACACACATATATACATATGTGTAGATAAATACACATATCTCCATATATGCACATGCAAATGTATATATGCATGTATATTCTTTAAGTCCAGTCTTCTAGTAGCCTATAATACACAAAATTTTCTTACCTTAGTTTGAATTATTGTATTACTGAAAAACAATACAATAATCTTTAAAACAAACCATTATTAAATCAGCTGTTTCACTCATTCAGACTGGCAAATGAGTAGGGTTTAACTCTTTTTTTTTCTAACTTGCTACATTAATTTCAATGAAGCACTTAACCCCCCTGGTCCTCAGTTTCTTAAAATGTAAAACCAAGAAAGTCAGCAAATGATTTCCAAGGTCCCTTTTAGCTCTGATACTTTAACATAATATGTATGAAGATTGATAATATCTAAAAATATGTGTGCGCATGTGTGAGTGTGTTCATATGTATTTATGTGTGTACACATGTATATATATATGGGTGCGCATGTAGTTTCCCTATGAAGGATTTACAAGAAGGTGGACAAGAATCACACAGGATAAAAAAGCAGAGATAAATTATTATCTGCACCAGTGGTGACAGCACCCACAAGAATGAGATCATGGATTGATTAAAGTACAGCTTCTGTGTGTGTGTGTGTGCCCAAGAGGGCATGTGTACACAAATGTATAGTAATCACTGATGCATTATGAACAGTAGAGCTAAAGTTGGGTCATAATACTAATAAGTTCACGTTTATTTAGTGCTTTAAGATTTTAAAAGTGTTTTCCTCAAAACAACTCTATGAGACAGGATCCTCCCATTTTACAGGTGAAGAAAGTGAGGTCCAGAAAAGTGAAGTGACCACCTTAGTCACGTATCCAATAAGTTTCAAAGCTGGAATTCAAATTCAGGCCTCCCTATTCTATATTCAGGGTATTTCGTGCCACATCTGGACTGCCTTTCAGGACAGGTTGGCACAGAAAACAGCAAAGCAAATTGGTAAAAGTCCCCACTGGATCCCATCCACTTGATTAAGTCTCTGCTCACGTTCCCCAGAAAGTCATTTTTTCCTTTCAGTTGAAGGATGAGATCGCTACATCTCTGTCACCTACCCTGAGAAGAAAGTGCTGTAGAAAGACAGATTAGATCATCTATTATCAAGTAGGCAAAAGATAGACCAAGGAGACACCTGCCGTTTACCAGATGTTCTATCAATTATAGGAAGTCTTGGGGAAATAATATGCTCCCCCTCTCCCTCCAACCTATACAACTGAAGGAAGGACTAGGAAAGGGACCAGGCCACTTACCCCTCAATGTGCCCTTGTTCAAAGTGACAAACTGGTGTGGTTTTAGCTCCCAAACCAAGTTTAATCATATTCTCCTTGAGCCCTGTGAATACAGGCTGAAAATTCTTAACGAAAAAATCAAGATCATTAGGGAACATGGCATGTTGGTTTATGTAAGTAGGAAGCAATATTCGTGCTTATGAATCATTATCAATTTTCCACAAAGAAAATATCTGTTAAACAGACATCTGTTTAAACACTGGCCAATACTGAAAAGTATACGTCATGAGACTCCTGCAAAGACAAGCTTCCTGTTTAAATTTGCACACCTCTGGGAGAGGTAATACTTGATGGTCCAATCAGTCATTAACACCCTCATCTCAAAGCCTGTCCTGGTATTGCTCAGGTGTGGGTTCAAAAATTTAAAAGCATATGTAGAAGTAGGGTTGTCATAAGATAATTGATTTAGAACTAGAAGGAACCTCAGAGACTTTCTGGAACACCCCCCCCCAACCCCAACTTAACAGATGAGGAAACTGAGGCACAGCAGCATCAAGTCGTCTTTTCTCAAGGTCCCATAGTTTGTAAGTGTAAGAGGTGGGATTGGAGCCTGGGTTCTCTAATTCCTTAGTCAGGGCTCTTTTCACTGTACATTGACATAACTATATGAATTTGTGTGAAAGGGGTCTGGGTCTCCTAGTGGATTTATCTGAATAGATGGTATCTTAATAGTGTTGTGTGACAGTCACCTAAAGACAATGCCATTGTAAGAGAATAGAAGTGTCATAAACTGTAGATTTAGGCCTGGAAGAGTTGGAGCTGAGGAAACTGAGGCCCAGGGAGTAATTTGTTTATATGTGTAATAAATAACAGAACAAGAATTTTAGCCAGTTTTCTCTAAGTCCAAATCTAAAAGTCTATCCATCGCTTGAAATTAGGTAAGACTCGTATTCAAATTTTGCCTCCAACCTGTATGCTCTGTGTAGCGTAGGAAAGTCCCTTAATCTCTGGACAGGGGCAGCTAGGTGGGGCAGTGGATAAAGCATAAGCCCTGGATTCAGGAGGACCTGAGTCAAATTCAGCCTTAGACACTTGATACTTACTAGCTGTGTGACCCTGGACAAGTTACTTAATCCTCACTGCCCTGCCAAAATAAAACAAAAAAATCTCTGGACAGAGGCACCATGGAAATGCTATGATCTAACTGCAGGAAGGGCTCCTTGTTCTAACCCATAAAGGAAAAGGAATGCCTTGATGACTGATGATATGACTACCAAAACACTAAAACTGAATTTGGAACAAAATTTCTGTGAGGTAGTTAGCTGGTGCAGTGGATAGAGTGCCAGGCCTGGAGATGGTAAGATCTGAGTTCAAATCCCACCTCAAATACTTTCTAGTTGTATGACCCCGGGCAAGTCACTTAACCCAGTTTGCCTCAATTTCCTCATCTTTAAGAAGAGCTGGATAAGGAAATGGAAAACTGCTCCAGTATCTTTGCCCAGAAAACCACAAATAGGGGGCAAGAGTTGGATACACACAACTGAACAAATGAACAACAAAAATGGCTACTTTATTGGGGAAATTGGGAAAATGAGAGTTCTTGGACAAATTTCTTGTGAACTTGCTTTTCCAAAACTCAGTTAGGCAAAAGAAATAATCCTTTATTTTTGTTAACCTTGAGCCATCCCAACAAGACTGCTGAATTCAATTATTTGAAATGCTAGGATAGGGAAGAGGCATTAGACATACTGTGCTTGACCCCCCAAGGTCAGAACTGGGCACAATGGATGACTGTTGTTGAGAGAAAATTTAAATTTGGCACAAGGAAAAGCTTCTTGACAGAGCTATCCCAAGCTGTCTCCAATAGCATATTATATGATACTGTCATCTAAGGTCTGCAAATATATGTTAGACAGTCATTTGTTAGAAATGTTGGAACATTTATGAAAGACTTAAGTGGCCTCCTCGACCTCTTTCAATTCTTTTTTTTTTTTCCATTCTGAACTTAAGAAATAAAACAAGCATTTCCAAAACAGAATAGAATAGAGGAAAAAAAAGATGATTGTACATAAAACTGCTCATCTATTGTATACAACTTGCCACTCCTAAATATAAAATAAAGCTCTCATGGGATTTCTTCTTTTTTCTTTTTAGTCCTCCCCCCACAGAGATGGCTACCATTAGACACAAATGAGTTTGTGTGTGTGTATACACGCATACATACATACATATATATACACATACCTCCATTCTATACGTACTTCTATTTGTCAGTTCTTTCTCTGGATTCACATAGCATCTTCCTTCATATGTCCTTTGTAGTTATTTGGGTATCTATAATAGCCAAAGTGACTGAGTTACTCCAAATTGTTCTTAAAACAATGTTGTTGTGACTTTCTACAACGTTCTCTTGGTTCTGCTCAATCGAGCCCTTCCACTTCTGTTTTGGTTTTTTCGGGCTTTTTTTTTTTTTTTTGGTGAGGCAATTGGAGTTAAGTGACTTGCCCAGGGTCACACAGCTAGTAAGTGTCGAGGATATGAGGCTAGATTTGAACTCAGGTCCTCCTGAATCCAGGGCCAGTGCTCTATCCACTGCGCCACCTAGCTGCCCCCCACTTCTGATATTCCATAGATCTGTGGTTCTGAGTTTCTCCATTGTTTTACTGTTTAACGGCTCAGCACAACCTGAAACAAGCATAGGAAAGAACAAATATAATTAGTGTTTAGCATTACTAAACGTTACTTCTCAGGAAAGGTCAGGAGAGCATCCTCACTGGAGCCTGCTTCCTTAGAGAAGAGGATCTCAGGGGATTAGGAAGAGTAATTTCCAACCCAAACTTCTATTATTCTCTTTCTTCTACCTGGAAATAAGAAAGTACATGATAGAATCCTGGGAATTTTCAGCGTAAAACCATGTTTTTGTTGTTGTTTTGGTTTGGTTTTTTGGAAGCAAATGGAGTTAGGTGATTTGCCCAGGTTCACACAGTTAGTAAGTGTCTGAGGCTAGATTTGAATTCAGGTCATACCGACCCCAGGGCCACTGATCTATCCACTTTGCCACCCAGCTGCCCCACTTCTTTTTTTAAAGAAGAATTAAAAGGAGTTCACAACAAATGTGCCAAAGTAGCATCTACAGGCCAATGGTTGGGAACCTAGTTCCCTTCGAATTATTTACTTTGTGTAAATTTTGCATTTACTTATCTATGTGTACATTTCCCCACCCCCAGCAGAATTTACATTCTACTCCTTTAGGGTAAGAATACTTTACTTTCGTAGTTTAATGCTCATTGATTTGAATTGAACCCACATTCTTAGCTCCACCAGTCACTTTCTCATTGACCCTTTCCTTCCTCTCTGTGCTTTACTTTCCTCATCTAAAAACTGTGAGGATTAGAATAGATAATCTCTAAAGTCCTGAGTGACCTTAAATTCTACCATTCTTAGGGGCAGCTAGGTGGCACAGTGGATAGAGCACTGGCCCTGGATTCAGGAGGACCTGAGTTCAAATCCAACCTCAGATACTTGCCACTTACTGGTTGTGTGACCCTGGGAAGGTCACTTGACCCTCATTGCCCTGCAAAAAAAAAAAAAATCTATCATTCTTTCCTATACCCAAGCAGCTCAATCCCCTCATATTTACTTCCCAAATCCTGCTCAGATCATTCCTTCACACGAAGGTATGAGTGAAGGATCCGAATTGATGGTTTTGCCCTTTCCAAAGTGAATTTGTATTTTAACAAGGATAAAAAATGTTTAGCTAAATTGCATGGAATGCCTATTGGGAGAACCCCAGCATTTTGGGGAGAGTTTTGCAGGGTGGATACTGAAATTTTTCTAGTGACCTTGAAATCTTAACCCTGTAGGCAAAGGTGAACCAGATGATGCTGATAGAATGGAGGGATCCTGACCTACTTATGATTATGGCTTTAGAGATAGAAGGGATGTTAGAGTCCATCTAGTTCAAATCCCTGGTTTCATGTTGGCTTGGCCAAAGCCTGCCTCACCCTTCTCACTAAACCAGTATTTGAATCTCTTCTTCCAGGCTGTTCTACCTGTATTTATACTCATTGCTTTTCCAGTTCACTCCTTAAATCTTGATATATCAGAAGCATTCAGACTTCCTCATGATGTTATATTCTCTCCTAACTGCAAGAATAAGAAGAAGTTTAACACATTGCTTTAAGTTCAAGCTCTGTGCCACTGAAAATATTGTAACCATTTCCAATATTGGCACATGTTATTTTCTTTCCAGTTCTATTAGACTGTGCTAATTAATTTGCTCAGTGAATAGTAGACATCAATCACCAGTGAGTTTGCCTCTGGAATTCTTTATCTGACTATATGGGTTTATCATCCGAGTCGGGGTAAATAGAGAGATGCCCATTGTGTTGTAATATGACAAATGTAAGGATATCCTTCCAGCTCTACTCAATTTGGAGCTGCAGTCTTCTGCCGGGGTGCCCATTTCCATCCCACATAACCACTGTAAAGGGGGGGGGGTGGAATGGGGATTGTTATGAGAAGACCCAACAAGAGATGGTTCTAAAGGTTGGTAGCTACCTTTCAGGATTGGAAAGGGATGTGTAATTCCCCTGCATTTATAGTTTACAGTATTGTGGGGTGTTCAGGGAGGACCAGCACCTCTGGTGTGTGATGTTTAAAATCTATATTGTGTGATCACCTTAAATTAGAAGCTTCAGCACCAGTCTTTGGACATTAAACATTTATTAAAGTATACAGGTATTAACATGGAGTTCAGAAAGTTAACAAAAGGTCTATCTAGCTTTGAGTTCCAGCCTGATTGGGTTCTTCCTCAAGTCCTCCTCAGGCTTAAAATAGGTGTATGGGATATATGTCCATGCCACCAAACATATTGGAGGAAACTGAGTCAGGCTTAACCAAATACATGGGATTGAGATGTAAATGGCATCAGGCATATTGGAAGGGGAATAGAAGCCAGGTGTAGAATGAGATGGGTGGGATGAAAACTTCCAGCCATCTACATTGTCTCATCTGAGATGCCTCCAGGAACCTATAGGTCCCTAGGTACAATATTGTGGGGAAATGGAGACAAAAGGAGCCAACCTCAGCTCTTGCCAATAGCCGTTCTTTTGGTCTTTCCCAAGTCAGTGCAGTACCTGGACTTCATACGTGACTCCCCTTATGTGAGAGTTCAATGCCTGCTCTTGTATGTATTCCTCTCATGAGTGAAGGCAATTAATGTCTTAAATGGTAAATTCCCATAATTCAGTAGTCAATCACTCTCACTTGATTCAATCAGTCTAGATTAATCTCCAGGTAGGTCTTTGAGTATCTGCTAAATCCCATTATTTTATCACAGGTGTGAGATCTTGCAAAGCCTATTTCAAGGCTGCTCTTCCACCATTAGTATCTACCTAGCATTTAACTTTCACCTGTGGCTCCAAGAAGCTGTAGCCTATCCCATGGCCACACTGAAGTAAAACTACCTTGGCAGATGGGCTAAACCAGGCTGAGGGTATCTGATAGGCCTCAAACTTGTAGCTGAGTTTGAAGGATGGCTACCCCAAGCTTGTGAAGATTTTCTCTGTTGGAATGGGCAGATGAGAATAATCTGTTCCAACAGCCAATAAGGTGGCTGAAGCAAATACTGTGGAACATTTAGAGCTTGGGCAGACATCAAAGACTCCAAGGTCATCCACTAAATCCCAGGTCATTGCCAGTCATCTTGACTTTTGTCTTCAAACTGGACTTTGATGACTCTAGAAGAGATAATGAGGCTGATGACTCTCTACAACTCTGCCTCACTTAAATTCAATTGGCACTCTTCAAAAATGAAAAATGAACAACAACACTATGAGGCTTAATTTATTTGAGTTATGTAGAAGTAGAATAGGATGCAGTAGTAAGTTCTTCATTGCTGGAGGTGTACAAGAGGAGGCTATATGACAATCTCATAATAAAAACTAACATGTATTTAGCAACTGTTGTTGGTGTTGTTAAGTCATGTCCAAATCTTCATGACCACATTTGGGGTTTTCTTGGCCAAGATACTAGAGTGGTTTGCCATTTTCTTCTCCGGTTCATTTTATAGATGAGGAAACTGAGGCAAACAGAATCAAGTGACTTTCCTAGGGTCATATAGCTAATTAGTGTGTGAGGTCACATTTGAACTCAGATCCTTCTGACTCTAGGCTTGGCACTCTATCCACTAGTTCACCTACCTGCTTCCACATTACACCTATTCTGTGATAAGAGCTTTACAAATATTATCTCATTTGATCCTTACAACAACCCTGGAAGAGAGGTGCTATTATTATCCCCATTTTATAAATGTGGGAACAAAGAGTAAATGTTTAGCCCAGAGTGGCATGGCTAGTAAGTGTCTGGGTTTGAATTTGAACTCAGGTTTTGCTGACTCCAAGCCCAGTGCTCTATTCACTATACCATCTAGGTGCCATTTGTCAAGAAGGTGATGGAAGGGATTCCTGGATTGACTTGTTGACCTCTGAGGCCCCTTCTCTGAGAATCTGATATACTTCCTTCCAACATAGATCTTTATCACGGGTATTCAGCTTGAAAATCCTAGGAGAGACAGATAGTTTTTTAGGAGAAAACATGGCAGTATCATGTTGCTGTAGGTTTCCACTATTATTGCTTATCCTTTCTAGCTATTTAAAAAGCATCATTAAGTCCCTTTAACATTCTTGTCTGGCTGTCCAGCTAGGTTTGACCCCGAGTGATTAGTTACCATAATTATTTGGAAATAAACAGCATTTATTGTGAATCAGGCCAGATAAGTGAAGAAGAGTAACTGGAGGGAGGAGGTATGGAACCTGGAGACTTAAAAGATCCTAGGGAAGAGGACGTACACCTGGATTGTAGGAGTGTGGATACTAGAAGCTGATAGAAGCTAGCTTGCTCTCCTGGGTCCTTCAAGCCCTAAGACTCAAAGGGGTTTTGCTACCCTTATATGCAGCAATAGAACCACTTGGGGAACAATGAAGAGAGGGCCCTAGCAGATAGAGGTATTTGACTGGCTCAATTCTGAGTTCCCCATGATCTCTGTATGGGAAATAGGAGCACTAGGGGACAAGCCAACAAGACTGTGAGTGTGGGAGTCCTTGTCAGTAATGTGCACACATCCTTGAGCGTGTAATAGCATCTGTCTGGGAAAGGGATTGCAGAGTAACCATCGTAGCTAGATCCTGATAATTCAAGTAAGAAACTTCCCCAGTACACCAATCTATGGTGCACTCCAGTCCAGGGCACTGGTAACAGGTTATACCTCAAAGAGGCTAAGCTCTTTGGAGTTCTTTTTTTTTTTCTTTTTCCTTTGGAGTTCTAATAGCTGAACTCCCTGCCTGGTTGTGCTGTTTGCCTAGATCTTTGCCCTCTCCTTTGTCTCCCCTTATCCTCTCTCCTCCTCATTTCCTTTCTCACCTTAGACAATACTAGTCAGAGCACTACGATGTACTCGATTTCCCTGTGCAACACCACACACACAAGCACACACACATACAGAGTTATTTTCTTCTCTAGTCAGTGCTTTCCAAATATGTTTAAAATGTGTACACTCTATAGTTCAAATAAAAGCATGCAGCAGCTCCTGGAAGCCTGCATGGTGTGTGAGCAGAGGATGAGTCAGTCAGCTTTGGGATGGAGTTGCTGAAAATCAACT
The DNA here is from genome assembly GCF_019393635.1 of Dromiciops gliroides. Lineage (NCBI taxonomy): Eukaryota > Metazoa > Chordata > Mammalia > Microbiotheria > Microbiotheriidae > Dromiciops > Dromiciops gliroides. Next base: position 404,696,053 of record NC_057862.1, read on the forward strand.
TCTCTGAGACACACACACACAGATGCAGTCTGGCTGCTCTGGGAGCCTTGCTGGGGGGTTGTTCTTCTGAGACCAGTTGATGGCTTGGGGGTTGGGATTGAGAATGGGAATGAAATCTGTGTTTTTAAGAAAATGAAGCTGAAAGTATTTAACCTTGAACCATAAACAGGAGCAATAAATTAAACAGAGGCCCCATAACAAGAAATCATAAGGGAAAAGTCACGTTCTGAGCAAAGAGAAGAACTTTGTGTTGCCAGGGTTGGTGAGAGGAGCCAATCACCATAAAGTACTTATTCAATGGCTATTCATCCAGTAAATGAAGGGCACCAGCTTTATCAAAGCATCTGTGTTTAGTAATAGTAATCATAATGGCTAGCACTTCTATAGTGCCTACTATGTGCCAGGCACTGTACTAAGTATTTTATATATCTCATTTGATTCACATACCACCCTGGGAGGTAGGTGCTATTATTATCCCCATTTTACAGTTGAGGAAACTGAGGCAGACAGCAATAAAGTGACCTACTCAGGGTCACACAGCTAGTAAGTGTCTGTGGGGCAGTGCCTGGCATACAGTAAATGGAAAACAAATGCTTATCGACTGATGTCACCTTTGAACTCAAGTCTTCCTGATGCCAGATCCAACTCTATCCAGTGTACCACCCAGCAGAGTCAGAGGCAACTATATGGCATGGCAACTAGATCATTGGACTTGGAGCCAGGAAGATGGATGCAAATCCTGCCTCAGATACTTACTAGTTAGACAAGTCAATTAACGTCTCTGGGTCTTGCTTCCTCATCTGTAAAAGGGAGCTAATGATAGTGCCTACCTTCCAAGGCGGTTGTAAAGTTCAAATGAGATAATGGACATAAAGCACTATATGAATGGTAGCTACCACCATGTGCCATATTTATTTGTGAAAATATTTTCACAGACACATACATACACACACATATGCACAAATGTACAAATGACCTTGTAAGCCCAGTGCTAAGAACAGTGCTTAGAATACAGTAGGTGGTTAATAAATGCTTGTTCACTGATTGCTAGCTAATAAAGGCTTATTGAATGAATGTTTTTATATGAAAATATAAAGTTCTCTTTAATGAAGTTGTTGTGAAGACCTTGAAATGGGTTAATTGCCTCACGGAGCCCTCAAATGTCGGCCCGTGAAGGCTATAAGCAATTAGAGGGTGTGGAGCCAAATTCCTAGCATCTAAGGACAGGTAGGGAATCATTCCATTCATTATCTGCCTGCACAAGGGACCAACACTTGAACCACTTACAGGAAGAAGACTGAGTATCTAAGGGATGTTGTACAAGAGCACATAGTTGGCCTTGGTACCCTCAAATAAGCAAGACTACTATGGAAGAACCATGGAAGCATAGATAGCCCAGGATGGGAAATGATTTCTGAAATCACTCTGTCCTTCTCCATATCAGTCTATGGAAATGCAATGACTGTCCCTATGCCTCTTTCAGAGCCCTTAGGTAAGCTTAGGCCTAGTACTCAGAAAACCAAAGCTATGTGTAGGAACAATATGCCCACATATTCCTAAACTGGTAGACCAAAACAATAAGGAAGTGCAGGCATCCCATAGCTGGACTTAGGATCATAGAGGCAGAGCTAGAGGCATCTTAGCAGGCATGTAGTCCAAATCCCTCATTTAACAATAACAATTCTGAGGCCTAGAGAGACTAAAGGATTTGCCCAGGGCCATACAGACTAGCAAATAGCAATGTCATGATTCAAACTCAGATTCCATGAAATTCAGGAATCTTCAACAAAATATTTGACAAAGTCTTTTAAGATCAGTTACAGAGATGTGGGCTAAATGAAAATATAGTTAGGAGGATTCAAAACTGGTTAAATAACCAGACCCAAAGAATAGATCTTAATTGTGGATATCAACTCTTAGGGAAGTCTCTAGAAGAGGATCAAGTTATCTGCTCTTAGGTCTTTACTCTTTAACAATCTCATCAGCAAATAAGAAGGCATTGATAGACTATTTATAATATGTATAGATGATACAAAGAAGGAAGGCATATCCAATATGTTGGATGACAGAGAGTACAAAAAAGATTTCTACAAACTGGGAAAATGAGATAGACCTAATAAAACTAAATTTTATCAGGATAAATGTAAAGTTGTAAGTTGTACTCTTGGGTTCAAAGAATCAGTTGCACAAGTACATGGTGGAAGAGAGGGGTGTGTGTGTGTGTGCATGTGTATGTGCTCTGACAAACGTACAACAAGGTGGGGATAAACACCTAGGGATCTTAATGATGGCGTAGTGGATAGAGTTCCTGGCCTGAAGTCACAAAGTCAAAGTTCAAATCTGGCCTCAGGCATTTACTAGCTATATGATCCTGGACAAGTTACTTAAACCTCTATTTGCCTCAATTTCTCATCTGCAAAATGGTGACACATTGAAGAAGGAAGTAGCAAACCACTATAGTTTCTTTGCCAAGAAAGTCCCATGGACTTGTCCCTGGGTTCAAGAGTTGGATACAACCAAATGACTGAACAACAATGGACAATAAAAATGGTATGACAAAATAGTCCAAAATGCTAGCATAATCTTAGGCTGAACTTATAGAAGCCTAGTGTTCAGAATAAGGAAGATATATGACAGTCTTACTTTCCTTTGCCTTGACAACACTCTCCCTCTCTTCAGCTATTATATCAACTTCTATGCAATACATTGTAGGGAGAAGATTGACAAAGTACAGCACATCCAGAGATGAAAGGCCTGGGAACCAAGCCATCTCAGAATCCATTAGGTGGACTGCAGATGTTTAGCCTGTACAAGAGAAAACTTAGGAAGGACATAATAACTGTCTTCAAGTATTCAAAAGGCTATGAGGAAGAAGGATTAGACTTTTTCTGCTTGGTTCTAGAGAGTTGAGGTAAAAGCAACAGGTAGAAGTTTGAAGAGTGCAAATTTTGACTCAGTATAGAGAAACTTTCTAACAATTAGAGTTGTACTAAAACAAAATTGTCGTTATTATTTGTCCTTCATTTTCAAAGAGATCCAATGACATCACAGGATGATGTCTTGATTTGCAAGTGAATTGGATTTAAGGATGGCAGAGCTCCACTGAGTCATCAGCATCTCTCTTCCAGAATCATGGAAATTCCGTGGTAGGACAAAGTCAAGATGACTTTGGTAGGTGAAGGTATGAGATGCAGTGGATGACCTTGGTATCTTTGATGTCTGAACAAGTTCTAAGCACTCCACAGCACCTGCCATTGGAACAAATTATTCTTAGCAACCCATGGTGCAGGAGAAAGTCTTCACATTCTTGGGGTGGACACCTCCCTAACTCACTGATGGGTTTAAGTCCTCTCAGTTTCCCTCAACCTGGTTTAGCCCATCTGCCAAGACAGTTTTACTAGGCTATGGCCACACCGTGTGTTACAGCTTTTTCAAACCATGGATGAAAAGAGGAGTGCCAGTTAAACACCAAAGATAAATGAACAGGGGGAGGCGAGGTGGCACAGTGGATAAAGCACCAGCCCTGGAGTCAGGAGGACCTAAGTTCAAATCCGGCCTCAGACAACATTTACTAGCTGTGTGATCCTGGGCAAGTCACTTAACCCCAATTGCCTCACCAAAAAAAAAAAAAAAAGATAAATGACAAGGCAACCCTTCACACCAGAGGTGCTAGTTGACCCTCAACACCCATATACCACTGAAATAGAATTGGCAATTTATTGGAAGTGGGGTACCAACTACATTGGCCACTTTCACCACTGATCCTCTCCATCTCCCACTTCCTCGTGATTCACTGCTAATCCTACTATTTTCTTGGTCCACACACTAGACTACTCAAAAGAATGGTAGCCTATTGACTGATGAAGGAATGGAGAAAAGGGATGACTGATGGCTATGTTCCACTGGTTAGGAAGAAACTGATCTGTTATAATAACTACTTTGAACACAATCAGGGCACACTGAAATGATAAGATTGAATAGAAGGGATTGGTTTGTGATTTTCATGGGTTCTAGAGTTGAAAGGGACCTCAGGGGCCAGCTAATCCAATTCCCTTATTTGAAGGAATGAGGAAACTGAAACTCTGCTGTCAGAATTCCCTCTGAAATGCAGATTGTAACTCTTCTATGACACAGTAGATAAATTTGTGGGAGTTGCCTAAGGTATGGGATCAGAACCCAAGTCCTCCTGATTGGAAGACCAGAATTCTATCTCCTATGTTGGGCAGCCTCTAACAAGGAAAAGAAAACAAAACATCTGTTCTGCTTATTATCACTTTTTTTTTTTTACTACGAAGTAGGGGGAGAAATGTATTTAGTTCAAGGTCTTTTCTTTCTTCAAATATGGTTCAACCCTTATGTTACATAATATGTTTGCGCTATTAACACACACTGAGAGAGAGAAACAGGAAAGATAGGATGGAGACAGTCAAGTAGGATAGCTAGATGATAGACATAGAGATAGATGATAGATAGATGATTGATTGATTGATAGACAGACAGACAGACAGGCAAACAGACATGATAAACAGATGCCAGTCAATTATCCTTGACTTTTGGGCACCCTCATTGTTCTCCTCCCTTCCCCCTTGTTCCTGCTCTCTATCTAGCTCAGCTACCTGGCCTTCTCCAGATGTCCTTGTTCCTCTGACTTCTCTTCCCACTCCCCAGCACTGTAAGGCTTACAGTACCACAGATGGAAACTTGAAAAGCAGAATTGCTCTATTTTCCATTGCACAACCACAAAACAGACCTGCACCTCTCTCTCATTGGCCCAACCAGTCTGGTGCAAGGCTGGGATTAGGAATCAAAGAAAGATAGGGTTTATAATGTAAACAGCGGCTGACCTTGTGGTTTCTCACCGTATTTTATCTCTCCGGTACACCACTTCTTGGGTAACTTATTATATGCAAAAGAAACTTTTTTTTTAAGAGAGGGAGAGGGGAAGATAGTGAGATTCTTCTAAAGCTACACCACCATCTTTAACAGCTGCAGGGTATATTAAAGGAAGTAGCGGGGGAGTGAAGATACTGCATATTTCAAAGCTGACTGTTGAAGCAACAGTAAGGCAAAGGGGGGATGTTGTGCAGAGTTCGCCAAGTGTTTGAAGTGCGTTCCGGTAAGCCAAACCACTGAAGTGGACAAGATTTCTAGCATGTTGCACTGGTGCCTGTACATACTTAATAACAGATGTTTGGTCTCTCTAGGCAGATAATTGTCCCGCTGTAAGGTTGGCTTGACCTGTGTGAATAGTCCTGCGTAGGGCACTGAAGCAGTAACAAATGGTCGGGCGCTTTCCTCTTTTTTACTGGGAGAATGCTCAGCCACGCTTTCTTTTAAGCACATAATTACTCCGCAGCAACTGGAGCCCATACATCGTCTGCCTCTAATGGCCGCGGAGCCATTTTGCCATAATTTATGAGGACAGGGTTCAAAGTTTTAATAATATTTGGATAATATCATTGCCCAAACGTCCGGGGCGCCGTGATGAATCGAAGGAGAGTGGGTGCATTTCGATTCTGTGCATGACAGTGCGAGCGTTAACTGCTGCGGCCCGGGCCGGCCTTTATGGAAGCAGCCACCAAGCCGGCGGCTCATGAATTATAGATATGAGCATGAAGGATTATAAACAGCAGTGGAGATCACACAGGGCTGCTTGTTCATGAGGAACTGTCCTGTTAGTGGCTCTTCCTTATGCAGATAAATGAATTGCAGGGAATACCAAAATGGTTTAAATAAACCCTTAGCAGATAATGTATTAGCCCATCAACATAAAAAACGCCCTCGCAGGGGCCTCCTTTTGGATATTTATGTTTATACTCTCGGCTCAAGTGGCTCACTGATTTTTTGGCTTCCTGCGGCTCACCTAATAATTTCAGCAGCCTAACTGCACCTCTGGGTATGTTTATCTGACAAGCCAAGCTGTTCCCGGCTTTGCATTGCTTGCTGAAGCTCCGCTGGCCAATTGCTCCTGGAAGCCACTTTGCAAGCACAAGGCCTTTAATGATGCCACTAATGGAAAGGAAGTCCGAGCTGGGTCCGATGCCTGGAGGAAGCCCAGGACTAGGGGGCTCGGGGAGGTCTGCAAATCGTGCTGGGGATGGGAGCTCAGAGAGCATCATAGAATCGTACACTTAGAGAGTGGAGTAAAACTTAGGGACTATGGAGTGAGCTGGGATCGTTTTATATAGGTCAGAAACAGAGCAAGAGGAGGGGAAGTGATTTACCCAATGTCAGATGGCAATTTAGTAGCAGAGGCTGACGTGGAACCCAGCTTTCCCAACTAAGTACAGTGATGTTTTGATAGCACTGATGATTTTTTTTTTTAAAGAAAGCATCCAAGGAGAGGCCCAATGATGTAGTATAGAAAGCCCCCTTCAGAGGCCTGAATTCTTCAAGGCAGGCCTCAGACACATATGTGCTGTGTGACCCTGGGCAAGTCACTAAATCTTTTAGTGCCCCAGGCAACTCTAAAACTTCCAGTTGCTGAACAGATTTGCACTGGCAGAGAGAATTTACTCATATAGGGAGTTGCCTTTTACCAAAGAAATTAGATCTATCCTGCCAAACCCCGCACCCCCAAATAAAGAAAAATTAAAGTACACACACACACACACACACCAAACCTTGGAGGCAGGGAGGGAGGGAAAGCATCCCAAACTATATCAAAGAGAGTTACCATTGAAAGGGTTAACTAATGTCCACCAGCTTTTTCTGGTTATAAATGAAACTGTTACCCTTAACTTTGACAAGCAAGAATCAGAGGCCATCAACATTTATACACTTGAGATCCATTTAATCAGAGGGATTTATTTAAAGAAAAGCAATTATGTCTGAAACTTAAAATAACCATGAAACTAAACATTTTAAAATCCTAAAATAGTCTTTTTGGACTACTAAATAAATCACCCTTAGGATCTGCTTACACAGAGCACTACTCTGGAAGAGTGGTGTCATCCAACAGTCCAAGATCCACTTCCATGATGCACAGATTTTTTTCAACAGCTGTTCAGAATGACCAAATTGTCATCATCCCACCACCCAACATCTGTTTAGGGCTTTCTACTTTCCAAAGTACAGAGAATCAGCAGAGAGGAGTGAAAAATACAGTGGAGTTGGACCTGAGTTTAAGCTCCATCTATAGGACATTAGGGCAGTCACACAACCTTTCCCTTTTCTCACTTGCAAAATGTGGCTATAGGTTCTTTACTGTGCTGTGAAGATGGGGCAACACTTTGTGAACTCTAAAGTTAAGTGCTTATATACCGATCAAATACAGCAAACATTTATTAAGGGTTTACTTTGTTCAAGGCAGCAGCAGTTTAGGTACTAGAGGCTCCAAAGTGAAAAAGCCTTCAAGGAATACCTGGCTCCCTTCAGGTGACACTGCTTCCCCTCAATACCCTTTCTAGTACTGGCTACAATAATTGACTGATCCTACTGTCAACCTACTTCACTCCTATTCACATGCTACCAAACAGAACTGGAGTAAATCACAAAATATTATTGAGTTACTGCAGTTTTACTCCTATCTAGTTGGCACTCTGTACCACTTTCCATAACAGCAGTTCCAAACTTTCATGCTTGTCCTTAAGCATCCAGTGGTACCCTAGAGTCCACCAAAAAATATAAGTCATTCAGTGAAGTCTCCCTCTTCTGCCCTTCTCCCAATCTCACATCATTCAGATATCTTGCCCCCAACTCCTCCTTCACTCCAGTCTCTGATGAAGTGGTGGTCCTTCTTGCCAAGGCCAACCCCTCTCCATGCTTCCTTGAGCCCATCTCCTAAAATCTTCCAATCTTCTCCAGAAGATTCCTCCATTATTATCCCCATTCTATCTCATCTTTAATCTCTTTCTCTCCTCTCTCTTTTCTCTCTCCTTTCCTTTCTCTTTCTTTTCTCTTTTTCTCTCTTTTCTCTCTCCTCTCTTTCTCTCTCCTAGCTCCCTCAGTCTTTCCTCACTTAATCCTGTCAACACTTCACTATCATTCTATATCTCTTTGCACCAAAATCCATGAAAAAGTCATTTCTACTTGGTGCTTAGACTTCTCCTTTCTATACCTATGGACCCCTCTGTAATCTGGTGTCTCCCGTCATTGTGCAATTACAACTCTCCTCTCCAGAGTTGCCAAAGATCTCTTAACTTCCAAATTTGATAGCCTTTCTTAATCTTCATTTCTTTTTGACCTCTCTGCAGCACCTGATTATGCTAATCACCTTCTCCCAGACACTCTCTCCTCTCTAAGTTTTGTGACCTTCCTTCCTATTTCTCTCTCCAACTGTCTAGCCCCTCCTCTGTCTCCCTTGCTGATTCATCTGCCACACCCAATTACTGAAGTTGACCCTTAAAGATCTGTCCTATGCCTTCTTCTCTTTTTCATCTATGCATTCTCACTTTATTATATCAGTTCTTATGGGTTCAAATATCATCTCTATTTAGATGATCCTGAAATCTATATATCCAACCCTAGTCTCTTTTAAATGCATCAACAACTGCATTTTAGACATCATGAAATTTATGTTCCATGAGCATTTCAAACTCAACACAAAATTTATATCTGAACAGAGATGTGATTTAAACAAAATATCTACAGAAAATAGATTTTGACTAGAGAGAGATCTGAATAACAGAGTAAAGGTTACAAGTTATCCCTTCCCTGTCCTGCCCCTTCAGGAGGATGAATGAGATGACTCTGAGACTAAAAAGTCTTACCCCCAAAGAGAATAATGATCTCAAGTGTGTCTCTGATCTTTGGCCCTTCGCTGTTTAACAAGATGCCAATAATGCAGAAGAAGGAACAGATGGCATGTTTATATCAAATTCCTCCTTTGAGATAAATACGGTCTTAATATTCAAATAAGAATAAAGCAGAGAAAGAACTACAGAGCAATATCATTGATGGATACTGATTTAAATGGTCAACAAAATATGATCAAAGAAGCTACAAATATATGCAAAAAATATTCATTTTGACTAAGTTGGAATTTTGCCAAGAATGAAGGACATGGTTAATTATATTGGCAACTACTAACACAGTCATATGATTAACAAAAGCAACAAAAACATATATCAATAGGCAGAGAAAACCTTTAATCACAACATAATACTGATTTCTGTTTCAAAAATTAGAAAGCAGGGGGCAGCTAGATGGCTCAGTGGATAAAACACTGGCCCTGGATTCAGGAGTACCTGAGTTCAAATCTGGCCTCTGACATTTGACACTAGCTGTGTGACCCTGGGCAAGTCACTTAACCCTCATTGCCCCGCAAAGAAAAAAAAAAGAAAAGAAAGCAAAAGAAAGTTTATTTCTTTAATATTATCAAAAGCAATTATCTAAAACCAAAAGCTAGCATTTTCTATGTAATGTGACTGAAACTGACCCCACTCTCTGAGCCAGGCCTGTTTCATTCTATTCTTCTTAGGGTTGTCTGGCACCCCAAAGAGTTTGGAAAGTCTCTCTTCTCTAATACTGCCTCAAGCCCCTCAGACTGTGTTCCCCCTCTTCCTCCTTTTCAGGGACCCAGAGACTAGTGCTCAAACTCTATTTAATCACTCCACATTAATTACCCATACAAAGATATTTACTTCAAATATAGAGCAACAACTGACATACAGACATTTCCCTTAACACCTCGGGGCACAATACAGGTGAGAAGGGTGGGGAAGTGTGTACTGGGGGGGGGGGGCGGGGTGGTGAATTCAGTTCATAGTTTAATTCAATTTGTACATAGTTCCACCAAGTATTAACTCCAAAGCATTCCCAGACCCATGTTCCTCAGGGTTTTGCTGCTGGGGTAGGTAACATCAGACCTAGATTCCATCCCCAGGGCTCCTACTACTAGGCCAGATCAAAGACTCCATCACCTGCACCCAGAAAGAGAAAGTAACAAAGGAAAAAAGTATGAGATTGAGGCCAATTCTTGGGGGTAGCCAAAAACAGGAAGGGAATGAGGTGGTCCTCCTCATGATGTGAGGGAAGAAGTTCTTCAATCTTAGACACAAAAGCTGGGAAAGCTACTGCTGTGTCAGGTCATTGTAAAGACCCTCCCCCTAACACCAAGTTTCATTATGCAGACAATGAAAAGAAGCTGCTCCCAACAACATGGTAACCCAACATACATTATCCATGCAGGCTCCAGTCCTCCAGTCTCCCCAAAGCAGATAGCCTCTTCTACATGGGTGAGTCCATTAAGTGATCTAGGCATGCACCAAACCCCCATTATATCCATAATGGAGAAACACTAAGAGCTTCCCCAGGAAGTTCAGAGAAGTATTCCCATATTCTCCACAAGTTGATCCAGTAATAAAAATGGTAATTATAGCAATGGTGATTTAAAAAAAAAAAGGATAAAAGGTAGTACGCAAAGGCAAAGAGGAGGGAAACATCTATATTTGTGAAGATATGATTGCTTGAGGGAAAGAACAAAAGGTGATCAGCAAAATGAATTTTCAGTCAATTAACAGATTTTAACCTAAATCCAAGAAAAACCAAAAATTCACAATGTCAAGAGACATAAAAAAGGAAATTATGTTCAAAGACACAATAGATGATGAAATAATGACATTATGAATTGTATATGTATTAAAGATAACTGAATTTCAAAAACATAATAGTAACATTATAACAGACTAATATTCCATTTTTAGAGCTAGATATTTCTAACAGAATTTTCCAAAAAGAAAACTCTAAAACTGAACAGACAGTTAGAAATGATAGAGTTGAAAGACTTAAAGACTTATGGTGGGCTTCAGAATGGGAACATTAAAGAAAATATACAATTGTCAATGTCTTATGGAACTCTCACAAAAATGGGCCATATTTTAAGATACAAAGAAATTATAAATTAATGTGCAAGTGTAATATATTAGTACATGTGCTTTACAGGCCATAACATAATAAAATAGTAATTAACAAAAGGAATACAAGCAACAGAAATAGACCAAATTGGACCCTAAGTAATGACCAACAGAATAGTTATGCTACAGAAAATATACTCAATACTTAAAAAATACGCTATGAAAATGCCCTGTGATACTCCTTAACACAAATTATATATATATACATACATACATATATATACATACATACATATATATATATATATATACATATACATATTAGATATCTTGGTGGTATAGTGAATAACACTAAGCCTCTAGTCAAGAAGAAATGGCCTCAGGCACTTAATAGCTGGGTGACCCTGAACAAGTCACTTAAAACCTGTTGGCCTCATTTTCCTCAACCAAACAAAGAGGATACTAAAAACATTTACTTCCTCAGGTTATTGTGAGGATCAAATGACAATACTTATAAAGCACCAGGCATATAGTAGGTACTATATAAATGCTAGCTATTGTTGTTGCCAAGTATTTTCCTGAAGAAAAACAAAGAGAGATAAAATACAGAAAGAGAATTAAAATCCAATATCATTAATGAATTGCTCAGCTAGGCAGCACATTAGATAGAATATTGGGCCCGGAGTCAGGAAGACTCACCTCCTTTAGTTTAAATCTGGCCTTAGACACTGACTAGCTGTAAGTTTTTCACCTATAAAATGAGCTGAAGAAAGAAATGGCAAACCACTCCAGTATCTTTGCCAAGAAAACCCCAAATGGGGTCATGAAGAGTTGGACACGATTGAACAATAACCACTGATGAATATTTGTTGAAAAGAGATTTTTTAACTAAATTATAGCAAAAATATAACAAACATCTACCCCCAAATTATTAATTATTATTATATTGAATTTATGCCAAGTATATAAGGATCATTCAACATTACAAAATCAATTAGTATAAATATAATTGACTCCATGAAAATCCTAAAGAACAAGGAACACAATGGATAAAGAAAAAGTCTGTGACAAAATATACTTATTTATGTTGAAATCACTAAAAAGCATTAATAACAGCAGTGTTATTTTTAAATATGATTTTTAAAGTGTAGGTCTAAAATTAAAAGCTGGAATTATTTTCAATGAAGAAATACTCAAAACTTTCCAAATAAATACAGGTATAAAGCAAGGATGCCTCTTTCCCCTCTTAATCTATAAAGTAATAGAAATACTAGCAAATAAAAAGGCCAGAGAATGAAATTAAAGGCAAAAACATCCATATTTTTAGACATGATGTTTTGCTTAGGAAATCCTAGAGATCAACAGAGAGAGTTGAAACCATACCCTCATAAAGCAACAAGATACAAACTAAATTAACAAAATTTGTCAATATTTATATGCAGTAATAACCAAGAGAAAACTATATGTAGAAAAAGCCTATATACACGAGGGGGAAGGTGTAGAGACCCCATCTCCTGAGTCCTCACCCCATCTCACTTCTTCATATTCTACAGAAATTTAAAATGTCACTATGGAGGGTGGAAAAAGGTTCAGATTGTGACCAGCTGAGCTCCCCAGGATTGAGTTTGTTATTATAATCATGGATTTTTAAAAATCAGTGATTTCATCAGTATATGTATTTCCTAGTGAGGAATTTCTTCTACCAATGCAGATCTGTACTATTCTCTGCAACTTATAGCATTAGAAAGTTGTCTGGAGTATTGAGACCTGTCTTTCACCCAAAGTCACAGTTGGGATTTGGATCTAGACCTTGCTAGTCACTATACTAGGCTGCTGCTTCTTCTTCATCATCATCAATCATCATCATCACCACAATTATTATATTGACTTCCTGTAAGTGTGTATGATCCCCATTGTTGGTTAGTTTCACCACCTGATCCTTACATATTCTATGGTGTCTTGAAGTTTTCATACCTGTCCCTTCTACTGCCATAACTTCCATTTCTATTTCCCCCGCAAAAAGGCTCCAGACCAGTGACACCCCCTATTGGTTTGTCACTTGTAGCACCTCTTCTCCCTCTTCTCTTCTCAATTCCCCCAGGATACAGTAGAATGAAGTGCAGATTTGACTTTCTACCTGCCCTGCTGCAGAGCTAAAATCTGCATACAGTCCTTTTAGATTTTATGGGGAAAGTGTTTAAAATAAAGTTTAAAGTTACTGAAATGTAAAAAAGCCAAACCGAGGTAAAATCAACTAGCTTTAGGGCTACCATCCCCAGAGGCAATGGGCCAAATGCTATCTTATTTGAATCCAAGGTCCTTGAGATTACCCCCAACGTAAACTTTGCTTAACAAAGCTGTGTGGGTTGCTAACTCTTCTACAACCTACAATCTTATCTTTAGAGATGTTTTCCCTTGCTCTAAGCAAGTACTTTACTCCCCCAGGACCAAAACTATCACAGATCAACAGAAGTTTTGTCTCTACCCACACCATTTCCTCCATTGGGCTTTAAGCCTTCCTCAATTTCACTCTCCATGCAGTTTTATCATGACCCATCCCAGTATGGAAAAGTGAAAAGAGCATAGCAAGTCAGAGTACCTGAACTGGAAGATATTGGGCTTATTTCTCTTGCTAAGGAATTTCTTCTTGTATCCTGATTTTGTCCAAAATATAAAGAAACCATGGGTTATCTGGAAATATACAAAATTTAAATTAGAATGGAGAGGCAAGCCTCTGCTAAATGTTAAGAAGTTTTCCTAACTGGAGGCTCTATTATTAGATTAAAAAGTTCAATTTTTTTAAAACTCCATAAAATAACAAAAAGACCACATGAACCTAATGGACTATTGTGTTCTCCCTTGGTTAAAATAATCTAAGTGTAGATTATGAAATAATCAGAGAGGAGGAGTAGGGAAGGAGAGAGTAGTGATCAAAGATGACACTGTAAACCATCTCCAGTGAGGAGACAGCTGAGGCCTGGGAGAAATTCAGCTCTGCCTCTTCCAGAAGGTAGGTATGAACAAGATCTGATTGAGTACCTTCTGCAATATCACCCACCAGTGTTACAATGGGAGTAATCCCTTAAAATTTCTGGGTTATTTTAAGAGTTAGCTCAAGCATCTCTTCCAAGAGGCCTTACTTGGGAACTCAAGTTTGAAGGTTATCTTCAGTCTCTCCTGTACTTATCTTGTATATTCTGATAGATATAGATATTGCTATAGATTAGCAATGGAGTTAGAGATAGAGATGATATAGAGATAGAGATAGAGATAGAGAGAGAGATAGAGAGAGAGAGAGAGAGAGAGATAGAGATAGAGATAGAGATAGAGATAGAGATAGAGATAGAGATAGAGATAGAGATAGAGATAGAGATAGAGATAGAATCTCCCATTAGAATGTAAGTTCCTTAAGGGTTGACCCTGTTTTTGTATTGCTCCATAGACATATATTTAGCACATAGACATATAGTAAGTCCTAATCAGTGCTACCGATTGTTTAACTTGACTTGAATTCTGGCTTTGCCACTTATTCCTTTTGTGACTTTAGACAAGTTACTTAAGCCTCATTCTATAACCTGAGAGGATTCCACCCAATGGCCTCTAACACCTCTCCAGCTATAGGTCTGTGATCTTGTGATCCATTCCCTATGCTATTCATTTACTACCATGGTCAATTTAGGTGCAGCAAAATCACTGGTAGTTCAAGGATTTGCTTAGTCTAAAGGCAATTTGGTGTCATGTATTTATCCTCATAGGAGTGGGTGTTGGATCCTGGTTCTGCTGCTTACTACCTAGGTGACCATGGAAAATTTGTTAGTGTTTCTATTTTTCAGTGTCCTTCTGTATAAAATAAAGCATTTGGAGTAAATATCCCCAAAGTCTCTCCTAGCTCTAAATCTTATGTTCTCTTCTGATGAATTTTCCATTCTCAGATTTTCCTTGAGTACTTTCTTTGCTCCTGTTAAGGTCTGCCCTGTAAAATACTTTAGTATATCCTGTATCCCCCTTTTAGAATATAAGCTCCTCATAGTTGGGTTCTAACATTTTTTTTTCATCTTTCTATCTCAATAACCTAGCATAGCGCCTTGCCCAGTATAAGGATTTAGTAAATGGGACATCATAGGGAAACATTAGAGACATTCTAGTTCAATCCCTTCCTTTTACAGATGAGTAAACTGTGCCCCAAGAACTGTTTGATGATATGCCTAAAGCTACACAAAGTGGAATGAGAGGACCATAGAACCAGAGGAGGCAGAGACCTCAGAGGCCATCAACCCCAATCTCCTTATTTTATATTGGAGGAAAGTGAGCCCCGGAAACTTACATGACTTACTCAAGGTCACATGGGTGGTGTCAGAGGAAGGATTTGAACTCACGTTCTCTCATGTAAGAGATGCTGCTCTCTCCACTGTTACCATGCTCTCTCCCTCTTATTCCAACTCTATTTTAAACATGAAGAAATTGAGGTTCAGAGAGGTTACTAGGCAGGTCATTGGTGTCTGAACTGAGATTCTGACTAAACTCCGTACTCTTTCTACTACAGTGCTGAATTTAAATATTGTTGTATCTCACCCCTTTTTTTTGAGGCTAGGATCAAGAACTAATCCCCTGTAATGACAATGTGCCTCAATGACCCGCTGTCAGCTAAGTCATATGATCCCAAGATGATTTTCTTTGAAACTGTGTACTCCATACCTGGTCCCTACAAGGGTCTCTTCCCTGGTGGAGGCACCTGCCCCTCATATTTCAAAGCCCCTTCTAGACCTCCCATTAAGTCCTTGTTTTCAGGATGCCTCTAGCTCCCAGAACACTGGCAGAGCTTGGGTGATGGATATGTTCATGAGTCTTTGAGGGGTGGGGAGGAAATCTTAGGTTACCAGCCCCTTCCACCTACTTCCCCAGTTTATCCTTTGATGAGTCATCCTTTAGCTACTTCCCCTCCCCCCACCCCCAGTTGTTGTTTTTTAGTAGACTCCTATTACTATAGTTCTACAATATCAAAAACAGTATTATATCATGCAGTAATAATACAGTCAGTCACCCACACTTCCAGTTCTATTCCCATTCCTTCCCTCCCCCATAATACTACAGCCTTTTTTGGAAATTTCCATCAGTAAAAATCCTTAAAATCAAGAACAAAGAATTCCATAGGGTTGACTGCTTAGTAACAGAGTGGAGAGAAGCCATGATCTTCCTGATTTCCATTACAGTCCCCAATGGGCATCAAAGAGGTCTCAGTGGAATAGAAATAAGACAGAATAAGCTTGGCCCCAAATAAAAGATATGAGAAAACACTTCCCCCTACTCCTTTGCAGAAGTAGTAGTGGAGGATCTACTGGAGTGGAACATTGAATATAAAATCTTTTTTCCAAATGCTCAGTGGTTTTGCTTAATTTTTTTTTTCTTTTATTCCTCTTTTTAAAACATACTTTGGGGGCAGCTAAATGGTGCAGTGGATAAAACACTGGCCCTGGATTCAGGAGGACCTGAATTCAAATCTGACCTCAGACACTTCACACTTACTATCTGTGTGACCCGGGGCAAGTCACTTAACCCTCATTGCCCCACCAAAAAAAACAAAGCACACACACTCACACACGCATAATTTGTTTTTGCTTGTTATAAAGTATGGTTGCTTTAAAGGGAGAGGAACAGGGATGGAGAAGGGAATCTAAGTGATGTAAAAACAAAAATTACCAATTTAAATCTATTAATTAAAAAAAAAAATCAACAGAGCAGGAGTGAATTCCTGAGGCCTGTGGAAGAAAGGAGCAATGATAAAATGAATCATATTTGTTTAGTGCTTTTTGGAAGATCAAACACCTTTCCTCAAAACCTTGTGAGGTGAATGTGACCATTCTTAGCCCCATTATAAAGATGAGGAAAACTAAGGTGAAAGAGGCGCAGTATGATATCCAGGATAACAGAGCTGGGAAGGTCAGAGCTCAGGTACCCAGGATGACTGACCTCAGAATTGGCTGGGTGCCACATAGGAACTCTAAAAAGTGCTCCTGGGTGAGGTATTTGGGGGGGGGTGAGGGTTACTCTACAGAAGGCCCCATTATCCCCATGTCCTCTCTGCTGCCCAACCTTGTCTTCTCCCATGCCTCCACCACTCTGGACCACATGAATTTCATTTTAATTGATTCAGTTTGGGAACTGGAAGCCACTTAGGGGTACTAATTTATCTGTTCTTTCTGGCACAACCCTGATGGCTGGAGTCTACAAGACATTGGTTGGCACTGCTGCCCAGCTGGGGACTTCCAAGAACTAGATTAAAAACAGAAAGGACCCCTGAACAGGATGGATGGCAAGAAGGGGAGTACAGAGAAGGGAGACTGGCCCTTCTTTTTTTTTTTTTTTTGCAGGCAATGGGGGTTAAGTGACTTGCCCAGGGTCACACAACTAGTAAGTGTCAAGTGTCTGAGGCTGGATTTGAACTCAGGTACTCCTGAATTCAGGGCCGGTGCTTTAACCACTGCGCCATCTAGCTGCCCCAAGACTGGCCCTTCTAACTCTGGACTTCACTCACACAGTCCCTTATGCCTGAAATGTTTTCCTATGCCCTCTTTGCCTATAGATTCTTACCTATCCTAGCAAAGCCAGGAAGACACTTAAAGACCATCTAGCTTAACCCCCTCATTTTACAGATGAGAAAACTGAGGCCTGAGAAATTGAAATAATTTGCTCAAAGCCCCAAAGTAAATAGAAAAATGGGCATTCAAATCCAAATTTTCCTAGTCTTTGCCCAATGCTTTTGTCACTATAAGTTATCAGCCTTTAAAGTCTAACTCAAATGCCCTCTCTCCTGATGAGCTTTCCTGATTTCCCCAGTTGATAATGGCTAACCTCTTTCCCCTCCCCACCTGAAGTAGCACTTTTTTCATTTCTTTAATATATTTATAGCATATAATTTGTATTATTGGTAATATAGGCCATTTCCTCTTGCTAGACTATAAACTCCATGAAGACAGGCCATGTGTCCAATCTAAACTTTGTATCTTACTAGGCTTAACAAGTGTGAATTATGACACATTGCTGAGCCTTAAAGGTTTGTTTTTGGAAGGGTATTGATGCCTTTCCCTGAAGTGACACAAATTCTCATTTTGAGGTACTTGGGTTCTAATCCAGGCACTGCCTAAGCTGTAACCTCTCTGGGCCTTAATTGCTCTACCAGCTATTCCCTCTTTTGCCCAGTTTGCCTTGGCTTCTGAGTAACTTGAATCCCCTGTAAATCTACAGGGTCGCTCAAAGGAATAATTCAATCATTTAAGTGTTGGCATGGGAATAGGGAGAATGAATGAGGTGATCTCCCTCTCCATCTTCAAGCCCTCATGCCTGCTTGTGCTCCAGCCTCCCTCAAATTCCACCTCCCCTGGCTGGCCCCAGTGACTGGTGCCTTTGCTCTGAGATCACCTTTAATCTACACAGGGACTATGTGACCTTTCTTTGTGTCCTCAGGGCTTATCAAAGTGCTTGGCAAACAGCAAACACTTAATAGATGCTTCTTTACTGACTAATAGACTCTCCCTCTGACCCCACACTCCATCTCCCACCTTGGGCCCTGGGTTTCTAATGGGTGACCTGCCACCTTGCTAAATGGACCCAGAGTCACTGCCCTGCTTCTCCCCAGTCCCTTTCATGCCATGTCACCAGATACCTACCTCTCTTCCTCCTCTCCCTCCCCTCCCCAATTCCCCACACACACACACACACACCAATTTTCACTGCTTGCTCTGGGAACAGTAACCAATCCATACCCCTGTCCCAAGAAATGACAAGCAGATAAATTGCTCTGGGATGCTGCTCACCATCCCCTCATTTTTTCCAATATCCTTTCAACTTTCTGGACCAAAAAACCCTCTCTCTACCCATCAATCAATGATATATGTTGTCTTCTCCCCTATTAGAATGCGAATGCCTTGAATACAGAGCCTGGAATGTGGGGGGGGGGGGTTGTACCCCCAACTGCTTAGCACAGTGCCCATCACATACAAAGTATTTCACAATTTTTCTCCTGTTCACTTACTTATAAAAAAGAAAATGATCATTTTAAGATGGAACAATATAGGCTGATAGGAAGCATACAGGCTGGTATGTCAGATGTTAGTGTTGGTCCTGGCCCTGCCACTGATTCCCTCTCTCTGTGACCTGGTGCAACAATAAAAGGGTTCACCTGCTTGTGACACTTTGCGCTCTTTGAAATGATTTCCTCAAGTAAAGAAACCAGGGATTTTGTTGCAGGCAAGACCTCATAACAAAGAAATGAATGTAGCATAAAAGAACTAATCTACCTGGAGACCTTTTGGTCTTGTCTCAAGTTTGTATTTATGGCAAACTGGGCTATTATGTCTTTCATAAAAGATAAAAAGAACCCAGTCATCCCAGGCCCATATACCTCCTTTGCACATGGGCCAACCACTGGTGACTTAGCTTAACAAACTGCAAAGGAACTGAGATGACAAGGTCCTTTTCAACTCCCATAATGCCTCTGGCTAACATGCAAATCAAGTTGGGTTAAAGACCAAGAGGGTCTGGTGGAACTGTGACAGAAGCCCTAGTTACATTCCTGCCTTTGTTAACCTATTACCAACAAAATTACTGATTTCCCTAAATTCACAAAAACCCTATGAGGTAAATAAGGTAAGTATTATTCCCTCCATTGCACAAATGAAGAAACTGAGCCTCAGAAAGAAGAGACTTGACTAAGGTCACACAGCTAGTAAGCTGTTGTTGTTTGTCCTTCATTCTCCAAGAGGACCATGACATCTGGGTGATGTCATGATTTGCAGTGAATTCGATTTTTAAGTGATGGAGGGCTGTGCAAAATCACCAACCTCACTCTTGCCTCCAGAGCCCTCTGGGGCCAGTGACAAGATATCTATGACTGGAGATGGTCCTGAATATTTTAAGGAAATTGGGGTCATGGCTTGCCCAGGGTCACATAGCTAGTAAGTGTCTAAGGTGAGATTTGAACTCAGGTTCTTCTTGACTCCAGGGCCAGCACTCTATCCATTGTGCCACCTAGCTGGGATACAACACAAATTTAAGCTTTTCCTCCCTGGGCCTATTCTGTAAAATAAGATGGATTATGTTTTCATATTCATTTATTTAAAATGTAAAGGCTATTCTTAGCTTGTGGGGTAACTTAGTTTGCTGATTCCTAGATTGGATGATTTCTAAGGACCCTTTTGGCAGTTACATGGAGCAGTAGACAGAGTCCTGGGCCTGGAGTTCAGATCTGGCCTCAGACACTGACTAGATTTGTCGCCCTGGGCAAGTCACTTAACTCTATTTATCTCCGTTTCCTCACCCATCCAATTAGCTGGAGGAAATGGCAAGAAAAAGCCCAAATGGGGCCACTAAGAGTAAGATGTGACTGAACAACCAAAAGCCTGAAAAGGTCTACAATACAAGAGATCAGTGGTCTTTCAGCCACAGTACAAAGAAGTTTGTCCCCCTGGCGCGGCAGGAAAGAAACTCATCCAGCCTGAGTTTAGTATCCTCAGAGAGAACTATTCCTTTACCCCAATTCTAAAGACTGGCATGGAGCCCCCTCTTGTTTTCTTAGGTACCCACAAATCCCTGCCTATGCATAGATAAGTGATGTCAAGCTTGCCCAATCTCCCATCAGCATCTCTTCCATGAATAGGGGTATATCTGAAGAAAGCTAGAGAAATTGAATACTCAGGTATGTGAAGTTAGAGATTCCTTGACTGTGAGGACACCTCATGCAGTGAACATGGAATCTGCTTACCCACCACTGCTGAAGTAAAGTCAGACTTCAGTTTCCCTCCCAGAAAGCCTTATCCATTCATTAACATAAGCCCCAAATACATAGCCTCTGCCATTTTGGCCATCTTCTTTGCCCAGGGGGGAGGAACAGTCTCTGATCCCCAGCAATCCAAATCTCCCTTGTTTCTGGCTAAGTGATGTCTCCACTGCTGCTGACAGAGGAGGGGTTGGTGTGTTCTCCCCCCCCCCCCAACTCTTTTCACTCCTCTCTCCCCACTCCCCCCTGACAGACTGGGCAGTGGCTACATTTTATTCATATCTCCCTGATTGGGATGGAAATAACCACATTGTCTGTCACACAATCCAGGCCTCAGGACTGATTGTGATGCAAACAGGGACCTCCCCACCCCTCTCCCTCAATCTCCTCTGCCCGGAGGAGCCTTTATGAGGCCTTGAAAAGGTGAAAGAAGCTGTAAAAAAAATGTCATAGCTGTTCAGGGCTGGAATTCTCCTTTTAAAACAACAGCAACAACAACCCTTAATTTTGTTTTCTTTGTTTGAAAAAAAAAAAGTGAAATAAGACTTACAGGAAGGTAGGTTATAACTCCTGAGGAGCCAAGGCACCTCTATACAATTCCTGCCCCTTGCCAGATATTTACATATAATTGTGCTTGGAAAAAGTTGTTAGATTCAAATCAAATCAGGTTCTCCCTTTGCTGAGCTCCCTCCGACCCCTCCCTAATCCCTCCCCAGGTGATGGCTCCTGTCAGGCTCCTCACAGGGGTCTGTAGACTCCAGGACTGGACCCCCACCTCCCTTCCTCCAAGGCAAAATGCAAAGAATCCTAGGAAATCCACTGGGGGTTTCTCCAAGTCCCATCATTTCTGGGCCTTAGAAGCCCTCCCAAAGGGTAGAGTTACCTGATAAAGGAAGGGGCTAATTAAAATGAGACTCCACACACCTTGTGTGATTCGGTGTTTAGAAAACAAATAGAAAGGGCTGACTCCAAACAAGGAACTCATTTTTATAGTAAACATATTTAAGAGGCCTCCTGTGTAAACAAGCATTGTTGCTGGGGGGCTTTGGGGGTGTGGAGAGGGGGCACAGCACTGGATTAACATTGTGCATAGTTGGGTGGTTTTTTTTTTTAACTCGGAGAAAAGCCATTAAGGGATTAACACCCCGATTTATGAAAATGGAGGATGATAAAGAAACAATGGGGTGACAGCATTGTGTAAACGACATTGATTCATTTCAGAGACAGGGCTGTTAACTGCAAGAAATGAAGAATAAATGGAACAATGGGGAGATGCTTTTACCAGCTTGTCATTAATTAGCCTAGAGTACAATTGTTTTATTGTCCTTTTTGAAAAATACAAAATTGGTAGGAAAATACAAGCACTGAGCAAATAGATTATTCTGTGTCACTGGGTTGACATCTGCATTTTCTTCCCCCAACTGCTATCTGGGAGATTTTTGGTTTCCTAAAAGATAAGAAACTTTTATCTGGCAGAGAGCTTTAGTTCAGTTTGAATGAAGTGAAGGTCCCCAAATGATTTCTCTCCCCCTTATCTTCTCTTGCCCTTACCTCTGCCCCCATGCCAAAACTGCTAACTTCCTGTGAAACCTCATGTAGTTTTGGGTGCAACTCCTGCTAACCTGGCTGCCACATATGCGTACTCCCTCTCCCTCACTCAGTATCCCATTTCTAGTTGTTGGTGGGGAGGGGTGAGGGAAGAAATCAGCTGGTCCCAGCTCTGGGGTTTTTATTCTTGGCAATCCTAGAAGGTGGGAAGTGACAAGTTACTTTGGGAACACAAAGGAATATGGGCTTCTGGGGAAGGAGGGGCACAAGTTGGAATGAAGTTTAGGTGGCTGGCACAGGTCGATACAGGTACAACATATCATGGAGAAATATTGAAGCTACCCCTGCCAGGTGCTGTCAGAACCCTGCAATGGCTCCCTCTTTCCAACACATTTTGTCTATAATTAGGAGCAAAGACAGTTAGAACAAGCATATATGTTTATAAAATGAAATGTATTCTCTGGGCAAAGAAACAGAACTCAGTTCACATTGGGTGCACATGACAACCATTTGATTTTCACAATAGCAGTCAACTCCACTTCTTTTTTGGAAGAAAACCTTCATGAAATGATGAAGGTTTAAATGAGGTTTCAATTGGTCCTTGAAGGCTTTTCTTAGATTAGGAGTCTTTTAAAAAATATACATTTTCTGAGATATGCATGCATATGTGGTAGGGATATAAAAGGTATAGATATATATATATATATATATATATGTATGTATATATATACATATATACATATATTTTTTAAACCTTATGAATTAAGAATAGACAAAAGAATAAGATAGATTATACATTTGAAGACAGAGGCATTTGGAGAATTTGCACGTAAATAAGGAAATCCTTCATCTAACTGGACTTTGTACCAGACATCCTTCATAACACTGGAAAACCCTTGAATGAGTACGTCTCCTTGTCTGATACCTCAATGGATGTCTCTATTCAGCAGTTATTGACCAGTCATTTCTGTATTTTCATTTGTCATGGAATCTTGTATGATACTAACATATATATGAAAAATATTTAAGAAGAGCTTTTATGATTTCATTTTGCAGCTCTTGAGTCAAATGCTGCTATAAAAACATCGATTGCCAAAGACTGTCTGTCCTCTTCCCCTATTTTAATCAAGGATTGCCTTAATGAGTACCTAGACCATTGTCATAAAGATTTTATAGAGGGAAAAAAAAAGTAGGCATGTGAGTTGATAGTTGGTGATGTCTTCTTAGGGAACCTTCTTGGATAATAGTACTGTCTCTGAGATCTTTTCTATTATTTTGGAACCCTGTTTCATGAGATAATGTGTAAATTGTATCAAACCTTAAACACTATAGAATAAGAGTTCTTAACCTGGGGTCAATGGAGGGGTCTGTGGATATATTTCAGGGGGGCTCTCTGAACTTGGATGAGAAAAATTTGCATCTTTATTTTCACTAACCTCTACATGAAAGTATTTGCTTCGATTATTTTAAAAAATACTGTTCTGAGAACAAGGAGCATGTGCTTAACCAGAATACCAAGAGGGTCCATCAAAGACACATGCCCATGCATATACGCACATTAAGAACTGCTTTTTAGAGTCTTCTCACCAAGATCAGTCATTCTAAATTCATCTACAAAGGAAAAGCCCACTGTATTTTTTTTTTTAAAGAAAATGCATTACTGCCCAGACTGTGGCATGCAGTTAGATAGGTGACCCATTGGATTGGCTTATTAGTGCATATATCTTTGATAGTTGTCCCATAAGTGGACAATGAGTTGGGTCCAGGATTAAGTAGAAGGAGTTGATTGGATTAGATTGCATTTGGGAAGGTACTTGATGCTTTTAATAATCCCAAACTGACTACTTCAAAACCCATTTCATTTAGCACAAATTATCCCCTCTTCTGCAAATTATGGAATACTTAACATTAGAAGAATCAAAATTGTAGATGCCCCAAAAGAACAACAGGAAGATAAACATATAAGAAATCTAAAGCATGTTATTAGCAATGACTCAAGTATAAGGACTGGTGCAAAGAATATCATCAAGGACGTGAAGAATGAATGATTGAATGAATGAATGAATGAATGAATGAATGAACTAAAAACCACTTCAGTACTTACTATGTTCTAAGCACTATGCTAAGTACAAACCAGCACATATTTCCAAAAAAAAGAGGTGTGCTTGTCATAGAATGAGAACAAAGGATAACCAGTAGCAATATTGTTCTGCTATCAATTGAATGTTAAGACAACCAGAGGAAAGTCACCAGTATATTTACTAGATTTTTTTTGTAGGGGTTTTATGGAAAAATATAGACAATAATTGCACAAGATGAGCTGCAAGTTGTCTCAGTGAACAGACTACCCATACCAATAAGATCAAGAACCCAGTGAAACTAGAAGATTTTCCATAACTACCAGGTGAGATGAAGAAGATTTCCAGTCTAGGAAGACCAGCTAGCCAATTCGTGAATAAAATGTAAGTTCATATTCCTGTTTTGAGGGGTAATCATTTATTATTTTAAATTTCTTATCTGTTGATGTCACTTTACAGACCCTAATTGTGAAACACATGGTTTAACCCAGAAATTCAAGCATACTATCATTTGCTCATAAGCATTTGTGGCCCTACTAGAAAAAGGCTAATTTGCTTAAACAATGGTTAGCCTTCACAATAAAAGTATAAATAGAATGCTAATTCACTAATTTCATAATTGCTTTTCCTTGCTGTCTTTTGGTATTTTGCCAGGACATGCATACATATAGTGCATGTGTCTGATGTGTTTATAGAAACTTTCCCCTAGAACTTGAAGGGACACACTAAAATTTAGATCATCTCACCAAACTTCTTTTTTTAATAGATGGTAAAATAATATCTCAGGTAGGGGAAATGAGCCCACTAAAGTCACTAAGGAAGTTAGTGACAGAGCAAGAACTTAAACCCAGATCTCTTAACTCTTAACCCAAGGTTCTTTCTATGACACTAGCAGTTCTCAGGTCTTTTTGGTCTCAGGACCCCTTTACACTCTTAAAAAATTATTGAAGATTCCAAAAATTTGTTTATGTGGGCTATATACAGGGATATTCTGGCAAGAGTTTAACAACTAGTACAACACATTTTTAAGTTGAATCAGCATTGTTAACTTTTTTTCTATCACTCTGAGATCAGACAAAGAACAAACCAATAAATCAAGTCCTCGATTGTAGCTGATTTGCAAATTTCTGAAGTGTCAATACTCACATTGAAAATTTAACAATCAGTTTGAGCCAGTCAGAGCTGGTTCCAGCATACTACTGATTATGTTGAAGGACATTTATCATATTAGAAATGAAAACTATCATTTAAAATATTTTTATTCATTTCAAAATGACAATGATAAAACCATTACATGTTAAAATATTTTAGGAAAAATAAGTGTATTTTCTAAAATAAAATAATCAGTAAAACGAGTGGCATTGTTTTACATATTTTTGCAAATCTCTTTAATGTCTGGCTTAATAGAAGGCAGCTGGCTTCTCATATCTGTTTCTGTAGTCAATCTGTTGAAATCTGGTTTTTGTTTGTTTTGTTGGTTGGTTAGTTGAAGTACATAAAGAAAATTTAGCCTCATACAGATATGTGTTTGGAAAGGGAAGGAATGTTTTACTAGACAAATCATGTCTTAGTATTATTATGAAAATCATTTTGACTTTGAAGACCAACAAAAGGATCTCAGGGACCTACAGGGTTAGAAGTACCACACTTCAAAAACTGCTATACTATACTATTCTGACCCATCATAAGTACTTTCTTCCTCTGAATTCCTAAAGGCATCAAAAAGATGCAGTGGGAATACTAGGCCTGGAGTCAGGGGGAACTGCATCCAAGGAGCACTGGTAGTCAGTCACAAGGGAGCAGAGGCCCTGGTCAAAGTCTCAAAGCAAAGAGAAGAGCTAGCACTTGTGGTAGCAGGGGACCAGGGCCCTTCCTGAGTAAGGACCAGAGTGCAAACCAGTAGAGCAGCAACCATCTCTGTCCTAGGATCACACTACTTTAAAGGCAACAAAAACTTGCAGACCTCTAGAACTAGCTCTGAAAAACAGCAGCATTAAAAAAGCCAGAAACTTAGGACAGTGCCTTCTCACCCCCGAGGTGAGCAGAACCCAACTTCAACAGAGGCCATTGGGCATAGTTCCAAGTTGTACCAGTTCACTATTCTACCAGCAGTTCATTAGTGAACCTTTCCCCACCTCATCCCCTCCAGGATTTGTCATTTCTGATAGGTGTGAAGTGGCACTTCAAAGTTGTTTCAATTTACATTTCTCTAGTCAAAAGCATTTTTATGTGACTATAAACTATTCTGATTTTCTTCTGAAAATATCTCTTGACCATTTATCAATTGGAAATGGCTCTTATTTTTATAAATTTGACTTAATTCTATACTTAGTATATATTTGAGCAATGAAACCTTTATTAGAGAAACATACTGTACAAAATTTTGATATTACTTCATTGTCTATGGTACCTTTCAGCATAATGTAGTTTCTCTAATTATCTCTTTTAATT
Source organism: Dromiciops gliroides (assembly GCF_019393635.1). NCBI lineage: Eukaryota > Metazoa > Chordata > Mammalia > Microbiotheria > Microbiotheriidae > Dromiciops > Dromiciops gliroides. The sequence goes on from NC_057862.1 coordinate 404,722,698, forward strand.
AGGTCTGTTTTTACTTTTGCTTTGTCTGAGATCATGATTGCTACTCCTGCCTTTTTCTTCTTATATCTACTAAAGCATATTAGATCCTGCTCCAGCCCTTTATTTTAACTCTGTGAGTGTCTTTTTGTTTCAAGTGTATCTTTCTATTTTTTAAAGTAATAAACATTTTTATTTATAGTTTTGGGTTCCAATTTTTATCCCTCCTTCCCTCCCTCCCCTATCTCCTCCCTTAGGTGGTATGCAATCAGATATAGGTTATACATGTGCAATTATGTAAAACATTACCATATTAGTCATTTTGTATAAGAAAACTTGAGCAAAAGAAAAAAATGAAAGAAAGTAAAATATAGCATGCTTCAGTCTGTGTTTCATCAATATAAGTTCTTTCTTTGGAGGTAGATAGTATGTTTCATCATTGGTCCTTGGGGATTGTCTTGGATCATTGTATTGTTGAGAACAGTTGTCTTTCACAGTTCTTCATCAAACAATATTGCTGGCCCTGTGTACAATGTTCTCTTGGTTCTGCTCTCTTCATTATATATCAGTTCCTAAAAGTCTTTCTAGGACTTTCTGAAATCATACTGCTTGTCATTTCTTATAGCACAATAATATTCCATCATTATCATATACCACAGCTTGTTTAGCCATTCCCCAATTGATGGGTATTCCTTTGATTTCCAATTCTTAGCTACTACAAAAAGGGCAGCTATGAATATTTTTGTACAAATAGGTTTTTTTCTCTTTTGGGGGATGTTCAAGTGTATCTCTTGTAAACTATATACTGTTGGATGCTGGTTAGATCCTGCAATCTGCTTCCATTTTATTAGTGTGGTCATGTTCTTCACATTCAGAGTTATGATTACTAACTATGATTTGCCTCTATATCATTTTCTTCTATTTCTTTTTCCCTCTCTGTCCTGTCCCATTTTATTTCTAACTACTGTTTCCCTTAGTTGGCCTTCCCTTTTATGATACTCCCCCTTTCTCTTCCCCTCTTCCCATTCTATTACCCTATTAGGTAAGTTATATTTCTATATGCATCTGTGTGTGTGTGTGTGTGTGTGTGTGTGTGTGTGTGTATGTATGTATGTATATTCTTCCCTCTTTGAACCAATTCCAATGAGAGCAAGATTCAAGCATTGCCTACCACCATCCATTTCTCCTTTATTGTAAAAGCTCTTTTATGAGATAAATATTTTCCCATTCTACCTCTCCCTTCTCCCACTATATACCTTTTTCTTACCACTTTATTTTTTAAAAATAATTTTGACATATGCAACTCATACCCATGCCCTCTGTCTATGTCTTTTCTACTCAGCTCTAATCTTTTTATTAGGAATGCTTAAAAACCTTTATTTCATTAAATAGCCATTTCCCCCCTTAAAAGATTATACTAAATTTTGCTAGATAGGTTATTCTTTCAAATAAAAAAAAACATTGCAAGATCTATATGAAGTGATGCAAAGTGAGTGAGAAGAATTGGGAGATCAATGTGCACACTAACAACAATGTTGTAATAATAATCAACTGTGAAAAACTTGGCTACTCTGTCAATGCAATAGTCAAAGGTCTCATGTTGGGAAAAAAATGCTGTCTACCTCTGGAGAGAACTTAAATAGACATATATTTTTTTTTCAAAAAATATGGCTAATATGGAAATATGTTTTACGTTATTTCACACATATAATTGATATCACATGATTGGATGGAAGGAGAGAATTTGGAACTCAAAATCTGAAAAAAAATGTTAAAAATAAAACATTAAAATGTTTAAAAAAAAACCACCTCCCAAGTCTGTTGTGTGGCTCAAATGTGATATACTTGACATATTAGCACAGTGCCAGGCACATAGCAGGCACTTAGTAAATGTTTATTTACTTCCTTCTTATATTACTTATTGTCTCTGTCCCTCACTTGACACTTATATGTAGATATATTAGCTATTTTCAATGCAGTTAATCAGAGACTATTTCATTCTTGTCTTTGTATTACCAGTAGCTATCAAAATGCTTAGTGCATCACAGGCATTTAATAAATGTGATAATTTGTTGATTAATCTGCTACACACATACATATATACAAAGACTTGGTATTGGGAGAAATAGTATCACGCAGGCTATTAGTGCAAAAGGAACAAAATAATGTTATAAATGTAAGATATAAGTGATATTACATCAGGGCTTTGCAACACTGGAGTAGAGTTTGGTTATAATGTATTAGCATTGGCAAATTGGCTAGCAGCTTAGGTTCTTAACCTTTTTGCGATCATGGATTCCCTTGGGCAGTCTGGTGAAGTCTCTAGATCCTTTCTCAGAATGGTTTTTTAAATGTAAAAATATTCGATTACAAAGGAAACCAGTTATCAAGAGATTTTTTTAAATGAGCTCACAGACCTCAGTTTAAGAACCCTTGGGTTATTGCTAATTACCTTTTTAAATATACATTTTGTTTTCCCAATTAGATTACATGTTCCTCGAGAGCAGGAATCATCTGTCTTTTTTTTTAATATTCCTTTTCATGTTCCACAGTACCTACCATGTAATAATGAAAGTATTCATGAATGATTGGCTAGTTAAATAACAAACAGTATGGTGCCATAAAAATGCTGGATTTAGGATCACAGATCTAGGGTTCAAATTCCATCCCTTTACCTTTCTGGCACTTTGGTCTGCCCTTTTGTCAAATACAGGATTAGCCATTGATTTTTAAGGTCCCTTCTCACTTTGTTCTTCTATGATTTGTAAAATAAGCTTAGAATTGATGATCTAAGGTCCATTCTAGCTTCAAACCTTGTTCATTCTGTGTGTGTGTGTGTGTGTGTGTGTGTATGTGTATAAATGATTATATTTTGTATAAGATCTACAATCAGAGGACATAGGTTCACGTTCAGCCTCTGAAAATTACTTCCTGTGTAGTAGTAGTAGTAGTAGTAGTAGTAGGCCTCCACCAGTCGCGGATGACCATGGATCAGCACTTTGAAGAGCCACAGGCCACAGTGTGGCTGTGCAGTCCGATAGGGGAGCCACGCAGCTCCTGAGTGACTTATAACCTGTAACTGCAGCATCCTGTGTTGTATCTACCCCATGAGGAGTAGCTGGAGTGTCCTCTCCAGGGCGCTGGCCTGGACGGATCAATATGGAAAACAAGCTTTTGCCTATGCAGCAGGTTTTCTTCTCCACAACATTGGTGGATCCAAAGGAGAGGCAGAGCCAATATAGTTTGGCACCAGTGCCACCGCAGGAGTTGCCAGAGGGATGTGATGTCCAACATCCAACTGCCTAAGGGACTCCAACTCCTGATTTTTCCCCGTGGTTAACTCCTGAAGCCTTTCCCATATATGGGTATAGCCGCAAGGCAGCGGAGGTTTAAAATCAGGGTTTCCTTCCCCTAGGCGGGTTGCCTGCCAAGGCTACCTAGTCCCACCTGCCCGAAACCTCCTGTGTAACAGCAGCTAAGTGGCCCAGTGGATAGAGAGCTAGGTCTGGAGTCAGGAAGAACCATGTTCAAATTCTGACTCAGGCACTTACTAGCTTTGTGCCCCTGGGCAAGTCACTTAACCTCTGTTTGCCTTAATCCACTGGAAAAAGAAAAGGCAAATCACTCCACCTCATGGACAGTATTAATGTGGTGTGGTCCAAGGGGTCCCAAAGAGTCAGACACAACTGAATAACTCAACAACAGCAACAACCTTACACAAGTCACAGAACCTCCATGGGTTTTCCTTTTCTTATCTAGATGACCTACAAGGCACTTTCCCAGATCTAAATCTGTGATCACATGTTTTATATTAAAGTCATTTTCTTCTCTCTAGAAACCACTTTCATAAAACCTAGGCAAGAGAACAAAATACCAAATGTCTGAAGGCAGGTTTATCAACACTCACAGTCAGCCCCAACTAGGAAATAGTTACTCAGAGTAGTGTTCTTGTATGCATACATTGGCTCCTTTTTGATAGGTGAAATTCTTTGATAAGGAGGGATTCCCAGTGGGGAAATGCCCTCTGTCAACACAGATCAGCAACAGGTCTATAATTTATAATTTTAGAGTTGCCTAAGGAGAAAGATAAAAGGTAAAATCAGTTGCCTATCTTCTTATACCTAATATGTGTCATAGACAGGACTTGAATCTAGGAGAGAGGAGGAGGAGGAGAGGGAGAGAAAAGGTGGGGAGTGGGGGGGGGTAGGTAATGAACAACTTCTTAGCTTTTACAGGCCAAGTTTTGTTTCTGTGAAGGGCAAAAAATGAGAATGTAAATAGACACTTCGATAGATCAAACACATTAATTATGAATCAGTGTATTACATACTTGAGTAATATGAGAAAGGGGGGGGAGAGCAGGGCTTCAGGTTTCCTGGAGTTATAGAATGGGATGTCATTAGCAGCACCATATGGCCCATTCCACTCCTCTTTCACATAGGTAAATGCTTAACAGGTTCACCAGGGCAACGTTCAGTCAGAGAAATGGTCAGCTTCAGCTCTAATTCTGCAACTAAGCATTAGATGACCTTGTGCCATCCTCTCCTCAAAAGACAATGTAGAGTTCCTTGGAAATCTGAATGGATTTTAGAGGGGCAGCATGTAGCAGAGGTGACCAAGATTCAGGATACTCAAGAACTAATGCCAGCCCTGTCATATAAGAAAGGAATCATGGATTTAGAGATGAAAGGGGCCTTAGAGGCTTATCTAGTCTAATATACTCATTTTAGAAATTTTTCTTTTAAAAACCTGAAGTATAGAGAGATTAAGTAATTTACTCTAGGGCATATAGGCTAGTAAATGTCTGAGGTGGGATTTGAATCTATGTCTTTAAACTCCAAGTCTAGAACCTGTATCTTCTTTACTAAGCTGTCTCTGCCAAGGCTGTCACAGAATCATAGAGTTAGAAGTAACGTCAGTGCCCATCTCTCTTATTCAGTAATTCTAGTCATATCCTATTTGGAGTTTGTTGTTTTTTTTGAAAAGATACTAAAATGCTTTGACATTTCCTTCTCCAACTCATTTTACAGATGAGGAAACTGAGACAAGCAGGTTAAGTGACTTGCCCAGGGTCACACAGCTAGTAAGTATCTGAGGCCAGATTTGAACTCAGCAAGTGAATCATCCTGATTCCAAGCCCAGTGCACCATGTACTTTACCACCTAGCTAGTCAAATGCATAGCTGAAAACAAATGCCTTCTACAAAATACTAAACATGTGGCCATCCAGGCTTTGTTTAAAGACCTCAAATAAAAGGAAACCTATTACTATCTTTTGGGCAGCTCCCATTATAAATATATTTTTCCTGTTATCAAGCCTTATATATGCATCATTGTATCTTCTACCTCATGCTCCAACTTCTTCCTTCTGGGGTCTAGTTAAATAAGACTTTTCCCTTCTTTATGTGGAAGTCTTTCAAATGTTTGAGGATGACTACTGTTTTCTCTTACATCTTCTAGAAACTAAGTATCCTCTGTTCATTTAGCTGATCCCCAATATGGCATGAACTCAAGGTCCTTCATAATTTTGGATGTTCCCTATTTGCCAATGTCTTTCCTAAAACAAAAAAGTGAGCACATACTCCAGATATGATGTCTTCTACGTGTGTGATATCATTCTGTGCAAGTGATATCATTCTCAACAGGAAAGATAGAAATAAGCAAAAGCTCTTTTGGTTATATATGTCCATTAGAGAGTAAAAGATCCCCTTTCTAGAAATGGATTGATAGTAGCTGTGATTCAAAGTGTAAGGATGAGGGAATAAAGAGGTAGTGATTCTCACCTTCTCTGTATATCCACCCCCCCAAAGTTACAGTCAGAATATTACATTGCCCCATGGGAAAACTGATTAACTATATTCCCTCTAGCACTATCATTTAGCAATCTCTACTCCTTTGAGATTTACACTATCTAGCTTTATCACCTAATTGAGTTCCTAACCTAATGGTCATTGTTTACCAATCCCTACTATATTCTCCTTCCTCAATGAGTTCAGTACCTGACTCTTAGTTTTTCTCTCTACTCCAATCCCTGCTCTGACACTAGGAGACTTCAACATACATATTGACCTCCCCCCAGATACCCTAAATTCCTTCAATCTATTCAACTTCACTGAATATACTCAATTCCCATTAACTATCCCTTCACTCCACCTCAACTCACACAAAAATGGCTGTATCTTTTATCTTACCATTATTCACAAATGTTCCATTATGTCCACAAACTGCAAAATTCCTTTATCACACCATAATCTTTCATGATTCCATATTTCCCAATGTGACCTTCTAACAATGTTTTTCATCCTTACCATGACTTCCATTCCCTCCTTTCTTCTCTAGATACATTCTCCTCCCCTCCCAATTTTGACCCCTCAACGAACCAGTTCAACTCTACTCTATTTTCATATCCTTTGTTCCTTTGTCCTATTACTAATCACAGCTTGTTAAACCCCAACCTGGGGTTATTTCTACCATGTGTTACCTTCACCCCTAAATTCATGGGCTGCTGAACAGAACCAGAGGAAATCATAAAACTATTCTGATAGCTTTGACTACAAATTTACATTATCTAAAGTCAACTAGGCCTTCACTGCATCAAGGCAATCCTATTCCTCTTTAATTGATTCTCTACTACACTCATGACAACACCTGTTCTAAACCTTCACTTCTCTCACTGTGCTTCTCCTGGCACCCTTTCCCAGTAACCTCCCTCTAAGCTAAGGACCTCATCTTATACTTCTCAAAGAAATATTGGGCCATTGTGGATCAACACTGACCTGTTCTCTTCCCAGATCTCATAAAACTGTTCGCTTTGATCTCTTCCTAGTTGTACAATTCTTCCTCCTCAATACCTTTACTAGTTCTTTATCTATGTCATGCCCACTAACTGTAGGTGTCCCCCAAGTCTCTGTCCTTGGCCTGTTTCTCTTTCTCTATATATTCTCTCATGTGGGGTTCTCGTCAGCTTCCTGGACTAAATTGTCACGTCTATCAAATGATGGTCAGGTCTATCTACCCAGCCCTAACCTGAGCTACAGTTTCCTGTCACCAACTAATTACCTCCTGGAAATTTTTAATCAGACGTCTCATAAGGATTTCAAATTAATGTACAAAACAGAACCCATTTTCTTTCTCTCTAAATCCTATTACTATTAAGAGCACTACCATTCTCCAGATCACCCAAGCTTACAACCTCAATGTCAACCTAAACTCCTCATTTTCACAAACCCCATAAATCCAGTCAGTTGGCAAAACCTGTCATTTCTACATTCACTATATTTCTTGTCTGTATATATACAAGGATCTGTGGATCCATATACATACATATGTATATATATGTATATATGTGTATATTTGTGTGTGTGTTTATGTATTGGCTTCACTCTATTTACATAGCTGCCTACCCTCGTTCAGCCTCTTCTCTTTTAGTTTGGTTATAACAATAGCCTTCTAATTGATCTCCCTGTTTCAAGTCTAACCTTTCTCCAATCTATCTTCCACTCAACTGACAGTGATTTTCCTAAATTCCAATGGCTCCCTATTATCTCCTCTGGAATTATAAATATAAAATCCTCCAAAATTTAAAGCTTTTTCCAACCTAGCCTCTTCCTAATTTTCTAGTCTTTTCACACTTTAATTCTCTCCATACTCTCTACAATTCAGCTGTCCTCTGTTTCTCACAAATGATATGCCATCTCCCATTCTTTTGTCTTTGCACTGGTTAACCCCATGCCTGGAAGTCTCTCCTACTTACCTTCACCTCTTTGAATCCCTGGTTCTCTCCAAAGCTCACCTCAAATGATAACTTCTCCAGGAGGCCTTTTCCAGTGCCCCCAACTGTTAGAGGTGTCTCCTCTAAGGCTACCTTCTACTTATTCTCTGTGTGTCTTATACCTGTTGTCTCCCTGATTAGAATGAAAAATCCTAGAGGAGCAGGAATTGGTTTTGCCTTTCTTTGTATCCTTAGAGTTTAGCATAATGCCAGGAATATCGTGCTGAACAAATGCTTCTTTATTAAGTACCAATTATGCTGCTATTTTCTTTTTACTCAAATGCTATAGAAATGGTACCTATTACTATATTACTATTATCCTTTGAGCCTTATAAGTACTCAAAACGGTTTGTTAAATGAATCATAAACTAACTCAGAACTCCAGAAAGACAGTTCTGGTGGGGAGGAGACCCATCTCTCTTTGAGTGTGGAATATGGCCTGCTGTAACGATTGGAATAACGCCACCTGCTGGATACTTACTGTAGAGGAGTTCTGCCCATGAAGGGAAGGTCTTTGAGGGCAAGACCAGGAGTCAGGAAGTGACGCGGGCTAGTGGGAGGAGGAAGGAAGAGACTGGCGCTCAGTCTCGTTTTCTTTTTCCTCTGGACTCGGGTGGAGAGCGGAGCTAGAAATGTGCTCTCCCTTTAATAGATAGGAATCTAGGCCTTTCTCTCTCTCTTTACCAAATTCTTATTCTCCTTAATAAATGCTTAAAAGTCTAACTCTTGCTAAAGCTTGTAATTGATTGGCGACCACTCATTAGATATTTTAGACAGTTTAGCTAGAATTTTAACCCTTAACACTGCCAAGAATAAGGCAACATGAGAACCCTTTATCCTTCTGAAAGGTGATGGGGGATGAGGGAAGCTCACCAAGAAGGATTTACATTCAGCACCACCACCCCCCCTTTCCCCAAAGCCAGGGAATTGTCCAAAACAGGAAATACCCTAAAGGTTCTAGAAAAATGCAGGCCTCTGAGGACTAAGAGGCTTAACTCATTGGTCTCATAAATAAGCAATCTTTAACTGTGACTAAAAAAAAAAAAGAAGAAGAATTTAGTACCACTTTAAGGCTGACATTGATTTAAGTCACTCTATGAGGGGCACCATGCTGCTGGATCAATTAAAGCAAATGCAGTCATGAAACTTACATGAAGCCCCATGCATGTGATCCAGTCTGTACACCACTGCTCCTCACTCCATGCACTCCATGCACTCCATGTTTGCTGTTTGGACCTTTCATTGAAGGGAAAGATGCAGGAGGGGGAGTAAAAAGAGGAGAAATATAAGGCAACTATATATTTACTTGATTTGTTTCTAATTAATGGGCTTATGAAAGGAAACAAATCCAAGAAGTATTGCATGGCCCCCTGCCAACAGTGAGCCCACCCAGAGGAGAAACTGGAGCCCATTTTCAAGAGGCTTTTAACTCATCATTACTAAATAAAAGCAAACAGTCTGCTGTCTTTAAATAAAATATCCTTTATACAGGTACCATTGTGGGGGCTTCAGTATACACTGAGATCTGTAAAAAACTGTGTGTTCAGAAGAGCAAAGATTTAGGCCTGGAAAAGATGGTAAAAGTCGCATACATTCAATGCCCTCTCTTTTATAGATGAGGAACCTCAGGACTAAGAGAGGTGAGGTCACGTTCCCAAGGTAACAGATAAGAAATAGAAGAGTCAGGATTCAAACTTGTCTTTTTCAAACCTTCGTTCCTCTGTGCTAAACAATCTCCTTACCCAAGCTTTCTCCTGTGAGCTTTTACAAACCAGGCTTGAACACACCCAGCCAGACTGAAGGGGCTTGAGTATTTGGAGCTAGATTCTATATATCAATGAAGCAGTGATGGTGGTGGTGGTGATGATGATGATTATAACTGAACTTTGTATATCATTTTGCACAACAATTTCCTCACAAAAGTCCTATGAAAGGGAGAGTTAAGAAATGATCTCATTTGATAGATAAAGACACAAAAGTTCATGAAAAGGAGGTGATTTACCAAGGATAGAGGGTTAGGAAGTGTGAGAGACCAGGAGTAGAGTCTAGGTATCCTAACTCCAAGCCTGTTGCTCTTTCTGGTTACTCCTCTACAATTGCTGAAATTTTTGTAGAATTGTATGCTTTGTAGACTGTTTGCTATACAATAGCCTCCTGGGTTAAGTATACAAAGTCATTATCCCCATTTTTCAGAGGAGAAAACTGAGACTGAGGTCAAGTGACTTACCCAATGTCACAGAGCTTAGTGGCAGAACCAGAATTTAAAATCATGTCCTCTTCACTGGAGATCTTCCAGAAGAATCTTAATGACCATTTATTAGTATTTCTTCTTTGTTTTATTCTGAAGTTAACCAACACTAAATAAATGAGCATAAAAAGTAGAAAAGAAGGATCTATAGTCCAAACAGCTTGTTTTTCTTCTTAAGGATATAGTAAATTCAACATGGTATTTTTGAAGCTGGCCTGTTTATTTGTGTTCCACCCTAACTCTTTTGTTCTCTTCTATGCATTTTTAATCTTCAGTAACCCTTTTTATTACTTTTTCTTTTCTGTATTTATTTTGGTAACTCCATTACTAACCCTATTCTTACTTCTCCCCTTCCCAAATTGAAAGAAAGAAAAATAAAACCCTTATTTCAGATATTCTTAGTTAAATCCAATAAATTCACATTGACTGGCCATGTCCAAAAATGTTTGTCTTATTCTACATCTTGAACTCATCACCTCTTTGTTGGGACAAGGCAGCAGGTTTCATAAAAATCCTTTAAATAGCTTAAATAGTGATTAATTGATCAGAGTTCTTAAGTCTTTTGAAGTTGTTTTTCTCTTTATATAGTTGTTATTGTTTGAATTGTTATTTAGGTTCTACTCACTTCACTGTGTCACTGTGTCAGATCATAAAAGTATTCCCAGGTTGTCTGAAATTGTCCCTTTCATCATTTTTTATGGTACAATAATATTCCTGTACATTCATATATTATGTTTTGCTAATCCCCTAATTGATGGGTAACCTCTTAGTTTCTAAATCTTTGCCACTACAAAAAAGGCTTCTATAAATTAATAAATATTTGTATTAGTGTGTGTATTACACATTTATACATATATACATATATACACATGTCTCTATATATGTAGATAGATGATAGATAGATAGATAGATAGATAGATAGATAGATAGATAGATAGATAGATAGATGATAGAGCCTATCCCTCTTTTTTTATCTCTTTGGAGGTATAGATGACTAATTGTTAACTACTTTTAGAAGGAATTCTTAGGGCCAGCTAGGGTCAGATGACTTCTGAGGCTTCTTCCAACTTTGAAATTTTCTAATCCTTTTACTTTAAATCCTGTGTTCTTGCCATTGTTTTAATAAATAATAGAAGCAGAGGTTAATTAATAGAACTTTAACATTTACAGTAATAATCTACTCTTTTCCTCCAGTTCATTATCTAGTTCCAATTTCTGCCAATAATAAATATACACTCACACATACACACACACACAGTGATGCTAATGGACAAACTCTATAGATTGTCCATCTGACTATATAATAAATTGAACTAAAGGTATTCTTCATCCACTTCATTTTTCCTTTGTGGATAGTTAAAATGAACCATTGGAATGATGATGGATCTTATTTAGTTGGCTATTCTGAGCCAGGTCTTACTGAGGTCAGTCTGATGATTCAGACTCAAGATTAGAACTGAGACCTTTGAAGATCATATAATATTAAACAAAAAGAGGTTTACTTAATAGCATGGAGAGAATATTTAGAAAAGATACAACACTGATTCAGGTCAAATTCACAAGCTTCTTGCCTCCACTATCCTGGGCACTATGTTAAACACTGAATGCAGTTGTGCATAATTTCCCTGACTTTCATAGTTGACTTTCATGGAAGAAAAAAAAAAGAACTTTTGTGCTAGGCTTTTGTACTTAGGGAATCAAGAAGCTACATCAATGGGTCAAGCCTTAGTTCCCTGGACTACTTAAGTCTTGAGGACGATTCCGTTGTCTTTCTTTCTTTCTTTCTTTCTTTCTTTCTTTCTTTCTTTCTTTCTTTCTTTCTTTCTTTCTTTCTTTCTTTCTTTCTTTTTGTGGGGCAATGAGGGTTAAGTGACTTGACCAGGGTCACACAGCTAGTAAATGTTAAGTGTCTGAGGCCGGATTTGAATTCAGGTACTCCTGAATCCAGGGCTGGTGCTTTATCCACTGTGCCACCTAGCTGCCCCTGTATTTCTTTTTTAAGTGAAAAACCAGCCTGGAATATATAGAATCAAATGGATTTTGTTCCTACAACAGAAGTTTTTCTATGGTCTAGTACTTGATGCAATCAACACGACATCATCCACAAATAAACATAGAGAGAATGTCAGCATGTATTAGGAGCCCCTCTTCAACTCAGATTCTGAGTTGGATCTCCTTCATGTCAATGGAAAACATTTCTAATGAGTGCGTTTTCCCATTTTATGCTCTACTTTATATTGAGTTGTTGAATGAGGAAACCACTATTTCCTTGTATAATTTCGATAGGGGAAAACTTATTAGAGGAGGGTCCCCAAGGTGATATTTCGCTATATTAAATCAAAGATTTTTCTTATATTCAACGAACTTTAAATGTTGTATTTTCTGTATCTTTTAATTACTTGTGTGATGATAAGAACAGGTCTATTGTGAAACTGTGCTTCTGAGAATTTTCTTATACCCTTCTAATATTATTTGGCATCACACAAGCTAAAATAGAAAACTAAAATAATATTTAACAATTTGGGGTTGAGAGTGAGTTTTTCACTTTTCAATAGATCTTTGTACAGTGTAATTAATGTAGTACAGTGTACTGGATTCAGAGTCAGAACCTCTGGATTTAAGTTTTCCTAGCTATGTGACCTTTAGCAAGAACATTTTCTCACCTGTAGTTTGAGGGAGATTGAACAAGATAAACTCTAAGGTCCCCTCTGGTTCCAAATCCTGTGGTCCTATGTTGATCCTATGTATGCATTTTTTTTTGAGGAGGGTAGGGAATCCAAAAGTAAGTGTGGGAGAAAGTAAGGCTACCTAGCTGCCCCAGGGAATGCTCTAAATAACTATTGATTAGAGAAATGTGAATTAAAACAACTCTGAGGTACCACCTTACACCTATTAGACTGGCTAACATAACAGAAAAGGAAAATTATAGCTGCTAGAGGGGTTGAAAAATAGGGACACTAATGAATTCTTGGTGGAGTTGTGAACTGGTCCAGTCTTCCTGGAGAACAGTTTAGAACTATGCCCAAAGGGCTATAAAAGTGTACTTACCCTTTGATCCAGCAATACCAATACTACATTTATATCCCAAAGAGATCAAAGAAAAGGGGAAAAGACCTATATGTGCAAAAACATTTATAGCAGCTCTTTTTTAGTGGAAAAAATTTGAAAATTAAGGGGATACCCATCAACTGGGGACAAGTTGTGGTGTATGATTGTGGTGGAATACTATTGAGAAGTGATGAGCAGGATGATTTCAGAAAAACCTGGAAAGATTCCTATGAACTGATGCAAAGTAAAGTGAGCAGAATCAGAAGGACATTGTTCACAGTAAGAGTAATGATGATCAACTATGAAAGATTTAGCTACTCTAATGAATACAATGATCAAAGACAATTCTAAAGGACCCATGATGAAAAATGCTATCCACCTCCTGTGAGAGAAATGATTAACTCCTAGTGCAGATTAAAGCATATTTTTTTACTTTCTCTATTTTTCTTGCTCCCCCTCACAACATGGCTAATATGGAAATATGTTTTGCATGATTTAACATGTATAATTGACAGCATATTGCTTGCCTTCTCAATGAGTGGAGATAGGGCTGGAAGGAGAGAGAATTTGGAACTCAAAAAAGTTTAAGCATTTTAAAATTAGTTAATTGATTAAAAAGAAAAAGCTCTTCCTGAGCCTCTGACCTCTTCTTTCATCATTATCTTCTCCCTGATTCACTATTATGTCCCCAAAATGGGCCACTTAATTTCTCCAGTTGACTCCTTTCCATTAGCAGGAAGTCACTTTGGATTATTAGACTCAGATTCTGAGGGGACCTTGGAAATCATGAAGGAACTGATAATCAGAGACTCTGGTAAAGTGACTTGCTCAAGATTACCCAGGTAGCAAAATGGGACTTCAGCCCAGCATTCTCCACTGCACTAAAGCTTCCTCTCCTCTGAGTGCTCCATGATGCAATCTGTTCAGATAGAAAATAGAAATAATGAAGTCAAGTCTCACAAATTCCCATAATGGTAGGGAAAACCAGTCTAACGTAATAGAAAGCTCAAATTCTACAATAATTTAAATGAAATTTATTAATTACCTTCACATATCGTTTCACTAAATATAAAGATATATTTGGTACTTATGAACAAAATGAGATACATTAAATGTTTAAAAATACAATTCACAATGCATCTATATGCAATCATAATATTTAGGTAATTTAAAAGTTCTTTATGTACAAAAATCTATTATTGGGGCAGCTAGATGGCGCAGTGGATAGAGCACCGGCCCTGGAGTCAGGAGTACCTGAGTCCAAATCCGGCCTCAGACACTTAATACTTAACTAGCTGTGTGACCCTGGGCAAGTCACTTAACCCCAATTGCCTCACTAAAAAAAAAAAAATCTATTATTGATTTCAAAATTTAAGAAGCTTTAAAAAAATCCTTAATTGCTTAAACCCTTGATCAAGGCGGGGAGCAAAACCAAAAAAGTAATAATGTTAGACTAGATGATTCTCCATACTCATGTAAAATCCTGAGAATTCACAGGAAAAAATGTTTTCAAAGTTTAATCAATAGCAACAGTGAATATCATTCCTGCATGATACCAAGCCCTTGAATTCATGGGGTATATGTATATATACTTCACTGAATGACTCTTCTTCTTCTAAATTCAAAGAACACATATATGGAGGTCAAGATAACATGAGGAAAGGATCCAGAAAACCGAATTGTTGTGACTAGAATATTTACAAGTCATTTAAGTCTATGTCAAAACAATACAGCGCTAAGTTTAGCAAATAATAACCAAAAAAAATCTCAATTTGGTGAAAATAATCAAATATGGAAACTATGCATTTGATTAATTTATCCTTGTTTTTCATGTGAGAAATCAATTTTAGTGGTACTCTGTAGCCAACAGTCTTAATTTCTCTCATCATGAATCTTGCATAATATACACTCTGAGCTAATAAAGTTTATCCCACCCATAAGCCACAGCAAGAGACCTATTAGAGCCCAATATCTGGGAATACCACTTAAAATATTCATTAATTGGGATCTTATTTGTAACTCTAATTTATAAGGTTAACCATTTGAGGATAATAATTACATTTATATAACACTTGCAGAATTACATATTACTTCCTCACAACCCTCAGGTAAGTAGTATCAATATTATCTCCTTTTTTCACATGAGGACATTGAGACTCAGATAATCAAGTGACTTATCCAGGTTCATATAACTAGTAAGTCTAAAATAATGATTCAAACATTGGTCTCTTGACACCAAGTCCAGGGTTCTTCTTTCCACACAATTAGCTTAAGACCCTATGCCTTATTTGTTAAAGATCATTTATATATATATGCTCCTTCCACCAAAGCATATCAAGAACCTTAAATAACTTGCTAGAATATAACTCAGCAAGCAATCTTCAAGAATTATTGTAAAAAAAAATCATTATCCCATGGCCAACATAGTGATAAGACCCTCCAAACTTAGCTAGGCTGCTTCTTGGTGATGACATACAATCTGCTCAAAACATTAACCCCAAACCCTTCCTACTTGGTTGGACCTACCAGACATTGTATCTCTTACTTATGTAAAAGTATTGCCTGAAGCTGCCTTGATTTTTACTCCCTTGAAAAAAATGACATGTGAAACATGCTATGTATGATGTAAGTCATGTATACTATATTTGATATCTTTTATTGATAGTCACTCAAAGTGCGAAAGAAAGCAGGAAAGTGTGGCTCAAATACACAAATGGTAAGCATTGCTAATAGGACATCAGTTTATTGTTGTGCTCATTTCTTCTATGATCAGTTATTGACCCTTATTTGGTCTTTATCTATGGCATAGATTATCTCAATTTAAAAGATGTACACCAGCATTCTGGCTACCATCTATTCTCTCTTGTTACTGGGAGATTGGAGAAGTAATGGCTGAAACATCACCATAGCCAATGTCTGTTCTATTCCTCCTTATTCACTACTGGTCATTCCATTACATAATAATGACCATGCAGTTATAAAGCAAATACACGGTTATTTCTATCCTCTGGACCAGATGGTAGGTTACATGATAATTACAGTATGTTTGTACTTACTGGGTTTAATTACCAGATTATCAGGAAGAACATGCAAATTACTAGGTTGTAGTAACATGGTATGTTGGACCAAGCAAACCTGTGTAGTTACCATATAAGTAAACAAGTACTTACATGGAGTTTGGGGACTGTAACTGATGACTGAAAAAATGCCTGGCTTTTGTTGAACATTCATTGAATCTCATTGGGCTGGCTGGCATTACACATGCTTAGCTTGGATGAATGACCAAATTACAAGGAAATGTAACTGGAGAGCTTGTGATGCTGTAACACCTGACATCTCGACAATAGGGAATCTACTACAGGAGCACTTTACTAAGGCTCTTGGCCTCTAATGATGTGTTCACATTCTTGGCATTGAACTTTCTACTCATTACCTATGTGGTACATTCCAGAGCTCTACAAAAATGGTCCTTCCCAAAATGAGTGTGCCCCTACCATGACAACAAGAAGGATGACAAATATATCCCCCAATGAATACTACATCAGAAATACTACTCTGACTTGAGTCCTCATGTGCTGATTTGTCAGCTGATTTAAGCCAATAGATTATCTGCAGATAGGTTGGAAATGCCCAGACAACTTAATAATGGGCCATATAAAACAGGACCACCATGTTTTATGTATTTCCTCTACTGGGAATGGCTCGATCAGGTCACTTTGGAGTTTTCCATGGTCCCACCCCTAGTCCTGCTCTGCCTTCATTCTAAAAGCTGAAGTTTCTGTAGAACATGAATTTTTTGTTGCCCCACTGAAGAGTGTCACATCACAGAATATAAAAGTAGTCATATAGGCAGTTTACCTATGTCTGCTTCAATTCCCCAGGAAAGTTTCTGAAGGGAGATAACTAAGAGCTATAGAACTAAGAGCTCACCTATACTGAAGAGGCTGTCAAAAAAGTATTTGTACCTATTTGTGGGTAGATCAGTTTGTTCCCACCAAGTTGCCTGCTCTTTAAAATGAAAGGATTATACTAGATGGTCTCTACATTCTGTTCCAGTTCTTATATTCTAGGAGTTAATGAAAAAAAAAGGACTAAAACTTCTTTCAAAGGTCTTTTTTTTTTTTTGGCAGGGTAGGGGAATATGCAGGGAAGGACTGGTAGGAAAAGGTGTCAATAAATCCTCAAACATGTTTTTCAAGTAAAACCATGTATATCAAAAGAGAAATGCATGCTGTATGTTTTAGGTGCACTTAAACTAAAGCCATCGACCATTATACTCCCTTCTTTCTTCCCATCCTCTTCCTCTGTCTGTCTATCACTGAATTTGTCTCTGCTTCTCTGTCTTTGTCTCTGTCTGTTTCTCTGTGTCTGTGTTTTTCTGTCTTTCTATTGGCTTGACTGTCTGCCTGCCTATCCACCTGCTTGCCCCCCCCTCCTTGTGTCTCTCTTTCCCTGTCTTTCTCCCTCTCTGTCTGTCTCTCTCTTTATGTCTGTTTCTCTGTCTGTGCCTCTCTGTATCTCTCTCTGGCCCACAGCTGTTTGATGTCCAAGAATCCCTTGGAATACTTTCAATAAATCTCTGACCTCTGTTTTTCTTTGAAGCAGGAAATCTTGTTCTCTGTCTGTGAATGTGTTGGAAAGCATGGATTACTTACATGGTTTTTCCCAGAGCCAAGTCCCTCCAATGCTCAGCAGGATTTTTGACTTGACAAAATATACTCTACCATCCCAAGAAGTTCCCTCCCTTCCCTAACACCAAACCTAAATCATGAGATTTTACCCCTCTGCTCTTCAGAAACTAATCCTATTTGACAAATGTGGCCACACAACTAAGCCCCATTATATTTTGCTCAAAGCTATACTGATGGCAAGATAAAAATAAACTGGAGGTAGTGGGCTCTCAGGTTGAAACCACTATGCATAGAGTTCCAGGCATGAGTTCAAATCTGGCTCTAGACACTTACTGGCTGTATGACTTTGTGCAAGATACTTAACCTCAGTTTCCTCAACTCTAAAATCGGGGTAATAATAGCAGTTACCTCCCAGGGTTGTTGTGAGGATCAAATGAGATATTTGAAAAGTGTTTAGCACATAACTAGGTGCTATTGCTGTTGCTATTATTGTTGTTATTCATAGAAAGAGATGTGCAACTGCTAATGAGCTTGATGGGCAGAGCTCTCCAGACCTCCAGTTTCCCAAGGCCCTAGTTGGAAATCAGGTAGAAAGGAAATAAAGGTACCAAGAGATTCTTTCTCCTCATACTCATTTCTTTTCTTTCCTCAATCAGTCTGAATGCCCCCCTATCCCCCCTGCCCCCCCACAAGCACCATACACATCCCAAAGTACATTCGAATTCAATAAGTACTTATCAGGTGCCTATTATATGCAAAGCACCAGGGACAAACCGATCAAAAAAATTACAGTCTTTAAGGAGTTCACCTATTGCATTTTCCTAGGGGAAAGGAAATACATCTACATTGATATAGTGCATCAGGGTAGAGGGAGAGCTAAAGGAAGTTCTAGATCCTAAGATTAATCTGATCATTGATTCAGAGCAAGAAGAGCCCTTTTAACACTCTCATTTTACAGATAAGGAAACAGAGGTTGGGAGTTGAATGGCTTCCCTAGGGTCACATAGTCAATGTATGAGATTGGATAAATATAGGAAAAATTGGTAATTATTTATCTTTATCAGTTCCAATCTCACTGCTCTTCAGAACTTTTATAAACTTTCTCCTCATTCCTCCAAATGACCATCAACCTTAGAAGTCATTAAAATGTCAAATTCCAGAATTGGAAACTGTATAATTAAAGTAGACCTCTATCTCTGTTCTCAATGTTTTCTATTAAAGAGTTAAATGTAAAGAGAAGGAATGAATAACAAAGAATAACAAAAATTCAACTGAGAGTCAGCAGAAGTCTCTAGGAGGTAAATCCTCCCAAAGTTTTCAAAATCCATTACTATCATCGTAGGGTAGAGCCAAGATGTTGTAGTAGAGAAAGAAGCCAAGCTCTCCCAACATTGCCTTCAAAACAACTTTAAAATAATGCCTCAAATTGAATTCAAAAATGGCAAAGCCAGAAAAGTTTGAAGTGAGACTTTTTTTCCAGCCCAAGACAACTTTGGATGTCAGAAGGAAAAGTCTGTGACACTAGGGTTGGGGCTGGCCCAGAGCCTATGTAGCATCATTAAGGGGATCATTCACACTTGTCACAGAGAGATTACAAGGGACCCCTATGCTAGTACTAAGTGCAGGATGGGGTTCTGTTTGTCAACTCCATTGCCCATACCCACTTTCGGGCCACAGTTCCTAAGCATAGAATAACACTTGCTATCCTAAAGGAGCAAGGACCTTGAGGAACAGTATCATGTGCAGTCACAAAGAATCATGGGCTCTGAAGAGCAATATCACTTCTGGTTGCAACAGAGAGTTGCCATACCTCTCCCTGGATCGCACCACCTTGGAAGCACCAAAGACTTCCAAATCCCCAGAAGGACCTCTGAAAACAGCAGTGTGAAAAAACCTCAAGTTTGGGACAATGCCCTTCCATTCCTACCCTGGGAACAGAACCCAACTTTAATATAAATTTTAAGGGAAAATGAGCAAACAAACAAAAAAAAGAACCTGATCATAAAAAGCTGCCGTCGTGACAGGGAGGTTTAAGACACAAACTTAGTAGAAGATGACAATGTTAAAACAGCTACAAAGAAAGCCTCAAAGGGAAAAAATGTGAATTTGACAGAAGCCCAACAAGAATTTCTGGAAGAGCTAAAATTGTTTGAAAATTCAAATAAGAATTATAGAGGAAATACTGGGAAAAGAAATGAGAGCAATAAAAGAAAATCTGAAAAGACAACTAACAGCTTTGTAAAAGAGACACACAAAAATCCTGAAGAAAATAACAACTTAAACAAACAGAAATGGGCAAATGGAAAAAAAAGTATAAAAGTCCACTGATGAAAATAACCCCTTGGGGACAGCTAGGTGGTGCAGTGGATAGAGCACTGACTCTGGATTCAGGAGGACCTGAGTTCAAATCCACCCTCAGACACTTGACACTTACTAGCTGTGTGACCCTGGGCAAGTCACTTAACCCCAATTGCCTCACCAAAAAAAAAAGAAAAAGAAAAAAGAAAAGAACCTTTAAAAATTAGAATTGGACAAGTGGAAGCTAAGGACTCGATAAGACCTCAAGAAAAAAATAAAACGAAGTCAAAAGAATGAAAGAATTGAAGAACATGTAAAATATCTCATTGGGAAAAATCAATTGGCCTAGAAAACAGATCAAAGAAAGATAATTTAAGAATTATTGGACTACCTGAAAGTCATGATCAAAGAAAGAGTATAGACGTCATCTTTCAAGAAGTTATAAAGGAAAATTGCCCTGATATCTTAGAACCAGAAGGTAAAATGTAAATTGAAAGAGTCCACCAATCACTTCCTGAAAGACATCTTTAAATGTAAACTCCCAGAAATATTATAGCCAAATTCCAGAGCTCCCAGGTCAAAAAGAAAATAGTTTAAGCATCCACAAAGAAACCATTCAAATACTGTGGAGTCATAATCAGGATAACACAAAACTGAGCAATTACCATGTGAAAGGAGTGGACTTAGAATATTATATTCCAGAGGGCAAAAAGTGCTAGGATTACAAACTAAAATGACCTACCTAGAAAAACTGAGCATAATTCTTGCTGGGGAGAAATTTGATATTAATGAAACAGAGGACATTCAAGCATTCTTGACAAAAAAAAAAGAAAAAGAAAAAGATTAGAGCTGAATAGAAAATCTGACTTTTAAATACAACTCAATAGAAGCATAAAAAGGTAAACATGAAAGAGAAACCATAAAGGACTCAGTAAGGTTAAATAAACAGTTTACATTACTATGTGGGAAGATAATACATGTAACTTCTAAGAACTTTATCATTTTCAGGACAGTTAAAAGAACTCTACATAGAAAGCAAAGAAGTAAGTTAATTATGTTGGGATGATCTTCCAAAAAAGAGATGAATGAAAAAAGGTATACATTGGGAGAAGAGGGAAGGTAGAAGAATAAGGAAAATTATCTCTCATAAAAGGGGAACAGAATAGATGTTGAAAAAGCTCCTGGCAAAATACAATAACTATTTCTATTAAAAAACTAGAAATCATAAGAATAAATGTAGCCTTTCTTAAAATGATAAATAATATCTATCTAAAACTAAAAATGAGCATTATCTGGATGGGTATAAGGGGAAAACCTTCCCAATAAGCTCAGGAGCAAAGTAAGGATGTCCATTATCTCTACTATTATTCAATATTGTTTTAGAAGTACTAGTATGGGTAGCTAGGTGGCACAGTATATAGAGCACTGGCCCTGAAATCAAGAAGACACTTACTAGCTGTGTGACCCTGGGCAAGTCACTTATCCCAATTGCCTTAAACATTTGGGGCTATCTCCAGTCATCCACTTAACCCAGATGACTCTGGAGGAGAAAGTGAAATTGGTGACCTTGCACAGCTCTCCCTCACCTAAACTACATTTCACTGTAAGTCATGACATCACCCTTATGTCATGGTCCTCTTCAAGAACAAAGGACAAACAACAACAAACAAAAGTGCTAGTAATAATGATTTCACATGTATAATTGATATCTTATTGCTTTACTTCTCAGTGGATGGGGGGGGAGTGAATGAGAGGGAGAGAATTGGGACCTAAAATTTAAAAAGAAAAGAATGTCAAATATAATAAATTTGAAAAAAAAGAAATACTAGCAATAGGACAAGAAAAAGAAATTAAAGGAATAAAAATAGGCAATGAGGAAACAGAACTCTTTACAGATTATGTGATTGTATACTTAGAGAACCCTAGAGAATCAACTGAAAACTATTTGAAATAAATAAGAACTTTAGCAAAGTTGCAGCATATAAAATAAACCCACATCAGCATTCCTATATATTACCAACATAACCCAGCAGGAAGAGATAGAGAAATTCAATTTTAAATAACTGCAGACATTATAAAAACCTTGGGTGTCTACTTGCCAAGTCACACCCAGGACCTATATGAACAGAATTACAAAATACTTTTCACACAAAAAAAGACAGATCTATACAATCAAACCAATATAATAAAAATAACAATTCAACCAACATCAATTTACTTATTCAATGCCATAAAAATCAAACTAACAAGGAATTATTTCATAAAGCTTGAAAATATAATAAAAAATTTATCTGGAAGAACAAAAAGTAAAGAATATCAAGGGGATCAATGGGGGGAAATGTGAAGATGGTATGGCAATAACAGATTTTAAACTATAGTAGAAAGTAGTAATCATCAAAACACTCTGGTAATGGATAAGAAATAACATGGTGAATGAGTGGGGTATATTAGGTAAACAATACACAGTAGTAAAAGACCATAGCAATCTAGTGTTTGATAAACCTAATAATCCAGCTTTTGGGGGCAAGAACTCACCATTTTATAAATATTGCTTGGAAAACTGTAGAGAGGTTTGGCAGAAACTAGGCAAAAATCTCTATCTCACAGAGTATACCAAGATAAACTCAAAATGGGTACATGATTTAGATGTAAAGACTGATATCGATTAAGGAAGCATGGAAGATTTTACCTGTTAGATCTATGGATAATGGAAGAGTTTGTGACCAAATAATAGAGAATTACAGGAAGTAAAATGGGCTATTTTAATTACCAGAAATTAAAAAAAAAAGGTTTTGCACAAACAAAACAAATGCAGCCAAAATTAGAAAGCAAGCAGGAAATTGGGGGGGGGGAATTACATCGAGTTTCTCTGATAAAGACCTCATTTCTCAAAAATATAAGGAATGGAGCCAAATTTATAAGAGCCATTCCCCATTGGTAAGTGGTCAAAGAATGACCTCTATGTACAAAAACATTTATAGCAGCTGTTTTTGTGGGTGTAAAAATTGGAAATTGAAGGGATGCCCATTGATTGGGGAATGGCTGAACAAATTGTGATATATGATTGTTATGGAATACTATTGTGATGTTTAACATCTAAATGTATGGTCGCCTTAAATTAGAAGCTTTAGCACCAGTCTTTGGGCATTAAGTATTTATTAAAGCATACCAGGTATTCATGTGGAGTTCAGAAAGTTAAGAAAAGACCTATCTAGCCTAGAGTTCCAGCCTGGTCTGGTTCTTCCTCAAGTCCTCTGCCATGAGCCTGCTTCAATCCATGAGCTCTTCTCAAACTGAGTGTGGAAGCTTTTTATAGGCCTGGAGCAGAGGCAGTCCTTACACAATGCTTCAAGCTGATTGGTAGGTGTTATCCAAATCCATTGGTTCACTGGACTTGAAGGTGGTCTCAAGTTGAGTTAGCTTCTGAGAACAATACCTTCTTAAGGGTCAGCCAGGTGTGGTTACAATTTAATTAACTTGAAGTAGGCTAATCAGAAAGTCAATCACTCTCACTTAATTCAATCAGTTTAGATTAATCTCCTGGTGAGCCTTTGAGTATCTGCCAAATTCCATTATTTTATCACACTATTGTGCTAGAAGAAATGATGAGCAGGATGCTCTCAGAAAAAAAAAGAAAACTGGGAAGATGCAAAGTGAATGAGCAAAATAAGGAGAACATTGTATACTGTTATGTCAATATTTTAAGGATCAACTGTGAAAGACTTAGATACTCTGGCCAAAGCAGTGATCCAAGATAATTCCAAAAGACCCATAATGAAAAATGCTATTCTACTCCAGAGAAAGAAATGACAAACTCTTGGGTGCAGATTGAAACATAATTTTTTTCAATTTCTTTGCTTCTTGCTTTTTATTGGTTGGAGGTTTGGGGTTTGGGGGTTTTTTTGTGGGGGGAGCATCTTGGTTAATATGCAAATATGTTTTGCTTGACTTCACTTCTACAATTGATATCATACTGCTTGACCTCTCAATGAGTTGGGGAGAAGCTAGATGGAGGGAGAGAATTTGGAATTCAAATTTTTAAAAAGATGAATGTTGGGGGGCAGCTAGGTGGCACAGTGGATAAAGCACTGGCCCTGGATTCAGGAGGACCTGAGTTCAAATCCGGCCTCAGACACTTGACACTTACTAGCTGTGTGACCCTGGGCAAGTCACTTAACCCCCATTGCCCAGCAAAAACCAAAAAAAAAAAAAAAAAAAGATGAATGTCAAAGTAAATGAATGAATCAATGTGTGTTTTTTTTTTTTTAAGTCATTACTATCTCTTCATGTTTGGCTTCCTCACCAAACTTCAGGGCTTCTTCTAAGAGAGAGCCAAATATATGGACCAGGTTGTTGTTGTTGTTGTTGTTCTAAGTGTTTCCTCAAGGTCTAATGGCTATTTTGATTCCTGTCTCTGCTTGTTTGATTTGGGCTTTGCACAATTAATTAGCAGTTCAATTAATAAAAAGGAAAACACATGTCCAGCTGGTCTTCCCAGATGTTCTTGGAAACAAGCTGTCAAATTAGCATGGCAGGATAGCAGTGTAAACATGATTTAGGGAAGTAACTGCTCCCTGTGTCCCCAAATCTTAATTATTACAGAACAAGGCCTAGCTCAGGAGTTCCCATCCTTCAGACACATGCCCTGACCCCACCAGCTGAAAGTGAGTTCTCTTTCTTTTCTAATCTCTCACAATGTGTCCTTTGCTCTTATATAATTCTTTCTTATCTCAAATTCTGTGTGTGTGTGTGTGTGTGTGTGTGTGTGTGGTCTCCTTCTTCCTCATGTCTTCACCCCTATTTAGAGTATAATATCTCTGAGGACAGGACTGGTCTAGTTTTGTCATCTTTGTTTCCCCAGGGCCATAAAGAATGTCTGGCAAATAATAAACATGTAAAAAATAGCTTATTGAATTGAATCTTGAACCACCACACTTCTGATTCTTGGAATACTTAATGGTAGGATCTTTTCCCAATTTCATCTAGCACAGTGCCTTACACATAGGGATTGGGACCAGACCTGTGATTTCATAAGAAGCAAATGGCTGAAGTATTGCTTTCTATTAAGGTAGATTTTACTTTTTTTTTTATACAACTTATAGTCATTTTCTCCCCTTGGTAGTATTTTATTTTAGTTTCCAATTTCATGTAAAAATTGTTTTTCAACATTAATTTTTGTAAGATCTTGAGTTCCAAATTTTTCTCCCTTTCTCCCTTCCCTGCCCTTTCCACAATATAGCAAGCAATTAGATATATGTTATATATATGTACATATATTGTATGTGTATGCATACATCTATACACACATAAATACATATACACATAGAGTCATGTTATACACAATTTCATATTAATCATGTTGTAAAAGAAGAATCAGAACAAAAGGGAAAAAACACAAGAAAAAATAACAACAAATAAAGTGAAAATAGTATACTTTGATCTGTATTCAGACTCCATAGTTCTTTTTCCAGATGTGGAGAGCATTTCCCATCATAAGTCTTTTGGAATTGCCTTGGATCATTGTATTACTGAGAAGAGCAAAGTCTTTCACAGATGATTATCATACAATGTTGCTGTTACTGTGTACAATATTCTCTTGGTTCTGCTCATTTTACTCAGTCAGTTCATGTAAGTTTTTCCAGGTTTTTCCGAAATCTGCCTGCTCATCATTTCTTATAGCACAATAGTATTCCATCACATTTATATACCACAACTTGTTCAGCCATTCCCCAATTGATGGGTAATCCCTCAATATCTAATTCTTTGCCACTATAAGAAGAGTGCAACTTATAGCCTTAAAGAATTGCCTAGAATAAGATCAAGTGATTTGCTTAGGGTCACACAGTCAATGTATGAAAGACAGACTTTGATGCCAGCTTTGTCTGTCCTAGTTTTTTTTTTTAGAACAGTATTTTATCTCCTATTTTTTTAATTTCTTTTTTTCTTTTTCTTTTTTTTTTTTGTGAGGCAATTGGGGTTAAGTGACTTGCCCAGGGTCACACAACTAGTAAGTGTTAAGTGTCTGAGGCCAGATTTGAACTCAGGTCCTCCTGATTCCAGGACTGGTACTCTATCCACTACACCACCTAGCTGCCCTCCTATTTTTTTTTTTTACAGAAGCAGCTGGTGATACAGTAGATAGAATACTAGACCTGGAGTCAGGAAGACCTGAGTTCAGATTTGACCTCAGACATTTACAGATGGTAACTGTGTGACTCTGTGACTCTGAGCAAGTCACTTAACCTCTGTCTGCTATGGCTTCCTCAAATGTAAAATGGGAGTTATTATAGCATCTGCCCTTCAAAAAATGAAATAATATTCGTAATGCACTTAGCACCATGCCTGGCACATAGTAGGCACTAGATAAATGCTTATTCACACCTCTCCTCCCAACTCTATGCTTGTTCTTGATGCTCTCTCCAGCACTGAGCAGGCTTTGCTAAAACAAGAGGAAGCCTTGCACATAATTAGGTGTTTAACAAACGTTTGACCATAGGCTCATAGATTTAGATCTGGAAGGGACCTCGGAAGTCAACTAATTCAACTCATTTTACAGTTGAGAAAACTGAGGTTCTGTGGGATTAACTGACTTGCCCAGGGTCACAGAGTATAATAAGTAGCAGAGCTGGGATTTGAACCCAGGACTCTCAGTTAAATTTTTATTATACTTTCTTATTTATTCCCTCTATTCACATTTGACTGTCAATGGAAAACTATTAGTACAGAGATACAGGTCTACTTCAACCAAACATTTTTCTGACTCTGTCCCACATTTGACATTTTAATGACCTCTGCTAGCTTTGCTTTTATGGGCAGTGTATGCAGAAGGGATACTTTATGTTCACATTTCAGTTTCATATGTACCTTCTGTTTTAATGTTACAGTAACATGCTCTCATCCTTCCCCTACCTGCCTCCACATCTTTGGGCCCTGAGTGAGAAGTACTCTGGACCCCATTTCCAAGCAGTTTCAATGGTTCTCACTGCTAGACTTCAGATTTTATGAAGCAAAGGTATGGAGCCCTTACATGGATTTACACTCAAATTACCATCTTCAATGACTACATGGGGGAGTTTCTTTAGAGGTCACCAAAAGGCAGAGTGGAATGTTTTTTCTTCATTGTGTCACAGATGTTGGTCACAAGAACCATAAGTGCAAGCAATATATTCCATTGTTATACTTTTTCCCTTGAAATAACATTTTTGAAGCATTTATGTCCACCTCATTTTTTTTTCTGGTGAGGCAATTGGGGTTAAGTGACTTTCCCAGGGTCACACAGCTAGTAAGTGTTAAGTGTCTGAGGCCGGATTTGAACTCAGGTACTCCTGACTCCAGGGCTGGTGCTCTATCCATTGCGCCACCTAGCTGCCCCTGTCTACCTCATTCTTAAAGGTCTATTATCTTCTGTTGCTACAGGGCTTACTGTTGTGATAACTAGACTCACAGGGAGAGGAAGTGTTTCTGAACAGTACAGACCAGTGACATCCAAACTTTGTGGTCATGCACCCCTATCAATAAAAACCTTTTGAGCATGCATGCTTAAATATGTTCATATTTGCATATGAACAATAGACTTGTGTTACTGTAATACTATGTATATCAGTGGTGCCAGGCTCAAATAGAAAATAATTCCTGCTGCCACAGATTGACTTAGAAAACCACAAATTAACAATATGTTGT
The DNA here is from genome assembly GCF_019393635.1 of Dromiciops gliroides. Classification (NCBI taxonomy): domain Eukaryota; kingdom Metazoa; phylum Chordata; class Mammalia; order Microbiotheria; family Microbiotheriidae; genus Dromiciops; species Dromiciops gliroides. Next base: position 404,750,349 of record NC_057862.1, read on the forward strand.
AGTACATTTTTATTTATTTTGTGAAACATTTTCCAATTACATTTTAATATGGTTCCCAGCAGCACTGGGGAGTTTTGGTGGCTTGCTGCCCTGGGCCACAAGTCTGACACTTCTGATATGTATTATAAAACATATGCAAAATTAGAAATGCTAAAAGGGTGAGGTAAAAATGAAATCAACAATATTTTTTAAATGGAATTATATTTTATTTTGCAGTACAAAGACATTTTTGTTGCCACTAAAATTATTATTGTGGCAATTAGCAATATTTTGGTGAAAGCAATGTGAATGAAATCTGCTTTATTACTTTTGAAAATCTTGATTTAACACTTTGTGATACAGAAATCTGAATATCTGGTACTGAGTTCATTTTATTTTGAGATTTTGTTTTTATGACCATCATATCTGAAAAAAGATGCCTAATACAAGAAACATAGATTCAAATGAAAAATGTATTTTGTGTTATTTATTGTGCTGCCTAAATCTTTATAATTATCATCCAATCCTATCCATCAATTATGCAGAGGTATTTGTCAAAATTCAGCTAGCAAATTCCTAGCTCCCCTGAAAACTAAATAAAGAGCACTGTTTTTATATATTTTTAACAAATTGGTTCAAAACATACTGAAGCTTTTCATTTGGAAAAATTTTTAATAGATTAGAATCCAAATTTTAAAGTATGCAGATACCAGTTTTTTTTCTAGGTGACACACTGCCATTATTCAAGGCAACAAATGCCTATATCTAAATATCTTGCTAATTGCAAAAAGTTCATGCTATCATCAGCATAATATATACTAAGGGAAGGGTCCACCCCTAGAACCACCCTGGGTTCTTATAGGTGAGCTTTTTATTCATCTTGCCTAGACCCAAATTTCTACCTCACTTCCCAGGCATCAGCTTCAAGCTGTGTTGCTGCACAGATAACTCCTCTCCAACCCCGTCCCCCTCAGTCTTTGCTTTTCATATCACTTTTATAGTGTTGTCTTCTTCCATTAGAGCATAAGCTCTATGTGGGCAGGAAGTGTCTTGCTTTTTTGTATTTAAATCCTTAGTGCTTAGCATAATACTAGTCCATAGTAAGTGCTTAATAAAAGGTTTATCTATATATAGCCCTTAAAAGTACTAGATGGGGGGGGCAGCTAGGTGGTGCAGTGGATAAAGCACTGGCCTTGGATTCAGGAGGACCTGAGTTCAAATCCAGCATCAGACATTTGACACTAGCTGTGTGACCCTGGGCAAGTCACTTAACCCTCACTGCCCTGCAAAAAAAAAAAAAAAGTGCTAGATGGTATTGTCCCAATTCCCATTTTCACTGAGAAGTTAGGTGTCCCAGAAGGCTAGCTACATTTCTTCTTTCAGGATTCGAGGAGTACTCCTGAGAGCCAGTGAGGTATCTTTCTAATGCTATCAGCTCACGCCTCCATTCCATTGTTTTCTCCCTAATATCAATTGCCAGCTACAATGAGTGTTTCCCTTATATGGGTACCCTCCAGTGATTAGTGCCCCAGTATGATTAAATCAATTAACATCAATTAGCTCTTAAAAAGGGATGTTTCCTGAGAAGATACTGTAAAAAACAGCATAAGTAGAAACCATTCTCCTGAACTAGGGGCACCCTCTCCCCATACCACCTTGGGCAGAGTGGGCTCAAACTTTAAAAGTTTCTATGAGGTATTTGTCCCATCCAGTTCACTTCTGAGTATACACAGATGGTAGATGACTTGCTCCTTCTTGACTGCCTGGGTTGAATCAACTAGGTAGATTAGGACTTTGCCCCTCACTTGACTCAGCTGTCTGAAAACTCTGGTATAGAATCCTGTGAATATACCTCTTGACATTTTGTAGCTCACAAGGTCACAGCTTAGTCCATTCCATTTCCAGTATTCCATCTAGGGCCATGGATGAAGACAATTGATGTTTATAAAGAACCACAGGATTTAAGGTCTGGTGGGGCTCTTAAAGACCATCAAATTTTGCAAATGAGGAAATGAGAAGAGAAAGTGACTTGCTCAAGGTCAAATAGGTGGTGATCAAAGGAGACAATACTGGAGGTTGGGCCTTCTATCTCTAATACCCATGCTCTTTCTACTGTAACATCTGTCTCTTTACCATCCATCTAGGGTTGGATAATCTCCTGTGAACCAAATAGGTGAGCCCCTAGAAGGTCAAGCTTCTGGTCAGAGTTTCCAGTGGTTCAGAACATTGCTATTCCCTTTCTCCACCCTTAGAAGTTCAGTCTTTTCAAATTAGGCCAGGGCAAGAGGAGGGGAGAGGTAGAGAACTTATTATTATTAATAACAAAGATAACTTTCAAAAATCAAAACAACTTGGGATCAGATAGGAAAAGAGTACCAAACTGGGGTCAGAGGGCCTGGGTTAGAGTCCTAGCTCTACCACTAACTTGCTCTGTGACCTTAGATAAGTCATTTCTTTTCTTTTCTTTTTTCTTTGGTGAGGCAATTGGGGTTAAGTGACTTGCCTAGGGTCACACAGCTAGTAAGTGTTAAGTGTCTGAGGCCAGATTTGAACTCAGGTCCTCCTGACTCCAAGGCTGGTGCTGTATCCATTGCGCCACCTAGCTGCCCCAGATAAGTCATTTCCTTCCCTGGATGTTGGTTTCCTTTTTTGTAAAATAAAGGGGTTTGACTAGGTGATCTCCAAATATCCTGACAGTTTTAACAGTCTATGAATCCCAAGAGAACTTTGAAAAACTTGAGCTGGTGGTCTAGGTTGTAACTTCAGAACCACTCTCATACTGGAACCCCCTGGGTTGGCTCTTTATGGGAGTCACACCTGATTCCCAGTTTTCCTCTTCACCAGGTGGGCATTAATATTCTCTGAAAGGCTACTTCATTTTCCCCTAGCTTAAAGAAACCCATCCTCTTTCATTTCAGGTTCTAAAATAGGATATAGGGGGGAAAGAGTTAACAATCTAAAAGAAAACTCAAGATGCAAAGAATGTAGCAAGTCTTAATAAGTAATGAGAATTCCCTTTGCTGCTAGGAGGACCCCCCCCCCCAAAAAAAAAGCTTAATATCTTTATGGGATTTGGCCTCCTTGGTCCTTTGCTAATGAGTAGTCCAAACTAAAAAGGTTTTCCTTATGTCTCCAGATAGCCAGCCGGTAAACAGCCATCAATAAACAACGGAATGACTGCAGCCAGCCATTAAGATATTTTGATCTGGCAGGTATTTTATTAATGTGGCTAATGAACTGGTGCCCCAACTGAGCAAATAAACAAGGTAGAGTTTCCATTTTCCCCTTAATTATAAGCAATTTTCAGAAGAAGAAAACTGTGAGGACTGAAATGGCGACTCAAGGCTTTTTGGATGAATTCAATACTGCCTGTGATGGCATTTCCATCCCATTGAACAGGGCCCTCAGAGGCAGGGGTGCCACTGGCCAGCAGAACTCTATCAGGTCATTAAAGACTGCAGAAGCTTTCTGACTCTATTAGCCAATAACTAATCAAGGCTGATTCCCATGAGAGATTCTGGATTTGGGTCCTGCAACAGCATCATGATTGATAGTTTTCACTTTAGCCAGATGGGCTGGAGAGGCATGAAAAAGTTCTGTATTTGTCAGTCTAAGAAAATAGATTCAGATCTTTCCTCTGCTACTTATTACCCTTGTGATTTTAGAGTCTCCATCTCTTCATCATCATAGAGATGAAGAGATCTGGAAAACTGTATGACATCTAAGGTATCTTCTAACTCTAACCTCCTGTTTTTTCAGTACGTACATTTTGGGGATCAGGAAGACATGGATTCAAATCTTGCCCCTGGCATATTTGGATGCATGATTGTAGGCAAACAGAATCTTCTCACTGCCTCCCTGTAATTGTAGAATTATTCAATGAATCACTCAATAAGTACTTATGAAGCATATACTATGTATAGAATCTCTCTGTTTGATACCAGAGAGAAAAAGTAAAAAGACAAAACACCAAAAAACCCAACAAATAGTTCCTGAACTCAAGGAGATGATATTCTGTAGAGACAACATATGATCCAGGTAGATTGTGTGCATGTATTAATAAATAAAAAATATGTAAATGGAGACTCTAAAGCGATAAATTTCAGATAAGTTGTTGCAGGGCATCTATAGAAGGAGCAGCCACAAAGGGAATTCCATACACTGATGTAATATAGTTCTAGACCAAAAACAAATTAATTTTACCCATTGAAATGTAGAGGTTTTCAATTTTTTAAAAAAATTCACTAGTGTCCCCATCTTCCCTAAGAGCTTATTTCTTGGGGCAGCTAGGTGGTGCAATGGATAAAGCACCAGTCCCGGACTCAGGAAGACCTGAGTTCAAATCTGGCCTCAGACACTTGACACTTACTAGCTGTGTGACCCTGGGCAAAGGCACTTAACCCTCATTGCCCTGAAAAAAAAAAGCTTATTAGCCAATATGACTCCCAGTCTTGCTCCCAGGCTAACAAAGGATGGAGGCCTGGGAAAAGCTTGAGTGATGTTGAGTAACTTCTCTCTAAGCAGCTCATTCTCCTTTGACATCATTTCAGGGGGTCTAAAGTTGCTAGAACATGTGCCTCATTCTTATCCCAACATTCCTACTGTTGGAAAAACATCACAGCCAGTTAAGGAAACTTCCAAGAAGACAGAAAGGATGATTCCCCATATGAATGTCTGGCCAACAATGTTCTGAGGCATATTGGAGTCAGCTTGGTGGCACAATGAGTGGATAAAGAGCTGGAAATGGAGTCAGAAAGAACTGAGTTAAAATCCAAAGCTCAGACACTTACTGTCTATGTGACCTTGGGCAAGTCACTTAACCTTTGTTTATGTCAGTTTTCTCAACTGTAAAAAGGTGATAATAAGAGCACCTCCCTTGCAGGGTTGGTGTGAGGATCAAATGAGATACTACTTATAAAATGCTGAGCACAGTGCCTGGAACATAATAGGCACTGTATAAAATGCTTGTTCCCTTCCCTCCCCCATCTGGTGTTGAAAACCTGTATCCATGCTGGACAGGATACCTCTCAAACGATCATAGATTTAAAACTAAAAGTCACTTTACAAGCCACTGAGTCCAACCTCCTTGTTTTACAGATAAGGAAACTAAAGCAGAGGAAAAGGTTGAGCAATTTGCCCAGGGACACACAAATAATAGTGATTGAATCAAGATTTGAAGCCAGGTCTTCTGACTCTAAACCAGCATTCTAGCCACCACTTTTATTGTTCTCTATTCCTTCTTTACCTTCTGTTTCTTCAATCCCTACCATCTTCCAAACCTAGCTTGAATGCTACCCCTGCTCTAACCTTTCCCTGATCTACCCCCTTCCCACTCATTAATCCAGTAAGTAACCATCAATGTCCCATGAACTTTGGCTGAAAAGGTCCCATGACTTCTGGCACAGGAAGGCCCAAGAGGATTTAGAGAGGGTCTAAGAAACTGTTATCAGAGATGAAATTGCCACTTTCCTTGAGTGTCATCACTATCTAGCCATTTAGAATATATGGTCCCTTAAGAACTCTAACAGCCTGCAGTTCAGAATAATATATAGAAATATTCCTTGTATAAACAAAAGTTGAGAACTATCTTTACATGTAACGGAAAAAATAAAATACCTTATACATTAAAAAAAAAAAGAAATATTCCCAGGGACACAAAAGAACAGGAAAAAAACACAAACGTAGATATCCAGGGGATGTCACGAATGCAATCTATTTCTGTTCCACCACAGAGAAGTCTCACCAGGCTTTCAAGCTCTTCCGCATAGCCACACAATCAACTCTACAGTATGAAGGCTAATTCAGAAGCACTCACCCAGAAGCCAGAGTTGAATGGAGAGACAAAGGGAGAGGAAGAAGGAGAGAGAGAGAGGGAGGGGGGGGAGAGGAAGAGAAGAAAGAGAAGTCATATTTATGTATATATGGCTTGTGACATCTTACTGTGCCAGGTGCTGGGAAAAAGACAGTTTAAATAAGTTTAGATAAGGCATAGTTCCAGTGTCTTTGGTCTCTGCCCCTCAGCCTAGTAGGAGAATAAGATACAAAGTCAGCCAACTATAATATACTATATTACATGATAAGGGCCTCAGAGAGCTATAAAACCAAGTGTCATGTGAAGGAAAAAGAAGAAAAACTTATAGTTATTAGCACAGCTAGGAAGGCAGGGCAGCTAGTCTCCAGCTGTATAATAATAGAGACAAAGAGAGGCTGGTGTCCTCATGAGAATTATTGTCAAGAGTTGCTATCTTCCTACTCCATAGTGAAATGGGGATTATGCCTTATATAAACTTATTTAAACTTTGTCTTTTCCCTGACACCTAACTCAGAGTTCTGCATACAGTAGGTGATTAATAAACATCAAATGAAAGAATCAATAAATGAAATGATGCCTGTTTGTAAACAGAGGTTTGAACTACTCACCAGATCTTTTTGGCTGTAATCTTTTGAACTAGTGGGCTATGACACATTTAGTCCTCTAAAGCCTGGAGATAGGTTCAGTTAGGATAGATTAGGGAGAGTACTATGGGATCTATAATCAATATTTGTCTGAATCCTTTTGCAAGGCTACCACTAGAATGGAATCTGCCTGCGCATATAACTACTTTGACTATTTTTACTGAATCAGGCTACAAATAAAAATGTAAATCACCTTCTAAATCAGTCAAAACAGCCATGCCAGGACTACCTCCTTAAGTACCCTCCATTGACCCAGAGATGACCCTCTGATTCTAAAGTCAGGGCTTTTTTTCCTATACCCCTTTTGGTTCATTTAAAAAGATTTGAACTGATGCTTCACCTACATTCATAAGAAGAGTTCAGCAGGGAGAATCTGTCCTTCTTACCTTCATCACCAACTCCCCAGGGACCAGACTCTGTTGCTAATCAAAAGAAAGAATTGTGGGCTGGAATGTATGGAATAACTTCAGAATGATAGACATTTGTGGGAGCAAAGGAGTAGGGCTGAGTGACTGCCCTCGGGTATTTGAAGTAGAGTATCTTCATGACAACCTTGGGGGATATTACTATTTTTTAAATTTTAGATAGCCTCAGAAAGTAATTCCACAAACATTTTTCTTTTACTTGCATATCTTTCTGTTAACCCAGAGTTTCAAAGAGAAGTGAGCTTGAATTTGGATTTTAACTGAGATTTGGTGCTTCAATGAACTTGGGATGTCACTAGTAGAAGTGACTTAAGTGCCCCCTATGATGAACTAATCAATTAAGTGCCATCTATATGCCAGACACTATGCTAAGTGCTGAGGATACCAAAAAAGGGCAAAAACCAGTCCCTGCCTTCAAGAAGCTTACAATCTAATGGGGAAGACAACATATAAACAAATATATACAAAACAAGTTATATACATGATAAATAGGAAACAACAGAATGAAATTACTAGAATTAAGAGGGGTTGAGAAGACTTCCTAGAAAAAGTGAAATTTTAGTTGGGACTTAAAGGAAGCCAGTGAGGTCAGTAGTCAGGGTAGAATCCATTCATGTCTGTCCAACCGGGGCAACTTTTGACTGTGTTCTCCTTTAAATCCTCCACAGGGAGTTCTTCTAATGTATCAGAGGCTTCTTCTAGATCTTTTGTCATTGAATAAGTTGAAAAATAACAGATACTGACTATATATCAGTTATCCCTCACTCCTGTGGAGTGCCTGGCCCTTCCTCTTTTCCATTCACACATCTCCTTTCCTTTCCTTTCATCTCCTTTTTTGTGGGGCAATGAGGGTTAAGTGACTTGCCCAGGGTCACAGAGCTAGTAAGTGTCGGAGGATGAATTTGAACTCAGGTCTTCCTGAATCCAGGGCTGGTGCTTTATCCACTGTGCCACCTAGCTTCCCCTACATATCTTCTAATCACAACTTTCATGCATCTTCTCCTGCACAATTCCCCACTGATATTACTTTGCCAACTATATACATTCTCCACTGGGTGACCCTCCTGACTCAGTAGTCCTATATGAGAGACATTGAAGGCTTATAAATGATATGGAAAGAAACCTAATGAGTATATAGAATGAGTAATTTCATCAAGAAGAGAGTCAGGGCAGAGGTACTACACATTGTAAGCACTAAATAATATCTCCCTAAATAAATAAATAGGTTCTATTTTGACAGGTTGCTGGTGTGGGACTCATTTCCTAATCAGTTGTCTATGTATAATTAGTTAGACCAGTGACTTGTTCAAGCAAAAACCAAAATCAAAAAATCAATACCAGATTTTACTCACATGAAAAAAATGGCCTTGCACACCTTTAGGATATTATTTAGGATGTCTTTTTAAAATTTTTTTGGTGAGGCAATTGAAGTTAAGTGACTTGCCTAGGGTCACACAGTTGGTAAGTGTTGTGTCTGAAATCAGATTTGAACTCAGCTCCTCCTGAATCCAGTGCCGGTGCTCTATCCACTGCATCACCTAGCTGCCCCAGGATGTCATTTATTTTTGCATTAAGGCTCACGTTCTCTCTTCCTGATGCTACCTAGCCAAAAACTGGCATTACTTCATTTTCAGTGTCTCTGTCTGACCTCACACTGTATGTTCTTGGTTTATATCTAACACTCAGCCACGCCACTGCAACCTAAATATTACTGGATCCCAAAACCATTTAATTATTCCATCATTGCCACAACATATTTCAATTTTACATTAAAACATTTTCCTGGAGACCTAACCAAGGATCACATAAACTGTTTGTTTTTGGCAGCTTTGAAAAAGTGAAGCCCTTGTAAAATATCCAGCTTTGGAGTGAGGATGTTGGCCATTCTTTTTCATTAGTTTCCTAGGGCTCATTGTTCTTATTCTAGAAATTTTATAAACCCAGTTGCCAACAGCTAGGATGTGATTTTTTGCTGGCAACCTACAATGATTATATGAAATGCTTTCCTTAGGTTACAGTTGTGATATTACTGAACAAAAGAAAAACATGATGTAAAGGTTTTCTTCCTCCTTACCTAACAACTTCCTTTCTTCCTTTAAATTGTTAGATTTCAGGTTTGATTTTCACAGTCAAAAATGCAAACCTGATCCTCTAAAAAGGGAACCAACTTCTTTCTCTCCTTAAGTGTTATTGAGAGTCACAGGTAAGCTAAACAGTTACTAGGGAAACTATTACAATTCTGTGGGAAACGAGAGTTGTCAAAACTAATTCCATTAAGAACATCCTTTTGTAAATTTCACTTGATTGGTAAATCTGAAAACCTGTAGCACATATTTTCAGAATCTTACTGGTAAATTGAGTTTTTCTAGTAAGACATAGGCATTAGATTTGGAAGATCGGAATTCTCTCATTGGTTATGCTACTAATCCCGTGTGACTACAGAAAAGTTATTTTCCCTCTTTGAGCATATTTCATTTTCTGTAAAATGGAGATATTGGATGAGATGGTCCCTAATGTCCCCTCTAGATGCAACATTTGACCATGACTGTGTAAGAGCAATATTTGTTGTGTAAGGTAGGCTACCTTACTTTTTTCCTTTAAAATATTAAAACCATTCTTTAGACTTGGCAAAGGGGATTAAATCTTGGACCATTGATGTAGCTTCCTAATGGCCTAAGTACAAAAAGCTAGTGTACATGGAGTCAGACTTCTGACCAGATTATCAGCATAGCCAATACGGAGACTGAGAACGTACACCTAAATGATTCAATTCTGTATCCTTACTGAATATCCTTTCCCTCATATGGCTAGGCAAACTTCCTTTCATTCATTTTTAGATGATGTACAAGTGTCTCATTTTGTCCTAATCCAAAACTGAAGTACCAAGGCAGCTAGAAATAGGCCTGAGCTACAACAAATGAATGGTAAATACCGTCATATCCCAGAACATACACTAATCAGGTGTGTTCCCATATTTGATTGAAACAAGGATGGATTTAAATGTCTGACTTTCTGAAAAGCAAAAGATCAGCAGTTTTATTAGCACCATTTACCCAGTTGCCCAAACAATTAGATGGGGACAGGGGACCAAAAAACCAATAGCAGAAGCACCTAATCCCAACATCTTTAACTTTTGGCTAGCCTGTGTGTTACATGGTCTTTCCTATTTTCAGCCTATTTACCACCTTTTGGTGCCAATCTGACTCCTCGGGGAGAAGAAAACCTTTAATAATACTACCATCATGCTCTCCTTTAGAGCATTTTCTACATGGAAAGAGGAAACAGTGGTACCTTCACTTTTGGGATCTATGGCTTTCCTAATACCAGCAATGACCAGCAACAGGCAAATGCCTTATCTTCTTTTGGAAAGCCCCATGGTTCAGAGCCATTCCATCCTTCCTAAGATGGTGGCAGATCCTACTTCTGTAAAGAAGGGAGAGCGATGTATTTTTTCAGGGACAAGTTTGGTTTCTTCATTTCTGTTCTTTCCACTCACATTGTTATAGTTATCATGAGTCTTGTTTTCCTGATTCTGTTTACTTTGTTCTGTATCTGTTGGTATAAATCTTCTCATGGTTATCTAAATTCTTCATATTTATTGTTTTTCTTATGGCGCGATATTTCCCTTATTTTCACGCACAATATTTTGTTGGGCCATTCTCCAAACGATGGGCATCTACTTGGTTCCCAGTTCTTTGCTACTATAAAAAAATGTAACTATTAAATATGTTGGTGTGTTTGGGACCTTTCTTTCTGTCTTTGACCTCCTCGAGATATATAACTTGAAGTGGGGTCTCTGGATCAGAGGCCATAGACATTTTAGTCACTTTCTCATCACAATTACTAACTTCTTTTCATAGAGACTGGAACAAATCAGAGCTCCACCAATAGAGTATTACTGTATTAGTCCCAAACATAATAAAAATAGTAATGATAATAATAGCTAGCATTTATAGAATTTTTTTAGGTTTGCAAAGCACTTAAATATTATTGCATTTTATCCTCCCAACAACCTAAGAGGTAAGTGCTATTATGATACCTATTTTACATATAAAGAAACTGAGAAGTTAAGGTAAACAGAGGTTGTGAGTTGGCCAGAGTCACACAGCAAGTAAGTATCTGAGGCCAGATTTGAACTCATATCTTCCTGACTACAGGTCTGTCCTATCTATTCTACTACCTAGCTGCCTAGTCCACAACATTTATTAAATACTTTGTATGTAACAGAGTACTATGGGACATGTAAGAGAAGAAGATTTGACCCTGTGCCCAAAAGTTTCAATTATATTCAGCCTATATTTCTAAGAAACAACTAAGTCCAGCCATTCTAATAGAACACTATGCTGTGAAACACTGTAGAATGCAAAGGGAAAGATCAGACTAGGCTAAGATTAATGAAGAAAGGCTTCTTGGAACGGGTGAATCATAAGATAGGTCTTCTTTGTCTGCTAAAAATCAGACCCTGTAGCTTCAGTGATCCATCCTTGGGCCCCTGTAGCATTGTGTCTGTACCTCTGCAATATCCTTTTCATGTATTATTTGTGCTTATTATGTTTACTTGTGTATCCTTCATAATCTCCTATGAGGCTATGAGCTCTGTAAAGGCAAGAACTATATCTTATCTAAGCTGTATTTCCCTGACCAGTGCTCTACACCCCATAGGCATTTACTGAATGGTAATTTGATCCATTGAGACATGTGGCATGGATGCTTACATAAACATCGTGGTTGAAAGACAATCCAATCTGGGATGTGTGTAAACTGTTTTCAAGAGAAGAAATAAAATATATCAATATTCACCTAAAATATTCAAAATAATTAATAACTCAGAAATTTAAATGGAAATAATTCTGAGGTACCACATTGATGCTAGCAAAGAAGCTAAAAAAAGATGGTAAAATTCATTGTAAGGATCATAGAAAGACATTCAGTTCCAGTGGATCTGTTCACTGGTTCCACTCTTTGGAGAAACTATCTAGAATCATGCAAGGAAAGTTACTAAATTGTAAATGCTCTTTGACCCAGAGATCCCACTACAAGCACTATATCCCCAAAAGGATACTTATAGGAAAAAAAAAAGAAAGGACTGGTATGTACAAAATTTTCAAAATGTTATTGTTTATGATAGATAAAAGCTGGAAACAATATAAGTACCTAACAGCAGGGGAATAGCTGAACAAATTACATGGTAAGAATGTAATGGAATATCACTATGACCTAAGGAATGATAAATATGAAGAATTCAAAGAACTATGGGAAGATTTGCATGAAGTGATATAAAGTGAAGAAAGCAGAGCTAAGAGAAAAATATACAGACTGCAACAATGTAAATAAAGTCATCACAGAAACACCCAAAACTATTCAGTTATAATGGTCAATGTTAGTTTCATTTGTTCAAAGTTAAAGGATAGTTCTCATCATTTTGTTAATAATTAATCGTCTAAGTCCCCACCCCCACCCCCATCCAGATTACTGTACTTGGTAAGGGTGTTGGTTTGAGTGTTAGCTGGAAATTATCTTACATCAAAACAAAATGAAAAGATAAAGAAAAGTAGAGACATACAAAGAGAGACAGACTGAGAAGAAGTCAGGAAGGGAGGGAGAGAAGGAAAGAGGGAATGAGGAAGAGAGGGAAGGCAGGGAGAGGGACAGAGACACACAGAGACAGACACAGAGAGAGAGGGAGGGAAGAAACAAGGAAGGAAGTAGGAAATGAAGGAAGGAAGTAATGGAAGGATGCAGGAAGGAAGACAGGAAAGCAGGAAGGTGGAAGGAAGGATGAGAGAGGAAGGTAGCAATGTAAGGATGAAGGAAGGAAGACAGGAAGGCAAGAAGGCAGAAGGGAGGAAGGAAGGAAGCAATGCAAGGATGGAGGAAGGAAGACAGGAAGATAGGCAGGAAGGAAGGCCCTCTCCTATCAAATACGTGGGGTTATATCCTCTTGGTATCTTTCCTCTCCTCTCTAATAAAATGCTGGTCTTGGAAAAGAATCTGATAAACTCATTGACACTGATAAATTCATTGAGGTATCAGTGACTGATAATAACTTAAAATAATACCATAGTGAGATTTCCATTATATAGAGATAAGAAGCCTAAAGGCAAAGGGATGACTCTTTAATTGTAGCAATTAGGGTATGAATAAACTAGTAGGTAAATTTTATTTTCTATTGAAAGACCTTTCCAAACCCTTTACCACATAGGCTGACTCACACCCCTAATGTAGCCCACCTCATCAACAATAGTTGGGAGTGCCACACTTCCCCACCAAAACTATCATCTCCTCACACCAATATAAAGGGTTAGTAGTTACCAAAGAAGTCTCATCAATGGAGCATTAGCAGTGAAAGTAAGGCTTGGCAGCTATGATCATGTCTCATTTAGAGACCTGAGTTCTCCATGCCCTAGGCAGGGCAAGCACATGGCATTAATCACCCAGCTGGAGACTGGAATACAGGTTAACAGTAGGTTGGATTCCAAACATCCCAGGTCTGAAAAACCATGCAAGGGATGGACATAGGCTCCATTCCTAGAGGCACTTCTGGCACAATACCACCAAGCCTGGCCAGGAATGCCCAGTTAGTCTTGGAGCACTGGCAGCCCTTATCCCAGGGTGTAGAAAAAAATGAAAGTTTAAAAAATACTACCTTTCCCTTTTCGTCATATCCAGTGGAAACACTTCAGGACCAAAAGCTGGGAAATTTTTTTTAAAAGGGTTAGTTTGAATTAAATTCCAAATAGAGGAGAAACACTGGAACTCATTTGGTGCTTGTTAGTCTCACATTACAGGTTGGATTTACAAGCAGGATAAAAAAATGTTAGGGACCAAAGGGACCAATCTGGAATGATGGACAACAGGAAGACCCCAAATCCAGAGGCAAATATTTAAAGTGATTATTCTGAAGTCAGAGCAAAGTCCTAGATAGGCAGCTCCTTTTCCTTTTTTTCCACTGATTTTTGTGAGAAATTGCCCAAGTCTAACTCTAACCAAGTCTAGTGGAATAGAGAAATCAAGAACTCAGGTTTCTCCCTGGTGGATTTTTTTTCTCTAGACCAGTGAATTTCATGTAGAATATCAAAGGTTTCAAATTTTTTGAGGCCAGAGATAAGCCCTTGCCTAATTCCATATTCAAAATTTCCTTAATAAAGACAAGGGTCTCCGTATTGGTCCATGACCTATAAAATCATGGACCAAAGGGTCTTTTTAAAATGTGATTTCTCGAGGACACTGTTTCATCTGGTGTTGCCATTCAATTTGGTTGGGATTTTGCTGTAGTTTTGATTTTTGTATTTTGCTTGAGAGTCAGCAAGGTATAATCAAAGTGCCAGCCTTGAAGGCAGGGAGACCTGGGTTTAAGTCCTATCTCTGAGGCATAGTAGTTATGTGCCAAGGAATTGTTGTTTGTCCATCGTCCTGGAAGATGGACCATGATGTCGGGGTGATGTGACTTGCAGTGAATTGGATTTAAATAAGGGGGGGGCTGTGCAAGGTCACCAACCTCACTCTCTCCTCCTGAACCCTCTGGGTTCAGTGGCAAGATATATTTATATCATGATGACTGCAGATTGTCCTGGACGTTTGGGTGTTTTTATTGTTGGTTGGTTTGTTTAAGGCAACTGGGGTTAAGTGACTTGCCCAGGATCACACAGCTAGTAAATGTATGAGATGAGACTTGAGCTTAGGTCCTCCTGATTTTAGGGCCAGAGCTCTATTCCACTGCCCATCTAGCTGCCAATGAACAGTGACTTTCCCAAACAAGACAAAATCAAACTTTCATTAATGACACCAGTTAAATTGAGTCTATTAGAAGAAAGATTCTCAAATATCAAATTGGAAGCAATCTATGCACTGGGTACTAAGACAGGGGAGAGATACTTCGCCAAAACAGTCTTCACTAGCTGTGCACAACTCTAGTCTGTCCTCCTGACAGGTAAGTACGAACATTTCATTTAATGTTTGGGGACTTGAAAAAATAACATAGGACAATCAGAGATGTCCTGGGTGGGGGGAGGTGAAGGCTTACTTTTTGCATTTAGGGGATACCTCATAGAAGGACATTAATGAAAATCCCATTGGTTGAAAAGATGTCAGTGGGCTGTGACTGATATTAATGGACAGAACACAAACTTTGATGAGATCACGGTCCCCTGGAAATATTGAAGTCTAGAAGTACTAGGGAATACAGTTACTTTAATATGTATTGAAAAGCAGCTGTGTTGCCTGATAGAGAGCACCCCTGGAGTCAGAAAGACCAGCATTCAAGTCTCTGACTCTGACCAGAACTGACTGGGTAGCCTTGAGTAGGTACTTATCCTCTTAGTGTAACAGGGACTATAAGTTGCAGAGCAAATACTGATCTGCATTGGTAGAGGGTCTTCTCTCACTGGGAGTTCCCTCTGCCAAAGAAATCACAGGTCAGGTCCAAATGACCCCGTATATGCATATTTTAAGTGCCAGTTTTCCTTTAAAGGATTTAATGCTGAAAATGAGAAAGAAGCACTGGCTAAAGGGTGGAAAATGACCATGCTGTTTCTATCCCGGCACAATTTTCCAAAAGTAGTCACCAGAAAAAATACAGGATTCTGAGGGATAGACCTCTTTTGGGGGAGGGGGGGCTTTGACAATCTGAGGCAGTCAAGAAGGATCCTTGGATCAGCAACTTTGTATCAGAGACATTGCTTTCCATCAGTGGAGAGGAGGGGATTGTCTTTCTCATTAAGCCTGCCGTTTCCCCCAGCACTATAGATCACCATTTGTAGCTCTTGACAGAAATCTCTTCCGGAGGGAAGATGTCACCAATTTTTAAAATCCTATATTTGACTTGGCTTTGTTCTGTCTTTCAAAAGAATCCATACTTCTGTATCAGGCCGTCTGTATTCTGATTAAGTCGTAATCATCTCAAACCAGATTCTGACACTCCTTCAGCCCCTCTCTCCCCCAAAGGATGCTGGGTTTCCTTTATGCCCAAATGTGACATGAACACAGACACACTCATGAGCGGCCTGCAGTGATCAATGACAGCTCCAATCAAAGCCACCCAGATAGGCGATGCCACTTGCCGCTCCTTGATATAAAAGGTGTTTTATTTCTCATCCCTTTTTTTTGTCACTGAAAGAATGCTTCCTACCAGCGGATTAATTAAAGTGTAAACATTAAATATTGATTGATGCATTATCAGCATGGAGCAGTAGCCTCCGCTCCGATTGATTCCTGCCGTGATTTATTGTCATATTTGTGGAGTCATTTCGCTTGATAACAAAGAGGAATTGCCCACTTCCCTCTGCCTCCACTCCCCTTTCTCCCCAGCACCCACCTCTAATTCTTATAGGTGACATCTGAGTTCCCATAACTAAAACATCTTCATCTTACTGTCGAGAAGAAAGAGTATGGGCTGACATTTGTTCTCTGTGTGTGTGTGTGTGTGTGTGTGTGTGTGTGTTTCCTGGGCAATTATCAAATCAATTAACGATTTAGTGCAGAGAATAACAAATCTACCCTCTTCTATGGGGCATTTCTGATTAATGCATCCTGCCCCCTCGAAGAGGCCAAGGCCTGGAGGAAATATGGCTATAAGCAAATAACAATTAATTGAACATGAAAATATAGCAAGCCACAGTTTAAGTTATATATTCTTCAGCTCTAATATCCAAGGTACATTCAACACAAGGCCCTAGGAAATAGAAATCTTGTGAGGCAGAGAAGATAATGAGACATATTCACATGGGGCTTGTCCACATCAAGGGTACATACACTGTCTCGCTTCCTCTTTACCACTGTTTTCATCTCCTTATTACAAGTGAAGACACTGAGATCCAAAGAGATTCAGGAATTAGTCCAAAGTCACAGCTGGTCACTACAATGGGTTAAGATCATATGATCTAGAGTTGGATTAAGAAATACTTGGTGTATTGAACTAGAACTAAGCTCACAGCACATGACCTTGAGTAAATCACTTAACCTAACTTGGCATCAGTTTCCTCATCTTTAAAGGGAGGGAAGGAGTGATCTAGATGTTCTCTAAGGTTTCTTCCAGTTCTCAATCTGTGATCCTGTAAACCAGAGTCCAACCTATTCAATGGACAGATGAGGAAACTGAGATTCACAGTGGAAATGATTTAGAAACAGGTTTGGAGCTGGGGGAGGGAAGGGGGTAGGTGTCCCAAGAAACAATTTAGGTACAGGCTTTCCATTTCCTGATGAGGACACTGAGATTCAAAGAAGTAATATGAATTACCCAAGGTCACAAAGGTAGGTCCTAGAATTTAAATCCAATCTTCTGACGCCAAATGTAGTATTCATCCTACTATATGACAAGCTAGGATGAGAAACTCCTGATTCCCATCCTAGACTGTTCCCATTATGAGTAGGCATATCTACATTCTCTTTGTGTGTACAGATATATGGGTAAAGGTGTCTTTTTATTTACTTTCAAATTTTTAATTCTGAAGTTAAACACACACAAAAAGAGTATTCCCACACACAGCAGAATATGGAAAGAGGATTATTTGTGTTCTGAAGATCTGTGGAGCTTTCTCATCAAGACCCAGTTAATTCTCCTTCTCATACCTCTCTTCTCAGGTTAGGAGATTTCACTAAAAGAGAATGGCTTGGGATGATTCCCATGGGATTTCTCCAAAAAGCTGACCTGAATAGGAATGGAGGTTAAAGATAGAGGACCCCTTAAAAGAAGCAATGTTTTCAGATTTGTTTTTTCTAATCAGGATGGCACAGCCTTAAAAATAATATTCGGTATTATTTCAGGCCCAGCCTGACTCCAAGGCTAATGGTTATGTTGCTTTTTCAGAACCTGCCCACAACATTTCAGTCAACCAACTCCAGGCTGTATAATGCATCTGAATGATGAACCACAGCTGAGGGGAAGTGGGAACCATTTTTCTTGCTTTAAACTGAACCTTAAAACAGAAGGGAAAGATCACTAAATGACCTCCTCCTGCCTTCTCTCAAACTGGAGGAGATGTCTTGCTCAGAATACCAAATTTTCTGCATCTCATCCTTGGCCCCACTCTGTGACTACCCTTGGAGACAGCAGCAGGCCCTGGGAAATAGAACTAGATAGAGTGTCTGTGGCATATAATGGGTGTAGCAATATGCTTTCCTGTGTGCTCCACTTGTAAGACCCTGCATTTCCCACTTCACCTACCTCCCTCCAAAACTCCCCCTGCCTTGCAGGATTCCCATTCTAGGATAATAAATCCATACAACTAAATTAAATATACTGTATGACCCCATTTCCTTTATATAGCACCTAGAAAGCTTCATACTATTTAGTTGCAGGTCTGTACATACATACATACATACACACCTATGTATCCATACACATGGAGAGCTAGGTGGCACAGTGGATCGAGTGGCAGATATAGATTCAGGAAGACTTGAGTCCAAATCTAACCCGACACTTATTAACTGTGTGACCCTGGGCAAGTCATTTAACCCTGCTTGCCTTAGCTTCTTCATCTGTAAAATGAGCTGGAAAAGGAAATGGTAAAGCAGTCCAATAGTTTTGCCAAGAAACCCCCCATAAAGGGGTCATGAAAAGTCAGACATCACTGAAAATTACCAAACATCTATACAGATACATATGTTGTTCATATACATATATAACCCCATTACTTGATTAAATAGTGGAATTAATATGTTATTTATAATTACCTTTGTAAAAGTTAAGCTTTAGGCCTTTGGTCAGGAGAAAAAAAACAACCTTATGCCTCTGACAAAAACAAGACTGGATTCAATTCAACAAGCATTTATTTAGCCGTCTACCATGGCAGAGACTGTGCTGGACGCCAGTGATGCAAAGATAAACATAAGATAGTCTCTGCCCTCAAGAAGTTTACATTCTACTGGGGTAGAGGAGGATACAATGTTTATACAGATATGTAAACATAAACTATGCATAAAGTATTTTCAGAAAAGGGGGAGCAACAACTGGCTTCAGGAAAAGACTTGTGTGGGAGAATTAAGATTGTATTTCTAGAGCTGGAAGGATAGTACAACCACTTCAGTTTTCAAAGAAGGAAAATGAGGCTCCAAAAGACTGAGTGACATGCCCAAGGAGATTCAGGTGGCAGAATCAGGATTAGAACTCATGAATAATGATGCTGAGATGGGCGCTCCAAACTCAATGTTCCTCCTACCACAACATATTTTCCTCATCTGAGCTGAGACTAGAAGGAAGCTAGAGATTCCAAGAGGACAATGATGAGGGTGGAGAGCATTTCACCTAGACAGCTATGGTGGCATGGTAGATAGAGTGATTAGTAATAGTTAGTCTAAAACACAGAAGGAAGGATGGAAAAAGATGAGGACTGAGAAAAGACCTTTGGATTTAGGAAATGGGAAATTTAGGAGTAGAGAAGACAAAGGAGAGGTACCTATCACAAGGGATACTTTTTAAATGCCTAAGTGGAGTTGGGATTATTAGTACTATTCAACACCTGAGGAGATTGAGGTCCAGAGATGGAAAATGACTTATTCAAGGTCATATAGCATTTTAGTGGCCAAGCTTGGACTAGAGCTTCATTCTCTTGCCTAGAAATAGCCAACCGCTCCTTCCCTTATGCATTGCTGTCTCCCTTCATTTCTCTGTGTTTCCATTATTCAGCAGTTCCATGGCTAGCAATAAAATGCATGGTCAGCATTTCTCCGCAATGGCCCAATCAGGGGCTGGAGAAGATGATCAGTACAATGGCCATGTTAGACATTAAACTGCCCTCTTCTGACCTCCAGAGAGGAGTGGCTTTCCTCAATGCACTTCATCCCTAGAGCCATCAATTAATCCAGACTTGCTGAAATGGGGCCCAAAGAAGAGAACCAGACACTGGGGAAAAACACTGAGGATCCAGCAGTAAAACATTAATCCCTGATCAATGGAGCAATGAATTTGTTGCAAAGTTCTCTTCTTCCCCATATAAAGAGGAGCTAAGAAATATCCCGCCATCTGGCAGTGTGAGCTCCTTTTGTTCTCCTCTTAGTGGATTAGTTTGAGAAAGTACCCATCAGTTCACTCATCCTTGAGATTCACAGGATCATAGCATTTAGTTATGAGGGACCTTGGAGTTCACTTAGTCATACTACCCTCATTTTAGAGATGAGAAAACTGAAACCTAGAAGAGATTAAGTGACTTGTCCAAGGTCACACAGGTAGTAAGTAGTAACCCAGGGATTCAAATCGTTTTTGATTCTGAATCTCAAGAGATTGATTAGTTTTCAATGAATCCACAGTTAGAGCTAGGAGGGACCTTGCAGGTCATATAATCCAACCCTTTCATTTTACAGATAAGGAAACAGACTTTGAGTGACTTGCCCAAAGTCATACTAGTAGGGGGGCAAAGATGGGATTTGAACTAGAGTCCTCTGACTCCAATTCAAGAGCTCTTGTTGCTATCATTGCTGCCTCTCACCCTCAGAGTGATTAAGTGTAGTCCCAGTACTGTGTAAGACTATACTACAGAAAGGGCCAATGGGGAAGAAAAGACGATCCACGAGCACAACATGCCAAGCAGACAACTATAAAAGGTGTCATCTGCCTGGACTGTGGTCATCAGAGAAGGTTTCAAGGAGGAGGTGGAACTTCAGCAAGGCTGCCTTCTGGTAGTTTGGGTTTTCATTTTTGTCCAGGGAACATCTTGCTCCATTGGCCTTGGAGTGACCAGAGAGCTTTTCAACCTCATGCATTTATAAAGATAGTTCTTTCATCTATAGGAGGAGAATCAGATGAAATGATTGGTTTGGGTAGTTATGCAAATGAGTAAAGTTTACAAGGAAGGGTGCAAACATCCTTTATTTATTTCCAGATAAAGGAATATCATGGCAGACATTGGGCTCACCCTTATTTTTTTTTCTTTTTCTTTTCCTTTTTTTTTTTTTTCTGAGGCAATTGGGGTTAAGTGACTTGCCCAGGGTCACATAGCTAGTAAGTGTCAAGCGTCTGAGGCTGGATTTGACCTCAGGTCTTCCTGACTCCAGAGTCAGTACTCTATCCACCTCGCCACCTAGCTGCCCCCTCACCCTTCTTAATTACTGCCACACAGCTCTGGGCAGCCAGCAGTGCCCACACTAACACCTAAAATGAATGTAGATTTAGGACTAAAATGAACCTCACAAGTCATCTTGTCCAACTCCGTGATTTTACAGGCTAGAAAGCAGAAGCCTAGGGAGGCTAAGTGACTTGTCCAAAGGCACACAGGTAAATAACTATCAGAGGCCACATTAGGCCCCTGATTCCTTTGTCTTACTTAAGGGCCAGTGCTCTTTCCCAGAACCCCATTGCCTCTGTGTATGGGCTCAGATCCCTGGAGGTGAAAATCCCACTTTGTGCTTTTTACCTTCAGAGAACACAACTTCCTCCTATGGAAACTCCCTATTTGAAGGAATAAAGCAATTGATCCTCATGTGATTGAATCAGAAATAAAACCAAGATCATAAGACATAGATTTAGAGCTGGAAGGAAGCTTAGAGGTCATCTAGCCCAACCCTTTAATTTAATAAATGAGGAAACTGAAGCCCAGATAGGTTAAAGAGCTCCTCTTTACCTTTTTCTCCCTGAGATATATACCCTCCCCATCCCCAACCCAGCCACCCCCTTGCCCAATTCAATATGATACACATTTATCAAGAACCTGCTATATAGGGGCAGCTAGGTGGCGCAGTGAATAAAGCATCGGCCCTGGATTCAGGAGGACCTGAGTTCAAATCCGGCCTCTGACACTTAATACTTACTAGCTGTGTGACCCTGGGCAAGTCACTTAACCCCCATTGCCCTGCAAAAAAAAAAAAAAAAAGAACCTGCTATGTATACAGCACTATGCAAAGAATCATTAATGATACAAATTGGGGGGGGGCACATAGTCCCATTTTTATAAACAGACAAAAGTGACATCTTACTTTTATAAAATGTTAGAGCTAAGAAAGAACCAGGAGCCTGTTTAATCCAAAGTCTTCCTTTTACAAATGAGGAAACCATGACCCATAGAAGAGAATTGACTTGCCTAAAGTCACATAGCTATTAACTGTTAGAACTAAAAGCCAGGCCTGCTAAAAACTACTCCAATGCCTTACTTACTAAAATATCCCATCCCTCCAGTCTATGGATTTGGGAAATCACTCAAAATAGCTACATAATCTTTACCTTACCCCATGTAATTACCCAAGGAATACATAGGAATTCATGAGGTTAAGAAGTTGGTAGGTGGTGTAATAAGAATGAACATTGGATCTGGAGTTAGAAGCCTTAGGCTTGTATCTCTACCTGTTTGACATTTGGCTTAACTTCTCTGGGTCTCAGTTTTCCTTATCTTCAAAATGGTGTGTGTGTGTGTGTGTGTGTGTGTGTGTGTGTGTGTGTGTGTGTGTGTGTGTGTGTGTGTGTGAAGAGGGTAGACTCCTTATTTTAAAGATGCAGTTGTAAGAGCCTTTTGGACCCCACCAAAAAATGAGAATTAGGGATAAAACTTTTAGGTCTCTGTGCTTTAGCTCTGGTATGATGTCTGAGTAGCTGAAGAATTATCATTCATAAGATGCAGTTAACTTGAAATTGCTATTTTGCAGTAATCATCCTCTTACCAGTTTCCTCTTTATCTGTGGGGGTCAGATTGCCCGAGTATGAGCAGAAGTCAGCTCGCCTCTTGATACATTTCAGACAAGTCCCCTGAAAATCAAAGTGTTTGCTGAGGTTATTAAAAAAGAGGATTCCTAGGAGGTAACAGTGCTGAGGGCGGGTTCTCTCTCTTCTCTCTCACTCATTGAGCCGAGGGGCCCCTATTCATCACAGAACATTAATTCAGGGACAAAGGGATATGAGAAAGTGTCTCCTGCCGGTTGAAGCAAGCTTAGAGTTGAGCTCCGAGCAAGAACAATGGATGAAATCCAGGCCAGCAACTTAGGCATAAAGTGGCCCAAAGGTGAACCCCAACTTCACAAACAAGTTTTTCTAGAAAAGAGAAAGGAGAATGGCTTTCATTTAAAAATAAAAGCAGCAACAGCAGCTATGTTTATAACCAACCCCCAAAGGGTGCATGGCTTTTAGGACTGTCCAGTAAAGACTTATTATCTGGTCTCCCATAATTGGCAGATCATTTATAAGCAAAAATACAAACAAAAAACCATAATGTATCACTAAGTTAAAAGGTTTTTTTTTTTCCTGCTAAGCTCAGACCAAAAACAAACTCAAAATTACAAATTGTGTACTTCCTCTGTTTAGTTCTCCAATCCTTTAACACATTTGCCTAGCATTCATAAATGAATACCTTGAATAGAAAATTGCGATACTTTTTCTTACAAAAACGGCTTTCCCAATTTTGAATCAACAATTACAAGTTGCTGTTGAGTACAAGTATGTTATTTCCCAAAATTGTATGTAATTGCCGCAGACAAGGTTGAAAAAACAGTTTTGAAGTTAGCTAAATGCGGATCATCTCTATAACCACTCAAATCATGCTATTTTATAATTCCTTTAAATTAAATATCTTTGATAGCGAATGTAAATTAGGGAACAATAAATTATAACTTCTAGGCTGACCAATGACTGATTATATATATTATAATTAACTTGCTTCCTTCACGTGGTATTTATCTTAATAATCATCCTATATCCATTAGCATATCTTAAAGGGTCTTTGTAAAAAAAAAAAAAGTTTTGTTATTTGAAGTGCAGGCTTGGGTTCTTACTATGATGGTGGCAGAACAGAACCACAGAACCAAAAGAAAATGAAATTCATTTTAGGAGAGATTTTAAAGAAGGTCAGACAACTGGCCCAGACATTTAAATTATATTCATTCTTTTATTAATGAAATGTTTTGTTAGAAACTTGGTGTTGAATATTTCTACAGCCAACTCAACTTTCTTAATACTTATGTATAAATTATTTCATTTCAATAAATATTGTAAGGTAACATTTCAGTCACTTCCTCTAAGCATCCATCAAGATTCACTGTCCAGTCATCCTCATTCACTTAACCTGTTGGTCATGTTTAGGGTGTACGCCATTCTTTTGTCTTTTTTAATTCTCTTTCATCAATTTCTCTCCAGATTTCTTTGTATTTCTCATATTTGTTGGTTCTAATATTTATTCTAGATAAAGTCTCAGGTAAGCACAATAGTCTGTTCCAGTTTGAAAACATGTAATATGAATAAGGACTAGGTCTCTTCCCATTCTAAAATCCAGGGCTTTGATGAAGCTATTCAAAATTCCCTTTCAAGAATTATAGTCCTTTTTACCTTTCTGTACCCTTAGGTCCAGAGTCCTCTCTCATGCTCCAAATTCTCCCACAGAACTCAGTCCTGCCTTCTGCTAGGAATTTTCTGAGGCACTCTCTGCCAAATGATAAGAAGGGGCATAGACCTTTTATGGGATTTAGGCCTAAAAATATGGCAGTTAAAGACAGTAAACTGAGTTCACTCACTCATCCCATTTTTATTATGGTCAAAATTTACATTTCCATATCCCACTGTGAATGGGACCTTCTGTGGCTATAAATAAGGAACAAACAACCCAGGCAGTATCTGACTGTATCAGAGACCCAGTTATCTGTGCCACAACCCCCCCCCCCCCACACACACACTTTATTTATAGCTTTTTATATCTGCTAATGACACTGAAGAGTTCAGAGGTATAGACTGTCAAGAGCACAAATAAACCATCTGAACACTCCCCATCACAGCCTTTTGTTTCTTGAATTCGACTGAAAGTCTTGGCAGATTTTTCCCCCTCCTCTGTGGGCTCAGAGCAGAAGTCTCAGGGGTGAGCGTTTAAGTCTTTTGATGCAGCTAGTAATCCCAACCCTGGCCATTAAAGCTGCCTTCTCTAACTGTCCCTTGGTAATTGTTGGAAGGACTTAGACAAGTCGGACTATCCAAAGACATTGAGAAGGTCAAACCACAGTAGAAAGTGGCCTGATTTTATCCTGGAGATTGATGTTCGAATCACCTTTATTTCGATTTGGCAGCTGGGGTTATAAAATGCACTTGCAATCACCGATAACATGTTAGATCAGGCTACAAGTAGAGAAACACCATATTTTATACACCGTGTGCAGTTTTACCTAATACTACCATAAATCAGCCAGCAAAACAGGGATGTTTTGTAAATTTTAATGGAAACTCAAGTGCTAAAAACCACAGGAGCCTGGGCTGGAGTCATCAAGCTTTGGATCTAGTTCAGGATCCTTGGACGCCTTTGCTACTTATAGCCAAACTTCAGCAGGGAGAGGAGAAAACTTCAGTAGCTTCTCCTCCGCCAGCCAGGAGCCAAAGGAAACTTATAAGAACCTAATTTTCACCAGCAATATGGATGTGAACAAGTCTGTTTGTGCATCAACATATATTTTTAGAATTCACATCGAATTAGCCTGCCACTTACTACCTACAGATGTCGGGTAAGCTACTGCCCTTCCTCATGCCTTTGTTTCTTTATCCATAACTTCCTCACCTATGCAACCTGGAATCCCTGATTTTATCACTCCCCCACCAACAAGAGGTTTTTTCTGATACACCTAGCTTCTATATCCCACCCCCCCCAAATATTACCTTGTTTGATTATAAAATGGAAGGCATTGGCCCCTCCCCTGAATCTATGATCTTATTGAGAAGGGAAAGCAAAGGCTAATCTAACAATCTCTTACAAAGCAGGAATCAAACAAGTCTTTCTTGAATGAGTTTCTGGCGTTTGGAAGGCAGGGGTAGTTAGTAGAGCACTGTACCTAATATTCAAAAGAGAGAACTCTGGACAAAAGGGCACAAATGATTGAATCATGTTCACAAAGCATTCTGCAAACTTTAAAATATTAGGCAAATGATAGCTATTATTTACTGTTAATTATTATTCTATTATTAGTGTTCTTACAGTGAGGTAGAAAGGATAGCAATTCTTGAAAGAGTTCTTTGAATAGCTTCCTTTTAAAGGAGTCTTTAAAACTATACATTACAACTGACAAAGTAGAAAAAGAGATCAGCAGCCGTCAGTCTAGTTTGAGGCATTTGGTGAGCTATCTTTCCTAATCCATGGAACAGATCAGGGCAGGCCACAAAATAACTTACCAAGAAAAGAAAAATGGTGGTGAGTGTTTGAGGGGTGGGGGGGCTTTGGAATAAGAAAACAGGAAACATCATTCTGGTTCCTAGATGAGTGCCACCTTTCAAAATGTTGTCAGTGTTAGATTCCATAATGGTAAAAGTTCATGATGCTAAAGGTCACCTTTGGAAAGAGCCTCAAAAAGCTGGTCTCTCACTTACCATCCAGGGCTCAGGTCTTCATTGTTGGTAGGCATCACAGCTTCAGGCCTGAGCTGAGCCTTCAGTGCTACTGGAGAAAATTGACTTGCTACCACAAAGACTCCTGGGGAAGTGGAAGAGATACAGAAAGGCAGAGAAGCCTTGATTCCATGGTGAGGATCAGATGGAGGAGGTGTGTGTGTGTGTGGGGGGGGGGGTTGTACGCAGTAGGATCATTAGTAGGAGGTTGTTATTCCCATAGAAAAAATAATTCAGTTGAAAAAATACCGGGGAGAATGATTTCTTCACTTTCTTTCCCTTCAATTCTGTTCTACTACATCTTTGAAGCTTCCCTCTCAATCAAGGCAAAGTTGCTGTTCTGAAGCTCTCCCCAAACCCCTAGAAAAAACCAGACAAGTTAGGAAACTTCTAAAGAAAAATCATGCCCTGGGTTTTGAGTTACTTTGATATCACACAGCTCCCCCACCTTCTGTTCTGAGCTGTCTGGGGGGAGACGGCAAAGTTTAATGTTGTCCCTTAGATTCTCCTTCTACCCCACGATTGAATGACTTGATTTCAGTACCACCCAAAGATCTTTATCCTTTCCAAACAAATGTGGGACTCATTCATATTTACTTACAATAACACAGCAAATGTTTTCTTTCCTAGAGCTCTTTAACAGGACAGTCTTACAGAAGGGCTCTAGATGAATGATTTGGGTTTAAAGTTTAGGACAACGGAGATAACCCAGCCAAGGAAATTACAACGAGCTCATTGAGCATTTGCCAGGCTTTAGGAACTGCTTGGAAGCAGGGACGCAACATGTATTCAGGCCAATTTCCCATTTTCTTTCCTACCCAAAAAAAAAAAAAAAAAAAAGCATGGCTTCCCCACTCACCCTTCCCTCCTCAAAGAAAGGTTTCATTTTAGTAGCATTTTCATTACTAAAATCACACAAACTTCAAACATGATCTGCCCTAAAAACAAACAAACAAATAAATCAACTTTGATGGGATTTAGATGGGAGTACAGGATACGGATGGGGGAAATGATGTTTTAATAAATGCTTACCCCTGATGTGCAGCCCCAGTGGATGTTATATGTGGCTTGTGAACTCAGATAAGTAGCTCAATCCTTTAGTCTTACCAGTGTCAGGGGGTCAGTTTGTAATACAAGGGAAACAGTCAAAATCATATTCCTCTTCCTAAAACCACAGAGTATACCAGGTGAAAGTTAGCAAAAGAAATAGAAACCAATGTTTTCCTCTCCCAAACATTTTCATTCTTTTTGGGGGGATTGCTCTCACACGTAAGACCAAATTTTCAGAGGGAGCTACCCCCAAATAATTTGTAGAGAGCTTCCCTCTCCCTCCCTGGATCCCATGAACCTATTCTCACCTCTGAGAGGTTGGGGAATCTGTCACAGCAGGGTGGGTCTGAAGATAAAGCCTGCCCATCCATGCTTCTGAGACGTGTTCATCTGAGAAGGTCCCAGGCTAAGCTCCCAGCCCAGAGCTGAGACATGCAGAGAAATTCTCATCCAAGTGGATAGAGTGGGTGAGTTCCAGCCAGCAAAGGCCTGGAGGAGAGCCCTGAAAATGACCTAGCTTTCCAACACTGTACTTGGCTTCCAGGTGGTCAGTTTAGTCATTAACCTCAGGGAGGAGGTAGGAGGAACAAGAACACCTGAGGCTTGAGAGAGAAGCTGAGATTGTGAGCGAAAGTGCTGACCTTGACTGGGACCGGGAGGCAAAGAGCTAACAGTCCCGCTGAGTAGGTTGTTAAAAGTGTGGGTGCGATAGGCTTGATTCTGTATCCTCCAGGCTGCAGGCAGTGGGGAGAACAACTCAAGAACGACTTTAAGAATTCTCTTGCAATCCGAGTCACTTTATACATCCCTCTGCAATGAAACACCCTCAGCTTGCAGTCAGCATTGTATGCCATCATCCCATCATCATAGTCAAAGTCTCGGTCCACAGCAGTATAATCTATTGGGTAGAACAAAGGCTGGGCACCAGGAGCTTCTCATATGGTTCCTGCTACAAACTAGCTCTATAGCCCTAGAACTTAACTCTCTACATCTGTTTCTCTTATCTGTAAAGTGGGAGAGAAATAATAGCCCTATCTACATCATGAGGCTGTCATGAAGATAAAATAGTTGTGAGAGGGCCTGTTCTAAATTTTGGATCCTTAGATGTATTAAAAATACAAATGTTGGAGATGATTTTTATTGGCAGCATGACAGCAAACTATTCCGAAGTATTTTTAGACCTAACACCATGCTAGACACTGTGCAAAAAGAAAGAACACATCCCCTGCCCTCTGGGAACTTACATTTAAAGGAGCAGCATAGTGTGGTAGGAAGAGAAATGAATGAGCCAGAGGACCTCAATTCAAGGCCCTATTCTGACATAAGCAATGTTTCCTTTAGCAGGTCACAATTTATCTGAACCTAAGGATCCTCATCTACAAAATTGAGTATAATAAAAATTGTGCTATAAAAACTATTGTGGTGCTAGGCTCAACAAAAATGTGATTACAATGTCAGGTGTTTCATGATTGTAAAGAACTATCTGAGGCAGACACATGGACAGCAAGACTGTAAGTTCCTACAGAGCAATAGGTCATTTGCCATACACCCCTAACCCTGTCTCAGACTCTATTTGACTCTTTCTCTGTGTCTGTCTCTTGCTCTGTTCTCTCTCTTTCTAGCATTACTCACCCCACCCACTTTTGCTGTCTTCCACCTTTTCTCTCTGGGCCTCTGTCTGTTTCTCCTCCTCAAGCTCCACCCCCAATTAAATTTCTTTTCATAATTTCAGTGTAAGATTCCCCTGGAGTTTTCTGCCTCTACTTCATGCTTATCATCTTGGTCTGAATGCTTCATCTTCAGGCACTAGAAGCATCCATTAGAGATAAATGCCTCATAACTTTGAACCAGAGGATATTGTATGTGGCAGGTAGGAGGCTGGGCAGGGACTAGGACTAAGGGGTAACAGGGGCCCCAGGATGGAGGCGCTAAAAGCATAATTCAGGTTCATAGTCAGCCATGAAAAAGAAACATTGACCACCAAGAATGAGTGGTGAAAAAAATGAGAGAAGGCCCTTTAGAAATTAAGCCACACCTCCAAACAAAATTATATTCTTAGCAGGGTACAAGTGTGATGTGGGGCAAGGCATTTTGTCCTGGACTTCAGTTTGCTCATCTGTAAAATGAAGAGTTTTGACTCAACCTCAAAGGTACCCTCCTACTTGAAATCTTGAATATTTATTTATAGACACACATATATGCACGTGTACACGTGTTCATGCACAAACACACATTGTATGTTCTAAATAACACATACACATTTATATACATATATGTGCATATGCACAATAAACACACCATATATACACATACACACATGCACTTACACACACATACACACACATACACATACACATACACATACACATACACATACACATACACATACACATACACATACACATACACATACACATACACATACACATACACATACACATACACATACACATACACATACACATACATATCCGTAGGGTTGGGAATGGTTCCTGCAGGACTGAAAGATCCCTGTAGGTGTCTTTAACAAGTTCATAGTAGTTTTCTTTGAGGAGAAGGCAGAAAAGGAGAGCCAATCCCAAGCACAAAACCTTTCTGCCCAGCACCAGCCTTTGTCACCAATGCTAGGTACTCGAGGAAAATGGGAGGGAAGGAAAAGGTGGACATGACCAAGGAGGAGGGAAAGAAGCCTTCTGATGATTTCTAAAGATGAGGCTGAGCTGATCTGAGCTGATGTTTTCGGCTGCTAAACAGAAAAGGAGTATCGTTTAGGGATCTCAGACCACATCCCACAAGCTGCAGAAGGAGACAACTTGACTCCACAACTGTTTACTTCTCAGCCATAAACAGGAAGGCAATAAAAAGGGCCCCTTGGAAAGACTCTTCCCAGCCTTGCTTGGTGGGAGGCGGGCAGTGTAATGTAGTAGAAGGCTTCCTGGAACTGGGGTAAGGAGACCTGCACTCATGTCCTTGCTCTCATGCTTGTTGGCCATAGGAACTAGGGCAAGTCACTTCTTCAACTCCCCAAGCCACCATTTCCTCATTTGTATAATGGGGATAAGTCCTAATGGTCTCACAGGAACACAGTGAAATAAACAAGCATTTTGTAATAATCCTGAAATGCTATTAAAACCGTCTCATTCCTATGATGCAGCCACTCAGTGGCTTCCCCATCCTTTCTAGGTTCCCTCATCTGACCTTCCTTTTTGCTAAGAGACCCTAAAGAAGGACAAGTCGTCCTCACAAGAAACGAAGGTGAAAACTCCACCTCCCTACCCTAGCTGCAACCCCCACCTCCCAGCCACCAATGCCAATCCATTTCTTTTAGTCAAGTCACTGGATAAGGGTGTTGGTCTCATGGTCAGGAAGGCCTGGGTTCCTGCCTGACACTTAAAAGAGATTGTTGTTACTGTTGTTCTTATTATTACCTTAAGAGTAATCTACACCATTAACACAGATTAGAAGAGAGTAACTAGTTGTCCCTTTGGGACCTTAAGAGAGAAGGTTAAATTTCATAGAATCACAAACTAGACCTAAAACCTATGCCTAGGGCATAGAGGCCTGATGGCCAACATCCTCCTTTTACAGTTGAGGAAACAGAAGCCCACAGAGGTTAAGTAATTTGGCAATGGTCATAATAGGTAATAAGCATCAGAGGTAGGATTTGAACCCACACCTTTTTCTTCCAGGGACAGGGCTCTTTCCACTGTACTATATTCCTCAGTGGTACAAGGTGAGGTCCATTCTATGTGGGTGGGGCAAATGGCTACAGGGTCAGTTTCATGAGACAAAGTTCTGTTGGTAGTGACCTCAAAGAAATAGCAGCAGCCTCCAGGATTATTTTGGCTCCTAAAATGATAGATCAGAGAATGCTGAAACCAGAAAGTCAAACATCATCTAGAACAAGTGCCTGATTTTACAGGAGAGGAAAGTGAGTCCTAGACAAGTGTAATGCCTTGCTGTAAGCCACTAAAAGTAGCACATTAGTTAATTGATGAGCCTCAACAAGGGACCCAAGCTCCAGAATACCACTACAGTTGCTTACTCAGCACAGCACAGGATAATGGGAAGAGAAGTGGCTCTGAAGTCAGAGGACCTGGGTTCAAATCTTGCCTCTCTTGCTTACCACCTATGTAACCTTGTGTAAAATGCTTAAACTCCTTGGGCTTCAGTTGTTTATATGTAAAATGAGGGAGTTAGATTAATTGTCCACTGAGGTACTTTATTGCTCTTGATCTATAATTATATGACCACGTTGCTTCTCTAGTAATTAAACACAGAACTACTGCATTATTATACATATAATACCTGCAAAACTGATTGGAAAGTGAGGGAAAAAGATCAGTGAATCACCAAGTTGCAATAATAATAGCTAACTTTGATGAGATATACAATGGATAATTTTGATTACATTAAATTAAAAAGTGTTGTACAAATAAAAAAAATGTAGCCAAAATCAGAAGAAAAGGAGAAAACCAGAAAAAAAATTATAGTCCCTCAAATAAAGTTCTCATACCTCAAATATATAAAGAACTATGTCAAATCTACAAGAATATGAGTGATTCCTAAATTGATAGTCAAAGGATATGAACAGTTTACCCAAAAAGTAATCAAAACAATTTATAGCCATATAAAAATGCTCTAAATCCTTACTAATTAGAAAAACTACACATTAAAACAACCTTGAAATATCATATAATGCCTATCAGATTGGCTAAAATGATAGGAGGAAGTGAAAAATGTTGGAGGGGATATGGAAAAATTGGGGCCTTAATTCATTGTTGGTGGATCTGAGCTGATCCAACCATTTTGGAGAGAGAGAGATGGAATTATGCCCAAAGATTTATTAAATTGCCTATAGCTTTTGACCTATCAATACCACCCTTAAGACTGTTTCCCAGGATGATTAGGGAAAAAGGAAAATATCCTGTTCTAAAATATTTGTAGCTGTTTTCTTGGTAATGGCAAAGAACTGGAAATCACAGGGATGCTCATCAATCGGGGAAATGCCTGAACAAATTGTGGTACATGTTCTTGATGGAATATTACTGTGGTATAAGATATGATGAGCTCGATGATTTTAGGAAAGCATGTAGAGACCTCCACAGAATAATGAAAAATGAAATGAGCAGAACCAAGAGAACATTCTATACAATAACATCAGTATGGTTTCAAGAAGAACTTTGATGCCAATTAAAACAACTTTGAGGTACACCTCACACCTATCAGATTGGATAATATGACAAAAAAAAGAAAATAATAAATGTTGGAGAAGATGTGGAAAAATTGGAACACTAATGCATTGTTAGTGGAGTTGTGAACTGACCCATTCATTCTGGAGAGCAATTTGGAACTATGCCCAAAGGGCTATAGGTCTATGCATACCCTTTGACGCAGTGATAACAAATAAAATAAATGTAGCCCAAATCAGAAGGAAAGTAGAAAACCAGAAATAACCAAAGAGATCACAAAAAAGGGAAAAGGACCTATATGTACGAAAGTATTTCTAGCAGCTCTCTTTGTGGTGACAAAGAACTGGAAATTGAGGGAATGTCCATCAATTGGGGAATGGCTGAACAAGTTGTGGTATATGAATATAATAGAATACAACTATGCTGTAAGAAATGATGAGCAGGCAGATTTCAGAAAAACCTGGAAAGACTTAAGTGGACTGATGCTGAGTGAAGGGAGCAGAACCCGGAGAACATTGTACACAGTAACAGAAACATTGTGCAATGATCAACTGTGATAGATTTAACTCTTCTCAGTAGTACAATGATCCAAGACAACTCCAAAGGATTCATGATGGAAAATGTTCTCCACATCCAGAAAAAAGAGCTGTGGATTCTCAGTGCAGATTGAATCATACTGTTTCTATCTTTGGGTTTTTTTTTCTTTTTTAGGTTTTTCCCTTTTGTTCTGATTCTTCTTTCACAGCATGACTAATGTAGAAATATGTTTAATGTGATTGTACATATATAACATATATCAGATTGCTTTCCATCTCAGGGAGAGGGGAGGGGAGGGAAGGGAGGGAGAAAAATTTGGAACTAAAAATCTTATGAAAACAAATGTTGAAAACAATCTTTACATGTAATTGGAAAATAATAAAATACTTTTATGATTTAAAAAAAAAGAACTTTGAGCAAACAAATTATTCTAGTACAAATACATTTACCACAGTCTATGAAGGAAGAAGCAGCTTGAACATAAGGAAAGAACTGACATATACATAAATATATACATAAATATACGTATATACATATCATATATATGTATCTATATTATATGTAGGTATACTGTAAACACACATATGCAGATCTATGTCTAATGGTAACCATCTCAAAGTTGGGGATGTAGGGGAAGGGGAGAAAAGAAAGTTGCATGATAACTGGGTGGTATATTTGAAAGAAATAGCACATTGTACATAGTAGATTGGCAATCTCAGGACAATGCTCTGTTTTTCTATCCCACTTTGTTATGGAAATGCTTGTTTCATTTCTTAAGTACAGAATAAAATTAGTAAATTTTAAAAAATAATAACACTGTGCTAAGGGCTTTACAATGATTATCTCATCTGATTTCCATAACAACCCTGAGGGGTAAGTTCTAGTATTTTCTCCATTTTACAGATGAAGAAACTGAGATTAAGTGGTTTATCTAGAGTCACATGGCCAGTAAGTATCCTAGGTCAGATCTTGGCATCAAGGGACCTGGGTCTCTCTGGGCTTTCTTCATTCTCTCATCTTTTTCAAATGGGGGATAATAGTTTCCAAATAACCTGCATCACAGGAGTATTCTACGGAAGTGCTTGGTAAACTCTAAAGCCCTGTATGAACAACAAATATTCTCATTTGGAATCAAAGGAACTGTTTTTAAAAAGGGAGGGGAAAAGGGCAGCTAGATGGCACAATGGATAAAGCACTGGCCCTGGATTCAGGAGGACCTGAGTTCAAATTCAGCCTCAGACACTTAATACTTACTAGCAGTGTGACCCTGGGCAAATCACTTAACCCTCATTGCCCTGCCAAAAAATAAAAATGAAATAAAGAGGGCAGGGCAGAGCCTCTTTTACTCACTGGCCCTCTGACCTTGAGGTAAAAGAATCCTTTCACTGGTCCTCAGTTTCTTTATCTGTCAAATGAAAATCTCAGGTCAGTTGATTGCTAAGATCTTTTATTATAATGACAATAACAATAATGATAGCATTTATATAGTGCTTTAAGGCTTGAAAAGCACTTTACAAATTATTATCTCATTTGATCCTCACAATAACTATGGGAGGCAGTGATATTATCCCCATTTTACAATGAAGAAACTGAGGCAAAAGTTGTGCTTTTTGATGCTTGAAAAATTTTTACTTCACTGAGTCCTTAAGAATGTAACTTTTCCTCTCCTCTCCTATTTTATAACACAAAAACATGCCAGCATCATGGAAAAGAACATCTTGCTATGTGTAGCTCAAATTCTGTCTTCTCCATGAAGCCTGACTCTGAATTTCGAGATTGTGCCCCCAAATTTAACACTGGAGCAATGTTTCAATGTTAATTTCTAATCTTCTTCCCTATACTGAAAACTACTTTTTATTTATCTACACAACATAGCCCTATATAGGGCAGAGCACACAGTAGGTACTCAATGGGACTACTTAACCTCACTTGATTTAAGTCCTAAGAGCTTCTGGTAATGACCTTGCTTATATATTCAAGGTAATGACAGATGACAGTAGAAAGCCAGTGGATTTAGGACCTAGGTTTCTGCCTCTTACTAGTTTAAGGACTTTGGGCAATCACTTTCTCTTTCTAGTTCTCAGTTTCTTTTTCTGAAAAATAGAGATAATAATACTTGTATTATATGCAGCAAGTTGTAAGGAGAAAATGAAAAATTGTTTGGAAAAAAATTTGAAAATAGCAAAGCACTATACATGTAATTTATTAATGTTGTTAATATGGACTAAAGAGCCAGAGGATAACTTAGTATCTTTGAAAATGTAAAAACTATAAAAATAAGTTATTATTATCATACTGTTGTTGTTGTAAACTGGAGAGTCAGAAGGTCCTTTAGTGGACAATTAGTCCAGTTGCAAACCTGACCCCACCCTTCCTCAAACATTCTCAGATCCTCACATAGGTAAGAACATCAACAAACCTTATTTTGAGGTTTTTTGTTTGTTTGTTTTTCGGGGATATGGGGGTTAAGTGACTTGCCCAGGGTCACACAGCTAGTAAGTGTCAAGTGTGTGAGGCCAGATTTGAACTCAGGTCCTCCTGAATCCAGGACTGGTGCTTTATCCACTTCGCCACCTAGCTGCCCCATTATTTTGAGTTTTTAATACTGAAGAATTTTATTATGAACTGACCTGAGGAACAGATATTATCAGAGTGGGCGAATGACAACTTATCTAACTGAGTCAGACTGGCAAAATGGTAAGAACCCTGGCTGAAGGAAAAGGAGACCTGGTTTAGCAAAGTCTCAGGCATAATCCTGTTGTTCAGCTTTGGGCAAGTTCTTCTCCCTCTCTGGCTTGCAGATTCTCCAGGATCACATAATCATACCTGTAGAGTTGGAAGGGACATTAGAAGTCACTTTGTTTACCCCCCTCATTAGACAGATAAGGCAACTTGGGCCGAGGGTAAGTGATTCACCCAAGGTCACACAGCTTCTGAACAGTAGAACAGAGATTCAAACTGAGGTCTTCTGAGTCCAGATCTGGCCCTCTTTCCACTACATCAAAATTGCTTATACTGTCTCTGCACTCCTTTTCATTCCTGAAAATTTTCTCACCCAGTTCTCTAGACATCTTCCTCACTTTATTTGAAATCTCCTGGGTGGGCATTTGGAAGCAGGGGGGGGGGGACGGGGAGAGGGGAACAGCAATAATCAGCTAAGTGGTCAACAGGGATCATTTCCAACAATTAGAGAGTTGGGGAGAGGAATGTCCAAAGGAAGAGGGAAAAGAATGGATAAAATATCCAGGATCACTTCCTTCACTCTCATATGTAGTGTGGAAGTTAATAAGAAGCTGTGGGCATGGAATCCTTATAGTTACTTGAAAATACAGAGAATAGGGCAGTGGATAAAGCACCGGCCCTGGAGTCAGGAGGACCTGAGTTCAAATCTGGTCTCACACACTTGACACTTACTAGCTGTGTGACCCTGGGCAAGTCACTTAACCACCATTGCCCTGCCAAAAACAAACAACAACAAAAAAAGAAAATACATAGAATAATAACATTAACTTGGATTGTTATAGTGCCTTCTGGTTTGACAAAGCTTTCTTCACCCAACTTCTATTATTCCCATTTTACAGTTAAGAGAAACTGAGGCTCAGAAATGTCAAATGACTTGCCTAGAAAAAATGTAACTAATAAATATGCAAATCAGGATTCAAACTGAGGACTTCTGTTCCTAGGATAGATATTTTAAGAGGTTTTCATTATTATGATTTTTCCTCCCTAAATGTCAGCCTTATTGCCAAAGTAAGTGTCTGTGTGAATCAATTTATAGTGTACAATACGACATGCTTTTTCCTTAACTGTTCCACCCACTGAAGTCCCCACCATGGAGGGTCTTTGAGCATGAAATAGAGCACAATGGATTTGAGGGGAAGGAGCTGGACTGTTGCTTTTCTCATCATTTTTCAGTCATGTCCAACTCTCTGCAATCCCATTTGGGAACTAGATGCCCTCCAAGGTCCATTCCAGCTTCCGTGATCTCTCAAAAAATCTGCACTATATTAAGGGGTTCAAATCCCAGCTCCACTAACAAGCTGGGACATTGGGCAATTCTTTAAACCTTTCTGAGCCTCTGTTTCCTCCTCTGTTAAATGTGGAGGTTGAACTTCAGTTGTGTCCAAGATTACCTCCATCTCTAAATTCTCTAACAAGCCCTCTAGGCCTAGTCCCTTCCCACTTGCACATTCCTGAATTCAAATTATTACCAGAAAGAGTTAATGTTCCATAGTCAGTCCCCACCAGGGACTATGGTAGAATAATTTAATCTGTGAAGCTGATCAAGGCAACCAAAGTGAGAAACAAATGGGGGGGGGGGAGCAGGGAGGGTTGGCCAAAGGTGGGGAGGGGTAAAAGGAATAATCATGTGTTCCAAAGTCTAATGTCTTAACTTGAAAGCATTTCTCCAAAGTGAGCCCTCCTTTTGCCTGTAGCTAATATCTGCTGAGGTTCACAGATTGAGGCCAGAGGGAAGGCCGTACCTCTGACAAGAACAGAGGAGCTGGCTGGAACTGGGCAGCTCCTGGCCCGGGGTCTGGAATTAGCCCCACAAAGAAACAGGATTTCTTTCTCCCACACAGGCATGAGTCCCTAGCATGCAGACCAACAACTCTACCCTACTCGTCTTGTTTCAGTCTCAGAAGCATGTTACCCAGCCCCCTTTTGGCTGTTGTCACATTGACTTAGTTCTGCCCTATGGTCGCTTTATCATTTGATCCTGTGGGATTTGGGATATTAAATTGCTGATCAGGGCAAACTTTACATGATCTGCCCTGGAATAGATTTCTCCTGCAAGTGTGTGTGTGTGTGTGTGTGTGTGTGTGTGTGTGTGTGTGTGCACATGTGTGTATCTATATATCTCCATTCCTCTGTTGCTTTGGCTCTAGGCTTTGTTTATCTCTATGCATTTTTAAGGTAACCGGATTTTTGGTTTCAGTTTTGTTCTTCCTACAAGAATCCACAACCCCTGTTAACATTTGGGTGAGCATTTTCCGGGCACTCTAATAAATTGCAACCTCAGACTTAATGGTTGCTTTTGCTTCAGGCCAGTGATTAAACATTTTAATAGTGTAGCAAACTTATCAACAGACTTTTTTTAACCATGAAAAGATTTTATCCTCTTGGCTTGTGACTTAGAGCATTTTATAAGTGGGGTCAAGAACTTATCATAGACTCTGAGGCAGCAGAGAAGGAGCACAGAACTGAGGGTCTGAGGGCCTGGATTCAAATCCTCCATCTGCCACTTCTGCCTTTGTGTGACATTGGGCAAGGCACTTCTCTTTGAGATTCCATTTCCTCATCTGTAAAATGGGGAGCTAGGTGGCACAGTGGATAGAGTGCCACACCTGAAATCAGGAAGACTCTTTCTGAGTTCAAATCTGGCCTGAGACATTTACCAACTGTGTGACCCTGGGCAAATCACTTAACTCTGCCTCATTTTCCTCATCTACAAAATAAACTGAAGAAAGAAATGTCAAACCATTTCCATTATTTCTGCCAAGAAAATCCAAATGGGGTCAGCATGAGTTGGACATGACTGAAAAACAAATGAATTACAAAATGGAGGGAAAGAGGGAAGGCTTCAGAAAATGAATTCTGAGGTCCCTCCAACTCTAAAGCTTGCATTCTAAAGCTCAAATTTGACTTGGGCTGACAACCTCAAACAGTTTCTAAGATCTGCATTTCATCCTCCTTTGGAAACCTGAAGGTATCATGTTATCCCTGCTTTACCCAAACTGGCCAATAGTAGCACAGTGCTCAAGAGGTTTTTAATCCAGATATTAAACATATCCATACTATCATGTCATTGGTATTTGCTCATCTTCCAAACACCTTGCAGCTCACCTGCTACTGAAAATAAACCTACCCTGAAGGCTTTTTCATTTTAAATATTATCAAGATTAATGTTATCATTTAAGTAGCTCCAGCAATAGACCAACTAGAGACACCAGGTAGCGATGGAAACAAGAGAACTCCAGACTATCCCTCATGAAAATCATTTTCCACAATAATCAGCTCTAATATGTCATTTAGATGCTTATTTAAGACTTATAACATTGAACAAATATCGATGCCTTCAACA
Source organism: Dromiciops gliroides (assembly GCF_019393635.1). Taxonomy (NCBI): domain Eukaryota; kingdom Metazoa; phylum Chordata; class Mammalia; order Microbiotheria; family Microbiotheriidae; genus Dromiciops; species Dromiciops gliroides. The sequence goes on from NC_057862.1 coordinate 404,789,340, forward strand.
GGACTGAAACATCAATGCAGTGATTAACCAAAAGCCAACAACAGCAGCAACTCTGAGCCAATGCAGGCGAACACTCAACTTTCATCCAAGATCCAGGCGATGACTGCATGGGAAAGAAAAGAAGAGGAAAATTAAGGAGTATGTTATTCTCTTACCCAGCAGTTCTCAAATGTTTTGGTCTCAGAACCCCTTTACACTCTTAAAAATTATTGAGGATTCCAAAGAGCCTTTATTATGTGGGTTTTATCTATTGGTATTTACCATATTAGAAGTTAAAACTGATAACATTTAAAAATATTTATTCATTTTAAATGATAATAATAAACCCATTGTGTGTTACTATAAACAATATTTTATGAAAATAACTATATTTTCCAAATCCAAAAAATGAATTAGAAGAGTGGCATCATTTTACATATTTTTGCAAATGTCTTTAATGTCTCTTTAATCTCTTAATAGAAGACAGCTGGATTCTCATATCTGTTTCTGTATTCAATCTGTTATGAGATGTTCTGGTGGTAGTAGATAAAGAAAATTCAGCCTCATACAGATGTGCAGTTGGAAAAAGAAGTATTTTAAAGGGCAAATGACATCTTAGAATTATTTTTTCTTTTTTTGACATCTTAGAATTATTTTTTTCTTTTTTTGACATCTTAGAATTATTATGAAAATAATAACAACCCCCTAAAAGAGTCTTGGGGACCCCAAAGGGTCTGCAGACAGCACTTGGAGAACTATTGCTCTCACCTATATCCAGAAATTGGTCTGAGTTCCCTCTTAACAAATATTTATTATTTGAACCTATTTGTGCTAGGTCTTGTGCCAAGTGTTGAGGGAGATGCAAAGATAAAGCGCAATTCTTGTCCCCCAGTTGCTTATAATCTAGGAAAGGATTGGTTGATTTGTTTTTGGTGAGGCAATTGGGGTTAAGTGACTTGCCCAGGGTCACACAGCTAGTAAGTGTCATGGGTCTGAGGCGGGATTTGAACTCAGGTCCTCCTGACTCCAGGGCCAGTGCTCTATCCACTGCGCCACCTAGCTGCCCCGATTGATTGATTTTTAATGAGGTATATATCTCCCCACCAATGCAGAGTAGCACTGCTCTTCAACTTTTATTCTTAGGCAGATGACTGGGGGATGGGAAACACACCATAAAAATAAACAACTCACCTTTCTATCACACTACACTATAATGTCTACAAAGCCCTTTTTTTCTTCACCATACCCCTGAGATGGAGGTAGCTCAAATATCATGATCCCCATTTTACAATTGTAGTAAATGATTCTCAAAACATCCCTGTGGGGCAGATGCTAGTATTATCTCCATTTACTGAGGCCAAGAGAGGTTAAGTGACTTGCCTGGGGACACATAGAGCTAGCAAGTATTGGAGGCAGGATCTGAATTCCTGTGCCACTGACTCCCAACCTAGCACTCTATCTCCTAACAGCAGATACTTGCTAACCAAAAGGGTATGAAACTGTAAAAGAGTCCTCCTGGAGAAAAGGAACATTGAAGACCGAGTTCATGAAGGAAGAGGCATTTGAGGTAGGCCTTGAAAGAGAGGGAGGATTCCAATGGGTAAAAAAATCAAGTTTGTGTACAATTAAGGGAATGCTGTTTTCAGTGATTTTTCATTTATAGCCTATTCTTTGTGACCCCATTTGGGGTTTTCTTGGTAGAGATACTGGAGTGGTTTGCCATTTCCTTCTCCGGCTCATTTTAAAGATGAGAAAACGGAGGCAAATAGGGTTAACTGACTTGCTCAGAGTCACACAGCTAGTAAGTGTCTGAGGTCGGATTTGAATTCGAGTCTTTTTGATTCTAGTCCCAGTGCTCTATCCACTGTGCCACCTAGCAGTCCAATGAAGTCCATATTGTTTTGCTAGCTCCTGTATTTGAGGGTTTCCTGGAATCAAGGATTATATATGCCCCATTGGGCCAGGAGGAAAACACTGTATCTCCCCTATCAAGCAGGGTACCCACCAAGGACAGGTACCATATTTCCCCCATTCGCAGGGAGCAGTACTCACTCAAGTATTTTGCCCTAATATAAAGGCCCATCAATCCATAGTTTCAGTGGCTCAGCAAAAATTTAGTCCTACTTTTGTCCCCATGCTGACTGTATATCTCAGTTCTAGTAACTAAGCCGTTGATTTGTCTATTGTGACTACCTCCCCACTTCCAACTGCGTATGTCAATCCTAACAACTAGGTTCCTGTCTCCTTCTCCCATATTAAAGAGCCAGCAGCATAAATCCAGGGTCCCTGCCCTAAAACCTTGCCTCAGATCCCCCCTCCCCCATCCTAATGCCCCATACCATAGTTACTTTAGATCTATATGCCTAATTTTCTTTTAACTGTCTCTTAGAGCAGTGGCATCAAACTCAAGCTGCTGGCTGGCCCACAGTACTCCAGAGTGCAACCTGAACCAGATTAAAATGTAACTGAGAAACATTTAACAGTAGAAATAAAATTACAATACAATTTAGATAATGTTGATTTGTGGTTATCTAGCAGAGATCTTGATGTATTGGTTTAGTGGCCTCCATTTCTATTTGAATTTGACATTACTACACTAGAGAACTGGGGTCCAGACTACTTCGTGCTGGGCCCTTGAATCTTATGCAAGTCTTGCCTGCCTAATCCTCCATTACTGCTGGTCACTTGTTGTCCCTGTTTATCAAGATACCTACCTGATAAAGCTCTCTCAAATTATCCTCAGTGTCCAGCAGGAGGTCTCAGAAGTGGCTCTTAGCTTCACTGAAAGTTGTAGAAATAAGATAGGGATGGGAACACAAAGGACATATTGTCATACACTGTTCATTGTAAAGAAAAGGAAACCAAGGCCCCAGAAAGTTGGAATAGCTGCATAAAACTATGGAATCCTCAATGTCTGGAGTTTACCTTTAGCCCATTCTGTGCATGAACAGGAATCTCTATAACATTTCCTATGTATGGTCACCCAGCCTCTGCTTAAATATTCCTAAAAATGGCGAACTCACTGTCTCCTAAAGTTGCTACTTTGGGATCATTCTGTTTAGAAATGCATCTGTTTGTGACTAGTCCAAGACCACGCAGCTTCAAAAGCTCATACTACAGGACTTTAAAGTTTGCAACATACTCTATGCCTTAATTGAAGTTGTTGGTAGCAGTTCCCATTTTCAGTCATGTCCAGCTTTTTGTGATACCATCTGGGGTTTTCTTTGCAAAGCTACTGGAGTGGTTTGCCATTTCCTTCTCCAGCTCGTTTTACAAATGAGGAAACTGAGCCAGAGTTAAGTGACTTGCCCAGGGTCACACAGCTAGTAAGTATCTGAGATCAGATTCAAATTCGAGATGTCTTCCTGACTCCAGACCCAGTGCTCTAACCATTGAACCACCTATCTGTCCTGTTGATAGTATAGTCAGTACTAAAACTGAACCTTCTGACTCCCAGCCTCTTTGACATTCCTCCCTCTCATCTGGAGGAAAGAATTCCAATGCCCTCTTGCCTTCCCTCCTCTTCTCTCTACCTCTTCTTAACCTACCTCAGGCGGGCACATGGCATGCGAGTGGTTAATTAAAAGAACATGCTTAGAAAAATTATGGGAATACATTTTCTTAAATAAATAAATAAATGGTGAAATCTGGATAAAAGGCCCTAAATGTGGGAACAAAGGAGACCAAAGAGGGCAGCGAAGCTAGGGGGAAGGCAGGCAAGCAGGCAGGGTGAGTGGGGGTCGCATGTGTTTGATTAGGCTGCTCAGTTGCTTTGATTAGGTTTGGCAAACGAAAACCCTGTCTCATTACTAGTCATTTTTACCTGCTGGATTTGCATATACATATGATATCTGTTATACTAATTATATCTATTTTCACAGGTACAGACAGACATACCCCAGAGTTGGGGTGCCCATTAGCAGATCACACGGGACTATGCAGCTGTGTTTTGATTAGAAGAAAAGGTTCTTTGGCATCCAAGAACTGAAATCACCTTTTAGGGTATGACAAGCGCAGCCAAGCATCTCACAAGTGAAAATCAAGGGTTTCACCAAGGAAGGAGAGAACACCGACCACAAAGAATTAAAAGTAGAATAACCTTTAATGGTTTCAACTGTGAAAATTCAATCATGCTTATTGCCTGGCATGGGTGCAAAGCCATCCATCATATTGGCCTAGAATCATACCATTCTAGGAGTCTTGGATTCCCCAGGGAAGTGCTGCCCATTCCCAAATGTTTAGGGGTGAGAGAGAGAGGGAGCTGAGGAGTATTTCCATACAGAGCCCACCCTATCAAATTTTTTTTTTCCTGAGCTTGGGCTAGTGTACAACGGAAGATGTGACACAGTGTGAGCAGGGACAAATGTGAGTACAGGAGGTGGGTAATGGGCTACTTTTGTATTGTTTGCTGCATAGAAAGAACTGAAGGCAAATTATATGCAAATCACCAAGTGCTATTTTTAGAGCCAACGGTTCAGAAGCTTTTTATGTTAAGGCTATTGGTTCTCCTGTTTGCACCCACTTGACCATGGATTTGTACCTAAGAGTCCCTGCAACCTCTTTCCAAAGCATCCCCATGATTCAAATATTTATTGGTTGTTATGGACATTAGCCAATTGGGTGATACTATCTCCAGCGTACAGAGAATCACAGACTAAGGATATCAGAATGTTAGAACTTGAAAGGGCTTCCTATTGAACCCCCTCCCCCCATTTTTCATAGAAGAAACTAAGACCCCAAAGCGTTGTACAATTTTCTCAAGATTGTGCAATAAGTGAGTGACAGACCCCAGGTCTCTTCACTAATCCCTGTTCTTTCTACTATGCTACAAGATGCCCCCCTCAGAGCCATGAGGGACATTAGAAATCATCTGGATGGAACTCATTTTAAACAGGAGAAAACAGACTCAGAGACAGAAGTGACTTGCCATTATACAGAAGAGCAGCGCTAGATTATACCTATAGAATAGACTGTAGACAGTCTCTGGACAGGATGTCAAGAAGTGAAGCAATATATGAAGAGATTGAGGTTACTGCTTTTCCCTTTACCCACCTCTGAAAAAGTCTATCACTTTCTTACAAAGAGTCTCTGAAATACCACCAAGGAAACAAAATTGGAAACAAAACGAATTGGGGAAGAAAACAAATATTTGTTTCACTTCATTCCCATTTCCTAATTTCTTTTAGGATTCGCCCAAAAGTACATTTGTCAAAAGTGTTGCCCCTATTTTCAGTGAACCGCTGGAAGGATTTGCTGGTCTACCTCTGTGAAACAGGACCCAATCATATAAATAACATAGTGGAAAAAGCACTGGAAATGGAGTTTAGAGGACATGGGTTCAAATCCTGACACTGTTACTTATTGCTTGGGACGGGGCGGCTAGGTGGCGCAGTGGATAAGCACCGGCCTTGGATTCAGGAGTACCTGAGTTCAAATCCGGCCTCAGACACTTGACAATTACTAGCTGTGTGACCCTGGGCAAGTTACTTAACCCACATTGTCCCGCCAAAAAACAAAAAACAAAAAACAAAAAAAAACAAACAAAAAAAAAAAAACTTATTGCTTGGGAAACATCATTTTCCCACTTGAATTTCAATTTCCTAATTAATAATAAAGATAATTGACATTTTTAAAGTGTGCAAAAGACTTTATATAGTTGGTATGGCAGAAAATTGACTAGCTTTAGGCTCTGAGAACCTGGGTTCAAATCCTGGCTCTACCACTTATTACTTGTATGATCTTGAACAAATCACTTAACTATTTAAACCTCAGTTTCTTCATTTGGAAGATGAGAGGGTTGAACCATGTGACCCTTAGCCTTGTGGGGGGGGGGAGGTGCCTTTCTTTGGCAACCTGGTGAAACTTATGGGCCCGTCTCAGAATTTTTTTTCTTTTTTTGTGTGTGTGGGGCAAAGAGGGTTAAGTGACTTTTCCAGGGTCACACAGCTAGTAAGTGTCAAGTGTCTGAGGCCAGATTTGAACTCAGGTCCTCCTGAATCCAGGGCTGGTGCTTCATCTACCGCATTACCTAGCTGCCCCCTCAGAATATTATTTTGTTGCCTGCATTTGTAATTAAACGATGAGCTAAATTTCAGTTTAGTGAAAGTATGGGTATATTTTTTCCCATCCAAGTTCATGGGTCCCCTAAAATATATCCATGGACCCATGGAGGTCTGTGTCCCTCAGGACTTGAACTTATGTTCTAAGCTCTTCCATCTCTAAGTGTATGATACCATCATGTGATTTCAGCTACATAACATGCCAATGAGATAGCTACTTTAGATGTTATCAACTCCATTTCTCATATGAGGAAACTGAAGCTCAGAAAAGATGTATGTATATATGTGTGTATATATATGTATGTATGTGTATGTATACATGTACATGTACCTATATATGTATATATATGTATGTATAATTGCACAGCTATTAATAACATCACAAGTGAGATTGGAATACAGGTTTTCCATTCTCCAGATCCAATTTTCTATCTGCCGTCATAGTCCTTTTTGGTAAGAGAGAGAGAGACGGAGAGACAGAGACTTGGCCTAGATGATCTAAAATGTCTTTTCTAACTCAATCGGTTGTCCTACAGCCCTAAGAAATAACTCCAAGAAGGAGCCTGGGGAAGGCAGGAACAGGGAAGCCCTTGTGAGTAGGACCCTCTTCTTCTCCATTCCCCTTCTCCGTTGACAGAACATATTTGTCTCCTGTTCTGGTGTATCTGCTTGTACCATAGACCTAGGTCACACTTTATCTGGGACTCTGAACTCTCAGTGGGGACCATGCCTGGAGTGGAAAAGCAGAATACCTTTTTTTTAAAAAAAACATTTACCAGCCCCTGCTAAACATACACTGCTTTCAGGGTCCACTAGGACAAATTTCCTTGCCCAGGTTTCTTCTCCCAATGTGGCAACACTTCATATGGGAACTGTGATGCAAAGGCTAGATTACCATGGGTTGGATCTATTGTAGAAAAGATTGATGCTTGAACAGTTTGGATCTGAGAGCCTCTGGGGTCCCTTCTGCCTGAGATGTGATTATGTGAGTAGGACAAGTTAATCTCATGCCCTTTGTCTCTCTTGTTTCATCACACCTGTCACCCAGCATCAAACACTTGAAGCCCGAAACTTGGATGATTTAGCAAATAAGAAATAGGAGGACTGGAAAGGGAAAGAGGCTTGGCCAAAATGGGAGACTGAGGACCTTACATGTAATTCAATGGCCATCTTGCTAGAGGCTGACTCCAGTGATCTCATTGACACCTTTGTCTCCATCCCAGTCCCATGTACTTGAAATACCACCCTCTTTAAAGTAAGGGAGAGTCAGGGCAGCCAGGTGGCGCATTGGATAGAGCACCAGCCCTGGAGTCAGGAGGACCCGAGTTCAAATCTGACCCCAGACACTTAACATTTACTAGCTGTGTGACCCTAGGCAAGTCACTTAACCCCAATTGCCTCACCAAAAAAATTAAAAAATAAAATAAAATAAGGGAGAGTTAAAACTGGCTGAGTAAGATTCCGTTTTGTATTAGAATGGGTAGGGCTGGTCCAAGTTTATTCTCTCCTATAGCTGATATGTCTATTTTCCTTCAGATACTCTCCTTAAACAAACTTCTTTCTCTGCTAACTTCCTTCCACACTTTTTTATTGTTGTTGTTCTTTAAGGATCTGTGATGACAAATGCAAATATAACGAACATTTTTTCTGTGTGTAATTAATATCCATGTGCTGATGTTTGGGAGACATAAAATGTGTCAATCATGGCGTGGCCTCTGCTCTCATGGAACTTATATTCTAGTAGGGATATAGGATGCATGCACAGATAATTATGATACCTGCATTCCATGATAAGTGCATTAGAGAAATGTCAAACAAAGTGCCAAGTGAGGTCTGAGAGGGGTCATTAATAATCATAGGAATAAGAGGAGGCTTTTCGGGAGGAGGTAGCAGCATTCCAGGATGGGCAGGAATTCAACAGGTAAAGGGTAGGAGAGGGAGAGCACATATGGAAACATTTGAGCAAAAGCACGGGACATAACGAATTGTGTCAAAGGACAAAGCTTGGGGACCACTAAGATACTGTTGTTGAATAAATGAATGAATGACTAACTACACACAAGACATACATATCTTAGGTACATCTAAACCATAGTGGGAGGTGGGCCTATTGGAAAGAAACAGGGAGGCACAGGGCACTAGGATGTCAGGCTGCGATGTTCCATTCAGGATGATGATTGTTTGTCTGGTGGCCCAGCTCAAACTTTCTGAAGGTGCCAGGGCCAAGAAGTTATTATTAGCCAGGCTTTCTGACTGTCTTACTCCAGGTCAAGGACTTAGAGTTCAGTGTGGCTGGCTGCTTACAGCCCTCCACTCCCACTTTCCTCCCAAAGTGAGGGACGATAGTGATAATAACTGCAGCAATTGCAGAGCCTAGAGAAGATGGAAAGAGATAACTAGAAGGAAAACCTTCACCAGCCATCCTTAGCAGAGATGAGAAAAAACATAAGCAAATAGAAAATACTCCTATTACAATTAAATACTAAAATTTAAAAGACAATTCCAGAACCAAATAATTGCCTGGTAAATTACCAGCAAGAACCCTTCCCCCAAATAAAGTAAAAAAATCTAGTGTAGACATGAAATTCATACCTAGCTCTCCATTCCAAGGCTGCTATGTTTACATTGCCTCTCCTACCAACTATATATCCCAGTGAACTTTCCTTTGCTTCCACTGAACCCTTCTACCTACCTAACTCCCCTCTCCCCTGTTAAACTCCCTCTAAAATGATAAAAACTTCCATTGGGCCTAGAAAATAGGGACTCCTTGCTCAAAGCTCACCTTGACCTTGAAGCAACAAGAAGGAAGGGGGATAGAAATTCTACTGAACCAAATACAAATCTGTCTTTTTTTGGCTCCTAGTACTGCGATTGTGCTATAACTTACCTAGCTGGTTCCTATTTAACTGCTCAAAAATTCTTTGAACTGCTTGACTGTGTTTTATGCCCTGGTTTTATCTTGATGACTCTGCCAGAAGGTTCAGCAAACTTACATCTCAAAGATCCAGAGCCCCTTGTTATTTTCATTTTCTTGGAAGCCATGGAAGATTCTGTACACCACAGAGCCTAGTTTACTCACCTTGAGCAAGTATCCCAATAGTGAGCCAGCCCTGTACTTGTCTGAATTTGATTCTCTTTGACACAGAAATCAGTGTTGATCAACTTGCCCTGAACTTTGCCTTTCACCCCACCCTCCCCAGCTGTGCCATTTCTATGTCGCCCCTCCTTCCCAGGAAAACACAGAAATGGTCTCTAGTCTTTTCTGCCTTTAAGTTCTAGATAGGAATCTTTCCCATATTTAGGTATGGAGTCCAAGGGATAGCTTCAGTTTTCCATGTCTGAGCACATGTACATTGTATCAGAAGTATTGAATGAAAGAATCACAGTGGAAAAGTGAGAGTTGACCCAGTTCAATAAATCGATCAAAACCACCCACCTAGCTGTGATACCCTTTATCAGATTGAAAAACACTTCCATTGATTCATGGAAAGAAGCAAAGATATGAACTAAGTGTGACCAAGTCCTACACACTTTTATTGAATCATCAATCAAAGGCTTTAGAAGTCCCTTGAAAGCCATGGGATGAATGGGACTGACAGTTGTTCAAAAAGTCCATCCACATTAGTTAAGGAAACTTTGTCATGCATTATGGGACTTGTATAAATCAGCAAGCTAGTTTAGAACCAGAATTCAAATGTTTGCCAGCACAGAGGAGAGTTATTCCAGCTAACCCCCTGAAAAGGAACTGCTTTAGGAATGGGGGCTGAGAAGAAGAGCCTCACTCTTGACCTTGGTCTCCAAGGGGCCCCCACCTTGAGCAGAGGAGGACTTTGTGAATATCAGAGCATCAGAAGATTCAGATTCTCATGTCCGAGTGGTAACGTTGAGGCAGTAGCAGAAGCTTAATGACAGTGTCTACATGGAGAACAAGAATAAACTGAATACACTGAGGAGAAACAACTTAAGGATTCTGTACGAAACCACAGCAGAAAAGCTATACTCTGCTTAAGGATATCTTCATTAGTATCCCCATGATGGGGACCAAAAGATTTCCAGGAAACTATGATCTATGAGTTACCTCTTAGCTATGACCTATAAGGTTTCTAACTTAACTTCACTTTCTCATGGACTTTGTAAAGTCCTAGAAAATATGTCAGGGGAACAGAGCCAAGATGGCAGAGAGAAGCCAACAAGTGCCTGAGCTCTCCTTTGGTTCCCTCAAAAAGAACATCAAATCAAGCCTCTAAACAGATTCTGAAACTACAGAACTACAAAAAGACAGAGAGATAAAATTTTTCAAACCTGAGAAAATTTAGAAGACTTCAGGAAAGGTTGGTCTCACTCAGGCAAAAGGGAAGCACAGCACATCTCAGCTCAGCAGCACGGAGGTGGTAGGGGCAAGTCAGCAGGAAGCTCTAGGCCATAGCTGAGCAACTGAGGCCCCTTGATCCTGACTCAACAAGCTGGTGGCACAGCAGGCCAGTGGTAAGATCCACCAGTACCAGCTGAGAGGGCAGGCTGCCAGCTAGAGGGCCACTCACAGGACAGGCGCGACCAGGCCTGGCCCATCCCCACATGCTGGAGAAAGCACAGGGAGCAAGCCCAGGGCGGTGAGGAAAGCCACAAGCCAAAGAGGCCTCAGAGTAGAAAGCCATGACACAGCCCCTATCTCCTAGCACAAGATGCTTGAAACAGTGACCCTGGTGCCCAGGAGCAGACCTCAACTAAAAAACAAAAAGCTGCAATATGAGTAAGAAACAACAAAGAGACCTTACCATTGAGAGCTTCTGTGTCAACAGGGAAGAGCTAAACACAACTCAAAAGAGGACAATACTCTCAAATTGCCTACATGTGAAGCCTCATGAGGGAAGATGAATTGGTCTCAAGACCAAAAAGCCATCTTGGAAGAGCTCAAAAAGGATTTTAAGGGGCAGCTAGGTGGCACAGTGACTAGAGCACCGGCCCTGGATCAGGAGTACCTGAGTTCAAACCGGCCTCAGACACATAACACATCCTAGCTGTTGAGACCTGGCACGACACTTAGCCCCCAATTGCCTCACTAAAGGAAAAAAAAAAAGGATTGTTACACCTCAATTGAGGGGCCAGCAAGGCGGGCACAGTGGATAGCGTCACGTGGCCCTGGGAGCTCAGGAGTACCTGGGATCAATTCGGCCTCAGACCCTTAACACATACTAGCTGTGTGACCAGGGCAAGTCACTTAACCCCAATTGCCTCACCTAAAAAAAAAAACTCAATTGAGAGAGGTAGAAGAAAAAATGGCGGAGAGAAATGAGAATATGTCTTACGCTTTTTGGGGGAGAATGTCTTAAATCAACTATTTTTATGATTCCGCCTTACTAAATACCCTCTCTCTAAAAGTTAATTTTATAGCTAACTTATTATGATCAATACTCTTAGGTAGAGGGACACCAGGTTGAGGTTATAAACTATAGAATTAGGAAAACACTCCCAGTGCCTTGGAGTTAACCTTAGAGGCCTGAAGGAAACATGGTAGGATCCCTCTAAGGAAAACAGCCTTGATATTATGACTGGAAATGGAAGAGTAGTTCAGATCATGTGCTATAATGGAATCACAAATCTAAAGATGAAAGGGACCTTTTAAATGATTTAACTCAACTGTCTATACATCCCTGGGAAGAAATGATCAGGATGAAAAACTACTTATTGTCATTTTCTGAATCTGCCCATTTTTTACTAAATAATCCTTACTAAATTAAAACAAACTCTGAGCTACCACCTTACCACCTATCAGGTAATAGGACAGAAAAGGGAAAATGACAAATGATTGAGGAGATGTGGAAATATAGAACACTAATGTACTGTTGGTGGAGTTGTGAACTGATACAACCATTCTGGAGACGCAATTTTGGAACTATGCCTAAAGAGCTAATAAACACTGTGCATACCCTTTAACACAGTACTACTACTACTTCATCCCAAATCCCAATGAGATCAAAGGAAAGGCAAAAGTACTTAAATATACAAAATATTTATGACAGCTCTTTTTGTCATGGCAAAACTTGAAACTTGAGGAGAAGAATGACCAGAAATTGGAGCGTGGCTGAACAAGTTGTGATACATGATTGTAATGTAATAATACTATGTGCTATAAGACAAGATGAGCAGGATGCTTGCAGCAAAACCTGTAACGACTTACAGGAACTGTTGCAAAGTGAAATGAGCAGAAGCAGGAGAATATTGTACACCAGTAACAGCAGTATTAATACAATGATCAGCTGCAAAATGACTTAGTTATTCTAAACAAAGAATGATCCAAGAAAAATTCTGCAGGATTTATGGTGAAAAATGCTAATCCATTTCCAGATCAAGAAACTGATGGATATCTTTAAGTAAGAGATTGAAGCATACCTTTTTTAAACTTTCTTTAATTATTCTTGGGGTTTTTTGTCCTGTTTTTTATTTTTTTGCCATATGGCTAATGTAGAAATGTTTTGTAACATGTATAATCTATAGCAAATTGCTTGCCTTCTCAAGAAAGGAGGAGGGAGGAAAAGGAAAAAATATGGAACTCAGAAGAATTTTTAAAAGAATGTTAAAAATTACGGGGTAGGGGCAGCTAGGTGGCGCAGTAGTATCGAGCACCGGCTTGGAGTCAGGAGTACCTGAGTTCAATCTTGGCCTCAGACACTTAACAACTTACTAGCTGTGTGACCCTGGGCAAGTCACTTAACCCCAATTGCCTCACTAAAAAAAAAAAAAGAAAATTAAGGGGCAGCTAGGTGGTTCAGTGGATAGAGCACTGGCCCTGGATTCAGGAGGACCTGAGTTCCAATCTGGCCTCAGACACTTGACACTTACTAGCTGTGTGACCCTGGGCAAGTCACTTAACCCTAATTGCCTCACAACAAAAATTTTAAAACAATGTTAAAATTTTCCGTTTACATGTAATTGAGAAAAATAAAATTAAAATAAAATATAAAAATCCTTGCTAAATAAATATTCACTTAGTTGAATAAAATTGAAATTACCTTTGGGCAAATCATTGCCACTCCCTAGACCAGAGCTTCCCCATTTGTACCAATAGAATACTGTCTATTTCTTGTATGACACAAGAGTATTATGAGAACAAAAACATAGTCTACATTAGAACACTTTGAAATATTAGAAGGGGGCTAGAAAAACTAAAGAATCATAGACTTGTAGAAAAGAGAACCTTAAAGGCAATCAAATATCCTACTCAGAAAGAAACAATGATGTCATAGAGGCCAATTTTCATTTTAATGTACTCTAGGCTTCCCAGAAGAGGTAGAGTGGTAGGGTGGCCCTGCCCATTGTTGGGGGGAAAAAGTCTTGTATGAGGAACCACAAAGGATAAGGTGAAGGAAGCATCTCTCCTACTCAGTGAGGGACCACCCTGGTGAGATTTCAGTGCCTAGCATATAAACTGTATGTATTTATCTAAATATATTTTTTGCCATTCTTTGATTTCTTGTTTTAATTTTTACTGATTTCTTTATTTTGGACAGCTTCATGTATGTGAAATGTACATATATCCTTCATACCTCCCCTACCCATTAAACTAGCCCTCAAAACAAGGAATGAAAACTAAAGAGTGGGGCGGGGGAGACAGTTCCGCAAAACTAAGAAACACATTAACCATATGTGACAGTATATACAATATTCCAGAATTATAGTCCCCCAGACCCTCACCTCTTCAAAAAGTAGGGGAGGTACATTTTCTCTACTCTTCTCTAGGGTTAAGTTTGGACATTATAAATATATGGGGGCAGCTAGGTGGCACAGTGGACAGAACACCAGCCCTGGAGTCAAGAGGACCTGAGTTAAAATCTGGCCTCAGAGACTTACTAGCTATGTGACCCTAGGCAAGTCACTCAACTTGACTGCCTCCAAAAAAATAATATAAGTATACAGGGTTCACTTATAAGATTCTGTTCTCATTGTGTATATTATTTTCATGGTTCTATGAATTTCTTTCTGGATCAGTTCATGTAAGACTAACCATGCTTCCCTGAATTCTTTATATTTTTCACTTCTTATGATGGAAAAATATTCCATCATATTTATAGACCACAATTTGGTTAGCCATTCTCCAATCAATGGGCATCTAAATCTGCTTCCCAGTTCTTTATTTCTACAACAAATGATGCTGCAAATATACTAGGGTATATTGAACTTTTCTTTTGATCTTTGACTTCCTTGGGGTTTATGCCTAGCAGAAGGATATCTAGTTCAAAGGGAATGATCATTTTAGTCACTTTTTAAAACATAATTCCAAATGGTTTTCCTGAATGTTTAGACCCATCATAGCTCCATCAACAAGGGACCCTAACTTTTTCTGGTGGTGAAGACCTCCCTGTGCCAACATGCCTCTCTTGAAAGATCTCCTGCACCCCTCTCCCAAGGAGGAGAAGCAGAAACACAAGAAGAAGCACCTGGTACAGAGTCTGAACTGGTATTTCATGGATGTAAAGTGCCCAGGCTGCTATAAAATCACTGCTGTCTTCAGCCATGCACAAACAGTGATTCTCTGTGTCAGGTGCTCCACTGTACTTTGTCAGCCTACAGGAGGAAAGGCAAGACTTACAGAAGGATGCTCCTTCAGAAGGAAGCAGCACTAATGACAATCAAGATGAATGAGGAATTGTAAAGAATAAAACAAATTTGATACAAAAAACCCCACAAGGGACCCTAAATAATCTTTAAAAGAGTGATTCTAGAGTGGAAATGTTAAGAAGCAACATATGTGTGTTTGTGAGTTTGTAACATTCACTTCTCAGTTTCCTCCTCTACAAAATGGAACTGATATTCCCTACCGTCCTTAATTATCAAGATTGTTGTATGGAAATCCCTTTTAAAATCTCAAAGGGCTTATAGCAATGTGAGCTACCACAATTATCATTGTTGTCAGTGAAGCAAAGGGGTCTAGGAATGTTCTATGGTTCCAATGACTTTGTTGTAATATAGAACCAGCCTCTTTATGACCGGCTTGGTCTTTCAAGCCTCTATGCAGTTTCAAGAGATAAAATTATGCCAGGTAGCATGTAAAACACAGTTGGTTTAAGAAATTTAATTTAATTTTATAATGTGGATTGATCACTCTAGTAGCTGCCTTATATGAAAATATGACAGCTTGGGTGGATGATTGAAGGGAGCATTCCTCTTCTGATAAATAGCACCATGGCTTCTTTTTCCTTATTCTTTAAAAAGGATGTGGGAGGGGAAGGCAAAAATTAAGGAGGACTGAACAAATTCCAATAATAAGAACCTATCCCCATTCATAGAATGTGAGAGCTGGGAAAGACGATGGACATTTAATGAGCAGTGGATGTGAAATCAAGATAGATGCCCTCCCTCTCCCTCCCAATATCTGATGCTCACTAGCTGTTTGATCTTAGAAAAGATTTTAACCCCTCTGAATCTCAGTTTCCTTCTGTGTAAAGCAGAATAACAAGCACTTGTACCATTTACCTCAGAGGGCTGTAGGAAAAAGTACTTTGTAAACCTTGAAGTGCTCTAGAAAATGTGACTTACCATTATTAATCCAAATCCCTTATTTTTTTAGTGCTGAGGAAATTAAGGCCCCAAAATGGTGCTTTGCACAATATCATACAACTAGTCAATAGCAGAGTGGGGGGTGGGGGGAGGGGAGACAGAGATAGCCACCATTCTCTACCCTTTCTTCTCCCCCCTCTCTGCTGGACAGAGACAGAGCAGAATCCTTCTCAGGGCTTTTCTATCTCATCTCTAGAAATGTGGTTTAATGTGTGATCTTTTCTCAGGTCACCTCACTGCCCATTCATCCCCACCCCTTTTCTCTGTGGAGATTTAGTCAACCACAGCCTGTTAGACAATTAGCTCAATTTTTATCCCACAGACAATGCAATGGTCCTTAGGTCTCTGTGGGCCAATTTTTGGTTTTGTTTTTGTTTTTTATTGTATAGTACTATCAAACTATATCTTGTTGTACAACATATCTCTAGCACTGTGCTACACCTTGGTGGGAACAGAAAGGATATGGAATAAGAATAAGATTGTATGTGTCCTTGAAGAATTTATAATCTAGATGTTGTGATGTAATGGATACAGTGCTTGACTTGGATTCAGGAAAACTCTTCCTGACAGCTACGTAACCCTGAGCAAATCACTTAACTGCTTTCAGCCTTAGTTTCCTCTTCTGTAAAATGAGTATTAAATAGTACTACCTTCCACAAGGTTGTTCTGAGGATAAAAATGAGATAGCACATGTAAAGTCTTTTAAAGCACTATATAGGGGCAGCTAAGTGGCACAGTGGATAAAGCACTGGAACTGGGTTCAAGAGGACCTGAGTTCAAATCTGGCCTCAGACACTTGACACTTACTAGCTGTGTGACCCTGGGCAAGTCACTTAACCCTCATTGCCCTGAAAAAAAGCACTATATAAATATGTATTACAATAATAAATATTATTATTCAACAAAGCAATATGGGACAGTAATTTGATTAAAGTATAGCAAAGACTGTGTTATAGGAGTGTAGCAGAGAGGAAGATCATTGAGAACTGGAGTATATAGTGAGGTAAAGCTTCTTGGAAGAAGTGAGATGAGCTGGGTCTTGAAGGATGGGTCATATTGGAATGGATAGTGAAGTAGAGTCCATTATATGAAAAGATGCCAATAATGTGAGCAAAGGTATAGATAGGAGTGAGCAATTTTGTTGTAGAAAACAACTTAGTTTGATGAAGAGTGGAGAGTGAGTGAATGGGACAGAGTCTAAAGAAGTTGAGAAGAAGGGTCCACATTATGGGAGAATTTGAAAATCCAGGATGAGTAATCACACCTTCAAATGATAATAGCTATTATCTGTATAGCATTCTAATGTTTGAAAGAACATTAACAGCTCTGTGAGTAAAGTAATACACATATCATATCCATTCTGTAGATGAGGAAGCTAAGAAATGGAGAGGAAATGACCCTCCCCAAATGGCACAACTAATAAATATCCTTGTCAGAACTGAGATTCATACCTAGTTCTTCTAGCTCCCAAACCAATGTTATTTCCACTGTACCATCCTAAAAGAGAATACCATTGCAGGTTTTTTACCTGAGGATTTATGTGCTGATAGCTGTGGTGGGGGAAAATTAGCTTGGGGCTCTAGGCATTATGGGATTGGAATAGGGAAAGCTCTACTCAACAAGGACAAATTATTCTCTCAACTTAAAGTTTAAATGTGCTAAGGACCATGGTTCTAAGACCATCTATCACATTCTTGCCATCCCTGTGTCACTGAAATATTAGAGTAAATAAATTCTTGTGATGAGTATGAGAAAGTTGGGAATAATTCTACCCCACCCTCACCACCAGATTTCCCGTTCTTCCTGGAGAACTCCAAGCACCATCTCAGAACAAAGTCTTCAGGATCATAAGGGAAGACTAACATGTGCCCTGTCATTCCCCTTCATGCTATGCTATGGCTTGCTGTTCCAGCTTCTCTCTTGTCTCACTAAATACCTTATCTTCTATGAACCCTCCCTCTATGAACTGGCTCTTATTCCCTTTCCTGAAGTGAGGGGTGCCTACTATGATCATTGTCATTGTGTTGGAGGTGGAACTAAGTCAAAAGACTTGTTAAAGGATGTGTTGCAAAGTATAATTAGCGCTGCAGCACTGATGGAATATAATTGGCAGAGACCCAACGCAGGGTGTCTGTGTAATGTATTTGTTTTGGCTAGAAACTGGACAGTGGCTAATGTCACAGCTGGGAAGAACAATTAGCAAATTCATGAATCAGAGTTCTGTTTACACTTCTGCTGTGAAGGAAAATCATTTGTTAGCTTAAGAAAGACCTTATGCCTTGATTACAGGTGTCATTATAGTCAAAATATTGACCAAACCTGGGACCTTGCTGCAAATGCAAAATGTGTTAAATTCACACATACTTATAGAAATTCCAGCACATTACCAGGTACTGTTGGGCACTTATTGCTCTAATGAAGGTAGATCTGAGGGGTTTTTTTAATTAGACTTGACAAGAGAAAGGTAAACAGAACCCTAATTATCCAAGCCATAACTAGAAATTCCAGCACCTGGAATAAATTAGCTGAGGGAAGAGGGTTCTAAGGTATGACCACTCTTGCATATGGTTGAGGTAGCCTGGAGACAGAGGTCATGGGAATTGATGATGCTGAGGAATTGGGATGTCAGGGTATTGTAAGAAGGAAGGGAGATGGAGAAAAATAGTATGAACCAGATATCGAACTTATTGGGAAGGAAAGCAAATAACCTTGAAGTCTATAGGTGACAGACAACAATAAGGATTAAGGTAGGATGGCTTGAACTTGAAAGGAGAGGATAATAGTTGAAGAATGGTAGCCAAAAGAAAATCTGAAAAGTCTAGTGAGGGCCAATGAGTATACTAATTCCTCCTTCTGGCCCTATATATCAATAGGTACAAGACAGCAGGAACAGGTAACCCTGGAGAAGTTGCCAAGAGATATGATGTCTTCAAGTGGAAGCTAGGTTTCAGTAAACTTCAGAAGATGGAAGGATTATGAGAGAGACAAACACAGAAAGACAGACACAGAGAAAGAGACATGGAGAGAGAGACAGACACAGACACAGAGACACAGAGACAGAGACAGAGAGAAAGAAAGATTTCAGATGAGTTCAGTAACACTGGAGGATTTCCAAAGGGCACAGTAGAAAAGAGGGACAGAGGAAGATAAGAACCAGAGAGGTGGACTAAGATTACTAGAAGGGGTAGGGGGTGGGTAGCTAAGTGGTGCAGTGGATAAAGCACTAGCCCTGGATTCAGGAGGACTTAAGTTCAAATCCAACCTCAGACACTTGATACTTACTAGCTGTGTGACCCTGGGCCAGTCACTTAACCCTCATTGCCCCAAACAAACATCAACAACAGAAAGATTAATAGAAGGGGGGAGGAGGTTAGAGAAAGTCAGTGGAGGAGAGCACATCCTTCCTGCACTACCCCTTCTTCACCAAATCTGTGCTGATCCTGTACTAATCCTACTTACTGTTACCCCACAATGATTTTTTTCCTCCCCTCACACTGATTGATTTCCTCTACAGGCACTGATACTGGACATCTCTCATAGTTTGGGTGCTTGGAGAAAGGTGAATTAGGTATAGAGACAAAGTCAAATCTCATGGCACAGAAAGGGTGTAAGAAAAGGCACAGAAAAAGAGTGTAATAGAGTGTTCTGGATATAGGGCCCTGGGAAGTGGCAGAATGGGGCCAATCCATCGTGAATGGAGTTTGAGAGAGAGGAAGCACTCCTGTGTATTAACACTAGTTGCCCTGTACTAGTTACAGCTCTGCTCATGACTAAAAATAGCAATTCATATGGATCTAGACTTTGATGTTTACCAGTTTTCTCATAAAATACAGGGGCTATTATTATTATTATTATCTTCATTTTACAAATGAATCAACTGAGATCCTCTCAGAGACACTAAATGACTTCCCCAGGTCCACTTGGTTTGTATCAGGGCTGAGATTTATTTGATCTTAAAGATGGTTTCTACTGACTCCATGGCCAGTGCTCATTCTAATATTTTACAATGCCTCTCTGATTCTTCTTCCCTATCATCAGGAGTAGCTGCCTTAGGAACTATGATTGAAATATTCATCCACTACATATGGAAAAATCATTAAGAATGTCAATATAAGTAGGAGATAGTGTGAAAGAAAACTTGCTAAAATTGGAATCAGGAGACCTAATTCCCTATTAGCTCCAGAATCAAATCTAAAATCTTCTGTTTAGCACTCAAAGCCCTTCATAGCTTGGATCCTTTCTACCTTTCAGGTCTTCTTACACTTTACCCCCAATGTCTTCAGCAATCCAGTGACAATAGCCTCTTCCCTGGTCTTCCCACCAGCCACTCCATCTTCTCACTCCAAGTATTTTCACTGGCTGTCTATCTTTTATGTCTTAATTCTTTCCTTCTTCATCTCCTACCTTCCCTAGCTTCCTTCACGTCTTAGCTCAAGCCTACTTTCTAAAGAAAGTCTTTCCCGGTGCTCCTTCCCACTATTTTCTCCAATTTATCTTCTGTAAATAGTTGGTTGCATATTGTCTTCCCCCATTAGGCTGTGAGCTGTGAGTGAGAACTGTCAACTTTTGCCTTTCTTTACAACCCCAGCATTTAGCACAGTACCTGGTACCTAATGTTAGTGGACTATCTCCCTGACTGACCTGGTTCCAATTTCAACTTTCATATATTCCATTTAACTTTTCTCTCCTATAAAAGAGAGATAATGTTATTTGCACCTATGTGGAGATGCTGTAAGAAAAGGGCTTAAAGGGGGGAAGCTAGGTGGTGCAGTGGATAAAGCACTGGCCCTGGATTCAGGAGGACCTGAGTTCAAATCTGGCCTCAGACACTTGACACTTACTAGCTGGGTGACCCTGGGCAAGTCACTTAACCCCCATTGCCCTGCAAAAAAAGGGGGGCTTAAAGGTGACAAATTATAAAGTACTATAGAAAAATGAGTTATTATTATAACCAAGTGGGACAGTAACATAGATAATCCAACCATAACAGACAATACAAAATATTTCTGTTTGACTCTGGAATGTATTAGGTATCATTTGGGCAGCAAATTTCTCTTCTTAATGTGGTTTGCTTATCTTGATGTTAAAATTACTTTATATTCCCTGACCCTCAAAGGGGCTCAGGAAGATGAAGATCCTGCCAGATTGAGGGGGAAGTAGTAATGAAGTTACTTTTTTTTTGGTGAGGCAATTAGGGTTAAGTGATTTGCCCAGGGTCACACAGCCTATAAGTGTTAAGTGTCTGAGGCTGGATTTGAACTCAGGTCCTCCTGACTCCAGGTCCAGTGTTCTATCCACTGCACCACCTAGGTGTCCCAATGAAGTTACTTTAAAGAAGAATTGCCTATTTGTGATCATTCCTATAAAGAATCCCTTTGGGGACTTCTTTTAAGATATAAGACTTGCTCAGATTGCCCGTGTTCTGGGATATGACACTCCATACTTTTCTGGAAATAATTATGCTTTTACAGCTGGAGTCCCATTGCCCAATCCCAAGTATCTCCCTTCTTCTGGCATCAGAGATAGGAGAACAAGCAAATATGTCAAAACCAGACCTCACCCCTCATCCCTCTCTAAAAGCCATTATCTTCACCTACATCCTTTGGTTGTGTCAGGGTAGAGAAAGACAAGGTTTAGCTGTGTTCTACATTAACTAGGAAAAATTAAGAATGGCTGAGAAAATTCCTATCAGATATATAGGAGACTGATCAGACATATCTAAACCAGAAAGGCAGCTAGGTGATGCAGTGAATAGAGCACTGGCCTTGAAGTTGGGAGAACCTGAGTTCAAATCCCACCTCAGAGACTTAATCACTGTGTGACCCTTAACTTCAATTGCCTTAAACGTCTGGGGTCATCTTCAGTCGTCTTGATATATATCTTGCCACTGGACCCAGATGACTCTGGAGGAGAGAATGAGGTTGGTGACCTTGCACAGGCCTCCCTCACTTAAATTCAATTCACTGCAAGTCATGACATCGCACCGATGTTATGGTCCTCTTTGAGAATGAAGGACAAACAACAATGACATCTAAACCAGAGGAATACTCCTCCCATGACCCTTCTTTAGATGTCCCAGTTAGAGGAAGCTAAGGTTTTAGATGTTTCCCACACAAACTAGGAGGGATGAAGAAGAGCTGAGAAAACTGAGTATGCCAAATCAGCAGCCTCTTTGCAGTAAAATCATAGACCCTGTCAGCTCCCTTTTCTTCATCCTGACAACCCTCATCTTCTTCTTCCTGTTTTGGTCTAAAGATCATCACTTTCAAGCTCCATGATATTCCCTATTTGCCCTATTACTGCTGCCTCTGTGTCATCCCCAAGTATTTCATTTTAAACCTTTCCCTTTTTTGAGTTAAAACAAACTTAAATAAAGATCTAGCCCACTGGCCCACCTGATCCTTTGGTCAGACTCCCTTTAAGTCTCCAGCCAGCTATTGCAGAGACCCCACCCCCAGGTCCAAGTGAGAGTGTTGTCTTGGTTTGTGATCATTCCTCAAAAGAAACCCACCTGGAATGTTTGCTTGGGGGAACTTATTGGGCTTCTATTACTGAGATAATCACTGTGAAAAAAGTTATACCTGGTCACCAGTAATCACATAAATGTTCTGATCACAGAGATTAATTTAAGAGACATCCCTCCATCTCACAAAAACCTTCCTCAAATAAAATTTCACAAAGTGTTGTTACCCTGGGCGATCATTTTACCTCTGTATTTTTTTTAGTTTCCTCATCTAAAAAAATAGGAATAGTCACACCTACCTCTCCTGGGGTTTGTTGTGAGGATAAAATGATAAAAATATTTGTAAAAGCACCTTTACAAACCTCAAAGTGCTATGTAAATGCTGGCTCTTATTCTTATTACTTACTGACTTTTAAGATCAAAGGTTTAGAACGGGAAGGAACCTTAGAGTCCCCTCATTTAAAAGATGAGAAAAATAAGGTACAAGAGGTGAGGTGACTTTGCCCTTGGTTGCACACACATCTCCTTATAAAAATTCCTGAGCTTCATATGTATAATGGGTATGTCTTACCTTTTCAAGGAATGGGGAAGGGAAGGAATTTTGAACTGAAAAATTTAAAAACCCATAGAATAAAAAATTAAAATAAAAAAAAAAACATGTCTGAAGTGTGATTTAAACCTATATATTCCTTACTCCAAGTCCATAGTCCTGCCCAGTACTGTACACTTTGAAGTATTGCTTTTAAAACAAAAGGAATAAGGTGCCTGAATTTGAATGTGCTTGTATGTTTCTGTGTGTGTGTGTGTGTGTGTGTGTGTGTGTGTGTGTGTGTGTGTGTATGAGAGAGAGAGAGAGAAGAAAGAGTGGGTGGGGTGTTGGGGGAGGGAGCACATCAAGGGAAGAATGGAACTAAGCAAGATAAAATATTAGTTAAAACAATAGTCTTGAAATAGACATTAAGTATCAGAGGACTGCTAACCTGATCCTCTTTAACACAATCTGGGCACATCCTCTCATGACACACATTTGATATACTCTGAAGGGAGACCCTTCAGAATACATTGTGTGTGATGTGCTCTCTGGAGTGATGGGTAAGGGCAACAACATTATGCCTTTTCTGATTTCACAGGTTTCTCTCCCCACCCCCCAGCTCCTTTGGATTGAATCTCCACAGTACGAAGATTTCAAAGTATATTAACATTAAAGGAAGCTTTTGACAACTGCCCTTATTATTACCAAGACACACTGAAAAAGAAAAGGTGATTAAGTCAGGCCCAAGGGTAGGACCAATAACCAACCTAACAGAACCCAAAGAGTCTTATCTTCTATGTTGGATTATTATATAACAATCCTCCACCAGAAAAGGAAGGATGGTCCAATTACTACACTAGGCCAGTTCTATGTACCTTTCTGTAGTCATCTGTTTTTTGTTGTTGTTGTTGTTATTGTTGTTTGGTTGGTTTTGCTTTTAAACCTCAGATCTTCTGCCTTCATTAGATTGGTAATAAGTCCCATTAGTGACTGGTAATCTTGCTAGAATAATTTCCATAAGTATGTGTAAATTTAACACATTTTCCCTTTGCAGCAGGGATCCAGGTTTACCCAGGTTCCCTCCCACCCCATCTCCCCCCACCCATCAAATGCACTTATATTAAATCCTAGAATGTCAATTACCCACTGGACATATGTCCTATTTTGCCTCCAGGGAATTTTACCTTGTTTCCAGCAGAACTCCAGGATAATTTAAAAAAAGAAAATGCCTAGTCTCCCCCTACAATCCTAGCCTCCTGTCCTGGGATTCCCAGGGTTCTCAATCTCTGCAATCCTTGAAATTGTGCACACTTTCCACTTTTCAGGATGACTTCTGAAAAGTTTACCCTTTTCTTTTCAAAAGCTGGAAGTTATTACGCTCTAGAGAGGACTGATGGCTGATTCTGTCTCATCTACATTATAAACTCTTATATACATACCGGAAAGATGCCCCTTGGATGCTCAGAGAAGTAGGATAATTGATCCCAGAGATATATTCTTATATTCCAAATCAGAGTGGTGGGCACACTATTCCTTTGCACCATTTGGGTTGGGTGTATGGGACTATAAAATCTTGCCAGTGAACACTGACCTTGAAACGTATTTATGAATGGGATTCATAGGATTTCTAATTCAGAATGATTGCATTCAACAAGATTTTAGGAGAGGGGCCCATATGTCTCTGGGGAAGGGAGGGAGTACAAGCAGCAACAGTTACACGCCCCAAATTGTAGTTTGCAGTGACATCTCTTCCATAAAAGATATTATTGCCGGACAGCTGACGCTTCTCTATAAGTCTGTAGGATGAGGATGGATAGCCTGCAGAGGTGCCAAAGCACCAAGTACATCCATGCGCGCCCAGACAGACGCACACACCCTTCTGAGTGACTAGAGTAAGCTGCCACATAGTCCTCATACCCCCAGCTTTCCCTGACTTTTTATTTTTCTTTTCTAGTTCCGGGGAGGCAAAGAAAGCAGTAGATCAATAAGATGTCTTGACTGAAGCTGCCTGCAGCAGTTCCATTTCTCAGGCTGGACACCGATGCTAACTATCAATAGCAATAAGAGGCTGTCTCAGACAGAATTAAGGCTCTTCCTTCCGTGGGCCTGTCTGCCCATTACTGATAACATCTCGGGCACTGCATTGCAACAAATAAAACCATTTTAAAGGAGGCAAACTTGCCGGGGCCATCCAGTCCTATTGAAATTTTCTTTGGGTTGCCGGATATATTTTTAATGGAGCTAATTGGTGCATGTTGGGAGAAGCTGAGGAATATAATAACATTAGATTTTATTCAAATGCATTTTGTCACCAAGAACAAGACGCTGCCAGAGGGAATTCTACAGACTCTTGCAGTCGATCTTTCAGGGGACCCAAGCACCATTGAGATCCATTCCAAATTAAATTACTTGAGGGAAACTAAGACTTGTCAGTCCCTTCTGATTTTTGGAGTGGGGAAAAAAGCAATATTCTGCCAAAATGTTGCCTAAAGTGTAATTTTCTTCCCTTTGTCTTTGAAAGAAAAAAAAAGTAGTTTTAGAAAGAAAAGTTGAAAGGTGGATCTAAGCATTTTATCTGTCTCTCATGGGCTGAATGTCCATTTATAGTCAAGCTG
This sequence comes from Dromiciops gliroides, assembly GCF_019393635.1. Taxonomy (NCBI): domain Eukaryota; kingdom Metazoa; phylum Chordata; class Mammalia; order Microbiotheria; family Microbiotheriidae; genus Dromiciops; species Dromiciops gliroides. Next base: position 404,814,543 of record NC_057862.1, read on the forward strand.
ATCTCTCCTAGGGCGTTTGGGGGGGAGGCCTGGTCCTCAAAAGAAAGGTCTGAACTGCCCTGACTGAAGCTCCATAACTTACTTAACCTACAGAACATTTAGGGTATTTCCTTAACCTTTTTGCATAAATGAAATCTCTAAAAATATGGCACCTTAAGTCTTAATTACCTCAAAGAAGAGGGAGGAGAGAGATATAAGTAGGCTCTTTGGGACATTAAAACCACACCAATGGGGCAGCTAGGCAGTGCAGTGGATAGAGCACCAGCCCTGGATTCAGGAGGATCTGAGTTCAAATCCGACCTCAGACACTTAACACTTACTAGCTGGGCAAGTCACTTAACTCCAATTGCCTCACCAAAAACAAAAACAAGCAAACAAAAATAAACCACTTGACTTCAAAGTTACACCAGTAACCTAGGGAGGGAGGGGAAGCTTCTTAAATAAGACAATTCTCCCTGAAAGAACTCAGTGCACTCTTCTGGTAGAAGCTACAGGAAATCCAGGGAAGTTATCATATATGTAATATGGTATTTTTTGAGCAGATGAAAGGGCAGGGTCTTCTATTCCTTTTGATCACAACCATTCATTCTTCTTTATGGTCTAGAGAAATTAGGCATGGGGCAATGAGGTTACAGTGACCAGTATGGATTTTTTTCTTGGCAGTTCTACCATCATTTCTCATCTGGGTAGTTTATACTTAATAGATGTGCTTCTTTTATACTTCTGTTATATTTATGTTTACGTAGCAAATCAATGGATAAAAATACGATCTTTCATTGATATGATCTTTCTAGAAAGTCACTCATCCAGGTGACAATGACAAAGAATTCCTTTCCGAAGGACAAATAAAGAACTATAGAACCCCAGAGATGGTTAACCTAGACCTCAAAGTCTGATTTAGACCTAAAGGAGGGCAATAATCCCCCTTATGTTATTTAGCCAACATTATTCATTCTTTTTTCCCAGGGCAATGAGGGTTATATGACATGCTCAGGGTCACACAGCTAGTAAGTGTCAAGTGTCTGAGGCAGGATTTGAACTCAGGTCCTCCTGAATCCAGGGCTGGTGCTTTATCCACTGTGCCACCTAGCTGCCCCAATATTATTCATTCTTTTTTTGGTGTGTGAGGCAATTGGAGTTAAGTGACTTGCCCAGGGTAACACAGCTAATAAGTGTCAAGGGTCTGAGGCTGGATTTGAACTCAGGTCCTCTTGAATCCAGGGCCAGTGCTCTATCCATTGCGTCACCTAGCTGCCCCAATATTATTCATTCTTAATGGAGTATGCTAGTATTGGGGGAGATATAAAGTTTAGGTAAGACATGACTACTTCAGCCTCATTAAACTGACAATCTAATCTAAAAAACAACCACAACAAGGCCATGTGTGGTTGCACTTTTCAGGCCTGTTGAAGAACTTGTATCAGTCTTCCTCATTATCACCTTCAGACAGCTTGAATTATTTGGAAACTTTTCCTTGTATAAGGTGTAATTTGTTTCAGTAACTTCTGAAACCCATGGCTCCTAATTCTGTACTCTAAGACAAAGTAAAATAAATCTTTCACATGGCAGTTCCTTCAAATATTTGAACACAACAATCATGATTTCATTCATTATTTCATTTCCTCATTGAGTCTTTTCTTCTTCTGGCTAAACAATTAATATTCTTTAAGCCAATCCATAGATTCCAATCACCTCACGCTATAGTACAGTTTTCCCTTCTCTAGATATTGACTAGTTAAATTAGATAGACAACCAAGCATCACCCTGTTAGACTAAACTCCACATAAAGCCAGACAATTCAGAAGCAAATAAACTCAAGTTAAATTTAAATCTATGTAATATTGTTGGTAATATTATACTAGGGTTATGTTGTATCTATAGCCAGATATTGTAGTAGAGCTAAAAAAAAGTCCATGTACACTCCAATTTTTACCCTGATACTGGCACCTTATGGACTCAGTCAATAACCAGACAAAGAAATATTTCTCTATGTTTAAAGCCCTTTGATAAGCTCTGTATTTTTGGTTCTCTAGTTAAGCAAATGTAATTGTTCCAGGCTTGGTTTTCAAATGACCGATATACACTCAGTGATATTTATTTCTGGCCAGTGAAAAAGTCTGGCTCATTCCCACCATCACACCTTTGCTTATGCTGTTCTCTCATGGAATCCAATTTTTGGTCTACATCCAATTTATCTTTCACAGTTGAACTTAAGTTATAGGATCCTAATAGGATTTTAGATCTCAAAGAGAGCTAATAAGAGGCCAATTCATCCTCCAACTCCTTATTTTAAGGTGAGGAAACTGAATCTCAGAGAGCAGAAGTGATGTCCCAATGCCACACAGGTATCAGATCTGGGATTTGAACCCAGTTTTTAAAACTTCAAGTACAGCCATCATTAGCTCACACATTTTACAAGACTTACACCTTCATATATTCACTGAGTTTCTACTACAAATTTCACAATCTGGCAAAAGCTAAAACAGGTGTTATAAAAGGACTTTCACATAATAGATTTCTTTTGTCCATGTCAAGGAAAGCAAATGCTACAGTGAAAGAAAGACCACGTCAGTTATGATCATAAGCCTGATGACCTGGTTTCAGATGGTTCAGGTTCAATCTCTTCTACCTACTAGTATGACTTTGGAAATCATTTCTCCCCTGAGCCTCACTCTCCCCTATCCCGAGTAGCATGAATGAAGAGGAGGGGTTAGTTTCGCATCTTCAAGGGGATATGAATAACTTTAAGCTTTGCAAAGCCCTCTGCATAAAACACAAGTTTCACAAAAGATTTGTGAAAGGTAAGCACTATGGTGATTATTACCCTTATAATGACATGGGGATGCTCAAGAAAATTTAGTAATTTACATGGCCATGGTCATACAGAAGTGGAGTCAGGGGGCAGCTAGGTGGCACAGTGGATAAAGCACCGGCCCTGGATTCAGGAGGACTTGAGTTCAAATCCAGCCTCAGACACTTGACACTTACTAGCTGTGTGACCCTGGGCAAGTCACTTAACCCTCATTGTAATGCAAAAAAAATTAAACAAAATAAACCTTAGAGATCATCTACTTAGGAGTTTGAACTAAGGGCTGATTTAGATTTTCAATGGCATTTCTTTACTGCTAGGTTCCTTTTAAATACATATTTCTGCCTACAGAGAACTTCAGAAGCCCCAAAGATGTAACACTGTCCTTGTTCTTCTCCCTCAATAGATCCTTTCAATTCAGCCCAAGTATCAAGAAATTTATTCTGCCAACAACTGAAAAGTTTTCCTTCCAAATAGAATAACTGAAAGGTTTTTTGCTTTGTTTTTAATGCACCACCACCCCAATACACAATCATCAACAATCATCTTGAAAGTGCTTTATGAGATAAACTTTAAAAATTAAAATGGATTTGATTTTGTGAATAATTAGAAATATTTCCCTACCCCCAGTTCAGAGCTGGGGATTGTTACTTTTGGAGCAAACTCCCTAGGATGAGCAGGATAAGACAGAATCCAAGATAACAGCAGGAGTTTGGTAGTAGCCAAAGCTAGTTGGGAAAACTGTATCCAATCTTCACCCAAATGGATGGCTCTGGTTGTCCTATAAATCATTTGAAATGCTCAGTCATTTTAAAGTCCCAGAGATTTTACCCATCTGGAGAGTGAAGGGCACTTACTGATAATTTACATACTATCTTAAATACTAATGTCTCCACTGAAAGCCTCTCAGGGCCCAGGATACTGTTTTGTTTTATTTTATTTTTTTAGAGGAAGGGTCTAGAATGAAAGATTAAATAAAGCTTGTTCACCTCAACCCTGGAAAAGAAAAAATATCGCCATCATCCCACTAGTATCTGAAATGTTGTAAACTATATTTATTGTCAGATATTTCCCAAGAGAAAAAAATTCTATCCAACAAAGTACACACATTCTTTTTCTTTTTCATTTTATAAAACATTGCTATGACAGGCATTTCAGGTCAATGATATTTTTGAAACATTTTTATTTAAAAAGTGTTAATAAAAAGCATGGATCACTGCCCAGAAATTTTGGTCTTTATTTAGTAATGACACTATGATCATGATGCTGCTGGTGGTGGTGGTGGTGGTGGCAGTGATGACAAGAAGGAGGAGGCATAGTGAACAGAGAGCTGGACTAAATATCAGAAAAACCCAGGTTCAAGTCCCACTTCTGACACATACTGTCTGTGTGACCTTGAACAAGTCACTTAACCTCTTATTTCTATAGGCAATCCAATAGACTCATAAATTATGGAAAAACTTCAGATGTTAAGTGGTAAAAAAAAAAATTCTCTCATCTGGGATTTCCCTACACTGATGAAATTACAGACCTAGTCTGATGATTACAACGATGATGATGGTGATGGTGGTGAGAGTAATACTTAAGTCAATTCAACAATTTTCAGATAGTGTAATTGCAGAGCTGAGAGATATTGGGCATTTAAACACACATCAGTGGATTATTGAAGCTTTTCCATATTTGGTCACCACCACATCTAATTGTCTGCAGTTATCACCTTGGTTAATTTTTATAGACTGGCAAAATAGGAAGCAAAATGAGATGGGAGTGAAAATATGTTACTGTGCTGCCACCTATAATGGTTTATCTCATCCTTGAGGTCCCACTAAGAGCCTCCTCTGTGTGTGTTGCTCCATATTCTGAATAGCAGTCCATCCCATTATAAACAAACAAAATAAAATACAGCTGAATTTAAGGCAATCCATTATGGTCAACAACCAATGACAACCTGCAATATCAGTGGTATGTGGCCTCTTATTGGCCTTTAAAAATAAACAAAAAACTCAGTTGAAAGAGTACAAGATTTGGAGTCAAGAAGACAAAAGTTGATCTTCCCACTCTGCTGTTTACTTCTTGAGTGACTCTATCCAAGTTACTCTCTTTTCTGGGTCTCAATTTCTCAACAATATCATCATCATTAACAACCACCACCTCATCAACTACAACCACAATGCTAAATTATTAAGATATGTCATGTATTGCGCTAAGCAATGGAAATAAACAGGTGTAAAAAGAAAGATAGTCCTTTGCCCTCAAGGAACTTGCATTCTATTAGGGGAAGACAACCCTTAAAATGAAGCTTAGCATGTTCCCTAATGGTTTTCTGTGTAGAAGTCTTCTCTTCCTTCTTCATCATAAACTTTCCAAGTGCAGGGATCTTACTGTCCTTTCTGTACCTCCCTTCAACAATTTCTTTTTTTTTTTTGATTGCTTAATGTATGCTCTTTAGGAATAGCTAGAATAAACTGTTTGCCCCTCTCCATGAAAGGAAGGGTAGCTCTGGACAAAGAGTGCCAATGTCCAAGACAGGTTGTACAAAATGAATGTTGTGCATTCCTTGTCATTTCACAAATTCTTTTTTCCAAAATAATTTAGCCCCTCATTCCTCTCTGCAGTAGTCCTGAATTTTGGTAGCCTTGACACAAAGAGTACAGATTGCCACTTTTAGCACCTGACACTTACTATGTATTTGCCCTAGGGTTGGGAAGAGAGGGAATGTTCACACTTCTCTCATTAAAATCCAAAACTCACCTATTTTCAAGTTATTTTCCATGTGCTTCAGAACACATAGGAGGGAAGAGCCCAAACTCCAAGTCCGAGAAGGTCAAGGGAAATAAAGCTGTTCCCTGACAGTTCTGGGTGAACTTTGGACCAGTGTAAGAGAAGGCACCATAGGGGCTTATGGGAACAGTGGAGCCACTTCAATCAGTTATTCTCTCAAACCCAAATTGGACATGCTGTGGGACCAAGGAAATAAGGAAACAAGATTGTCCCTAGAAAATACAAGCCATCTGGAGAATACACCCTCTATACCTTGGGTTCCTCTAATTGTTTTGATCTGGTGGAAGATGATAGGATTTGCTGAGATGCTGACTTCTCTCACTCAGTCCCCAGCAATACATTAAAGTTTTTCAAAGGAACTATAATCAGCTTGTGAGCAAGTCCTGGTAGAGGTTGGACTTTACTACAACTGTTCCTAAGAACTGGAACTAAAAAAAGGCTTTGGGGTGGGGGCCAGGATGGGGATGGGGGCAGTGGTAAGAATTTTTAGCCAGGCGGATGAGGGAAAAGTTGGATCAGGTTCCTAACATTAATGTGAGTTTTGGGGGAGGACAGAAGGGGAAAATAATGTTTTTAGGATTATCACTTTAAAGGATAATTGCTTCTGTTTTGAGAAGGCTTGAGAGAGCCAGGAGATCTAGACAGGCTACAAGAACAAGGTTTGGAGAGGGTATTTTAAAGAATTTAAACCTATTTACTAAGCCAGATGTCAAGACAGAGAGGGTGGTAGCAATGGGATTAATGCTATTTTTCTATTTTAAAGGCCAAAGAAACATTGCTAGGGAGTTAGAGAACAAGACAATGACACAGTGATTCAGAAAATTCATTCTAGTTGAGAGAGGGATAGAAAGAAAAAGGAAGTGTTTGAATGAATGTCTTCTCTCTCTACTTAGAGGCAAATATTTATCTGCTGGCATCAATGCAGAATTGTCTAGCAGTTTGGGGGCCGAAATTGTTTCTGGGTCTAGTGTGGAACCTGCAGCAAGTGAATTTTAGTAAGATCGATTGGAGTTGGCAAAAGCCCCCAAAGCCTTCAGTGTGCTGGAGAGACACCCCTAAGAACAAACTCCACCCTTAAAAAACCTGCTTTGGTCAGGAAATCTGAAAGGAAATAGTATAAAATCCCAGGGCTTCATTTCTGAATCTCTTGGTATGAACTATACATTTCATTAGAGTAAAGACAGATGACAGGCACTAGGGATTATCCCAATGTCCTAACTATACCTTTGTAAATTACCAATTATGGCAGTGATAGACAGGGCATAAGTTAAAGACTATGTTGGTAAAGTTGCTGAGTCTCTGCCCTGTTTCTAAGTTCCTTCTTCATCGTTTGATTAATGAAAGAAAGGAAAGGTGTTTCTTTGCAGCGAAAGTGCAAAGGCAGAAGTCATCTGCGGCTCTTGATTTCTCTGTGAACAGGCTTCCCCTCCACCCCCAATGCTGATTCACATCCGCTGACAATTCTTGATGTGTGGGGTTTTTTTTCTTACAAAGGACTTTGGCTGTAGAAGGTGACATAAGGTGGTGTTCTGTTTTGCTTTTTTGCAAGTTATAGCCAGTTGGTTTCCCTGTTCACATTGCTGCCTGGTGTGCATAACCTTACTTCTGCATCATTTACCAAAATAAAAGTGAATTCACCCAACGTGCCCCAGAGTGCCAATACTCGGAGAACACGGCTTCACATCCCTCTCTCACACTTATAGGTCCTGGAGCCAATTAGTTGATAAGAAGGACCATTTCGCTCTAGTTAGTTATCTCATAGGAGCTAAACGCTAGTTATTGGATAATCGGCAAACTCCCCTGTGGCATCGTGAAGATTCTATTGCTTAGTCCTTTTATTGGATACACTGCAGTACATATAGACAAATTATCTCTTTTTTCCACGCTTAGAAAATTGTGAAAAGGTTTCAGACCCCCCCAAAAAAGTGGGTTTTCCTTTTTTAAATTGGGATTGTTTCGGTTTTTGTTTTTTCTTTCTCAGGGCATTTCTCTCGGAAAATGTGTCACACAGAGTTCTCTCAAGGAAGTATTTTGTATTTGAGGTCCAATGAATTTAAAGATGAAACATTAGCAATAACAGAAGGCTAGAAAGTTTGTTTTCACGTAAGGGTCTCTGGTGATGCCAGGTTTTTGTTTGTTTGTTTTTTGTTTTTTGTTTTTTAAAGCCTCGGTTTTGATGCAACCTGGGGGAAGAAAGGTGAAGTTTGCTCTCCGCAAAAGAGAAGGCAATTCGCTTTCAGGGCGGTTCAGGACAGGGACGCCAAGGGTTTCAGCAGCTGCCTCATAAAGTGGGACTGGGCTAATATTTCTCAGGCCCGGGTGTGGTCTCCCCGAAGCCTCCCCTAGCTCCGCAGAGCTGCTTTCTCTGGGCTCGAATAAAGCCTGCTGCGGAAACAGACGCCTGGCGACCCTTCGTCCAGCACTGGGAGCGTATGGCTCAGCAAGAAGGCAAAGGAGCCTCTCCAATCTGCAAGTAGAGAGTTCTGGGCGAGGTCGACTTTTTCCGCTGACTAGGACTCAAACGATTGCAATGGTGAGGCGGGGCAGGGGGTGTGGGGGTGGGTGGGGGACGGGGACAGAGGAAAATCATTATTAACTAGGCTTGGATCTGGGCTTTTTATAGCTCAGTACCGACTCCTAGCAGCACTGAGGGGCTGGGGGCACCAATCCGGACTCACTTGACACACTTTTCTGCGCTCTCTCTCTAGTATCCTACAGGACATCGGGCTGCCCAAATGCAAGGGAAATGAACAAACCCGACTATACTCAGAGGCCTCTGAAAGATTCCAGCGTTAGAGTAGGACCGGAGTTGTAGACAGATTCTCTGTCTTTCTCTCTGTCTCTCTGTTTTTCTTCCACCACCCCCACCCCCACCTTTGTGGTTTGCAATTGATTAGTTTTTGTTTGGAAAAAAAAAACACTATAGTTTCTGCAAGGGAAAAAGTTGTTTTGTTTGTTTTTTAAAATCATATTCCAATATGTACTTCTGTTTTTACAAACTTTATTGTTTCTTTTTTTGTACCTCTGGAGAATCATGTCACTGGGCCTCGGTCATAAGAGCTCTGGAGTGTGCCCCCTTCCCTGAATTGGGGGTGTTTCCACTCCCCAACTCCGGAGGCAAACCTGGTGGGAATGCAAATAAACGAATCCTACCAAAACCCGGGCAGTGACATCAGCATACACACACACACACACACACACACACACACACACACACACACACACACACACACACACACACACACACAGCCTTCTAGTCTCCATCTCACCAGCCTTAGGGCGACATGAGGGAAAGGAAGGAGGGTGACTGGGAATTTGATTTCCAGGTTTCTTTACCTAATGGCTTCTCATCAATCCTGCATATCCAGAGGCTTTCCTTGTCGCCTCCCACCCCAAAGTTCACGCATTGCCCGCTTTTAGGCGATATTTACTTTGTATTTGAAAACACACTTTTCTCAGTGCTCCAAACCTAGTGAACTCCCAGGGGGAGGGGAGTGCAAGGTTGGGGCGCACAGAACTGGTGAAGCAATTGTCCTGGGTCGAGAAAATCAGGGGGTTGTAGGGAAAGGCAGCTGGAGAACTCTGGGGGTGTCACCCGAGTTCCAGAGACCCTGGTAGTTGATACGCAGGAGGCCTTCCTCCCAGCCACAAACTTGGGAGTCTAGATCGGGCCCAGCAGCCTTCATAAATCTACTGCTGCTCGCTTCAGGCCACCGTTGCTGGGGATGGCAATGTGAAAAAAGGATCAAGACTTAAGGCCTACCTCTGAGAGCCCCTCCAAGGGAAGTAAATCTGAAAATGGGGAGGGGGAGAAAAGGGGGAGTGTCTCTGAGTCCTCGGCCAGATTGCAGGGCTGGAAGAAGGGCGAGGGAAGGGAAGAGTGCGGGCCCTAAACTTTCTCCACCGCAGCCTTTGACAATTGCAGCTGCGGCCTCCTGACTGTTTTCCCTGCTCCAGCTGTCTCTGTATGCGTCCATCTGGGCTGGGGCCTCTAAAGGGCCCACAAATTTGGGGAAGCCTGAGGGATAGCAAAGGGGCGGCATGTGTGTGTGTGTGTGTGTGTGTGTGTGTTTAAGGAGGGGGAGACTCGAAAGCAGAAGTATTTTAAAACAAACTTTTATTACCTACCCACCTCCCAAAAGCAGCGGAGCCAGATAGTAGAGGAACAATGGTTGAGTTAGGTGCCCGAATGGCAGAAAAGGGGTGACAAGTGGGGCCTCTGTGTGCTTGCTCTCCGATCGCACCCACATACAGGGAATAATTCCGCCGCTTCTTTGCTTCTGGCACCCGGACCCAGGCCTAATTCTCTTCATAACCTACCCCCAGCTCCAAACGCCTCCCCTCCGTGTTCATCTCCTAAAGCCGGACATCGATTCCCCAGCCCAGCTGCTTCTCACCCGGGGGCGGATTTTCACAGTGGAGAAATATGGATCGCTGATCCCTGGGGCGGGAAAGCAGGGGAAATAGTCGGGGACCAGGCGTTGGAGATGCTAACTCTGCCTCATTCTCCCCTTCCCCCACTGTCCCTCCCCCCTCCCCCAAATAAATCAGCCTTCACCGAGACACCAAGGTTTGTTCGACACTTCAGGAACATAATCTCTCTCTCTCTCTCTCTCTCTCTCTCTCTCTCTCTCTCTCTCTCTCTCTCTCTCTCTCTCTCTCACACACACACACACACACACACACACACACACACACACACACACACACACACAAACACACGCACGCGCGCGCGCGCACACACACACTCACGGCTGCCCTGACATCTCGCCATTCGGGCTTGTAAACACCACGAACTTCTGCCGAAGACAATGGCACTTAATTGATGTATTGCTATCAACAACAATAAAGACCAATTCTTCTCTTTCCCTACAGACACCATCCCTCCCCCTCCTCCCTATTCCTCTCTACCTCTCTTCTCCGGTCTCTCTAAGTCCAAGGAGAAAGAAAACAAACAATACATTAGCCATCAGCCTCGGATTCTAAGAGTACCTTTTGTCTCAATGCTATAGAGTATGGAAAGGAACGAAAAAAGTTATTAAACTCCTGTTGTCCCAGATATTTTTTTTCCCGCGAGCCTATTTCAACATTAAAAATTTGAGCAAATAGTTTTACGTTTTCTTTTTCTTTTTTTTCTTTGTGGAGACGGGTAGAGCAAGAGGAAGACTTGGATATCCATACACACACACAAACCACGCACATATACACTCTCCTCGGCCAAATAATATACGCGGATACAACTGTTCCGGAAAGCCAGATCTTGGACTTACACCGAACGTACAAACAAGAGATACTGTATGGGCAAAGTAACTACTCTCCTCCCAGCGGGCTTCTGATGGTAGTTTAGGTCTGCAAAGAACGTTCTTCCGAGGGGGTTGGTTATGGAATTGTGAAAAACGAGTGTGTTTGTGGACACTCACAAGTATTTGGGGGGTCTTTAAGAGTGACTAGAGTTTACGCGCATCCTTGTCAGTGCGTCTCTGTGGGGATTGGGGTGTAGGTACTGGTGAGTACATGTTCTTGCGCCTGTGATCCGCACACAGATTGGTGCTGGGAAAGGAGAGTGGTTGACACACCAGGCTCGAAGTAGATCCATCTTTACTGAGGGGATCTCTTTAAATATTCAGTGGAAAATAATGGCATCTGAAGCGGCACCTATAGAAACATTATTATCTTCATTCTTCAACATCATCCCCATTGATAGATTCGTTTGTCTTTTAATCAAAATCAACTATACGCAACAGGACCCGGGGAAGCAGAGATGAGGAAAGACTGGAGAGAGAGAGAGAGAGAGAGAGAGAGAGAGAGAGAGAGAGAGAGAGAGAGAGAGAGAGAGAGAGAGAGAGAGAGAAAGAGAGAGAGAACACCGCTGAGGGGGAAAAAATGATGCTGGCAGAAGAACAGAGAGACGGGAAAAGAAAACAGAGAGAAAGAACTACCAAGACTAAGATAGAAAAGCAGTTATAGAGCTTAAGGGGGAGTGTAGGAGCGAGACACACTGACTCTTCAGGAAAAGCAACTCCTTTGGGGAAGCTCCAGTAGCAGGAGCTAGCTACGCGCCTGGCTAGACTCCGTCCTCCTGGTCCCTATTTCTAAGATAACCGGAGGTTTACGTCGTTCCTTTGATGACCTGCAAAGTCTGGAGTTAGGCTTCCGAACTAGGGAGTCTTCTATTTTCATCCAGGTTTCCTAAGGTTATTTGAAATGGAAATGTCTAGATCCCTTCGGTTAACTCCTCCATCCTACAATCCCCGGCCTTTCCTTCATTCTACAAACAAATTTGTTTACTGTTCTGTGACGAGAAGAGTCTAAACTACCCCCGTCCCCAGACAGAATAAATGATGCGAGAGGAAGCGAAAGAATCAGAGGGGAGGGCTTCCAGGTCCCCAAGGGAAGGTAGAGAAGTTCTGACAGTACATCAGGTCCTATGACCAGCCTGAGCCTTGGTTCGCTGTGAGGATTGAGTGGAGACGAAGTTCCCAGAGCTAAGGGGAGACGAAATGGATTAGTTTTCTCCCGGACCGAGCGCTCCTGCCTGAGAGCTGAAAGTTTCCCAGCAGTGTTCTGCAACCGAAAAAGAACAGAACTACAGTCAAACAGACTGCAGTCAAAAGGACAGGCGGACACCGACGCACAGAGCACCTTCCCAGTTGCACACGCACACGCGCGCACACAGACGAGCGCGCGCACGAACACACGCACACACACCAATTTTCAGACTGCCTAGGATAGAGACACAGCCAGGGCCAGTTCCAGTGGCTGCCCCTTTTGGCCCCCCAATCCCCTGCAAGGCTCACAGCGCCCCCCTCAGCCAACAGTCGCACAGTGGACAGAGGCCTGGGAAGGTGCGAATTGTCTGGATCCAGGGCCTCGGTCACGGGCCACGGGCCTAGGATCTCCGTCACTGGACCCTAGTTTTCGGGCTGGTGCGATAGCGTCAACCCAATCCCGAGTTCTGTAGGGGGTAGAAAGGGGGGTGGGGAAGACAGGCCGAGTAGAGATAGTGAACAGAGGATAGGATTCTCGATGCCCGATCCCTGGTACCCAGCCCCCCTGCCCAGACTTCCCGGTGAAAAAACTCCCTTTCGTGGCCAGTCCCCTTTCTCCGCTCGGGGCTCTTGGACTTCGCCTCCGCCTCCGCCGCCGCCTCCTCCCCAGCGGCCAAGTGACGCTCGCACCAATCAACCCGGGGTGGCGCGGAGTGGGGGGTGGGGTGGCAAAAGGGGGGAACGCTCGCGGGGGCGGGGCGGGACCGGGCCTCCCCCTCATTCCACCGGCACCGGGGCCGCTTCTCCCGAAAACTAAAACTTCAGCTCTAATTGTCCTGGGAATGATTGAGGTAGAGAAAGGGAACAAGAGAGTGAAAGGAGGGGGAGGAGGGCAGGAAAGGAAAAACAAAACCAAAAAAAAACCTTCCCAAACCTTTCCTGGATCCTCTTCTCCGCACCCCCGGAGCCCTGGATACTGGGAATGTTGAGCTCTGGGAGAGGAGTTGGCGAGCTGGGAGGGAGGGAGCGGAGGAGGGAGGGAGAGAGAACCGTGGCGGACACAAGCAGTAGGCAAAATTACGCTGGACTATTTTGTTGTGTTTTTGGTTTATTTTTTTTTCCGCCCTAGTGTGGGTGGGTGGGTGGGGACGATGCTTTTCCGCGAGTGTTTTCTGATCGAATTTGATGAAAAGGGAAATGTAAAACTAGATAGGCATAGGGGGCTAACGGCTTACTCAGGGTCTGTTGCTTCCCGAGCAGGGATCCCGCATTGCCCCCCCCCCCGAAACCTTGTCATCCCACCCTTGGCAACTGCCCTCCACACGTCCCTTAGACTTGGGCAGCCCAGCCTGGTCCGGGGAACCGGCAGCTTGCTGGAGCCTGTGAAGCGCGGTCCAAGTTGGGAAGTTTGCAGCCCTCTCTGTCTCCGTCCCACTTCTCTTCCTCCCCCACCTCCTCCCCTCCACCCCTCCCTAACAGTATTTTAATTTCGGGGAGGGCTTGCTCTTTTGGGTCGGCCCAGTCTGAATCGGGGAGCTGAGGAGAGGGGGGGAGCTGTGGGATGGGGGGGGGGGGGGCTCGAGGACGCGGACGGGGACGGGGACTGAGGAAAACTCGCATTCCTACAGAAGGCAGGCCAACAGCGCCTGCCGGAGTCCCAGCCGGTTGCTAAGAGGGTTAACACAGTCTCCGGCTCCGCTTTGGGGAGAGACAACCCCGCGGCCGGCTTATTGGGCAGGAGCGGCAGAGAGACAGGGGTCTACAGCAAATCACGAGCTAATTGATTAAGGCGAGCGGGTTTGAATAGCGCTGGCCCGTTGCCAATCGCCTTTCAAAGAGCCCCTCTATGATTAATCGCAATGCATTATTGATAATCATAATTATAGCAGGACACATGCGCGCTGCGCGGAGGGCCGGGGAGTCGGGGAGGGGGGCGGGCAGGCGGGAGGGGGGAGCCACCGCCGCCGCTCGATTTCCGTAATTTTGAGAAGATTTTTTTTTAGTAATTTTTTATTCTGCCCCAGCCGATGTTTGAGCCAGCATGTCGCGGAGAAAGCAAGCGAAGCCTCAACATTTCCAATCCGACCCCGTTCTGGCCTCGCTCCCCCAGCGAGATGGTGAGTCCCCTAGCCCGCGCAGCGCACACACACACACTCACACTCGTACCTCCACACACTCCACACAACCCCACGCGCTCCGCACCAACTTCCCCGCCGCCACCACCTCCAGACTCCTAGTTTCCTCTTCATCCTGGAGATTTTATTTTAAATATATATTCATTTTTAAAACTCTCTCTCTCTCTCTCTCTCTCTCTCTCTCTCTCTCTCTCCCCCCCCCCCCCAAAAACAAACCCAGATATTCACATAGCTTTAGTTTTAACACAGCTTCAAGAGTTCTTGGTTTCATCCAACGTTTTGTGGGGAGTGCAAGAAGGATATTTTTCTTTCTCTTTTTTCCTTTCTTTTTTCGGGGAGAGGAGACCCGGGTCGTGGGGGAGGGGAAGAGTGAAGGAAAGGAAGAGGGAGAAACTGGACGGTGTGTCCCAAACGGATCCGGGATTGGGGAAAGGACGCGAGGACCGGGACTCGATGTCCCTGTTACGGACCGGTCCTCTCCGCTGTCTCTAGGACTTGTGATTTCTGCCTCCTCCCCAGCCTCGCCGCCTCCCTCATACATGCCCTACCGCCACCCTTTTGGTGGACCGCAAACCCTTCGGCTCCGTCGCCCCAGGATAGACCCCTATCCCTTCGTCGCCCCAGCCCTGGCTCGGGAAAGGAAGTTTACTTCGTCGTCCGGAGCTTGGCTCCGAGTGGGGGGGGGGGGGGATGGTGAGGGGGGGAGCAGCGGCGAGAGATGCGCCTCTCCTCTCTTCTTCCCTGCCCCCCGCCTCAGCCCCAAACGCACAAAACCCACACCTCCCTCGGGCCGGCTGCCCCGGGTGGTGGAGATAGTGACGGGATAGAGGGGTAGAGATTCATCTGGGGTCCCAGGACTGGGAGAGAGCGAATACAAGGTCGGCTTGCCGCTGACTTGGCTGGAGCCCGGGGGCGCAAGCAGCCTTTTGCCCTAGGTCAGTGGAGCTAACTAGAGGTAAGGACAAGGGGCTTAGTTAATTCGATTCCCACCCTTCATCCGCCCCAGCATCTTCTGTGTTGCTGGAAATGGGGTGAGCAGGGGAGTAAGATCGCTCTTTGGTTCCTTCGGCTAGGTAGGGTTATCAGGCTGACAAGGAGCTGTAGAAGGTGGGAGAAGGGGATAATTTAAACATCCCCCCATTCTCTCTCCTTCCACAGCAAGTGGAAAGTCACTAGGTGCTGAATAAGAAGGAAGTACCGCAAAGTTTGTATGCTGGGGGAGCAGGGACGAAAATTGGGGTGGGAGGGAGGTGGGAGCCGGGGCAGAGAAATCTACCTTTGGCCCCTTAGTAGTACAACTTCTGGGCGTTCTCAGAACCGAGGCCCTGAAGGAGGAAGTCGGAGGATCTCCTCCTTGGGATCAGCTGGGGCTACCCGGGACATCCCGATTTGGATCTCCTCAGGCCGTCTTTGGGAAAAGGTACAGTCCCCAGCCTTCCCAGCTGGGGTTCCAGGCCTTCGATTCCTTTCCCATTCCCTCCCAAGACCCGAAATTGTCCGGTAGTGGAGGATGGGGATGGGGGGAGGAGTTGGGAAGAGGAGACGAAGGAGGGAGCTTAGGGACCAGGGCACCGCTCTGGAGGAAGACCTGGGGCCTCTGTGAGTTCAGCCCTGCATCCTCCTTCACACTCATCTTAATAACCCAAATTCCGAGACCCTGAAGAAGTATGCCAGGCCTCTGCGGTCCTCTGGTCCGTGGTCTGCGTGCCCCCGGGGCTAGCTTATCCCCTATTGCCACCCTGACTCCCCGGATTATACCAGAGAAGCTCAAGGATGCGAGAAGGCATCAGAGAGCCCCCTTCCACATCCCTCACCCTCACTCAGTCTTACGCTGGAAATTGGGGTTTAGGGGAGGGGGTGAAGAAGGGGAATCAGAAGATTGAGAGTCCAAAGGAAAACCCTCTGGCAGTAGGTCTCAGAGCTTCGGTTCCGGTACCCCAGAGACCCGGAACAGAACTTGGGGGTCTACGCTTGCATATAGTGGAATATCTGTTTTGCAAATAATTTTCTTATTTTCCACTCAACCTAAACCCACCTAGAACCGGGAACCACGTAAGAAAAGGGAAATTGAAAACACCCGAACTTAACCTCCTTAAACCTGTAAATACTTGAGCAATTAACTAATGAATTTACTGGAAGTAAAAGTTTTCATTTATATATATATATATATATATATATGTTTTGTTTTGTTTTGTTTTTTTACTTTCCCAGATGGTTCTGTAGCAGTCCCCCACAAAGTTTTTGGTGTCTGTTCATTTTCCTTTTTGCTTATGTTGTTACTTTTAAAAGGCATTTTATTTTATTTTATTTAAGTTTTCAAAATGCAGGGCTCTGGCAAACCTCATTTGCTAGATGGAAGACTTTTTCTTTTTCCCTGTCCCTACTCTGAAATGCTGAATTTTCATAGTTAATATTTCTCATAAAGGGTAGCATAAAAGAAGTTCATTACCTCATTTTCTTAAGTTTATTTGAGCGGGCAAGGTAAGTTAATTAAGTAAATAAGTGAGAGTCAGGGTTTTTTGTTGCTTTTTTTTTTTTAAGTGCTAGCAGTTAACTATTAGAAACAAGGTAGGAAACTTCCCTCCCAGTCAGGGTCCTTCACCTCAAACCCCCTCCTTCCCCCTAGTAGTAATGGTTCTAGGTTATGGCTTTTTTTACATGCTTGAACAATAAGTTTTGTCGAAGTTGCCTGGAGGGTAGGTTTTGTAATAGTGTTACAGGATTTAGTATGTTGTAATAATATTAGTATACAACTAATCCTACAGAACACTAGCCTTAGAAGAGTGCATTTCCAATTCCCCACACGGCGCTTAGTATATTTGTGAGAAAGATGGAATTTGATGTGCATTGTAGACCTAGGAATGACCACATATATGTGGGTATACATGTATATGTGTGTCTACATGTAGACATGTATATTTCTCTTTGAACCCATCACTTCAACAGATAATTCAGCACCCCACCTCTACCCACACCCTCAAATCATACTTCAGCCCCGTTTTGTTTTTTTTTGTTTGTTTTGTTTTGTTTTAAAAATAATTTTCCCCAATAAGGCAGTTAAAACATCAGGAGGGAACTCAACATGTCAACAAGGATGTTTAAATTATGGCATTATGAAATATTGATGAGATAAGGTTATACTTTATCTTTATATAAACAGTTATACATACTCATCACAGTCTGACCTGGCCACTTTAGATTTGTGTATTTTCCCCCAAAATATGACACAGGAAATTGTCTTTCCCCTCCCCCTGACCTAGGAAACTTCTTTAGATGTGTGGGCACAGTTGTTTAAGTGAGTTTTTAAGACTAAAAGCTCATATGTATGTCTGATTACAGAAAAGGTCTTAGTCATATTAAGGATGTGTTCTTCTAACTTTGCTTTGCCAAGTAAGAGGAAACAGGAATATATCTTTGTCATCTTTATCATTTAAATTATATTTTAGCATATCTGTAGACACGAGAATTACATCTCAGGCTTCTGAATTATGGGAAGGGGGGTTGAAACTGGATAATATTACTTTTCATTGAAGGGATATTCAACAAGTCAAGAATCATTTGTCAAAAAAATGAATTTCCCTTTGAATGGTTGTTTCTCTGCATTAATAGTTCTGAGAAGAGGTAACACAACATTTATATTTTAAATGTGTTTTTCTGGAATTTTGGATTTTAGTTACTTTTCCAGTTTTTCTTGTTTTTGTGCATTTGGTTTTTATTTGGTTGGTTTTGCTTTTGAAATAGGATTAGCTTTGTGGCCTAATCAACCTCCTTCAGATAGGAGAAAATGACTTTATTGCTCAAAATTTTTGAAGTAAACACAATTTTGAGAGAAAAATAGCATCCATCCATTATAGATAAAGAATTTATTTACCCTTCAATATAAAGAATCATAAAAATCAATTCTTCTGTTTATATTAATAATGAATTTCTATTATTTACTGAAGTAATTTACTCATTGTGAGCAGGCTAATGGGCCACACATTGATTTCTGGACCCAAAAGGTTAGTGAGAACTGTAATTAATTGCTTTTTTGGAAAAAGCGACACCTGCAAGATAGGGCAATTGAAAGGAATCCATGTTTAGTCAGGCCTATTTTAAGTTTGCTGCTTAATGGAGGACCCCAGAGTGAGAACACATTCTTTAGGCTAGGAGGATACATTTATACAAGTTTTATAAACCAAGTTTAGTAATATATGTGATGCCATGTGTGTATTTCTGGATCTTGGTATTACATGTATGTCTCTTCATCTCTGCCACTGTGGTGCTTGTATGTCTAATTTTCTTTCCCGGCACAAGTGGCTGTTTATAATGTTTTTCTGTGTTTTTGTTTCTTTAGGCCTTGTTGTGTAGCAAGGTGATTTGAACAGCATAGAGGTCCCTTGGAGTGCTTTTAAATAAAACAAACAAACAAAA